>NC_140591.1:187311635-187911635 GCF_964204655.1 Triturus cristatus | reverse complement strand
GCCACGCAACTCGGACTTCACTTCCCAGGTGCCCCGGTGGCAGAGGCGCACCTGGGACGTCGCAGCCTGCGCCCGGAGGCGCCTACAAACACCGGAGCGCCGATAGCACTGTGGGGGTCTCAACTTGCCGGAATCAGGCTGGGCAACACGTGAACGGCATCTGCTGAGCCCTACAACTCTTCACCGCCATCCTTTAGCCCACCGAGCTCCGTGAGGGAAACGGTCGGCCACGCAACTCGGACTTCATCTCCCAGGTACCCCGGTGGCAGAGGCGCACCTGGGACGTCGCAGCCTGCGCCCGGAGGCGCCTACAAACACCGGAGCGCCGATAGCTCTGTGGGGGTCTCAACGGGGCAAAACGTGAAGGGCATCTGCTGAGCCCTACAACTCTTCACCACCATCCTTTAGCCCACCGAGCACCGTAAGGGAAACGGTCGGCCACGCAACTCGGACTTCATCTCCCAGGTGCCCCGGTGGCAGAGGCGCACCTGGGACGTCGCAGCCTGCGCCCGGAGGCGCCTACAAACACCGGAGCGCCGATAGCTCTGTGGGGGTCTCAACTGGGCAACACGTGAAGGGCATCTGCTGAGCCCTACAACTCTTCACCACCATCCTTTAGCCCACCGAGCGCCGTGAGGGAAATGGTCGGCCACGCAACTCGGACTTCATTTCCCAGGTGCCCCGGTGGCAGAGGCGCACCTGGGACGTCGCAGCCTGCGCCCGGAGGCGCCTACAAACACCGGAACGCCTCCTGTCCCGCGGGACGCGCGCGGGGAGCGCCCGGGGCTAAGCCCGGGCAAAGGGCGGGCCGTCTGTGGCCCTCAGAGGCCTGAGGAGACTGGTCTTGGCCATAGGCTCGAGTCCTTTAGCGCCGAACTTCACTCGCAAAGTGAGACCCAATTTGTTTTATCCTGTTATTTGTGTATAGTGCTAGTTTTTTTTTTCTTTTTTCTTTTTCTCTTCTGCTTACTAGCCTAATCATACTTGTACATAATGTCTAAATCGAAAGTTGATAAACCCGCTCCTGTGTTAGGGACCATGGATAATTATTTGGTGAAACAAGTGAACCGAATAAAAAATTATCGTAGGGCCTCCCTGGGACTGGGGAGCACATTAGTGGTACAGGAAGATATGCCCCTGCTTATGGTTGACATAGATGGGGGCACTAACCTGGACATTAGAGATAGGGCTGAGATACCGGTTGTTGCCCAGGTGCATGCAGAGTCACAGGAAGACCTGCCGGATACCTCAATTGAGGAAATAGTGGAGGTACCACCAGCCCCAAGGCCGGTGCGATCCTGTAGGAAAACACAAATAAAACGGGGTGGGAAGCATAATAAAAAAAAACTAGACCCAATTCAGCCAGTTTGCAATGGCTCAAGATCCTCTACACCCGGCAGAAACAATGAGGGTGATGTTAATCTAAATCTTGAGCAATTTGCTCTACTGATTAACACTTTGGAAGTGAAGATAGAGGCTAAATTAGAGGAGATGCTAAGATCATTGACAACTAAGCTTGACATTTTGGCATTGGAAGTAGATAGACTAGGTGGTCTGTTAACTGCACACTTGGCATCAGCTACCACGGCCAGAGCTAAGGTTGTGGAAAAGGGGCAGGAAACTATGTTAGGGAATGCACAGCAGATTTCACAGCAAGTTGCAGTAGCAGTATCTGTTCCCCCTGTGACACCGGCTATACCTGCTCTGCCTACACATCCCACAATAGCTCCGGAGGGTAGACTTGATCTCATGCACATAAGGAAAAGCCGCTATCCTAACCTTCCACCTGATTGCGCACCGTATGTGGTGGTGCTGACAAATGTTCCATCTTGTGATGACCACTCAGCTTTATTATATGGGGAATCCCACGCCTCATTAAAAAATAAAACAGTCGCATGGCTTAGCAAAAACTGTGGTTTTCTAATTGCATATTCGGACCAAATAATAGCAGTAAGAAGGGTGAATTGGGTTGGACCGTCTAGAAAAACAAGTAGTGGGGATTGCATTGTTGTCAATTTTAAGCATCCTCAGCATGTGGCAACAGTTTTACTAAGAGCATCCTCACTAATGTGCAATATGAACAGTATATGTGTTCGCCCACTGGGCTATTTTTATGCACACCTGAGTAAAGACCCGCCTCCTCAAAGGAAAATTAGGCCAGCAAATCCAACTCAGACCCCTGCCTTGGATGCACCATACGTGTATAATGTTGTTTATCAACGTGGGTATGGGCCTCCTGCAGAAACACAGAATAGATTTAATTTTGTTGGTTATTGTAGTAATGGGTTTAATGTGGATATACAGAATAGATATGATGTTCTGTCTGGCTTGGAGGCGTGCGACTGACGTGAGGCGTCTGTGGGTCAGGGTAATGTAATACCAGCTGAGACGGCACCCATTGAGATCACACAGGCTAAAGCAAGTTGTAATAATGTTATTTCTTGGAACATCGCGGGGCTAGCATCAAAGATGGCGGACAACAATTGGATTATGTATATTAAGCAATTTATGATCATCTGCTTGCAGGAGACCTGGCTACAGGATTGTGACTTCTTCCTTGAAGGGTACAAGGCCTTTTATGTTCCTGCAATAGCATCAAGTAGAGGCAGGCCTAAGGTGGGTTTGGTGACTTTTATTTCCGTCACACTCTCTTGTAAAATTCGTAGAATTTTAACAGCAAACTCTGGATTTATGGGTTTAGTACTGAATGGAGAAAATTGTCTGGCTGGTTTGGTGAACTTTTATAATGCTGTCAATGTTAACACAGGTCCTAACCAAATATCTGCACTAAATGTATTTATTAATTCTTCATTGAGGGAATGCCTCCATAACCTTATGATTATGGGAGATTTTAATGTTCATCCTTGTGGCGACCCCCTGTCGAAATGTTTAATGGATCTGCAGTGTGACCGCCTTGGCGGTTTGCATTTGGAACATACGTTGGAAGGGGAACTTTTTAATGATTTATTGAGCAGTTTAGATCTTTCTTTGGCTATGGCACTGAGGGATCCCACAAAGTGCTTTGATACCCCAACTTTTAAAGGTCATGGGACTACGTGTTACTCTCTTTGCCTATGCAGTCTTTTGTGGACTCTTTTACCATTGAACAAAGTGAATTCAGTGATCATAACCCACTCACTGTTCATTTGAAGGGTCCCTGGATAATTAAGGAAGATCGGAAATGTATTACTGGCAGGTTGAGCACAACCGATGGGAGACGGCGTCTTAGATGGTCAATGATTACTCCTGACCTATTATACAAAAATATTAGGGATAACTGCACGGAGGATATTAAGAACTGCATTCAAGAAGGGGCAGACCCGTATCAGGTTCTTAGTGCTTTTCAAAGCTTGTCAGAGAAGGTGTCTGAGCTGATGATGGTCCCAGTAAAGAACACAGAGAATGGGGGACAGAGATGGTTCAATCACGTTTGTTCCAAGGCGGCACGTAAGCCTTGGCAGCCAATCCTAGAATAAAAGCGAATGTAAAGTTGTGTCGCAAAGAATATAAGTCTGCCATCGCCCTACGCAAGGATCTTTTAAGAGTGGAGGCCTGGGATGAGATTCTTGATCCCTCTACTTTAAAATGCAGCTCTAGATTCTGGGCGGTAGTAAAAAAAACATTTTTGGTCCAGGATTCGGGTGATGGTCTAGAATGCTGCATAAGAAAGGAAGAGTGGGAATCACATTTTAAACAATTGTATAGCTGTGTGGTGACTGAAAATGTTAACTTGCTCCCTGGCAATAGTGGTGGAATTATCACGTTTGATAGAGGCGAGGTTTTGGAGGGTATAGAGGGACTCACAGCCAGGAAAGCTCCTGGCCCTGATGGAATCCCACCAGACTTATATAAGTCTCAACCTAGCTTTTGGGCACCCATTTTAGAGTCGGTCTTTAACGCAGCTGCTGAAATTGGCTGTCCCCTATCATGGGGAGTCTCAACGATTGTCCCTGTTTTTAAGAAGGGGGATAGGGGCAGTCCTCTTTGTTATAGGCCAATTTCATTAATAGACTCTATGGTGAAAGTAGTGGGAAGAATTCTGCTGCAGAGACTGACAAACTGGGCGCTGGAAAATAACATCATGTCCATCTCCCAGTATGGCTTCTGCAGTGGACATTCTACTATAACTCAGTGCCTTAATCTTTTCTTAATACTAAGTAAATACACTGTGGTTCAGAAGGGCACTGTCCATCTCGCCTTCATGGATCTGTCATCAGCCTTCGACTGTGTCAACAGGGGAAGGCTGTGGCAGTCCATGAGGGAGAAGGGTGTGGATAGTGGGATTGTTAATTTTCTGGTAGACCTACACAGTAACACCAGTGCAAATGTTAGGTATTCATCGGATCTGTGTTCTACTGGTAACTTTGATATTAAGAAGGGTGTGCGCCAAGGTTGTATTCTCGCCCCCTTCCTTTTTAATTTTTATATTAATGAGTTAGATACCGTTTTGCAGAAGGTACATGCCAACTGTCCTAGAGTTGGTAGGCGGGGTATTCCTGTTCTTTTATATGCAGATGATGCGGTTTTAATCTCTAGAACCGAGAAGGGTCTCCAAGCTTTATTAAATGCTTTTAAATCGTTCATGACAGAAAGAGACCTAATGGTCAGCAATTCTAAATCATTTATTATGCAAGTTGGCCTACAGCCAAGAAGGAACTTTGTATTTAAATTAGATGATGTATCTTTCGATAAATAAATAGCCTGAACCTTCAGGTTACAGGAACCTAACCTAGGGGTGTCAGGAAGACACTTGTTTCCCGAAAAACACCCAAGAAAAAGAAAGGGGCAGAACACTTCCTTTCTTGAGTCCCCTCACTCACCAGGGTTTCCCCACGGTGACATGCTTCATCATTGGGGTCCTCTCAGTCCTCTACGGACTGAGGCGTGCTGCAACTTGCGGATTACGTAGGAGCACTAAACCAAATTATGTGTGGTGCAAGTGTCGTGGTGTGGAGTGGAATAAAGTGAATTAAAATAATCAACTAGTGGGCCAAATATATTTTATTCTTGCTCCTAGCTAATTGGTTAAAAAGGTGGGTAATATGCTAGAATAAACTACTTTAATGGGTAGGTGTACCTAGCATATGGTCGACTAGTTTCGAGCTTCCCTAGTTCTTCCTCAGGACAACACTGGGACCAGCCCAGTGCAAGTACCACTCCTAGTAGACCTAATTCCGGTGCAAAGATAAGTGAAAAACGCTGCGCCTAATAAGCATGCGTTAAGGATAATACATACGTAAATGTACGTCTAGTAAAGTCTGTAGGATATAAAAATACAGAAGTTAAAGGGAAAAAAAGACACAATATGCAATATATATATAAAAAAACAATGGCGGTTACACTATACACCTGTGTTGTGATACTCATTACTATTGTTTTCTTATTGTGCCACTATGTTGCTCTCCAACAAACAAATGATGGACTGAATGCTGACAATGCAGACATTCTCCCCCAGTCAAGAGATCTGGGTTAAATCCATCGTTCTTTTGCCCACTACACCACCCCAGTTTAGACATGGCTGGACTGTTCCCATGAGGCACAGGGTCAAGACTGATTTGCATATGGCCATGTCTAAACTGGGGTGGCGTAGTGGGCAAAAGAACGATGGATTTAACCCAGATCTCTTGACTGGGGGAGAATGTCTGCATTGTCAGCATTCCGTCCATCATTTGTTTGTTGTAACGCTTTTCGCCCTAAGTGGGATGGGTATGCCCAGACGTGGGTCCCGTGCTCACTACGCCACTGGAGTCAAGCTATCCTGGCTGATGACGGCTGATAGCCAGAAACCGGTCCTAGGATGCTTGATTCCAGTCCAGGGAAGACGTGGCTTGGCAGTTCGGGCTGGACTGTTCCCATGAGGCACAGGGTCAAGACTGATTTGCATATGGCCATGTCTGAACTAGGGTGGCGTAGTGGGCAAAAGAACGATGGATTTAACCCAGATCTCTTGACTGGGGGAGAATGTCTGCATTGTCAGCATTCCGTCCATCATTTGTTTGTTGTAACGCTTTTCGCCCTAAGTGGGATGGGTATGCCCAGACGTGGGTCCCGTGCTCACTACGCCACTGGAGTCAAGCTATCCTGGCTGATGACGGCTGATAGCCAGAAACCGGTCCTGGGATGCTTGATTCCAGTCCAGGGAAGACGTGGCTTGGCAGTTCGGGCTGGACTGTTCCCATGAGGCACAGGGTCAAGACTGATTTGCATATGGCCATGTCTGAACTGGGGTGGCGTAGTGGGCAAAAGAACGATGGATTTAACCCAGATCTCTTGACTGGGGGAGAATGTCTGCATTGTCAGCATTCCGTCCATCATTTGTTTGTTGTAACGCTTTTCGCCCTAAGTGGGATGGGTATGCCCAGACGTGGGTCCAGTGCTCACTACGCCACTGGAGTCAAGCTATCCTGGCTGATGACGGCTGATAGCCAGAAACCGGTCCTAGGATGCTTGATCCCAGTCCAGGGAAGACGTGGCTTGGCAGTTCGGGCTGGACTGTTCCCATGAGGCACAGGGTCAAGACTGATTTGCATATGGCCATGTCTGAACTGGGGTGGCGTAGTGGGCAAAAGAACGATGGATCTAACCCAGATCTCTTGACTGGGGGAGAATGTCTGCATTGTCAGCATTCCGTCCATCATTTGTTTGTTGTAACGCTTTTCGCCCTAAGTGGGATGGGTATGCCCAGACGTGGGTCCCGTGCTCACTACGCCACTGGAGTCAAGCTATCCTGGCTGATGACGGCTGATAGCCAGAAACCGGTCCTAGGATGCTTGATTCCAGTCCAGGGAAGACGTGGCTTGGCAGTTCGGGCTGGACTGTTCCCATGAGGCACAGGGTCAAGACTGATTTGCATATGGCCATGTCTGAACTGGGGTGGCGTAGTGGGCAAAAGAACGATGGATTTAACCCAGATCTCTTGACTGGGGAAGAATGTCTGCATTGTCAGCATTCCGTCCATCATTTGTTTGTTGTAACACTATGTTGCTCTCCAGCAAATACATCCTTCATGCGGGCGTTTCGCTATAACGTGAGTAAAAAGTGTCTATGAATGCACACAGTGCACATATAATCAAACAAACAAAAAACATGCGTCTGACATGACAAAATACACAAAAGACTGACAATTGCACGATAATACATACATCTTAACAGGCAATACTATGCCTCATGGTCGACTGAGGGGGTGTGGACACTCGTACACCTAAAGAGAAGGTACAAGTGGTTTGTTAAAAAGTTTGTAGCACCGTCTTGTTGGCAGACCTAGTGCGGGAAAAAAATACGAAGAAAACGATCTCCGTTAGTCAGGGGAAACGGGTAGATCTTCCCCCAGGGGTGTTGTCACTCACTTGTACTTTTCAAGCCACACTCCGGAACACCTAATGGAGACCAGCCTCGCCGACCGCATACTGTGTGGTTCCGAGCGGGATGCCAAGTTATCTACGGGGGAGGTGGTGGAAAGTAATGAGGGACTTGCCGGTTGCGGTCCTTATTCGGGGCGGCCATGTTGGGAAAGGAAAAAAGTAATTCTTCATGCAAGAAAAAAATGAATAAAGAATACAAAAATAATAAAAATAATAAAAATGACCTAAATGATCATTCTACATGGTGCCAAAACAACAATAGTTGAAATGGAGTATGGAGGCTGTGGGTGCTAAGTGTCTAACCTTCAATAGAAAAAACGTGGTTAGAGATTGGATCAGCCATTTTGGATCAGGGAGAGTGTGTCAGACCGTAAAACACACTCATCCCATAAAATAGTATTACTGGCCCTCATCATAGTTGTCTGGGCCGGTCATGATTACCGAGTGACCCATCAGTGCTTAAAAAGGTTGTTGAGACAAAATCATTGTGAGGCAATGCCAGTTCCTATTCATATTGGTAGTTTTAAAAAAGGAAGGAGGTGAAACGCGGGTCACGTTTCAGTGATGCGTATCTCCATTGAGTGGTGTCATATGAATATAACGGACAGGCTGATATGAAGAGTATTAAACATTTGTCATTGATGGAGTAGTTGCCACATTGATGTTTTCAATAAAGTTAAGTGTATTCAATATATTCATAGAAAAAAATTAAAAAAAATTTTTTTTTTACAAAAACATTTTTTTTAGTTGGAAGTCAAATGGCCAGATGGTATATCCTAGTTCAGGCCATTTGTGAAAAATTCACTGGAAAGAAAAACTTAGTTGGAAGTGAAATGGCCCCATGGTATATCATCATTCAGGCCATGGTCATCTGATCGTAGTTTGAAGACCCAACGTTGTTTTTTTTCATGTAGATTTTTTTCACTGTTGGGGTGGTTACTGATATGTTCAAGAATGACCCAGCTGAAGTCATTGGGTGTGTGTTGTTGTTCCAAGAAATGTGTGGTCATTTTGGTGTTGTTATGTTTACATCTGAAATTGCTGCGGTGTTCAATCATTCTCGTGTTCACTTTTCTTGTGGTCATCCCCACATAATGGAGATTACACACGCAAGTAATGAGGTATATTACCCCCGTTGTGTTGCAATTCGTGAATGATCGAAGATTCCATGTAATGCCATTATTGCAGGTGACAGTTTTTGTTGCACTGGTGAGGTGACATACACTACAGTTACCACAAGGGTAGTGTCCCTCTGGAAGTGGGTGGAGTAGGCGTACAGGGCCTACAGTCTTCGTTGGGTTTGGCCTGGTATGTACCAGGTAGTTCCTTAAGTTTTTCGCTTTTTTGTGACTGAACATAGGTTTTTGAAAATTCAAGCCTCCACTATTCAGGATCCGCCAATGTTTCTTAATTATTTTGGTCACTTGATCTGATGCGATATTGAAAGTCGTGATGCAGATTTGTCTTTTTTCCTTTTTGTCAGCTATTTTCTCAGGTTTTGGTTCTAGAAGTGCTTCTCGGTTATTGTTGGATGCTCTTTTTTGTGCTTTGGACACCAGATGTGGTGGATAATGCCGTCGTACCAGTTTTTCCGATAGATCTTTAGCTTGGATTTTGTAGTCCTCTCGTGTGGTGCAATTGCGTCTTTGGCGCAAAAATTGCCCGAAGGGGAGATTGTCTTTCAAGCTTCTTGGGTGGAAGCTGTCGTACACTAGGAGGCAGTTCCTTGCCGTGGGTTTGAAGTGTGTAGTAGTAATCAGGCGACCTTCGTGTGCTGATATGTTGAGGTCAAGAAAAACCAAATTGGACCTACTCATGGTGAAGGTAAATTTTAAGAATGGATCTTGTTGGTTGAGCCAGAGTAGGAAAAACTCAAAACCTGTTTCATCGCCTTCCCAAATGAGGAGCACATCGTCGATGTATCTCTTCCATAACTTGATTTTATGAATGTGCGGATTGTTATTATGGAGGATCTTGTGTCGTTCCAGATGATGTACGTAGAGCCCTGCCAGGCTCGGCGCAAAGGTACTTCCCATGCTCGTACCGTGCGTTTGTTTGTACAAAGAGTCATTGAATTGGAAAAAAAATTCGGTTAGAGCTAGGCGACAGCATTCTAGAACCACATGTCTGGGCGTGTGGTAAGCCCAATTGTTTTCAAAGAGTACTTCCTCCAGAATATCCAGTGTGTCCTTGTGTGGTAAACTGGTGTACAAGCTTTCCACATCCAGACTGATCAGGATGCTGGTGGTGGGGTTGAAATCTAGATTCTGAATCAGACACAGAACAGCTTTAGTGTCTTGTAAGTATGTGTCAGTCGCTTGGACTAAGGGTCTTAGAAATGCGTCTGCAAATTTCGACAAAGGTTCCAAAATTGAACCAATCCCTGATACTATGGGTCTGCCGGTGGGTGTAACCATAGACTTATGTATTTTAGGGATAGTGTAGAAGTAAGGAATAACCGGTTTCTTGTTCTCCAGAAAGTCCGCTTCTTTCTTACTTATCCAGTCATTGATAAGAGATTCTTCAACCAAGCTTGCAATCTCTATCCTTAGCCGTTCTGTGGGGTCATTTTGTATAGCTAGATAGTTTCTTCTGTCGTCCAACAGCCTAAGGCACTCAGTTTGGTAATCAGATGTGTTTTGTAGGACTATTGCTCCACCTTTATCGGCTGGTTTTATAGTGAGATTTTTTTCATTTGAGAGTTGGTGGATCGCCTCTTGTTCAATTTTACTTGTATTGTGAAATACTCTTATGTATTTCGGGTCCATCTCCCTGATTTCCTTCATTACCGCTTTTTCAAATGCTAGTAATTCGATAGGGAGGGTATTAGGTGGTGGTGTGAAGTTCGATTTTTTGTGTAGTCCTGTGTCCATCTTGGTTGTAGGGTCTTGTTCTTTATCTTTGAAAAATACTTCCAACCTAATTCTGCGAATAAATTCTTTCAATTCGCAGATCAGTTTGAATTTATCCAACGTTGCTGTCGGGACAAAACCTAATCCTTTTTCTAACACATTTTTCTGAATCGGTGTCAAGGATAGGTTGGATAGGTTTACTACGAGGCTTGGTTGCTGCTCCTCGAGGGCATATTCGGTGGGCCCATGCTCCGTGTGTGACTCCTCACTGATTCCAGTGGCTGAGCCCATTGTACTTGCTGACCTCGTCTGTTTTTTCCTCTTGGGGGGTTCTTTCCTCTTCCTAAAAAAGACTGGTTTTGTTCTTGGTTCTGAGATTCCCAATAAGGGTAGGGTTGTGGTGGGTATGATTGCTGAAATGGTGGTGGTCCATAGAAGAATTGTGGGGGAGGGGGGCCATATGGTGGGGCGTTGTGGAATGGGGACCAGCCGAACCTTGCTCCGCCCCTGTTCCTAGAACGCCCTCCTCTTGGTCGTCTGTTTCTGGTGGTGGAGTTGTAATTTCCACCAGGATCTGAAATATCCGAGCCTGTATCAGAGCCATCGCTATCCGTGTTATAACCCGGGTTGCGAGTAGATGGAGTATAGTCTTCTCTCGTATAGGGGTACATTTTTTCTTGTGAAAAATTCTTTTGGTCTTTTTTTAGTTTGACATACTTGGCGTCTTTCAAGCCAATTTCAAATTCAGCCATGCTTTTGTTAAGTTCTTCCAATCGTTTTTTTAACTCAGCTATGGTTTGGTAGGTTTTTAGACGAATCTCTAGATATGGATCCCAATTTTCATTTCTTCTGATAGGCGTGTAGCTGTTTTAATAATTAGCACTAACTAATCTCTGGTGCAGTGCCAGGATATTAGTGACCAGTCTTTTTTAAAAAGTTTGTCATTTTGAAAAATGAAGGGTTCATTCCTGACTATTAGACCACGTGGTGCAATGTTGGCTCTCACATACTCTGTCATCATGATCCCGTGTATTAGTGTTTTTATCTGTTCCCGTTTCAATTCTGTTAGTTCGTCCCAACATTGACTTGCTTCGGTGGTATCTCTGGTGCTGGTCCCAGCTAGAGGAAGCATAGATGCTATGATTCTGTCTACCTCATCTTGTGAGTAAGTGAGACCAGTTACTTCAGTCATGGTTGTAACAGTGTAATATGGTGTGTGGTTTTGAATGTCAGACAAGGATTCTGTAATTAAGATTAAGATTCCCACAGCTGCGCGCTGTAATGAACGTATATCAAAATAAGGAGGGAAGGAGAGGTTTAAGAGGTTAGGTTCACCCTCCAACTGTATACATAGATAAATAAATAGCCTGAACCTTCAGGTTACAGGAACCTAACCTAGGGGTGTCAGGAAGACACTTGTTTCCCGAAAAACACCCAAGAAAAAGAAAGGGGCAGAACACTTCCTTTCTTGAGTCCCCTCACTCACCAGGGTTTCCCCACGGTGACATGCTTCATCATTGGGGTCCTCTCAGTCCTCTACGGACTGAGGCGTGCTGCAACTTGCGGATTACGTAGGAGCACTAAACCAAATTATGTGTGGTGCAAGTGTCGTGGTGTGGAGTGGAATAAAGTGAATTAAAATAATCAAATAGTGGGCCAAATATATTTTATTCTTGCTCCTAGCTAATTGGTTAAAAAGGTGGGTAATATGCTAGAATAAACTACTTTAATGGGTAAGTGTACCTAGCATATGGTCGACTAGTTTCGAGCTTCCCTAGCTCTTCCTCAGGACTACACTGGGACTAGCCCAGTGCAAGTACCACTCCTAGTGGACCTAATTCCGGTGCAAAGATAAGTGAAAAACGCTGCGCCTAATAAGCATGCGTTAAGGATAATACATACGTAAATGTACGTCTAGTAAAGTCTGTAGGATGTAAAAATACAGAAGTTAAAGGGAAAAAAACGCCCCACCATATGGCCCCCCTCCCCCACAATTCTTCTATGGACCACCACCATTTCAGCAACCATACCCACCACAACCCTACCCTTATTGGGAATCTCAGAACCAAGAACAAAACCAGTCTTTTTTAGGAAGAGGAAAGAACCCCCCAAGAGGAAAAAACAGACGAGGTCAGCAAGTACAATGGGCTCAGCCACTGGAATCAGTGAGGAGCCACACACGGAGCATGGGCCCACCGAATATGCCCTCGACGAGCAGCAACCAAGCCTCGTAGTAAACCTATCCAACCTATCCTTGACACCGATTCAGAAAAATGTGTTAGAAAAAGGATTAGGTTTTGTCCCGACAGCAACGTTGGATAAATTCAAACTGATCTGCGAATTGAAAGAATTTATTCGCAGAATTAAGTTGGAAGTATTTTTCAAAGATAAAGAACAAGACCCTACAACCAAGACGGACACAGGACTACACAAAAGATCGAACTTCACACCACCACCTAATACCCTCCCTATCGAATTACTAGCATTTGAAAAAGCGGTAATGAAGGAAATCAGGGAGATGGACCCAAAATCCATAAGAGTATTTCACAATACAAGTAAAATTGAACAAGAGGCGATCCACCAACTCTCAAATGAAAAAAATCTCACTATAAAACCAGCCGATAAAGGTGGAGCAATAGTCCTACAAAACACATCTGATTACCAAACTGAGTGCCTTAGGCTGTTGGGCGACAGAAGAAACTATCTAGCTATACAAAATGACCCCACAGAACGGCTAAGGATAGAGATTGCAAGCTTGGTTGAAGAATCTCTTATCAATGACTGGATAAGTAAGAAAGAAGCGGACTTTCTGGAGAACAAGAAACCGGTTATTCCTTACTTCTACACTATCCCTAAAATACATAAGTCTATGGTTACACCCCCCGGCAGACCCATAGTATCAGGGATTGGTTCAATTTTGGAACCTTTGTCACAATTTGCAGACGCATTTCTAAGACCCTTAGTCCAAGCGACTGACACATACTTACAAGACACTAAAGCTGTTCTGTGTCTGATTCAGATTCTAGATTTCAACCCCACAACCAGCATCCTGATCAGTCTGGATGTGGAAAGCTTGTACACCAGTTTACCACACAAGGACACACTGGATATTCTGGAGGAAGTACTCTTTGAAAACAATTGGGCTTACCACACGCCCAGACATGTGGTTCTAGAATGCTGTCGCCTAGCTCTAACCAAATTTTTTTTCCAATTCAATGACTCTTTGTACAAACAAACGCACGGTACGAGCATGGGAAGTACCTTTGCGCCGAGCCTGGCAGGGCTCTACGTACATCATCTGGAACGACACAAGATCCTCCATAATAACAATCCACACATTCATAAGATCAAGTTATGGAAGAGATACATCGACGATGTGCTCCTCATTTGGGAAGGCGATGAAACAGGTTTTGAGTTTTTCCTACTCTGGCTCAACCAACAAGATCCATTCTTAAAATTTACCTTCATCATGAGTAGGTCCAATTTGGTTTTTCTTGACCTCAACATATCAGCACACGAAGGTCGCCTGATTACTACTACACACTTCAAACCCACGGCAAGGAACTGCCTCCTAGTGTACGACAGCTTCCACCCAAGAAGCTTGAAAGACAATCTCCCCTTTGGGCAATTTTTGCGCCTAAGACGCAATTGCACCACATGAGAGGACTACAAAATCCAAGCTAAAGATCTATCGGAAAAACTGGTACGACGGCATTATCCACCACATCTGGTGTCCAAAGCACAAAAAGAGCATCCAACAATAACCGAGAAGCACTTCTAGAACCAAAACCTGAGAAAATAGCTGACAAAAAGGAAAAAAGACAAATCTGCATTACGACTTTCAATATCGCATCAGATCAAGTGACCAAAATAATTAAGAAACATTGGCGGATCCTGAATAGTGGAGGTTTGAATTTTCAAAAACCTATGTTCAGTCACAAAAAAGCGAAAAACTTAAGGAACTACCTGGTACATACCAGGCCAAACCCAACGAAGACTGTAGGCCCTGTACGCCTACTCCACCCACTTCCAGAGGGACACTACCCTTGTGGTAACTGTAGTGTATGTCACCTCACCAGTGCAACAAAAACTGTCACCTGCAATAATGGCGTTACATGGAATCTTCGATCATTCACGAATTGCAACACAACGGGGGTAATATACCTCATTACTTGCGTGTGTAATCTCCATTATGTGTGGATGACCACAAGAAAAGTGAACACGAGAATGATTGAACACCGCAGCAATTTCAGATGTAAACATAACAACACCAAAATGACCACACATTTCTTGGTACAACAACACACACCCAATGACTTCAGCTGGGTCATTCTTGAACATATCAGTAACCACCCCAACAGTGAAAAAAATCTACATGAAAAAGAACAACGTTGGGTCTTCAAACTACGATCAGATGACCATGGCCTGAATGATGATATACCATGGGGCCATTTCACTTCCAACTAAGTTTTTCTTTCCAGTGAATTTTTCACAAATGGCCTGAACTAGGATATACCATCTGGCCATTTGACCTCCAACTAAAAAAAAAAATTTTCTACAAATTTTTTTTCTAAAACTTTTTTTTCTATGAATATATTGAATACACTTAACTTTATTGAAAACATCAATGTGGCAACTACTCCATCAATGACAAATGTTTAATACTCTTCATATCTGCCCGTTATATTCATATGACACCACTCAATGGAGATACGCATCACTGAAACGCGACCCGCGTTTCACCGCCTTCCTTTTTTAAAACTACCAATATGAATAGGAACTGGCATTGCCTCACAATGATTTTGTCTCAACAACCTTTTTAAGCACTGATGGGTCACTCGGTAATCATGACCGACCCAGACAACTATGATGAGGGCCAGTAATACTATTTTATGGGATGAGTGTGTTTTACGGTCTGACACACTCTCCCTGATCCAAAATGGCTGATCCAATCTCTAACCACGTTTTTTCTATTGAAGGTTAGACACTTAGCACCCACAGCCTCCATACTCCATTTCAACTATTGTTGTTTTGGCACCATGTAGAATGATCATTTAGGTCATTTTTATTATTTTTATTATTTTTGTATTCTTTATTCATTTTTTTCTTGCATGAAGAATTACTTTTTTCCTTTCCCAACATGGCCGCCCCGAATAAGGACCGCAACCGGCAAGTCCCTCATTACTTTCCACCACCTCCCCCGTAGATAACTTGGCATCCCGCTCGGAACCACACAGTATGCGGTCGGCGAAGCTGGTCTCTATTAGGTGTTCCGGAGTGTGGCTTGAAAAGTACAAGTGAGTGACAACACCCCTGGGGGAAGATCTACCCGTTTCCCCTGACTAACGGAGATCGTTTTCTTCGTATTTTTTTCCCGCACTAGGTCTGCCAACAAGACGGTGCTACAAACTTTTTAACAAACCACTTGTACCTTCTCTTTAGGTGTACGAGTGTCCACACCCCCTCAGTCGACCATGAGGCATAGTATTGCCTGTTAAGATGTATGTATTATCGTGCAATTGTCAGTCTTTTGTGTATTTTGTCATGTCAGATGCATGTTTTTTGTTTGTTTGATTATATGTGCACTGTGTGCATTCATAGACACTTTTTACTCACGTTATAGCGAAACGCCCGCATGAAGGATGTATTTGCTGGAGAGCAACATAGTGGCACAATAAGAAAACAATAGTAATGAGTATTACAACACAGGTGTATAGTGTAACCGCCATTGTTTTTTTATATATATATTGCATATTGTGTCTTTTTTTCCCTTTAACTTCTGTATTTTTATATCCTACAGACTTTACTAGACGTACATTTACGTATGTATTATCCTTAACGCATGCTTATTAGGCGCAGCGTTTTTCACTTATCTTTGCACCGGAATTAGGTCTACTAGGAGTGGTACTTGCACTGGGCTGGTCCTAGTGTAGTCCTGAGGAAGAGCTAGGGAAGCTCGAAACTAGTCGACCATATGCTAGGTACACTTACCCATTAAAGTAGTTTATTCTAGCATATTACCCACCTTTTTAACCAATTAGCTAGGAGCAAGAATAAAATATATTTGGCCCACTAGTTGATTATTTTAATTCAGTTTATTCCACTCCACACCACGACACTTGCACCACACATAATTTGGTTTAGTGCTCCTACGTAATCCGCAAGTTGCAGCACGCCTCAGTCCGTAGAGGACTGAGAGGACCCCAATGATGAAGCATGTCACCGTGGGGAAACCCTGGTGAGTGAGGGGACTCAAGAAAGGAAGTGTTCTGCCCCTTTCTTATTCTTGGGTGTTTTTCGGGAAACAAGTGTCTTCCTGACACCCCTAGGTTAGGTTCCTGTAACCTGAAGGTTCAGGCTATTTATTTATCTATGTATACAGTTGGAGGGTGAACCTAACCTCTTAAACCTCTCCTTCCCTCCTTATTTTGATATATGATGTATCTATCCCCATTTCAAAATCGTTCTCGTATCTCGGGGTCCTATTTGATACCAAACTAAGTTGGGGCCCCCTACTGGCCAAAAAGAAAGGGGAACTGGCAAGGGTCAACCCTACCATTTTTAACTTTGCTTCGAAATTGGGGAAGAAGCCCAACAATGCCATGATGAAACTCTATAATGCAAAATCAGTGGCAACTGCTGTTTATGGCAGTGAATTATGGGGCTATGTGGCTGGAGAACAGCTACAGGTGGCTGAAAATGCCTTTATGAAGCGTCTTCCATGTGTTCCAATTGGCACATCTAATCTGGCAGTACATGAAGAATTGGGGGCACAATATTTATGTGACATTTTTTCCCTGCGCCCTTTGACCTGCTGGGTAAAACTGTAGTTGAACCAGGACATCCCATTAACCCGCTTGATTGTGAGAGATCTTGTGTCTCATGATAAGGCAATGTGCACCCCCTGGTTAAAATATCTGAAATCCTGTTTCTCTCGACTTGGTTGTCTGGAGTTGTTTGAAAAACCAAGCGGGATCGTAAAAGGGGATGTGGAGGCAATTAAGCGCGCTTTTTATATGGGGAGAAAGGTTCAACGTGAAGGAGAGGAGCTCCTGAAACCCAGTATTAGGAAATATGTCATGTTAAAAACATGCGAGAAAATGGAGCCATATTTGACGGGCTCATTCAGCTCCCACGAGAAGTTCCTGCTGACAAGGTTCAGGTTAAATATCTTTCATCATCTGTTAATTAGACCTAAAACAGATATTTTTAACAAGGCTGCAGCTCCCTGTGGCTGCGACGGAAAGTCTCCACAGGATATGCTGCATTTTATATTTTTATGTAAATTTTATGAATACCCACGCAAACGCTATCTGGTTGCTCTTTTAAAGAAACTTAATTTTAATCAGATCAGACCAGCACTAATGTATTTACAACATTTGTACAGTGACAGTGTTCTCCATGTAACTGAATTCTTAATGGTTGAGTTATCCAACCCTTCTAGATCTAATATTGTCCTCAAGAAAAAGTTTGGTGAGTTTTGAACAGTATGGACGAAACTTTCGGTTGAGGATGGAGTGGTACGCAGAAACGGAAGGTTGGTGGTACTGGAAGGTTTACCCGCTAGACTTCTGAAGTTACTGCACGAAGGACTTAGCGGAATGTCCAGTATGAAGAGAAAAGCCAGGGAGACTTTTTGGTGGCCTGGTATGAACAGGGAGGTGGCTGCATTGATTGTCTATGTAGTGATAAGTCTCACCGGGTTGAGGAATCTCCCATTGCCTCCACTGGTTTCCTGAGCAGGCCATGGGAAAGAGTGGCCATGGACATATGTGGGCCCTTTTCAGCCAAAGGCATAACAAACAAATTTGCTTTGGGGTTAATCGATTATTCCAAGTGACCAGAGGTGGCATTTACTGGTGAAATTAAAGCGACAAATGTCATTGAGTTATGTGCCCGAATATTCTGCAGGGAGGGTTGTCCTGATATGCTGGCCACGGACAATTGTAGAGGAAAAATTCAAATCTTATCTATCCAAAATGTGAATATCTCACTGTACCACTGCTGTTTACAATCCCAGTGAGAACGGCCTAGTTGAGAGCTTCAATCAAGTTTTGAAGGAGTGTGTTCAATTGACTGAAAGTAGTGGTGAGTATTGTAAGGAAGCTGTTAAAGAGATGTTTTGGAGTTACCACACTACACCCCATTCCATCACCAAGGAGTCCCCATTTAGGGGGATATTCACAAGAACGTGTGCTAAACATCACCAAAAAATGCGAACGCAACTTTATACATCACAGCCTACCGCGGGAAAATAACCCTGTGTCAACGTGGAATTCACAACAAGGCGGTACCATTCGATACTCTGCCGAAACCGTGGCCAATGTCCGCGATACAACCACCTCGACGGAGATAAAAACCCAAACCTCAACGTGAAAAAACATGCAATGGGCCAAAGCGCAATGAGAAATTCAGCGATAAGCAGTGCCAGGCCTGCAATACACACATGGCAGGTGGGAAAAATCATTATAAAAGTAGAAAAGACACACAAACACAAACTAACCAACACCCAAGCACCATGGAGGCAGCTGGAGCAGGCGCAGAGGACGAGCGCAACCCCACAAGCACCCCGGACGACCAGCCTGGGACCTTTGGGACAGGGAAAGGCAAGGACAAGAAGAAGAGGAAGTCGAAGTTCAGTCCTCAAGAAAACAGGATCCTAGTCACGGCGGTGATGGAACACCATCAACAACTGTTCATCACCTGCAACGTGTTATTGGGCACCAAAAATGGATGCCGTCGGAGAGCACAAGAGGTCAACGGACGAGGCCAAGAGGCAATGGATTGACATCAAGCGCAAGACCAAGGATAAACTCGCAGCCAACCAGAAGTCAGCAATGCAGACTGGAGGTGGGAGCCCAGCGCCACAGCTCGTGCTGGATGACATGGAGAAGCTGGTGTCGACAGTCATCAGTGTGGAGACTGTGGCCGGAGTCAGGGGACCGGACACTGATCGACAGGACACAACACAACTGCAACAGGGTGTGTGACCACCAGGTACTGGGGGGACGGGTGGAGATGGCCACAATGGCACACATGCACAATGAAGCAGAGCACAGTGCACACCCACAATGACTCTGGGTCATGGCCCTCATCTACAGACTGTCACAATGTACAATGCCATGCTGTCTGAATGTCAACATCTACCATGCGGCTACATACATGTGGACACATTGTAATACACCATCTGCCCTTCACATTACAGGAGCATTGTCAGCACCTCCTGCAGAGCAGTCCCAGCCACTCTTCACTGATGACGAGGAGGACACCCCCAGCATCGACTCCCAAGTCCTCCAAGAGATCATTGACATCATCCGCAACTCACTTCCAGGATCAGGGCAGCCCAGCTACATCAAGGAGACCCCACCCACTACCCAAACCACCCAGCAGGAGGCACCCACAGCCCCGGCAGTCTCCCAAAACCCCCAGGAACAACACATGGCCTTCCAACGCCGTGTGCTGGAGGGCCAGAGAAAGACGGCTGAGTAGGTGCGGGTGGGGTTTGACATCATGGCTACCAAACTGGGCGCCATCCATGGGTGTCTAGGTCCCATTAGGGACCAGCTCCAGTCCCTAATGGACACCCACGGCCCGCTCCATGGTCTCCAACGAGCCCTGACTGACATTGCTGGAGTCCTGATGTGGAGAGAAGAACACCTGTCCGCTCAGAGTGGCTCCAGCGATCCCAGCGTGAGCTGCCACACATGCGGAGGTTCATGGAGAACATGGTGCAGATGGAGGCGGAAAGGATGAGAGCCACCGCTGCACAGCAGCAAAATGTAGCTGGGACCTACCATGCCCTGCAGATCCTCATCATGGCATTGCTGCCACAAGGCGTGGCGCTGATTAATGCTGCTGCCCCCTCATCATCCACATCCCCACCCCCTGGAGTGTCAGTGCCTCACAGTGCAGCAGGTGTAACCACTTCGGCACCGGATGTGTCACTGCCACACAGTGCGGCCGACAATCCTCCTCTGGCCCCTTATGTGTCAGTGGCACACAGTGCCGCAGCCGGTACTGCAACAGCCACAGGTGGGGCAGAGCACACATCTGGAGACGTGGATGGGTTTGACTTCGGAAGGAGGCCCTAGCATTCATTTCCGCCACCTGGCCTGTTTCTGCTTGATGGCGCACATGGCCCCATGACCATCCACTGACCCCCGATACACTCCGCTGAACTCACCTTGGGCCGTGACATGGACTGCCATATCCTGTTTGATGACCAATGACACGGCGACCAGACTGCGCACTGTAACCTTCCCCTTCCGCAGTACTTGTCATCCCCGGATGGACTCTGGCTGGCCCTCAATGTGCCCATATTGTGAAGTGTGCTTGGCATGACCCTGTACCGCTTCAGCTGCAAAACTCCACTGGATGTGCAATATACATCCAGTAACCCACTGCTGTGTCATGTCTTTCATCATTCATGTATGAATGTGTGGATGAATGTAGGGACAGTGATTCTCCTTACGTCAATGATGCTCATCTAGTGGGATGCCAGTCAGAGTGTGCTAAATTGCCTATTGTGTTCCGAGTGCCGTGGACACTACAACAGGGACACATGCATTAGTCAATTCCTTGTCCGGACATGGACTGAACCACGCCCAGAGCCCCCGAGTCATTGTTGCAAGCCCTGCGCTGGTCCTGTGTACGCCAGGCCAGACCACTCCGCTTACGCTCCGAGGGGATGCCCACATAGCTACCTGTCACAGGCGTACTCGCTGTGGGTGTACAGGTCACTGGTCTAGTTGTTAGCATGACACGGCCACTCCCTGAGGGCAGGTTTGCACACACACCACACCCATCCGGCACAGGCGTCACAGTCCATGTGACCCCACAAATATAAGGAGCCGACAACGTCACATTCTCCTCTTCCGGTGGCGACTGGATGACAGACACTCCACGGTTCTCAATCATAAAGGGCCCATGAGTTGTTGCGCACAGGGTCAGTGGCACCCAAAGCCTTGCGGCCATCACGGGCCTACCACCACATGGCGCTGACTGGTGTTGCACAGGGTTAGTGGCACCCAAAGCCTTGTGGATATCAAGGGCCTACCACCACCTGGCGCTGACAGGCGTTGCACAGTGTTAGTGGCACCGAAATAGCTGGGCGGGTGTGCAGCCTGCGATGATGACGTGTGCACTGATGTGGTCTCCGCCATTGATGACTCAGGAGGCAGCGTCGTGTGTGGGACCTGCTGGGACGCGGGTGGGTCCGCATGATGTGGACCATGCCATGGTGGCGGGTTCGGGGCCTGGAGCTTGCATGGGCATGGGGTGTGCCCACTGGTGGACACACCGGTGGCAGCAGGTGAACAGTGGGGCCTGGGTGCGCAGGGGCGGTGGTGTCTCTCTCTCTCTCTCTCCCTTCCTCTCTCTCTCTCTCTCTCTCTCTCTCTCTCTCTCTCTCTCTCTCTCTCTCTCTCTCTCTCTCTCTCTTCCTTCCTTTCCTTTCCTTCCCTCTCTTTCTCTCTCTGGCTTTCTTTCCTTCTGTGTTTCTCTGTGTCTCGCTCCTTTGATGTGCGCATGACACACGTCCTGATTTTGTGCTTTATTTTCCAGGCTGTGACGTCGAGATTGTCCCTGACGGACCCGACAGGAGTCTTCCGCATTGGTGTTTTGTGTTGTATTTCAATAAAGTTGTTGGTTGTTACTTCAGTGCTGTGTGACTGTTTCTTGTTCTTCTGGCCACACGTGTGTGTTTTTTTTGGCAATGTGCGTCATCATGCGCTTTTTGTGGCTCTTGTGTCATGCACGGTATGTGTATGTTCTGTTCGGTGTGGTGGGGGGGTGGTGGCGGTGGGTGTTGTGGCCCTCATGGGTATCGGAGCTGCATGATCATTGTCTCCATGGCATCTGTGGGTCTTCAGGTGTGGCTCTTGGCTGGTCTCCCTTTCATGCTGTGGGTAGTCGTCCTGCTTAGCACTAGCAAAAGGCAGGTTTTAAATCCCTGGTGCTACAGCGGCTTATCGCCTGTTTCTGGTTCGCTTCGCAGATCTGGCAATTCATTGTGAAAGTGGTGTTGTGCTTTTTTTGTGTGTTTTTGCACGGGAACGCCTACTCTGCATCTCGTTTAGTTGGTGGGTCCACCTTGGAGATAAATTTTGGAGCAGTTATCGCGAGAATACTGGCGTTGTCTGCAGTTTGCATCAGCTTGTGAATGGGGTGTTAAATCTATCTCCACTTTTGATGCGTTAAGGTGGAGATAAATTGGAGATAAGTCCTTGTGAATATCCCCCTTAGACTCCTCAAGGGCAGACAACCAGGGACAAGAATTTCTCCTGCGTGGATGCTAAAGGGTTCTTCACGGCATGTGTGCAAAAGGAGTTTAGAGCATGAGGTCAAAAAGCACCAGGACAAATATGTATGCAGGCATAATGACAAATACAAAAAGGGTGCAGGCATAATGACAAATACAAAAAGGGTAGACGAGTATTTGAAGTTGGAGATTGGGTAAGAACCAACATTATGGGTCCCCAAAGAAGGGGTTTGTCAAAATGGTTGGTGCCCAAGTGTATTACTAAGGTTGCAGGTAACAATATATGGTTGACTGATGGCAAAAAAGTGGAATATCTGAAGTGTCACCTTGTGCAATGTTGTGGAACGAGATGTGTGGTTGAAAAGGATGGGTGGTGACCAAGTGGAAAAGGTGGAGAGGGTAAACGGCAGAGATGGGTCTGTTGCTGTGGGAACAAACAATCAAGTCAAGAAGATTCCTAAGTAACATAACGATTACGTGTGCTATTAATATTATGTAATGTTCATTTTGTTCTCTTATATTCATTGTGATTTTATGTGTATTTTATTATTATTATTTTATTGTTTTATTATTGAGAAGAAAGATGTGTAGTGTCCTAGCAACTGGTCTTGCATTCTTGTTATGGTTACCAGACTTCAAAGGTTCTGAAAGGTGGACTAGCAGCGAAGGAGACAGTTGCTGCTGTAAGGATGTGTCCAGGGGTTGTTCCGCCTTACTTAATAAAGCTCTTGTTACCATATTAGAACATTGGAATGTTGGTAGCTCCATTGAAAACAATGGAGTGCTCCGGGCATATAATGGCTGGTATACACCTGGAGCTCCAACATTCCAATGTTTCTTTGTTCACAGCTTTGGCTGTGACCAAAGGCTTCAGGGAGCGCTCCCTAAAAAAGCCTTTGTCTTATTTGTTAGAACATTCTGCCCTCTAGTGGCAGAATGTTCTAATAGCCTGATAGCCCTTCGATGCTGGTCTATACCGGCTATTAAAGTTCCGCTCCCATGTTAAAGGCCATCGCCAACGCTGGAACGAGCCTTTAATAGCCGGTATAGCCTATAAAGCTATATTATCTGTCTGAGCCTCTTAAAACATAGTGCAAGGGTGCCTGCGTTGAAGGAATGATTGTTTATTTGCAGGAAGGGTCCCTTCCTGCACATAAACAATCACAAATGGCAATTTGAAACGTCTATCTGTGCTGCATTGTGCAGCATACATAGAAGTTGCAAATCATCATTTTTGTAGTGATTGTTTATGTGCAGGAAGGGACATCAATCATTTATGGCTTTTTGCTATTTCTATGTGTGCTGCACAGTGCAGCACACAGTGAAACAGCAAAAACGAGGAGAAATAAAGCGCTTCTCCTCTCTTTGCCTTGTTAAGATCAGGTTTTCCCTGGTCTTAATGTTGGGGCTGCCGCCTGTTTATACCACCCTTTTAAATAGGGGGCAGTGTCAACATCATAGGGTGTTGCGGCGGAACGCCCACCGCATCACCCATTGCCCACCCCTTTCACGCTAAGAGGATGTGGTCTCACGGCTAGACAGCCGACTTTGGAGCTGGGAAGCCAATGTTCGAGCCTCGGGTTGACTCCAAATCCTGTGATTCTGGGCAAATCACTTAATTTCCCTGTGCCTACCAAAAAAATTATAATAATTAATGTGTCCTTGTGTAATGTAACTGGTGCTCACGTAAAGCACTCCAATACCTTTGGGTTGAGTTTGCGCTATAGAAAATCTGCAACAAAAAAAAGAAAAAGTATACAGTGAAAGGGTGAATTACTTACAAGGTGGTGTTAAACCATGTTGAGTGGCTTAACGCCGTCTTGTAAATAAGGTGAAGCCCCTATCACCACAGGAAGGTCGTTTAAAGGGACGTTCCTTTGGCGATAGGCGCTTGTAAATATGCCCCAGTGTCTCTTGTTCTGTCAAGACTGTGGGGAGAGAAGATACACAAGGGAAATATGATGGGGGGCGGATGAACAGCAGCATGATGAAAAGCATCAGAGCAGCACCCATGTTAATTAAAATGGTGTCTTCGTGAAAATGTGGCGCCTTTAAATCACATAAAAATCATATCATATTAAGCTTGTTTCAAGTAAAACATTATTATGTTATTTGCTTCTAGAATCTATCACAAAAATAATTGGTAATCGAAATGTATTGTGCATTATAAAAACTTTAACAATAGCACTTTCACAACTTAATATAATATCATATTGGTATGTAGCATACTATAGCACAACACGACCTAACACCACTTCATAGCACAACATAATATCATTACCCCATACCGCATAACACTGAACTCATAGGGACTCATTTTGCCTTAATGTTGCATCTCCTTCACTGAAAATACAAAACTCACAGAGTACTTAATAGAATGGAAGTCTAATTTTTATTGGACTCTAATTGCATAAGTGTGTTCTCTTAATATGAACTGTTAGCATACATGTGCGTTGTGCTTAATTCAAAAACACAAGTTAAAACATGCTATGCCATAAATGATACTATTTGTTGCTTCTTTGAAATTATAATTCTTTAGCATTTCAGATCTCCTTTTACACTGCTGTCTACCTGTATGTGTGTTTGCTCACTAAATTGTGATAAGGCTACTTCACACTTATGCATTGAATTTTGTAAGTTTTGGCTCGCGGATGTGGCACTCGCGGGTATCGTTTTGCTTTGCTTGCACTTGACTTGATTCCAGTTGTTCGCCTCTTTACTGCAAGGTCACCCGTCGTGTTTGTTTTCACTGGAGTCAAGGGCACTCTTGTGTGTTTGTTGTCTGCTGTGCTGTGATTGGTGGTATTGATCAACAGAGCCTAATGGAAGTTATCTGGAAAACCACTTGCTCTTGGTGATGGTGGCTGCCTGAGGTTTACTGGCACAAGCAGCCTGCTCCCCGGGCACTTGCCATCGACTCCTTACTGTCTCCCATGCTGCCCTTCACTTTCATGAAATAGCAGAGATGGGGCAGGGCTTTGATGTCCCTAATGCCGAAGATTATAACGAATCAACGACTGATCTTTTCAAGTAATGCTATAGCCCTAATGACACTTAATTTGCTCCTGAAATAAAATAATAAATCTTCAATGGATGGAAAGCTGAGTTGACCCTGGTCTCTGAAACATGATCCCTGGCAACGTAGCTATTTAGCAATCTGCCCAGGAGGCAGTAAGGGCATGTATGCAAATGTTCTTGTTAGAAACCCCTCCCCCTCACTCTCTGGAATCCACAGATTGCTTTATATTGTCGAAGGTGCCTCCATAATCCTTGTTAGTTTCGCCATGTCGCACGTGGAAGACCACCTTAGTTCTTCTTGGTTCTTTTGCCTTACATGGCGCAATAACAGCCCCCCCCCCCGCCATGGGCAGGTACACTGATTACCTAAAGTACAGCAGTCTGATTGGCTTCTCGCTTGCGCTGGCTGTATACACCAGGATCAACATCAAGAGGCTGGCTGCAACACCCCGGGGCCACAGTGACACCCATTGGACAGTAGCGGCTCCTGGAGGGAGGGCTGCGGGCGGTGGGGTGGGGGAGGGGCAGGATGGGGGGTAGTAAACTCCGGATTAAGGCCAAACGGAGTTCAGTAACTAAATTAATAAATAAAACAAATTACATTGCGCGTGCTGCAACGCCAAACCGGTGATGCAGCGCGCAATGTAATTCATTTTATTTATTTATTTAGTTACTGAACTCCATTCGGCCTTAATACGGGGTTTACTACCCCCCACTCTGCCCCTCCCCCACCCCACCGCCCCGCAGCACTCACTCCAGGAGTCGCTACTGCCATTGGAGGGTCTGAAGCGCAGCTGTAAAGCATTTTCCTACCATTATATGGGCAGATGCATCCCACATCGCCGAAAGAAGCGGCTCGGCTGACATAAATCCCTGGGGTCTGACTCCATCTTATGTAGGCCACGACTCCATCTTGGCTCATGGAGGTCACCATTTTCTCCCTCTTAAACAATGAAAGTTGCCAAGTTTCCCAATTTATGCAGAATCATCGTCATGTCTGCCGTTAGACACAGATGTTGTCTGATCGTATCTTTCAAGGAACTGTGAAAGCGTCAAACCATCCGATTGATGAAATAGATACAACACTTGATACGACATTCGTCTGGGCCCACTGTTTACTTTTCACGATATCAAGGTTAAATAAGAATACATACAGACATATAACCAAAATAGTGTAGTCTGAATTGATGTCCTTTTATCGTATACTTTCATAAGGAAACATCTGGGAAGCACACCTTGATGCACATAATCTATGTCAGACATTCCTAAACTTATGTCAGAAATTCCAATTTCTGATAAGATTTAGTATATAAGGACTACCACTTGTCAGGGGAGGTCCTTCACCCAGACTATCACACAAGATTCTGCTGGAGACAGTCTCACCTACTGTGAGCACACTTAGCACTTCGCAGATGCTACATCTCGCCCTAAGCTGATAAAGCCGAGTCCTGGAGGAAGACCGACTGACTGCTACCACAGCGTGTGACTGGCATTCGCTGGGAATATTGTCTGTCAACAAGGTTTGCAGTGCGTCTCTTCTCCCAAAGAAACTTCCGATTGTAAGTTGCTCTGCCTTCCATGCTCTCTAAGTGTAGTGCATAGAAATAGGCATTAGGGTGTTAAGGTTTAGATGACATTTTAAAACATGATAGGAATGTTTATTTATTCTCACCATTTATAACGTGTCTTCTTGCTGTTTTTATAATATTCTGTGTAGTTGTTTTACATGTACTGAGAAACAGATTGTTCCGGTAGTAATAAATACTTTTAACTTTAAAGTGTTCATTCGTCTTAGTATAGTGCGTGTGACACGGTGAATAACGTAATAAGGTTTGCTACGGTTTCCACGGTGCCCCTGGTCCCTTCATGGGATTGTTAGTAACTCAAAATCAATGCTTCTATCCCAATTGCACATTAAATAGTGTTTTGCAGGCTACAATAACTTGTCTTTCACTTTCATCGCTGGTGCATTGAACCAAGTTCTCCCGTGTCATCTGTGGGTGGGAAAGCACACCTTGTAGGGTTACGCCAAAGTTGTAACCTACGCAAGGGCCTGCAGGTTGCAACATCTGCCCCCTGTTTGACACTGCGCTAGTGGGAAGGCTGGGGCTCAGTGGATGCTCTCTGGTGTTGGGGTGACTGTGGAGCCAGCACCAGCTAGCACGCGAGGCACCTAAATTGTGAACAGATGTGGCTAGGCCTTGTGGCCCTTGTCCAATTTGGAGATTGGAGCAGTCGCACATTTTGTTGATATTTTGGTCATTGGTGCCTCAAAGCCTCTTGAAGTTAATGAAATACACAAAATTAATTCTTCTCCAGTGCTTAATTTGTAAAAGAATAAGTGTCAAGGCCCAGAGTTTTTCTCAGAAGCCTGTCGAAGGCACTGCCGAATGTCTGGCTTGCCGAATACCAAGCCTTCCTAGTTTTGATTTCATCACATAACTCTTTCATTTAACACCATGAACTCCCTTCACCTTAACCTCACTCTTGCAGGCTTTTTTCATCCCCTTGTCACTGTTTTTGCATCTTTCTCTTCTTCCTATTCTCCCCTTTTCTGCCTTTTTCTCTTGTTCTGGGTCATAGTCTTCTGAAGGAAAATAGGTCCGGGTCCCCAGCTATGTGCTGGTGGGCCCCACCTGTAACCACCAGCTCAAATAAAGCACTGTTTCTACCTCCCTCACACCTAAAAGAGCTAAAAAAAATGACTGTGGGTCTATTAAATTGCAAATCACACCAGGGCACGACAGGAGGTGTAAGTGAGCTTTTCCTATTATATGTGGGGTACACAAATCTATGGATAATCAGTGCTTGGGTATCTGTTGTGAGTGTGTACTCTCAGTCGTTAGTGATGAAAAAATAAGGGAACATAGTTAGTTAGGTGGTGAAATAAAAGCACCCAAACAAAACAAGATGAGGGTATACCAGGTCTTGAATCACTCAATCATTTTAAAATTGCATCACTCATTCCGGGCATTACACTGCATCATCAATGTGTTCCTGGAAGGGATAAAGAGATTAAAAGTCACCTAATCTATCAGAATCTTTCATGGGATGATCAAGGTTGTGAATCAACATTAGAAATCTCCCATAGGTGTTCCAAAACGTGTTTGAAAACACCAAGGCCCAGATTTATCAAGGGCTTGCGTTGCCTTATGTAAAATGCAAGGCGATCCAAGGGCAATGCAAGCCCCTAAGTGAGATTTACTATGCCATGCAGAGCCACCTTGCATGGCTCAGCATGGCATAGTACATCTGTAGTAACTCAAGGCAGCGTAGTCACTGGGAAGGTGTTCCATGTGTGGAGCTGGGAACGCATCCTAATGGTCCCAGGGAGGTGTAACAAGGGGAAATATGTTTATTAATTCCTTGTTTTTCACTCTGCCTCCGTGTGCTGCACTCTTCTTGTACAAAAGCAATCCTGGCTGTAACGCAATCACCCTTGCACCATGGTACAAGGCTGCCTGCGTTGGCACTTGGCAGCCACAAGGGCACCAGCGCAGAGGGCGGGCACGAATGTGCCATTTCTTAGTAGATATGGCTCCTTCCTGTCCTGTTCATTTGACGCAGCGCAGCGCAGCAAGTTGTCTTGATGCATTGTGCCAAATAGGAGTAAATCTTACCCTCAGTTTATCACTGATAGTATGCACCACTTTCTAGTGTACCGCATCAGTTCCAACAACCACTCCTCTTGAGGTGGTACTGTTGGTTTCCTCCTATTTCTTAATATACAGAGCTTAGCAGAGGCTAATGAGGCGGCCATCCATCTATGGGTGTGCCCTGTTAAACCACCTACCTCAGCAAACTCAAGTATAAGTGCTGTGTAAACCATCAGTGGGATATTGTTTTTTTCAATACATTTAATGCTGTCCATATCACTGCCCAGCACCGTAAACATTTAGGGTCATTGCATGTGTATTAAGTGGCATCTGGACTGTACACATTTCCATCAGTTACAATGGTATAAGGGTCCAGCACTTATAGGTCTGATCGGTGTTCAGAACTATTCATGAAGGATTTTGAAGTAAGACAATTTCCACCTGGATTCTCCCAAATGTCTATCGAGAGCGTACAATAAAGGGAACCATTCTTCCTCGGTATATTCTTTCCATAGAAGTGTCTGCCAGTGTGCTTTAGTGTGTTCTTCTGTGCTTGCATCAAATTACTAACCCATGAGCACCTTATATCTGCCTGACAACATATCCTTATGCTGATACCAGGCCTCTAAATACCATAAAATTGGTGATTTGAGAAAGGGATATTAGGTCTTGGCCTAATCTGCTCCGGAGACAGTGGACCAACTGTTGATGTTACCATATGTGGGAAGAGTGTAGATTGTACTTAACTCTTTAGGAAACCATTCTCATTCCAATTTTCTAATGTCTCAACTCTTCTGGTGTTCCATTCCTTCCACTGGATTGTCTTTCCGTCAATAAGAATCATAGAGCCATACCACATGGGTTCAATCTAAGACTTTTATGGACATGGTTCCAGTTCCACGTCATTCTCAATGCGCGGAGGATGAGGTTACTCGGTGAGTTCGAAAGTGAGAGCAGTTTATAGAATGGGAATTTACCTGGTATAATGGCCAGTAATTGCTGCTCTAAGTTTGCCCATATAAGGGTCTGTCTTCTATCGCTTGCAAGAAATCTACCAACGGGGATCCTTGGTACGTGTGGCAGCAGGAGCCTATTTGTGGGAGTTATAGTCTGTCTAGTGGTGCTAGTGTATAATCTCTCTATTTTCAACCCCATATGATCTATTTAATGCCTCCCATTATTGATTTATGTATCAGCAATGGTAACATGACACATACATAATTGAGGCAGTGAACCTCCACCATCTTCACAGTTTGTAACCTTTCACATGCAGACAAGTTAGTTGCACCTATTTCCCAAAATAATTTTTCAATCTGGGAAAAAAGCGGATAAAATATCTTTTTTTTATCCTCTCCAGATCTTTGTTAACTAGATTCCCAATATATTTTAATCCTTTAGTCATCCACTTCATATTGCATCCGCAAATACTAGACCTGCGCACAGATTCTCAAGAGAATCACAGAATACAGCGCAGCAGGCAAAAATTCTGTGCTGCGTTGCATGACAAGGAAGGACCAGGAGAGCACTTCTCCCTAGCGCCAGTGCAGCTTTTAGCGGCCGTGCGCCAGGCACGCATCTTATCGCCATAGTGCAAGGGTGCGTCCCTGAGTCTATCAAAGGTTTTGTACAGGAATGTACAACATTCTATGGCTAGACAAGTTTAACCCTTTTCCTACTGTACAGTGCAGCACACATGCAAAGTCGGAAAAGCAAGGGGAAATAACAACATTTCTCCTTTTAATGCCTGCTTATAGCGCCGTTAATTTTTGGCACTAAAGCCTGTCTATTTATGTGAGTAGATAGGGTTTTGCATCAAAATGCATCGGTGGTTGCATCGAAACGCCCATGTACCACCCATGTAAAGCCTCCTTGACGCAAAATAACGCAAAGCAGAGTTTCATGCTGGCTTTCATTTCTGATCCATACAAACCGACGACAACACCAATTAGAGTTGGTTTGCTAATCCCCATTAAAAAAGGTACCGCTAACCCAACGCTAAACCTTTGTGAATCTGGGCCCTGGTCGTGTAAGGTGATATTGGTAGGACTTTCGCTCCAGTTAACGTTATAAACAAAGAATTGAGCAAAGGAACCAATTAGCGAAAGCATTGCTGGGAGCGACATATCTGGTGTTGACAACGTCATAAGCATTTCATCTGCATAAAGACATTTTACCTGTCCTCGTGGTATATCTATGCCCATTTTCAGAGAAATACAAACAGTCACTGCCAGAGGCACAAGGGCCAGCAGAAAAAGCAAGGGTCAAAGGGGACATCTCTGTTGTGTGCCTCTGTTAATTAATACGAGTCTCAACAGGCATGCACAACAATTCTTTTTTAGGGGTGTTATACAACCATTCGCCTTTAGATATAAAGACATCTCCTTGACCAGCCCTCTCCAGGGCTTGGAAGAGGTAACCCAATCCATCCATTCAACCAAGGCCGTCTCTTCATCTGGGGAGAGGGCTAATGCATTATCTGGTCTACCTTTCATTTGCCATCTAAGGTAAGGGAGCAGCCTCATATGATTCTGAAATGACCTGCCTTGCACAATCCCAACCTGGTACTCATGAATAAGTGGTGGGGATCCGCTTAGGTAATCTTGCTGCCAGTACTTTTGCCAATAGGTTCATGTCCAGGTTAATTAAGGAAATTGGGTGGCAGTCGCTGCATTCCAAGGGGTTCTTACCACTTTTGGAAATGAAGGATATTATGGCTTTATTATATGGAAGACCAAAAGATCCCATAATCTGTGCAAGAAGACACTGACTCTTCACCTTCTTCCATCTGTATTCAGGTGTGATATTTTAATTAGTTTTTTGCTTTTCTGCCTCTTGTCTCTAAAGACTGGCATCTGCCACTAAATTGGGGTGAGGTGCTGAGGTGCATATCAGTTTGAACTACCTCCCTGTGTAGGGTGCCTCACATTAGAAAGTATTCTTTGCAGTTTAAGGATTTATGCACTGATGAATAAAAAGTATTATCCTCAGTGGTGTGCAGAATACTCCGGATACCACTCAAGCCATGGCCTTCCATCATATTCTATTGGAGTACTCTATTTGGTATATTGCTACTACCTATTGGTCCTGTTCTCTCGGTTATTGGATCAAAGCTAAATTTCAATCTCCCTCACTATCACCAGTGTATTACCAAATGTTGTGAAAAGCTTGGACAACTCAAGGAGGAAGGCTTGTCTATTTGTTTTGGGGATATATATTCGTCTTACCACATAAGTAGTGATCTGAGTTTTAAGTTTGGCAAAAGCGTAAAGTCTTTCTGGGTCGAATCATTCTTTGATTAGTCTATGGGGGCAAGGATACCTAATAATAATTGCTACTCCACTCTTCCTGGGTGACTTCAATGGGCTTAGGGGCACATCTGTTGAGAAATTTCTAGAGCTGCTGCTGCTAAGTCTCATTTAAATTTGCTTGATTGTAGAGTTGACAGCTGTGTCTCCGGGATGAGTGCAATAGCTGGTCTTTCTGCGTTCAAATAATGGAGAACTTTCTTGTGCTTGATGTAATGGGTCATTCCACTGATGTTCAGGGTGATACATTTCATATGCTTGGCCTGCTGTATTTGTTCTGACATCCCTGTTTAAGTTGCAGGCCCATCTAATTTCTTCACTCAGGGAGTTCTTTTCAAGTTATGTCAGAGGCTGTGAAGTAATGTTGTGAGGTGTATGTTTGTAATGAGCGACATAAGTAATGAAAGAAGACAAAAGAAAGAAGAGGGGAAATTGGAAGGGCAGGCAGGTAAAAGTCGAGGGAAGATGAAGGCAGAGCAGGACATTGGTGGGCGTGTCACGGGCAGGTGATGGGGGCGTCCTCCGTCCAGCAGTGCCTGCACGTAATTCCTGATGGTTGCATCAGTCATGCTGCCTTCTCACCGTGGAGCATGGCTTCTTCTACTGGGGGCACGTCGTTTTTAGGTCTCGCCTGCGAACGCAGCGCGAAGCGCTGTGAGCAAGCGAGATCTATTGTTGCTGACTTGCCTCGGAAGTGGGACAGGAGATGTGCACGCGCAGGCTTTTGGCGGATTTGAGTTGGTGTACGCGCCTACAGCCACGCGGCGTGCACATCTCCTGTCCCCCTTCCCTCGCAAGCCAGCATGCAGTTTCACTTTCGTCAACATGCACCTCCTAGGCAGCCTCATGCTATTTAATATTTTTTTTTAAATGCGCACGCGCGCTCCAAGCACTTCCCGGCTCTTGTTTATGGAGGGAGGGTGAACAGGAGCAAGCAGCAGCACAGACAAGCTCGCCCCCGCCCCTCCCGAGAGCCGTAGCAGAGTTCCTGTAGATTATTGAGAGCTCGTTCTGCTGCACACACATCTCTGGGAAGGCTGCACGTCACAGGCATGAACATCATTGGGGCCGACCCAGCCTCTCGACCTTCTGGAGTCGGCAAGATGAGGACCACGGAACTGTCCGGTGATAGTCACACCTGTTACAGAAGCGTGCAAGTCAGCAGCGCAGTTTGTGGAATATGTGGTGTGAACGCTCAATGTGTCGAGCGTAGGTGACGCCTGGTTTTGTATTGTGGTATTGATGTGTAGGTAATGGCAGACAGCCGGTAGCAGAATTGAATGTTTGCGATTAGCAGCATGAACGCACGTGTATTAATTAAATTGTTACGTTTTTAAACAGCAACTGGAGCAATTTGCTAAATGTAATTAAAGTGCTGGTTATATACTGTATTGCACAGAAGTAATAACTGACATTCAAAAACAGGAGTTAAAAAAAATCACAATTTAACACTGCGCAAACAAGCTCTGTTATTTTCGCCGCTGTGTTGTTCATTAGGCTGAATACGTCACTATTGAGTAAACAACTGATATTTTTATAGTTACTGGTTTATCTTTTCTCGTACATTCTGTGTGGCATATCTGCCCTATTTAAGCTCAGCTTACACAACTTCCCCCGTATCCGCTAATTGCAGTGTTCAGGGGTGCCCGTCATATTGAATTGATGATTTGAATTGGAGGCACTTGTTGAAGACCTGCAAAATACATGCTAACTTCACGTTACATTTATATTACCAAGCCAGTAAATCAGACAATGCTTAGCGTCACATGTATGTTAAGCTTACTCTTTTTTTAATGTCCAGGAAGGCCCGTGATGCCTTTACCTAAACAGGGCCAAATTCAACATCTTACTCAGCAGCTTAAATGTTTCACATTTGCCGACATGGTCAATGAATTTAGGTGTCTAATTTAGCGAGGAACCGATTTTCACTGTCCTGTCCCGTTTGATGTGTCGCTCATAACCGTGCTGAATTTTTAGTTCTAGTCATTGGACCTCGTGTGGTGACATTGCCTTCACTTGTGGCTTAATATTTATTTTGACACTAGTGGCCTTATAGAATAAAACCACGAGTTTCAAACGTTTAGTGACACACAGGAACTATGAAATACATTGAAAATCGAACAGACTGTTGTACAATTTGCTGAGAAAAGCAACAATGGTTATTTTATTTTATAGTGGTCCGCCACATGCATTGGATGTTTTCCTAATTGTAGAAGTAACAGCCCCTTTGGTACGATTATCCCAAGAATCAAAAGTCTTACTAGTTTGTATCTGGCTCCAACTTTTGCATCAAGGAATGGGGAATTATGTGGCCCTCTGCAGATTATTAGAACCCTGTGTCTCCATGTTACTGATCCCGCGTGCCCGAGTCTCTCAGAGAGCTTCTGCCTCGGGTGTTCGTGTGATCCGTATCTCAGCATGTGTGCGCCTCTACTCAGTGTGACAGTGTCTGGTGTGTCGGCTAGTCTGCCAGACCCACAGCTTCAGTGTGCCTGTGACTCAGTGTGCCTGCGTGTGTGTGATCACGTGCTTCGGTGCACCCGTGTGCCTCTATGTATTAGTGTGTCTGTCTCACGGGGTGCGTATGTTTCTCAGCGTGTGTATGCATGTGTGCCTGTTTGTAGTGCGGTTTCTATGTATGTCTGTATGCGGGGTTCAACAGGAGGTAGAAGACATTGTCATTTACAATGCCATTACTTGATTAATGATTCACGAAGGGGGGGGGGGGGAAACAATAACATTTTCAATGCCAATAGCTCAAAACAATGTAATTGCGAGACCTATTGCATTGTAAATGCTTGTTTGCATAGAAATGGCCAGCTATGTCGATGAATCATTTACCATATTTTGAAGCACAACAGTGCAGCAAGCCTTCCTGCTGAGCTGCCGTGCATCAAAATAAAAGGGCAGGAATGTGCCGTATCTAGAAGATTACCTCTTCGATGCAACCGGCCCAGCTCGGACTCACACGGTAGTCTGAGAGGCAACTGGAGGATACTGCCATCCCGGCTGACCTCCGTACTCCGATGTCTGCAGATTGTATTTTACGCCACACTACAGGACGTCACCTCCCCTGATGCCGGACTCTCGTTAATTGCTATCTATCTCCAGGGGCTACTCACTTCTTATGTCGGATTCATTGTACCCTCCAACCTGAGATTTGTGCAGGATATCTACAAATTGGACAGCCCCGGTTTCCACCTGGATAACCCTGCAGGCTTCACGCCTCCCCTAGCACACCACTTTGGGTGCTAGCCTCGCTGCTCCCCCCGGATGTGCCATCCTACTATGACGCAGCACTTACAACTCTGTTACCTGGTCCTGAAGTAGACCTGAACTTACAAGTCAAAATGCCGTCGGCCCCCCAGCGGAATTCCTTGACGCACGCTGTGTGGTTCATCAAATTATTCATCTTCTCCAAATCTTTGTTAATGAATCCGAACCACAACAAGTTTTTCTGTATATATTGACAATATTGTTTCCTCCTGCGCGTGTTTTTGTTTTTTCGCTGCTTCACTTGTCACTTTGCGGCGTTCACCTTCGTCACGAGCACACACGTGCACAAGTATGTACAGATTATGTCACATGACCCATGGGAACATTGTCGTCTTCTCTAAGTTAGCATGAGCTCTGCAGACAGTACGTGGCCTTGTGCATGTTACTACATGGCTCTATTTTTGCAAAGACTTTGTTCGTACTTTTCACATGAGAACTGCTTGTTTTGTACATTCTTTGCCAGTTCCTGGGACTTAGTCTGAACATTGTGAGCAAGGTCGATAAACAATACCCCTTGTTATTTTGTTCTGTTCAGGCCTTAGCACCTAGACAAAACATACCAATGCAGCTGTTGTTTGGAAATCGTACTTTGGTATTATGGGGATACATGCAAAGGGAACACACACTTGGAGAGGGACCTTTCCAGGGAGAAGAGCGAGACAGCCCCTATGATGTAGAACTACCATCTATAGTCTAAAGTATGGGGTCTGCAGACAAAACCCAGAGATCTTCTAATAAATAATAATAATACTGCTTCTTAGCAAGGGGAGGGAGGTTAGGCCCCATTGTCTTTTTAAGATGACATCTCCCTTTAGGATTTATGGACTAGCTGCAATGCTGGCTGTCTTTGTATTATGCATTTTCCTGCTCGTGGTGGCACGTATACTGCATGTTAGAGCACGCTAGTTAAAATAAATATTTTAAACTACCTTGTGTCTCTGTTAGATCTTATTGTGGACAGGTACAAAGATGCGAGCGAAACGGTGCGTCTTGCAACCGCGATTCCTGAGAGGGTCAGGAGTGTTGTGTTCTGGGGTGTCTAATCACTTGTCTCTCTGTGAGTGAGTAGGAGGGCGAGTGAGACACTATAGTTAGTCGGTCCTGGGCTCATGAGTACTAAGGTGGTAGAATGACAGTCCCTATGCACTAAGGTCTCATAATCATACGCATAGTTCTGTTCTTGGGCAGAATCCCTGCAACAGTTACACGTACGTGCAATGTAATATAGTGCTCTTTCCCCCACTGTGTTTGATTACAGACTGCTCTTTGCATATATTGCAATAACGATTCATGCCTCCCTGTTTCCTTCGTCTTGTTATTTTCAAAAAACTGTCTTTAAGTATTACCTGTTGAGACGCTGTTTGTTGTTACACACACTTATTACCCAGGTCTCAACCGGGTCTACGGGTACCTCCTGTGGGTTGGTCTTGTATCTACAAAATACGGCACATTCCCATCCTTCTCTCCTGCACTGGCTCCCAAACAGCAGCTGTGCGCCATTGCAGACACCCTGGTCTTATGTTGCAAGGGTTCCTGCGTTGCGAAAATGATTGTTTTTGTGCAAAAAGGGACACCTTCCTGCACAAAAACAATAATTGATTGCATTTTCATCTTTCTATGCGTACTGCAGAATACAGCATGCATTCGAAGTGGAAAAACGTGGAAAAATACAAATATTTCTCCTCGTTGTGTCACTCCTATGCCGGGTGGGATTGTAAATATGGGCAAGCCTATTGCGCTCCGATGCGTCACAAAAAGTGACACACCGGCTTCGCAATTGGCTTGTAAATGAGGCCCCCGGTTTCTAAAAAGCCTCTCTACTGTGGTTGGTCTAAGTGCTTCCTATCTTAGCAGAGAAGACCACAGAAGATTGGGAGAGGAAGTGATGTCCCATTACTGGCTCTGGCTTGAGGTAGGACGGAGGGCAGCCATTGGCCCTGGAGGCCTCTGAGTCACTGGAACCTTCCAGCAGAGCCTTCTGGAGGGGCGACCAGAGACCAGGCCTCTCTGCAGCAGCACTTCCCACCAGGCCTGGCTTTCAAGAGCAGGAATTTATGTGCTGTCGCAGCTCTTAGAATAATATCCTGCGCAAACTGCTCTCAACTCATGGACGAGGTCGATGGCTGCTTTATGGCAGGAAAATAAAAAATGTAATTTCCAAACTGAATGTGCTGCGCCAATATGTTTTCATTCCAAGCTGCTGGGTAAACAATCTGCTGAGGAGCTGCTCATGAGAAAGGAAAGAGAAAATAGATTTCTCCTGACTCAGCTGCTACACTTTGCAATACCTGCAATAAAATGGTTTCTTATGCTCCACCTGCCCACAAAAATAACAGAAAATATTGCTTCGGACAGAAGTGTCCGACTCATGGGGGGGAAAGGAAGCCCCGCATCTTGAAGGTCAGGAAAAAGCAGGGTCGAGGCATAAACAATGTGTAGATGAGGGCATCAGAAATGAACTCCTATTCCTGTAGATGTCTGCCTTTTGCATCCAAGGATATACCCGGAAATCTTCACAAGTAGATATCCAGGCATAATCTTAATCCACAATACTTAAACCTGAGGATTCTCTACAATGCAGGCAAACAGAGGGAGCAAAAACGGAGGAATAGGCCGTCGGCATATTTACACTTTTCATCATTTTTCTCCACAAGGAAAATATGTTTATACGTGGAGGAAAATGTCCTCGTGCACCCCCAAGTAACCTATCAAACTTTGCATTTAGTTTAGACCATTAACTTTCCAAGGAGAAAATCAGTTAAATAAACCTTTTTCAGTGCATCACACACTTTTCCTCTCACTCACTCCTGAAAGGGATGGGAGTTACTTTAAGTTATAGAAAGTACATAGAAGTTGATAGGAATCACAAATTCGGATTGGGAAGTTGCAAATGCTCAAAACGAAAACACTTGTATTTGAAAAGAAAACAGTAATAAAGGGAAAAAAATGAAATCCACAAATCTCCTAAGTATATGCATACAGTCTTTACGCAATGCATTGTCCATGGGTAGAATTGATGAAGCCTGTGAGCAGTTTCATACGTAATTAGCAAAATGCTTAATTTACACACGAGTTTTAATATTACGTTACCCAATATATTTTTTTCACAACAAGCAACTGCCAGTGTGCACAGAAGTGCTGGTGCTGGTCCAGGACTGATTCTAAAACATAGCTGAATGTATGGATGTACAACAGAAAAATAAATGCCTTTATCACCCAGTCTCTACAATGCATATGCTGCAACCACACATGTCTTTACTACACATACTTTTACCACAAACATACATAGGATTACATTAAAGTAACCATTACCATGCACGCCTTTACCACGCTTACAGTTACCATGCAAACCTTTACCACGCTTTATGTAACTGGTAAAAATTACAATCAAATTTAGAATTTTTGTAATATATTCCCCCAAATATATTTAAATATACAGAAAAATATTTTTGCAAACAACACATACTGTTGTGCAGCGCATACATGTGCAACAGAAAACAAAAAAATGCAAAGCATCACAACAGTATGCACATTAAAGTAATATGTTTTCCATTTCTACACAACGTGTAACTCTGTCCCCATCCAAGATGGCAGAAGAAGTCTCTGAAGAAGGTAACATTTCATATAGAAAAAATACTCACAATACAATTATACTTAAAAATATAAATATACTTGTACCGTGCAGTGCTATTGTTTACTGGTGAGAAAACGGGCATACAGTGTTTTGGGGGTTTGAACTGAGAAGGTCTTTTTAAAGTCTATTTTTACTGCCAGTTTTTTATTATACTTTGCGTGTTTTGCACTTCCTGGCAATCCTCGCATGTTAGAGTGTGACCGCCATTTTGCTACCGTCTAGTTGTTGCCTGTCTAGTTGATGCAAAGAGGGAACTACAAACGCAAAAGGCTGGCATGACCGCACAGCAGACGCACGAAGCGGGCACGCCTAAGGCAAGCCCATTTGCTCACCGACCGTGCACAGCACCAGCAATGCTGTCCGCTGCCTTCCTGCAGCCTATAGGGCCAGTAAATCTCTTAGAGATACCAGGATAATGTACACAAGAGAGCAATTTCTAATAATTGGTAAGCAACCCCAGACACCCCAGCCTCCTGTCAGGGCAGAACCCAAGCCACTGTCTCATGTTAACTCCTCAGCGGTTAGAACGCCCGCCTGTCTGAAATGTGGGCTACTTAATGCTAGATCCCTAGTAAATCACTCAGAAGAAATGTAACCTACTGTTAGAGTCAGGAACCTGGACTACTATTGACTCAGTGGTAGATCTACGTAAGGCATGTCCCGTGGGATTTAACTCCCTCCACAAACCCCAGCTAAATGAGAAGGTGCGGGAGAGGGCATTATATAATGAAAATTTGAATTTTTCCACTCTTCCAATTGATGAGCCCGAGGGAATCGAAGTGTTAGGTTTATCTATGATTTCTGGGAGGCACAATGTCTTCTCTGGGCCCTTATGCTACAGGCCCCCAGGATTTCACTCACATTTCCAATCACTTATAGAAGTCTTATCCAATATGGTTCTTGCCCAGTCCAACTTCTTTATTTTAGGAGATTTTAATCTATGGGCAGAGGGGACCTGTCTCCCCCTTTCAAAGAACTACATAGTTGCTGCAAAATTATTGGTCTCCAACAACTGCTGCATGGTCCCATTCATCAAGAGGGCCATATATTAGATCTTCAATCAAATAAATCAATAAGGGATGTATTCATTAATCATAGAAAACCATTAAAGCACACATAAAATACACCAGGCAAGAATTTCTAAAAACACATATATAATCGTATTCAGTCCCACATTGAGTTTCTAAATCTCGCTGAAACTGCTAAAGAATTGGCAACAAGAAATACAAAATAAAAATCACATTTCATACAGCAGTTAGGCCCCCATTTAGTTTTAAAATCACACAGCAGGTGCTAAAAAGCTGGCAACATGAACAGGCAGCATTTGGAAGAACAAGAGAGCCGGGCGCTTGATTAAACTCAGGGGCTTTGAGAAGGGGGCAAATAAGCCTTTCTAGGGACTTCATAAAACTCGCAGAACAAGATAAAATGCAAGGTGTCCTGCGGAGACACCTAGTTGCAGGCACAAGGTTGGTACGGTTGAACCTAAATCTAGTGAGCAGAAAACACGAATGGGCAGAGGTGACAAAGGTAAGGTAGGGTTCAATAAGGGGATGAGTTTTCAGTAACAAATACCTCCTGCTCAATACCTTGTGGACAGCCACAGATAATGATCCACATTTGTAAAGCGCTAACAATCACCCGTAAGGGTTTCTAGGCGCTGGGGGCCATCGGGAAGATTAAGCAAGCTATTGCAGAGAGTCACATGGTGCTGGGCTAATCTACCGCCGGCGATCGAACCGTGATCCCCAGATTTCGGAGTCAGTCGCCCTGGCCGCGGCGCCACACCTCTTCCCCAGATTCTCTCTCTAATTGTCTAAGTTTTAAGATGTTATCTTTGACCCAACCTCGGTCTGCCTTCATGATTTTATCGTGGCAAGCAAATAGGTGTCCCCTTCCTAAGTGGGTAAAGAAGTCTTAACACACTTAAGCCATGGGATATGCAGGCCAAAGTCAAGGGATAAATAATCACGGAAAATTTCTCTAATTAGCTTGGCTCCCTTGGTCCATATATCATCCCAGCGCAAGACGGGGCCAAAAGAAACGGTATCCGAAAGATAACTGACCCACAATTCTTCATGGACTAGGTATATGGGGTACTCTGGAGGATACAGAGGAGAGGGCTCAAGAATTTGATCTTTGCCACCTGTAGGAGGTCGTGTTTTAGGGGAGAGGATGTGGCCTAATGGCAAGGGCGGTCGCCCTCAATTCTTGGGAACGGTTCGAGTCTTGGCAACGACGCACAATGTGGTAAATAAAATATTACGCTGTCAGACTTTTAAGTATATAAATAAGATCATGCATAAAGCAAGAGGCTGAGTCTGTGGTATCAGGTTCTAAAAGGGCTTTATTCCAATAACTCGAGTCAAAGGGAGAATATTTCCATCACCAAAAAAGGATCTGGAAGGGACTGAAAAGTATTCTCAATATTCTCAAAACATTATTCACAGAGTACAGTATATATACATTTCTTAATTGTACGTAAGCAAAAGAGCAAGAGAGAATGAGATAAGAGCATGTGGGCGTGTAAGTAGGCGTGAAGGTGGGCGTCCACTTGATGATAATGGGTAATTTGTCATGTGTGGGTGGATACCTGGAGAATCCTGCAATGTCAGCAGAAATATTTGGCAGAGATGCGTGCGCAGTCGCATGACGTGTGATAGACGTGCAACTAGAGGGAGAAAGGGACTTGACATTTAGCTCTACATGTGGAGACAAAAGTCTGGGGTTATGTCAACCTAATCCCAAATCATATCTAACATCCTATGTTTAAAGAACTGTGTTATCCAAAAAGAAAGGTCTCTTAGGATAGAACCTTATTCTATACTGACTATACTGACTAGTGCGTGTACAAGCGTCTAAGTGTCTACACTAAATGCGAGGGGGTAGGAATATTCCATGGTAACAGGGCTAGGAATTACTTGCATAAAGACAGAGAAGCCGGGCCCTTTGCTCGGTAGCTGGAAGAATGTTTACTTAAACTACTAGACAGGAATGCATTGGATAGGGACGGAGCAGATAATCACAAGGTGAAATACAGTTTTTGGCAGAGAATAGGCTGATGTCAGGCTTCGTGAGCCGCGCAGAGAATGAGACAAAGTTCATGGTCACAGATGCAGGCTCAGACTGGAGCTTTCAGAGGCAGAAGGCAAGAAGAGTTTGATGACAGAATCAGGGCCTACTTGCCTGGACTGTAAAATGGCATAAGTGAACCATATAAAGCCGGTAGCCTTTCATACTTAGGAATGGAATATCCGGCCTATTCATGGCGGATCTGACAGAGGACATGTTGACGGTGGACGCACATGTGTTTGCGTCTTCATAACTGGAACTGGAGGGAACATACATGTACTTGTGATTCATACATGAAACCGTTGGGGTCCAAGATAGGGGACATAACTGATCAGAAAAATCCATATTTCCACATTCCCTCCTTGTCCCCTACTTGCCCGTTAAGAGATATCAATCTTCATCAATCCATTGATCTGTTCATATAACATCATTTGTTCTTCTTTCTTCTTCCGTGACGAATGAAATCTTGGTGGTGGAATACACGATGTGGCACACAGACCACAGATCGCTGGTCCACATTGTAGACATAGACAGCAACTGAATAGTATGAGAAGGCCAATACCTAGGAAAGATAGGACCTTCCATCCAAAGGTAGATAATACACTCCAAAACCAACCGGACCAAGTCCAGGTGCCTGGATTCTGGTGTATCTGGCTTACAATCTTATGAAGGCGAGTTATGGCTTTATATACAGATGGCGAATTTTCTGGTATGAAAAATGCAACAGCTTGATTTGATGACCCTACAAGCTCCGCCCCTATCGGCCAGGATAACGTCAAGGACAAGACTATTTTGAAGCACAACAATCCGCATAGCAGACTGCTCTTCTGTTAAATTGCCTAAGGCGGAAATAGTTTCGTTCACTACTGCTTCAAGGGTTCTGGTTAATCTACGTATCAGCTTACTATTGGTAACTGTACCTATATAGGGAAAGAAACCTTTATTGAAATCTGTGTATTTTTCCCATGCTGTTTCAGTGTAATCGACAATTGGGAGATCTCTCTGCTGTCTATTGTGTACTAAATGAGTATTTCTATGATAATCAGGAGGAGCTAGGAAAACAGGTGGTAGGAGGAATGCTATGTAACAGGTACCATCCCAATCTAGAGGTAGGCGTATATATGCGGTCTGGCCACATATAAAGTAGGAATGACGAGAAGCTCTAAATGTAGACTTGCCTTGATCACTGAATTTTATTACAGTGGTGCATTTACTATGGCCCATGTGTATGGAGCCATTCTTTCTTATACATAATTCCCCTTTTACTGGGAATACGGACATGGCGGGCAAGATTGGTGTAGCTTCAGATTCAACGTTCAGGATCATGAGGTTAAGTGTAAAATTACCTAATCCATATACTTCATGTTCTAGATCAGGTCCTGTTCTTTTGGGAAGTCCCTCCTTGTTAGGGTAGCAGACTTTAAGCAAAACTAAGTTCAGGTTTCCCCATACCCAGTTGTCTTGATAAACTGCGGAATTCGAATCTAGGGAATTAATCAAACTAAACCATGCTCCACAGGAGCCATTGTGTGTGAACGGATAGAGAAAGAGGGGCAAAACTCCCTTATAGTTCTGATAGGGGGGGAGTCGGCCACAGACCCAGCAGTCTGTAGCATTGCTAGTCTGATGTGAATGGTGCAGCATCTGAATAAAGGTATTGTTGCGTAAGGCAAGTCGATATGATAGCTCATAGGATGGCAGATCACTAAATGTGTGCTTTATGGTATCATTAGTGGAGGAGTGTAAAAGTGAGGCAATAGGAGGAAAAATAGCATGTAGTATTAAGCTGATACATATTATCGTGATGCACATCTTGCTCCTTTTTTTTTTTTTTATATCAATGTTATTGTCCAAGATCTTATGCAAGCCAGAATACATGTTCAACCGCTTCACCACCTAGTGGACTTAATTGATCAAACGGGTTCTGACTTCTTAGATCAAAGTTTAGCTTTGTGGAAACTTCTGGGGAGTCTCCTCTAGAAAATTGTGTTCAAAATCCAAAATCCAAGTTTAAAGTCTTTTTCCTTTGTAAAAGAGTGGTGAAGGTGCACTTTGACTTTAACGGCCGTCCCCGTGGTCCAGAGCACTGACTTTGGCGCCTTCCATCCAGGAGCGATGGAGTATTCTTTGACCTGGGTGTTGTCAGGGAAGGCGGCAGCAACCTGCGAACAACAAGAGAGTAGTGCAGACATCAAGGAAGCCAGGTAATCTGTCAGCATGTTATTATCTTTTAGGCATTGGAGTGCCCCACATATTTGGTGGTCTATCAAAGACCACTTCATAGGGAGATAAGCCTGTTCTAGAATGAGCTACCATTCGCATGTAAAAGAGGGCAACCGGCAGGGCTACCATCCAATCTATACCTTTGTCTGCGCAAATTTTTAATGTCTGATTATGTCTTTCTACAAGGCCTGCTGCTTCAGGATGTCGCACACAATGGAATTTCCAGGTATACCCTAACAGAAGGGACACCTGCTTCATTAGTACCAGAACATATTTGTAACCTCTACATCTGTTTATTTGGATATAATCCATTTGGAGCACTTCAAAAGGGTGGTCAGGTGGATGGAATCCACCTTGTTCCATCGGAATGCCTTTACCTGCATTGAATTGGCAACAGATCATACATGTTCTGACCTTTTGTTTCGCTGCTGCACGCAGGTGCTTGTTGAACCATATATTCTGTAAGCTATCTATCATTGCTTTCTCTCCTAAGTGTGCAGGACTATGTGCGGTATTTATGATTATTTGTACCATTGAATCAGAAAGAAACCCTGATCAGTCAGTACCCCTCCTTGTTCCGACCATTTCTTTAATTCGTCCATCGTAGCATGTGTCTGTATGTCTTGTACATCCTTGGAAGGATCCCTAACTGTCATGGCTTTGGACACTTATTGAACCTGTAACTTTGTCATGTCTAGTGGGGTCTGAGCTGTCTGTTTAGCTGTTCGGTCTGCCAGATCATTGCCTTGGGAAAATGGTATCTGTGGCTCTAGTATGTGCTTTACATTTTAGGATAGCTATGGCTGTTGGTAAATGTATTGCTTCCAGTAGGGCTTGAATATGGGGGCCATGCTGTATCTTGGCCCCATGAGAGGTCAAGAAACCTCTTTCTCGCCAGAGAATCGGTGTAAATGTTTACTCTCAGGTGCTTAGCTCTTATGCACGCTTGTGTCAGGGCGATGAGCTCTGCTGCTTGTGCTGACAATATGTCTATTCTTTTAGTCTCTATTATTACAGTATCAGTAGTCACTGCATATGCTGCCACTAATTCTCTCGCCCCTGTCCTCATGCATGAGCCGTCAACTTATAGTGTTAGGTCGGGGTCTTGGAGTGCAACGTCTGTCAAGTCTTGTCTTGGTTTAGTCACGGTATGTATTACTTCAACACAGTCGTGTGGTGAAACGCTTTCTGTACTGGAGGGCTAAAGGGTAGCAGGATTCAGTATGTTGCATCGTCTGATCTCTATGTGTGGTTGAAATAACGCTGGCTCATAGCCTGTCAGTCTAGCTACAGTCAGGTGTCGTGTTTGTGTCCGGTTCAAGAGAACCTCTACTGCGTGTGGTACTTGTACTGTCAGAGGGTGGCCCAGCACTATCAAGTCACTTTGTCTTATGGCTAAGGCCGTTGCTGCAACTGATTTTAGGCACGCAGGCAAAGCCTGTGCTACTGGGTCTAATGTACTAGAAAAAATAAGCACAGGGCTCGTGTTTTCCTGCATGATCTTGTGTTAGGATAGATAGTGCTGTTCCATCCCGCTCTGTCACAAAAAGCATAAACGATTTGTTGTAATCAGGGTTTGCTAAAACTGGTGCTTGACATAAAGCTCTCTTTAATTCTTCAAATGCCACAGTGTGTTCTTGAGGACTTTAGTCTTTTTGTGTCTTGGGCTGGGAAAAAACCAGAAATCAATTGAATACGTTCCGGTGCCCACAACTAATTCCCCTGAAAGATCACAATAAAACATGAGAAAAAGGGGAAAGCACCATACCTATTTCCTCGACTTAATTTCTAAGGGGGCTAATTTCTAAGGGGCTTAATTTCTTAAGGGGCTAGCGGGAAGCGAACCTCCTCAGGGGCCAGCAGAAAGCCAATATTCTCCTCCTTCCCCCCCTTTTTGACAGGAGGAAATCTGAAACAGATTTCACTGCTGTCAAACACTATCAAACCCTGTGTCTTGTCAACACTATTAATCCCTGTGTGTAGCTACTGGGCGTAAGCAAAATTATAGGAGATACACAGCGTATTTGAAACGGCGAGAAATCCTTCAAATTAATGTACAAACCTCATTGTGTTAGCTCATAAGCTGGCCAAATGACATCTCATATGCAAATGTCCCTATTACATGAACCTACACCAACCTGAAGTCAATATTAATGCCAGTAGGCCCTAATAGGAATGCTAAATTACCTAAATATTCGGAAAACCAAGTTTAAGAACAGTTGTTAATGTTGATAATTAATAATTTATCTGCTAAAGAAATCAGTAATTTTGCAATAATTTCCACCTATACAATAAATAGCCTAATTTAAAAACAAGTCAACTTTTGGGGCCACCACTTACAAGAATGAGCTTACTAAAGCAAACTTTAAAAAGGAAATCCTGTCAGATATTTTCTCATTACCCTAAATACCGAGCCTCATTTGTCACTCTGTGGTGGCAGTCCTTATTTAAAACAGGCCTTTCAAGAGTTAAGATGCTAGTGTACAGATCATAATTGTTCCTCAATGTCCAATCTGGAAACATATGACCGAGGCTGCCTGTCTATAAGAGAAAGGCAGTCATGTGAAAAATATTTTAGTCTTGCATAATTTTTCCTTTTATTTCATTCATCTCCAACACCAATTAGACATACACTGATAACGTGTTGTCTGCTATTTTGACAGCATGATAAAGGTAATATCACGTCTGTGAAATTTAGTAATTGTGAACAAGTTCCAGCCAAGCGCTGTGCAAAGATCGCCGTCGTCACGACTATCTCTGTACTTGCACAGGAGAACTTGGTATTAAACGCTAAACAGACTGGTCAATACAACACAAAAACAAAACATATATAAAATACATATGCCAAGCCATCAGTATACCAAGCACAGAAAGCATAGACAATTGCACTAACATATATAAATGAGCAGCGATGCGCAATTACAGTACCTACAGCTCAGAGGCGAACATTCTGGCCTGCTTAATTTGTCAGGCTTTTAATCAATAATTGATTTACCTGCCCTATACACCCCCATCTGAAATCACCGTGTCAAGTCTGACACACAGAATCAGCAAGAATAATCAAAAACGAAGAACACACGAACCTGTTTGGTTTCTTTTATAAAAACAGAATCAGCAATAATAATCAAAAACGAAGAACACACGAACCTGTTTGTTTTCTTTTATAAAAATGAGCTATGCATCTTCGTCAACACAATGTACCCTAATGTCCCAGACGAAGACGCACCTCTCATCTCTCCTCACAGACTTTTAACCACTGGATCATTTATCCAATGCAACTGGTGGCAGCTTGTGGCCACAATTCAAAAATGTCTGAATTTGAAAATCGTTTTTATATAGGCACATAGCCCTTAAAATTCCAAGCAAGAGCAACATTTTACTTTCTGGCCAGAAGCAATATAGCATTTTCTAAAAAATAAAACAAATCTTCTTCATAGACATTTCCTCGGGGCACTCGTTTTGCACAGAATAGAACAAGGGAATCTTTCTCGACTGGTTAAGCTTAATCAAAAGAGGACACGCCCAGTGTGGTATGGTACGGTCAAATGAAGCAAATGTTTGGGAACCCACCAAGTGGGTTAAAAGACCCCTCACACACCAACCTGGTTGGTGTCATGCTTCATCATCGGGGCCCCAACCGGGTGGCCGAGTGCCTCCCGGTTGTGCTGCGACGCCTGACTACAGCGGAGCTGGTGTAGTGCAAAAGTGTGATGTGGTGAAAATTTAAAAAATACCGCTGAGGATCCTTACCATAGAAAAATTTATTATTGGCGGCTCAGGGTATTGGTTAAAAGGCTATGTGGTGCAACTAAATGGAGAAGTAATTATCTATTAGTTGACTAAGTGGTGGGTCTACATGTTTCAGCTCTCTAGTAAAAATAATGAGGAGCTTTCATCAGGACCAGTGAGGAGTGAGTGGCAAAAGGTGTAGTGCCACGTGGTGAAAAAAATTAAAAATAGGGTTACCTACACACTCACTAAGGTGTGTGGAACGCGGTGTCAACACATTAGCGGACACTTGGCGCAAACCTGTGGAAGGAAAAACAAGACAGCACACAATACATATTTAACATTTGATGCACTGAATGGCAGGCGACATACTGGTAGGTTTTATTGTGCCGTGAGATATCAAACCTGTCTTCAATGAGCGTACCGTAAGTGACACACATACCTATGAAGTGTATCATGCTGCTATGCAGAGGAGCGGAGGCAAGACCATTAGTAGTGCTAGATGATGCGTAAAAACGATCTGTGGACTACGGGTGCCAAGTGGTAAATGCCGCGGCACTATGTGGGGCTATACGTGAATGTCATACAAACAGCCGCCAAGTGATATTGCTGGTAATGATTGCGGATCCTCAGAATGAGGAATGTACACAATGAGTGGCCCAGGGTGCGCTAAAAGTGAGGGGCTGCATGGAGCCTCTAAGCGCTGTGGAAGATGACTGGGCACAGACTAAAAGCAGACAATGCGCAAAAAGTGGTTAAACACGTGTGACCCAAATTTGCGCTTCACACACAGCTTTGACAGATACCATACCACCTTTCTGGATCTCGACATATATGCAGTGGCAGGGGGTCTCATGAGTAAAACACACTTCAAACCCACTGCACGTAACTCCCTCCTCCATTTTTCCAGCTTCCACCCACGGGCCCTCCGAGAGAATCTCCCATATGGCCAATTTCTGCGACTTCGCAGAAAACTGTAGCGATCCCAAGGACTATAAAGCACAAGCCCAAGACCTCTGCCTTAAACTGCACCAACGCGGTTACCCAAGGCACATAATAAAGACCGCTAACAAAAGGGCCAGAAATCAAAACCGAGAGGGTCTTCTCACAACGTACCCAAAGGAACCCACCCCTCCCCCACTCACATGTGTCACCACGTACAACACAATGTCCAACAAAGTGGCACAGATCGTTAAAAAGAACTGGAAGATCCTCCACACAGGCCACCTTAATTGGGACCCTCCCCTTCTTTCTACCAAAAGGGCAAGATCCATCAAGGACACCATTGTGTCTACTAGACCATTGGCCCCAACCAGACCTCCACACACGGTACTTAATGCCTGGGGCCTCCCCAATATCAAAGGGCACTACCCCTGTGGCAACTGCAGTGTATGCCACATCACAGAGACAACCAAGCAGCTGAATTTGGAACCTGGGAAGACATGGGAGTTACGTAAACACACCAACTGCAACACAGAGAATGTTGTATACCGCATCATATGTCCATGTGATCTGACTTACATTGGAATGACCACACGCAAAGTCAAAACCCGCATCTGTGAACACCGCAGCACCATTCGCTGCAAGAAGAATACCACCAGAATGACAAACCACTTCCTGGAAAAAGGCCACACGACTAACGACATGAGATGGGTGATAATTGAAGCTTTGGACAACAACATCCCCAACATCCAGTCTCGCCTCCTAGAACAGGAACAAAGATGGATTTATCGTCTTTCGAGCAACATCACCGGCTTGAACGATAACATCCCTTGGACCAGCCTGAGAAAGCCCTGACCTCCTGGGACGATGCCACCAGCCTTTATCTATAGGCTTCGCCATACTGTATTCCTAATCTGGTTCATCCTCCCAGACACCCATTAATAGCTCTTATACCTTGCTCTCTCTTCCCCGCTGCCCAGGGCTCATGCACCGCCCCCCGGGCGGCCCCCAGGCACTGCACAGATTGTATAGTCGTGCCTCCTCTCTACATGCTCCCTCTGTGGGATCACCTGGCAATACCCAGTTCTATTTATCATACCTGCTTCGCCTAAAGATTCACTTCTATGCATGACTTCCTCGAGCGCCACTACCCACCATCCGCGCTTCGGGCTACTTTTACACGCATGCGCGCCACACCGAGTGTAGCACTGTCATGCATTTACATCCGCGCATGCGCGGAAGCACGACGCTGCTCCTACACGCATGCGCACTAAAGCCAGTGACGCCCGAGCTAGCCAGCACGAATGCACGTACTCAATGGCGCCCCTCCCTACTTAACCTCCTCCCTCCCCGGGGTCCGTCAGCATCCGGGACTTCGGGAGACCACAGTAGGTGCAAGGCGATGGCAGCTTCACAATCAAGTAAGGTGTCTCCTATTTGCTCTAGCAGGATACGAGCCCATTCCTGCCAACCACGCTCTCTTAACCTGTTCCTTTTACCTACAGTTCATTTGTAAGAAGCGCCCCCCTCCCGCTTCCTGCACAGCGCAGTCACTCAGCCATAGTGTAATTACCCTTCTACTTTTGTTACTTTTTGCGCATTGTCTGCTTTTAGTCTGTGCCCAGTCATCTTCCACAGCGCTTAGAGGCTCCATGCAGCCCCTCACTTTTAGCGCACCCTGGGCCACTCATTGTGTACATTCCTCATTCTGAGGATCCGCAATCATTACCAGCAATATCACTTGGCGGCTGTTTGTATGACTTTCACGTATAGCCCCACATAGTGCCGCGGCATTTACCACTTGGCACCCGTAGTCCACAGATCGTTTTTACGCATCATCTAGCACTACTAATGGTCTTGCCTCCGCTCCTCTGCATAGCAGCATGATACACTTCATAGGTATGTGTGTCACTTACGGTACGCTCATTGAAGACAGGTTTGATATCTCACGGCACAATAAAACCTACCAGTATGTCGCCTGCCATTCAGTGCATCAAATGTTAAATATGTATTGTGGGGAGGAGGAGCCTAGCGCGCATCCAAGATGGTCGCGTGAGCACAGGGCTCCCCGGACCCTTTCTGCTCCTCGGAATATATCCTGAGACTATCCTGATTTGGTGTATGGAATCTGGGAGATGAAGACCAGCTGATCATATATCTCTTTTCAAAACTCTAATCGGACCTGGGAATCCTGAGTTATCGTCGCCGGAACTTTTGGGACCCACCCGACGGAGGTGGCCGGGGTGAAGGTGACCCGTGGGGCCGGGCTGCAATTGAACAACAGCGGCCTCAGCGCGGTGCCAGTTACCGATTCAGCACTTTCGGTTTCGGTTTTGGCCTTCAGGAGATCAGCTGGCGTGCGTGCTCAAGGTGGCGAGGTGCCTCCCGGGCCTCTGCCCGAGGTTTGCTTTCATCTGCTACTGGCGGGTCTGACGCCTCCGGCCCCTACACCGACGGTTTGTGGTCCTTTTGCTGGCACCCGCGCACCCCTTGATCGGAGGTCCCACTGAGTGACTGCGCTCACATGGCGGGCAAAGGGGGTCCGGAGGGGCGCAAGACCAAGGCTTCACTGCGCGGGGGAGCGGTCCAGAGCAACAACATGGACCGCTATACCCAGGGCAGGAGGTCCCCTGGCGCTGCTGGCCTCTCCCCGGATGCTGCAGGGGGAGGCACGACCGTCGCTGCGGAACCTTCCCTGCAGGACATTATGGGCGCCATCGAGGGCATCAGGGAAACTATCGCGACGCAATATGAGGCCCTGGCCCGTAAGATCGACACTGTCGCGATCGACGTCACCCTGATTCGGGCCGACCTCTCTAAAACCAACGAGAAGGTCCAGGCCCTTGATGCACGGACCTCCACCCTGGGTGCGGAGGTGTCGGATCTGCGGGCCGCGCTTGGGGACATTAGAGTGGTCAACGACCATATGGCCCGGCGGCTTGAGGACTTCGAGGGACGGGCCCGACGCAACAATATCCGCATCATTGGGGTACCGGAGTCCTCCGACAGCCGCCCGGTGGACCTCGTGGTCGAGGAACTTATCCTGCAACAGCTGTCCCCGGTTGGCCTAAGCAAATTCTTCGCTGTGGAGCGGGCCCATCGAGTTCCGGGCGGCCGGCCGCGGCCGGGGGCCCCCCCGAGGCCTATCGTGGCTAAACTGTTCCACTACAGGGACCGCGATGCTATTCTGCAGGCTTCACGGACCCGTGGCCCGGTCCGCTACGAGAACTCGACCATCAATTTTTATCCGGACTTCACGCAACTGGTCCAGAAACAGCGGATGGGATTCCAAGGGGTGAAGCGCCGTCTCCGCGAGCTAGGCCTGAAGTACTCAATGATCTACCCGGCGAAACTTCGAGTGGAGCATGGAGAGCGGACAGCCTTTTTTGACTCTCCTGTGGCCGCAAGTGACTGGCTGGACTCGCTGCCGGACGGGGGTGGCCGGCCCGGGCCCTCTGGGGGCACCGCAGGTGACGGGTCCCCTTAGACTGACCTTTGGTCCTTACTTTTTGCGGCTTGGCACTGTACAGTTGGGTCTTACTTCTTTTGCATACTGTGCTTTACCAGGACCCGTGAGGGGTGCGGGCGGGTACGGGTCCCTTTCCTCCTCCGGGGTCTTTTTGTAGAATGGGGTTAATGGGGCGACAGGCACACTGCAAGTTGGGGGGGGTCTTTGGCCCGCAGGGGTGCAGGGTGGGGGGCGTTGGACTTGGGGTGGGGTTGGGGGGGAAGAGGGGTTGTTTAGTTGTGTGTTTTTTGTTTACAAGGCGAGGTATTGATTTTTATCCATATTTGGGAGCGGTGCTGCGGGCTGGGGGCCTCTTGAGCTATTGGATGGGATGGGGGGAGACGGGTTGAGGCTTATGTCATGGAACGTCAATGGGTTGGGGGACCGTATTAAGCGGGGTGTTGTACTGCAATATTTGCGTCGTTTGACTCCTGAGGTGGTGTTTCTCCAGGAGACGCATTTGGTCGGCAATGTCTGCCATGCGATGAACAGGGGGGGATACCGCCTCGTAGCCCATTCTGGTTTCACAACTGGCTCCAGGGGGGTGGGCATTCTCCTGCGAACCTCCCTTCCGGTGGAGATCACGAGGATAGTCTCGGATGACAGGGGGCGCTATGTGTGTTTGACTGGGAGGTGGGAGGGGCAGCCCCTTACCCTGGTTTCAGTCTACGTCCCCCCGGGCCTCCAGAACTCCACCTTCACTGACTTGGGTCGAATGCTGCTTGACCTTCCGGACGGCCTCCTGCTCATGGGCGGGGACTTTAATTCTGTGGTTTCGGGTGAACTGGATCGTCACCCACCTAGGACCCTCCCCGCTGCCCAGTCATGGCTGGGTGGGATGTTGGAGACCTTCGGCTTGGTGGATAGTTGGAGACTATTGCATCCGACCCAGTGTCAGTTCACCTTTCATTCGGGGGCGCATGGGAGTCTCTCCAGGTTAGACTACTTTCTTATGCCCGCGGCGCAGACTGGTCGGATTCGAGAGGTCAGACACCTGGCGCGTGGTATCTCCGACCATTCTCCGCTGTGGCTTCTCTTTGACACCGGGTCGCGGTCCGCAGGTCGGATAGCTCCCATTAACCCCTGGTACCTGCGGGACCCTGTGACTCGTGACAGCCTGGTTAAGGCCATGGACCAATACTTCAGTGAAAACGAGGGGTCGGTGTCGTCTGCGTTGTCCCTTTGGGAAGCCTTTAAAACTGTGCTACGCGGACACGCCCTCGCCCAGATAGTGGTGGCCAAGAAGGTTAGGAGCGAGGCGGTGGTAAAGCTGGAGACTGACATCTCGGGGCTGGAGTCGGCCCTGGAGGCGAATGTTACTCCGGACGGACTACATGCCCTTAGCCTGAAACAGTTCGAATATAGGTCCCTGGTCACTGACGCGGCCAAAACTATGTATAGGGAGCGGCAGGGCCGATTGTATGACGCGGGGGACAAGGCGGGTAAGTTGATTGCGTGGCTGGACAAAAAAGAGAGAGTGAATCGTGTGGTCCCCGAGTTGCGTGCTGCGGATGGTGTGTGTGTGACTGAGCCGGATGAGATTGTGGAATGCTTCGCTGATCACCTCCGGGCGGTGTACTCCCCGGTGACTGACAGGGACGAGGATGACTCTCGCCTCCTACTGAGAGATATTGCTCTGCCCGGCCTGTCCGTTGAGGACCGGGAGCGGTTGGACGCCCCCTTATCGTCGGATGAAATAGCGACCGCGATTCGTTCCCTTCGCTCGGGCAAGGCTATGGGTCCTAACGGTCTGCCCATTGAACTATACAAATTGCGTCCTGATAAGCTTGCGCCCTTCCTCGGCCGCATGTTCCGCGACTCTCTTGCGGCGGGTTCCCTTCCTGCCGACCAGCGCTTGGCCACTATAGTCGTTATTCCCAAGGAGGGCAAGCCTCGTGACCGCTGTACCTCTTACCGGCCTATTTCACTGCTCAATGCGGAGCCTAAAATCCTGGCGAAAGTCCTGGCCAATCGATTGTTGAGTGTAGTGTGCGACCTTATTCATCCGGACCAATGCGGCTTTATCCCGCACCGCAACACCGCTCTTAACTTGCGGCGTCTGCACGGGGTCCTCGCCAGGGCGGAGTTCCTCCCCGAACCGGCCGTGCTGGTTTCTTTGGATGCCACGATGGCATTTGACACTATTGAGTGGCCATTCCTCTGGGCCGTCTTGGATAAATTCGGCTTTGGAGAGGGATTTATTGGCTGGGTGAGGCTCCTTTACACGGGACCCATGGCTCAAGTGGTGGTGAATGGGCGGGTCTCTCGGCCCTTTGCCCTTGGCAGGGGCACGAGGCAGGGGTGCCCGTTGTCCCCGTTGCTTTTTGCTCTCGCCCTGGAGCCACTCGCTGCCTGGCTCCGTTGGGAGCCCTCGCTTAGAGGGATCCGGTGGGGCCCGGGCTTTGAAGATCGGGTCTTGCTGTATGCGGACGACATTCTCCTGTACCTCACCTCACCGCGGCAGTCACTCAACGTCCTCTTTGACGTTCTGACCTCCTTTGGGAACAATTCGGGTCTCACGATCAATTGGTCTAAATCCTGCGTTTATCCCATCGCTGGTGGTCCTCCTCTCCTGCCGCCTCGGCTCCCGATTCAAATATCTCTGAGCGGCTTTAAGTACCTGGGGATATACGTTTCGCTGGACCCGGTGGCTCGCTACGAGCAGAATCTTCTGCGTCCACTTCGGCGGCTGCGGGAGGACACGGCCCGGTGGTGCAGGCTGCCCCTGTCCCCGCTGGGTCGGGCCGCGCTGTTTAAAATGATGTCCCTTCCCAGGTTCCTCTATGCACTCCAGAACTCCTTTGACGTTATCCCAGTGGCCTACTTTCGGGAGGTGGAGAGCCTGCAGAGGAGACTGGTGTGGAACGGCCGGGCGCGTATTGCTCTTGCCAAGCTCACTCTCCCCTGGTATGACGGGGGCATCGCGCTTCCTGACATTCGCAGGTACTATTGGGCCTCGCAGCTATCTGCCATTAACCACGCCACGTATGCGCCCGGCTTGAATCCGGCGTATGAGATGGACAAGTTCCTGCTTCCCGGCGGGAACTACAACAGGGCACTTTATTCCCGCCTGGCTGACCGGACCCTTACGGGTCCTACTAAGATTGCTGTGCGGACCTGGAGGGCTGCCACTGCGGCCACGGGCTGGAGTGAGCGAATGACATGTGCTACTCCCTTGTTTGCCTCCGACCGCCTGGGCAGCTTGTGGACCACCAAGGGGTTTGACCAGTGGGACACGATTGGTATCAGCAAAGTGGGAGACCTGTGGCACAAGGGCGCGGTCAAGAATTTCGCGGTGCTCCAGGCCGAATACGAGCTGACCGACAGGGAGTTCTTCCGCTACGCCCAGGTTCGACACGCCCTGCTCTCGGTCTTCGGGGAGGGGACCAAGATCCCTGTTTCCTCGCCCCTCGAGGACCGCGTACTTGACGGACATGTCCCTGATAGTACTATTTCTTTAATTTATAAAAAATTGATTAATCACCGGGCGGATCTCCTGGTGCGCCTTCGGGGGGCTTGGACTGGGGATGGGGTTGAATTGGACGACGAAGACTGGCAGTCTGCACTGTCGTCCCCCAAGGAGGTTGCCATTCCGGCTCGTCTCCGGTTGGTACAGCTCAAGATTCTCCACCGGGTGTATGTCACGGGTCCGCGCTTGGTCGCGATGGGATTCTCCGACGACGGACTCTGTAAACGAGGCTGCGGGCTCAGCGCCACCTTTCTTCATATCCTTTGGGAGTGTCGCGAGGTGGCGGACTACTGGCGCCGGGTCCACACGGTTATGGGACAGGTCACCGGGGTTGTGCTGCTGCCGGAGGTGCGTCGCTGTGTCCTGAATGTGTGGGAGCCCAATGACTACAACGCGGCTCAGACTCGATGGGCGGCCCTAGGGAACATGATTGCCAAGAGGGATATAGCGCAACTTTGGGGCGCTCAACGGCCGCCCACCGTGTCAGTATGGAAGGAGAATATGGACTGGTGTATGTTTCGGGAGAAGACAGTGTATGTGGCCCGTGGCAAGCCGGGGGCATGGGGTAGAATTTGGGGTCAATGGAATGCGTATCGCGGAGGCATCTGTACGCCCCCCCTGGTAGACACTGATATCGCCATGTCCCCCTGACCCTTGACGGCTCCTAGCGCTTTTTGTAACAACCACATATGGACGTTCATCTCCCTTGACCCCCTTCCCCCCCCCCCCTCCGTCCCCGGCCTCCCGGTACTCCTCTCTTTAGCGGATTGCTCAAATGTTCTGACTGGAGTTTCCCGGGGGGAGCCTGAACCGCACTGGTATCCCTCGTAACTCGCCTTTTGTTTTTATTGTTTTTCTTTTTGTTTCTGTTATTGTTGGACTGACGCTTGCTGTTCTTCGAGGACTATCTTGAGCCACTGCGGGGCAGTGCCCTGGGAACGGATTGCAGCCTTGATATGTGTATATTTCCTTATGTACCTAGCGGCCGGCCCGGGTGGTTGTAGGCCCATACTTGTAACCGAATTATTGTTCAATAAAAACTTTTTCCAAAAAAGAAAAAAAAAAAAAAAAAAAATATGTATTGTGTGCTGTCTTGTTTTTCCTTCCACAGGTTTGCGCCAAGTGTCCGCTAATGTGTTGACACCGCGTTCCACACACCTTAGTGAGTGTGTAGGTAACCCTATTTTTAATTTTTTTCACCACGTGGCACTACACCTTTTGCCACTCACTCCTCACTGGTCCTGATGAAAGCTCCTCATTATTTTTACTAGAGAGCTGAAACATGTAGACCCACCACTTAGTCAACTAATAGATAATTACTTCTCCATTTAGTTGCACCACATAGCCTTTTAACCAATACCCTGAGCCGCCAATAATAAATTTTTCTATGGTAAGGATCCTCAGCGGTATTTTTTAAATTTTCACCACATCACACTTTTGCACTACACCAGCTCCGCTGTAGTCAGGCGTCGCAGCACAACCGGGAGGCACTCGGCCACCCGGTTGGGGCCCCGATGATGAAGCATGACACCAACCAGGTTGGTGTGTGAGGGGTCTTTTAACCCACTTGGTGGGTTCCCAAACATTTGCTTCATTTGACCGTACCATACCACACTGGGCGTGTCCTCTTTTGATTAAGCTTATCTAATTCCAGGGGATACGGACACAACCCCCCCTTGTTGTCCCTAGCTCTCCCGTTGTTCTTTATAATCTTTCTCGACTTACATTTCTCAGCTGCCTTGTCTTATCAGAGAAGTTAAAAATAGCCCCTCAGCGCGGCCTGAGCCTGGGCTGCCAGCCAACTTTTTTTCGTTGTTCCGGCTGCAGGCATTACACAGATGCGATGTCAGAGAAGCTTTCTAAGCAGTGCCTCTGTTCTGCTCCTCTCACCGGCCCCCACCTACACTGGCTACAAGGTCAGAATCTGTCTCCGATTTCTGTATCACATACTGCTCTACACAGCCCCCACCTTCTCCTCACTCTGAAGCTGTCAAAGACAAAAAGACTACTCAATTCCATAAAAACTGCAATAATTCGCTCAATTGAAAAATTATTTTTACATACAATTTGCACTCAGGGGGTCATAATCTCACCGACTTGACCCAGCACATTGGCTCACTGGACCACCAAGAACACAAACCTGTATTCTTGAACAATTTGCAAATTCGAAATACCCACAATTCTTTTTTTTTTTTTTTTTTTTTTTTTTTCAAGCTAAACTTTTCAACAATTACTTTTTCGTTAGCACTTTGTACATTAGGGGTGTCATCAAATCACAGGTGTTGCTCCTTCTCTAGCTACACCCCTCTCAATTTCCTATTGACAACGTAGTCAAATGTTGGACCATGTAAACACCAGCTATGCGCTGTTCATTTGGTGGGTGGCTCAAGAACCTTCGGGCTACTATATCATTATTATATGTATCGCGGTACTTGCGGTGGCACTCTAACTGGTCTTTCTACTGGGGCCACTCTTGCTAGGTCCTCTGAAAGGACGGGATAAATACCAGCAACGTCACTATTTCTTTCTCTGTCAGCCTGCGCTCATTTTACCTACTCCAATTACTCCTGTAACATCTGTTCCTTGGCTTTTCCAGACTCCAGTCTACTCCTCTCTGCTTCGTGAAACACTTACTCTGACCTACTATGTGACTCCTTGCGCCAAAAACTCAATGGCATCCTTCCAAGCTGGTCTACATTTTCTCTTCCATAAGAGTGTTTCGTTGTCCATCTACTTGTTCTGCTTTTTCTCGTATACTTTCCTCAACTAACACGTTTTCTCGGGCTTTGTCTGAATCCTCCCTACTTTTCTCTTCTTTTCTGAGCGTTTACTCTGTGCGTCTATGCAATTCTTTACGCCATAATTCAATGTCATATTTCAGTCACTGTCTGGCTGTCTTTTTCCATAACATTTCTTCTACTCTCATGATGCAATCTGCATCCCATGTCCCAACTGCGGGCCACCTCTGACTTCCTGGTAAATCCTTGGTGTAGTTCACCCATAAATCAAGAAATAATACGGCATCTAGGCCATGCTTATGATACATAAAGTACCCTGGAGTGTCCCTAGGTTGAATGGGAACAGCTTCTTCGAGTACCCCTTTTTGAGAATTGATTTGATACCTGATTATCGAACACACTTAATACAATAAAACACGATAATGAACAGTCATTCATACCACAATATGTAGGACGTATTAACACATTTAACATTTAACATTTAATGAGCAACAATGATGATGATGATCTAAGAAACTGGTCACTAAACATAATACTCGGCATGAACTGGATTATTCTGAATTTATATACTTGATATACTAGATATACTGCTAAACAGTACAGATACACTGCTAAAACAGTGCAGACCGGATTTGTGTACCCAAACCCGTCTTGACCGGCACAACCTATGTGCACGTCAGAACGCCTCCCCGGCAATGGTACTCACCGGGTAGCTCGGAAACGGAAGGCCTCGGAAACTGAACTGAACTTGAACCGGACTGGACTTGACTCGAAAACTTCGGACACTCTGGACACTTGGTGGGCCTCTGTATACCTCGGACACAGCTCTCTCGCAGGTGGGCTCTGGGTAGGACAATCTGCGTTCCTCACCGCCTCGTATGGATGCCTGGTCGCAGTCTGTCCCCTTCGTTGGCCTGAGGGAGTTGGCGGGAAGACCCGCGACGTGCGCGCTTGAAGTCCATCACGGCTATGGAAGGGGGCAAAACTGGACCTTCATCTCCGGCGTGTGGGGAAAGAGATTAAACTATTCGGGCGCCATTATGTGGTAAATAAAATATTACGCTGTCAGACTTTTAAGTATATAAATAAGATCATGCATAAAGCAAGAGGCTGAGTCTGTGGTATCAGGTTCTAAAAGGGCTTTATTCCAATAACTCGAGTCAAAGGGAGAATATTTCCATCACCAAAAAAGGATCTGGAAGGGACTGAAAAGTATTCTCAATATTCTCAAAACATTATTCACAGAGTACAGTATATATACATTTCTTAATTGTACGTAAGCAAAAGAGCAAGAGAGAATGAGATAAGAGCATGTGGGCGTGTAAGTAGGCGTGAAGGTGGGCGTCCACTTGATGATAATGGGTAATTTGTCATGTGTGGGTGGATACCTGGAGAATCCTGCAATGTCAGCAGAAATATTTGGCAGAGATGCGTGCGCAGTCGCATGACGTGTGATAGACGTGCAACTAGAGGGAGAAAGGGACTTGACATTTAGCTCTACATGTGGAGACAAAAGTCTGGGGTTATGTCAACCTAATCCCAAATCATATCTAACATCCTATGTTTAAAGAACTGTGTTATCCAAAAAGAAAGGTCTCTTAGGATAGAACCTTATTCTATACTGACTATACTGACTAGTGCGTGTACAAGCGTCTAAGTGTCTACACTAAATGCGAGGGGGTAGGAATATTCCATGGTAACAGGGCTATGAATTACTTGCATAAAGACAGAGAAGCCGGGCCCTTTGCTCGGTAGCTGGAAGAATGTTTACTTAAACTACTAGACAGGAATGCATTGGATAGGGACGGAGCAGATAATCACAAGGTGAAATACAGTTTTTGGCAGAGAATAGGCTGATGTCAGGCTTCGTGAGCCGCGCAGAGAATGAGACAAAGTTCATGGTCACAGATGCAGGCTCAGACTGGAGCTTTCAGAGGCAGAAGGCAAGAAGAGTTTGATGACAGAATCAGGGCCTACTTGCCTGGACTGTAAAATGGCATAAGTGAACCATATAAAGCCGGTAGCCTTTCATACTTAGGAATGGAATATCCGGCCTATTCATGGCGGATCTGACAGAGGACATGTTGACGGTGGACGCACATGTGTTTGCGTCTTCATAACTGGAACTGGAGGGAACATACATGTACTTGTGATTCATACATGAAACCGTTGGGGTCCAAGATAGGGGACATAACTGATCAGAAAAATCCATATTTCCACAACAACATCCTGTGATTCTGGGCAAATCACGTAATCTCCCCGTGCCAAACAAAGATAAATGTCTCCTTGTGTAACGCAACTGGTGCTCATGTAAAATGCTCTGATACCCAATACCTTCAGGTCAAGTTTGCGCTATATAAAACTCTGGGGAAAAAAACGGGGCCCCAGATTCCACTCCCGTAGATGGCCTTGGAAATGGTTTTGCCGTGGTAAACTTGCAGAAGGGCATTAATCGTTTTTCTACCCAGTCTGGTGGCATAATTCCACACAGCAGCGTTGGCCCTATCTAAATCAGACAACTTCCCTTTGAGCAGGGGGCTCCAGTGTAGATTGACATCAAACAGGGCCCCCAAATATGGGAAACTAATTACACTTGTAAGGGGCAACGGCCCGATCTTGAAAGGTAGCGTCATTGTGCTTTGTGGGCCATTGACCATAACGTGAGATTTACTAATATTGATGCTGAGGTCTAACCCTTCCATGAAGCCTGCATATGCATTTAGAATGGGCTTGTAGGCCCCCGGCCGTTTTCTCCATAAGAAAGGCATAGTCTGCATTTAACAGGACAGGTAAGGGTCTGCTGTTAACTTGTGAACAACCTACACCCATCTCTACCAATATCCGTTCAAGTTTGTTAACATACAGGGTGAAAACGAAGGAGGCTAGGATGCACCCCTGCCTGACCCCTCACCCTGTTCTAAAGCTGTCTGGGCAGCGTGAGTCAGAAGTATGCCTGACTGACGCCACGGTATGAAAATGGAGGTATCTCAAAAACAAACTATCCTGGTCAACCCCATGTCCAAAATGATTCTCCACAGCTTGTCTTGGTTAACCCAAGTCAAAAGCCGAGGTTAAATCCATAAAAGCCAACTGGATGGATCCCCTTTGGGTCTCAGTGTGTTTATTTAAATACATTCAGTCATTGGTCATTCGTGGACCTCCCTGGTCTAACTAAGATCCCGATGCCACTACGCCCACATTTTTTACCACTACCTACAGAATCCGAGCTGTGTCCCTCAGAGGTAGTACGTAATCTAGGAGACACCTTTGATGATCATCCTTCTTTAGAGAAGCATGTTAACAAAGTGGCTGGTGTTTGTTTTGCATTGATTCATGGCCTTAGAAAGTTGTTCCCTGTTCTACCTGCATGTGCCAAGGCTTTAAATCCATGGAGCGCTACATTAAGTAGACTGGATTATTGTAATGCTCTCCTATTAGGAGCTCCCGACCACCTTATGAAGAGACTGCACAGAGTCCAGGTTGCTGCAGCTAAATTGACATTACATAGATCGCAGAGATCCCGGCATCCAGTGCCCTTAGGGAACTTCAATGGCTCCCTGTGGAGCACAGGATTCTTTTTAAGTCAATGTGTATTGTGTTAAAGCCCTTCAAAATACTGCCCTTATATTGCTGCAACGTAGACTTAAAAAGATGTGCTCCGAGGAGGGCTCTTCGGTCAGCTACTGCTAACCTTATTCAGGAACACAAGTTCTGAAGGTCTGAACAGTTGGATGCACCTTTTCAGTTAAAGCTGCTGAGTTATGGAACATGCTGCCGCCTGATCTCAGAGCACTGACGGACTTGTTGACATTCAGGAATGCTTTGAAGACCTGGTTGTTCCCTAAGTAATGGCTGCTTGTAATGATGTACTATTCTCTGCTTTTTTCCTTCCCTTTAGGCAATTACTGCTCTTAGCATCAGGATACCAGTTAGGTCACAGTGCGCTCTACAAATACTATATATGGCTGGGTCTAAATTGGAATGGTGTGGCATGCAAAAAAACGATGGATTTAACCCAGATCTGTGACTGGGGGTGAATGTTTGATTGATTCAGCATTCCGTCTGTCATCTGTGGGTCCCTTGCTCACTACCCCACCAGATTCAAGCTATCCTGACTGATGAGGGGTAAAACCCCAAAACCTGTCCTAGGATGCTTGCTTCTGGTCCAGGGAGGACCTGGCCTGGCAGTTCGATCTGGACTGTTCCCATTGGTGACAGGCTCAAGACTGATTTGCATATGGCTGGGTATAAACTGGAGTGGTGTGGCATGCAAAAAAATGATGGATTTAACCCAGATCTGTGACTGGGTGTGAGTGTTCGATTGTTCATTCCGTTCATCACCTGTTCTTTTTGCATTTGTCGCCATAAGTGGGAAGGATATGTCCGGGTGTGGGCCCCATGCTTGCTACACCACCAGATTTAAGCTATCCTGGCTGATGAGGGGTAAAACCCAGAAACCATTTCTAGGATGCTTGTTTCTGGTCCAGGGAGGACCTGGCCTGGCAGTTCGGCCTGGACTGTTCCCATGGGCAACAGTGTCAAGACTGGTTTGCATATGGCTGGGTCTAAACTGGAATGGCATGCCGTGGCATGCAAAAAAAGATGGATTTAACCCAGATATTTGAGTGGGAGTGAATGTTAAATTGATTCAGCATTCCGCCCGTCATCTGTTCTTTTTGCCATCAAATGAAAGGTCATATACAATACATATCAGAGTTTGACCGAAACATTTCAGGGAAGAGCCAAGTATAATTGAGTACTGCTAATTAATGATGTGCGCAATATGGCAGAATGTCTGAGCCGCTACTCAAATATGACAGACTACCGCTCCATATGGCAGCATCTCAGCCATGTTACTGATGGACCAATAGGCCAATACTGTTCCTTATATCAGACGGCTGCTCTCCATGTTGGAGAGCTCCTTACTGTACAACGAGAGAACTCGTGGTGCCAGGACTCAATCAAGGTGTTTTAACTGGTTCTGGTCAGCAGTTATCTCAATCAATCAATCAATCAATCAATCAATCAAACATCATTTGTAGAGCGCAACACTGTCATCTCTAAGGGTAACTGGGTGCTGAGTCTCCATCATAGAGCAAGGTCTTGAATCTCTTTCGGACGTCTGACAGAATGGTGGCTGTACAGAGTTGGAGGGGAAGGTCGTTCCAAGTCTTTGCCACAATATAGGAAAAGATGCAGCCAACACTGTGGCTACAACAGGTGCACAGGATGTGTGCAAGGGTGAGTAAAGAGGAGCATAGGTGACAGGAGGGTCGGTGGAAGTTCAGTCGGTGGTTGATGTAAGCAAGTTCTGGGTCATGGAGGGCTTTGAAGGTGTGTGCGAGGATCTTGAACTGGCATCTCTTTGGGATGGGGAGCTAGTGGAGGTGTCTCAGGTGGGGGGCTATGTGGGTTCATTTGGTGAGGTAAAGGGGGAGCCTGGCTGCAGCGTTCTGTATGGTCTGGAGTCTTCTGAGAAGCTGGGTAGAGATGCCGGTGTAGAGGGTGTTGCCGTAGTCGAGGTGGCTGGTGATGAGGGCCTGAGTGGCGGTCTTTCTGGTGTTGGTTTGGGTCCATCTGAAAATTCGGCAGAGCATGCGAACAGTGTGGAAGCAGGAGGAGGTGATTGTGTTGACTTGTTGTTTCATGGTCAGTTGGCTGTCGAGGATGATGCCGAGGTTGTGTGCATGGATGGTCAGTGTGGATGTTGATCCGAATTCTGCAGACCACCAGCTGTGGTCCCATGCGGAGGTGTTCTTCCTGAAGATCAATACTTCAGTTTTGTCGGAGGCAGTTGTCTCTCATCCATTTAGCTACATTGGTCATGACGTTGCAGAAGCTGGTTTTGGCAGGGTCCTCGGTGAGTGAGTGAGAGGATCAGTTGAGTGTCATCTGTGTAGGAGATTGTATTGAGTGCATTGGTTCTGATGATGTCTGAGAGGGGGGTCATGTAGATGTTGAATTGGGTGGGCTGAGGGATGATCTTTGTGGTACGCCACATATGAAGTCTTTGGAGGTGGAGATGAAGGGAGGCTGTCGGATGCTCTGTGTGCATCCTGAAAGGTAGGAGACGATCCACTTGAGGGCGTCTTGCTGTGTGCCTATGTTGTAGAGGCTGTTGATGAGGGTGTTGTGGGAGATGGTGTTGAACGCCATGGAGAGGTCGAGGAGGATCCGGGCTACAGTTTTTCCATGGTTCAGGAGTGTTGTGATGTCTTCTGTGGCGACAATCAGCACAGTCTCAGTGCTGTGGTTGGAGCGGAATCCTGATTGTCAGGCGTCCAGCAGGTGGCTTTGCTCCAGGAATTCAGTGAGCTGCTGGTTGATGGCTTTCTTTAGTACTTTAGCCGGGTAGGTGAGCAGGGAGATCGGACAATAATTTTTTAGATCGCTAGGGTCGGCAAAGGCCTTCTTTAGGAGGGGTCTAACATCTGCGTGTTTCCGTCTGTCTGGGAATGTTGCTGCGGAGATGGAGGTGTCTAGGATGCTTGTGAGTTGCATGCTGATTGGAATCACTGCAAGGCTGTAGAGGTGGTGGGGGCAGGGGTTGGTGGGCGCCCCGGAGTGGATGGAAGACATGATGGCTGAGGTGGTCTGGGCAGAGAGTGGAGACCAGGGGGTGATGGTTTGGCTAATATTTGCTGGTTGGTTGAGGTCATTGGGGTTGAGGGTGGTGGGTTGGAGGTTGAAATTGTTGCAGATGTTGGTGGTCTTGCTGTAGAAGTAGTCTGAGAGAGTGTTGCAGAGTTCTTGGGAGGAGTAGATGGTGTTCTCTATGGCTTTCGGGTTGGAAAATTCTTTCTTATAGGATAAAACCTCAGACAGTTGTTACTCATTATGTCACAAATACTGCCTGATGCTCTCTTCACATTGTCTTGGTGGTATGTAAAGCATTCAATGACATGCCATGTTATATATTGTTCTAGTAAGTTCTTGTTTCGGTGCCAGTTTCAGACTGATCTCGACTATCTAAAGCACTTTGTCTGGAGTGATTCCTACATTACTCCATGAATTAAAATAAAACACCTTGGAAACACTTAGCGGACATTGGAGACCACGGTTGGTGACACAAGAGCTCCACTTGTACTTTCCCACTTTCCTCTGGTTTGTGAAGGCCTAAGAGAGGCAGGAACAGGCAGGCAAGACAGCGGACCTTCAGTAACCATTCAACCGCCTCCAGGGAGTCCCTCGGGACCTGAGTCAAGTGGTTGATCAGCTTCCAACAAGCACTGTCTTGTGAGCAGGGTCCTTCTGAGCATTGAATACGCTGATTTCAAATGGGGTGTTATAAAAGCACACTCCCTGTGAAACTGTGCTGCCAAGGGCAAAATAACAAGTATGAAAGGATGATCTTTGTGGATGGAGCAGACGATTGTTGACACAACCACCAGTCTTTCTGCAGGGATGAGGGCCTAAAAGGGCAAACACGCCCTGAGAGGAGCCTGAGAGGTATACCTGACCTAGCTAGTGTAGTGGAGTGGGCTTCTGTCACCTTTCGACCCCGGCCTGGCCCCATAACTGATAGCCTTGCCCGTGGGCAGAATGAAATGGCAGAAAATGACCCCATGGCATAAAGGGCATCTTTAGAGGCAGGGGTTTGAAAGACATGATCACGAGGGACTGCTATAATACCAATATCTGTGCACACTCATCTTTGTGCAGGAATCGGATTTCGAGTAATCACAGTTATTGACACACCATGCGGTTCTCCCCTGATGACTTTAGATGGTCACATCTGCTCATATTGACAGATTAAAAACGTGGTATATTCAGATACCTGTAGAATTTATTAAATAAAGCAACAATTTCCACGTGTAATTACTATTACACTCAGTAAATAATGCAGAAAGCAATATTGGTCTTTACTGGGTCCAATAATCACGACTTGCAATCATGGCCCTGTTCTACATTCACCCAGAGCACATGGACATATTTAAGAAACACAACCCGGGTCGATGAAGATATTTTTCAAACCAAAATAAATGTTGCTCTTCTGCCACATGTCCCAAGGTTAAAATACTTTAAAGTTCTTGAGTTTATCTTCTGAAAGGGAAAACAAATTGAATCGGACAGATCAGAGACCCAGCTGGACGGCACATTGTAGCCACAATAAGGTGCAATGGCTCTGATAAAGAAACAGGGGAGTCAGTGCAGCTTTGGGAATGAAAGGACTATGAAGCAGGACTAATGTTTATGAAGCATCGCCTCCCTGCTGGTGATTACACTACACATATTTGTACATTTGATGCAAGGCCATGCTGTATGGTGCAGTCACTTCTCCACAAAGTAACAACAGGAAACATATGATGTATTTATGGAGTTTACTTGAGAACTCCCCGAGCGGCCTCCTTCATCAAGGCCTCCCATCCCACTGCCCTGGTACAAAGGACAAGATTATGAATGTATCTCAAGTCTTCTAGCAAGGAACTTAACTTGCTGAACATTCTTTACAACCAGTGGCGGCTCCCCCATTGGGGCGTGGGGGCGTTGACCCACTGCTTTCTCGCAGTGCGAGAAGGCAGAAACATAAACGGTATAAACTACCATTTATGTTTCTGCCTTCTCGCATTGCGAGAAAGCAGAAGTGCCTCTGTGCCTGGTTGGGGGCAGGGGGTGGGCGGTCCTGCTCGAGGGCCGGGGGGAGTGGCTTACCCACTGTTGTGGGCCGACCAAACAGTCAGTACCCACAACAGTGGGTAAGGCACTCCCCCTGGCCCTCGAGCAGGACCGCCCACTCTCCGTCTTTCTCTATGCAGAGAAAATGTCCCGGCTGGGGCGGTAGCCTGCTGCTCCTACCAGCGTTGTGATTGGCTTCCCTTGCGTTGTGTAGTGGAGGGAAGCTGCCTGCTGGCTGCTTCCTGCAGCAGGAACACGCGGACCCAGTACAGACCGAGCGGAGGCAGTGCGGTTTCCCGGCGGCACTCAGGTAAGTTTACTTTTATTTTAATTCATTGTGTTTTATTGCCCACCCGCGGGCCGCAACCCCACCCCCCCTCTCCGTCGAGCATGCCGGCCGCCGCTGTTAGTTACTGTCCTAAAACGACTATGGTGGAAATGAAATATCTTTTACATTTTCACACAATAAAATAACTGCGTTTTTTAATGACGTACATGATGAACTAATTAATGGAGAGGGATGAGGTGTACTGCTGTGACTGAGACCAACACCAATCCGCATGCTAAGGTGCCTGCAAACAGAGCACATGTTGGTAGGAAGGGTGTTCGAGAGCGTGGTAGTAGGGACAGCGAAAGAGCGGCTACCCAAATGCAGTGGCGGCTGGTGACATTTGAAAGTGGCAGGGCGTAAAAGTTAGGGATGAGTGCCCTATGGCGAGGGAGCGTTCTGAACGAGGCTGACCGTCGTAAGAGGCACACGGAGCTTCAGCCTCAGGTAGCTCCTACTCCTCCTCTGCCCCTCAAAGCTCCTGGTGATGAAGACTATGCTAATGGTAGTGGAGAGGGATAACAAACAGTAAGGTAAAGGTAAACCATGCTAACGGCAGCTGTAACAGAAGGCACAGTCCGGTGGTGGAAGTCCATGCAAAAAGGTAGTTTCATGTGATAAGGCACAGTATAGTGATGAAGTGCTTAAGGCAGCTGTGAGGGATACAGCTCAGTGTAGTCTCTCTCTCCTTCCTGTCCCCTCTCTGTCTGCAGTCCCCAGATGCGTCAGGTCACCCATCGCCCGCTGAATGTACTAGTGCTTGCCAACCATGTATTACAGAGTCAGGGATGCTGAGATTCCAGAACAAAACAAAAATAGCACCTCTGCATGGTAAAGAAAGGCAACAAAGTCAATAGGGCTGGCTTCTGTATGCTCAAATGGGTTATACCAAGATTCAGTAACAGGGAGCACAGCACAGCAGCAGACAAAGCTTGGCCAACAGCAAGGAACAGGGCAAGCAGACGCCATAAAAAAAAACACACACACATAGTGCCAATATCGGCAACAGTTATCACAAAGCACATAAGACATAAGTGCATAAATAAAAAACACACGACACTGTATTGTAAGTGGAGAAATATTGCTGCAGGTTTATTAGCATAACCAATATGCAAACAAGGTGGGTTATCTTACGGGCGATCCCAGGGCAGGCCAGCCCTATGCCGCCTGCCCGTCTGATAAGCCTAGAGTCACCATGGCAACGCCAACTGGTGTATACCAAATATTGGGAGGGTCCACCCCTTTCATCCGTGGACCACCAGTCCACATGCTTCACACGCCCCCCCGTGATGGGTGGGCGGAGCATAAATGGCAGCCCCCGGTTGCTCAGACCCACAACCGCCTTTCGGTTAACGGGGCGCCGTCGTTCTTCCAGGGGACCCGCTAAACATCCCTGGGTATCCTGGCTTAGCACCCCATGGTGCTGCTGCATGCTGTACCCCTTGGTAAGTGCAGACCCTGGATCGCCCTGTAACTCCTCCTGCAACACAAAGTAACATTGTTAGAAAAAACCTGCCCCCCCCCCTTTTGTCCCTCCGGACGCCGGGTAAGCGGAGGGGCGGGCAAGGCGAACGAGCGGACAAGAGGACGAGGAGGGGGCGGAGACAGTATAAGTACCCCTGTCTCCTGCCCGCCCTCGCCGGAAACAGCTATCTGTTGGGGTCTCCCCCGGACTAGCCCAGGGACTCGACCTCCCACCCCTGTGCCTTCCTGTGGCACTAAGGCGGCCGCCCTCCAAGGGGCGGGCCGCTGCGTGACCCCCCCCCGGGCAGCCTTACATAGTGCCAATATCGGCAACAGTTATCACAAAGCACATAAGACATAAGTGCATAAATAAAAAACACACAACACTGTAATGTAAGTGGAGAAATATTGCTGCAGGTTTATTAGCATAACCAATATGCAAACAAGGTGGGTTATCTTACGGGCGATCCCAGGGCAGGCCAGCCCTATGCCGCCTGCCCGTCTGATAAGCCTAGAGTCACCATGGCAACGCCAACTGGTGTATACCAAATATTGGGAGGGTCCACCCCTCCCATCCGTGGACCACCAGTCCACATGCTTCACACGCCCCCCCGTGGTGGGTGGGCGGAGCATAAATGGCAGCCCCCGGTTGCTCAGACCCACAACCGCCTTTCGGTTAACGGGGCGCCGTCGTTCTTCCAGGGGACCCGCTAAACATCCCTGGGTATCCTGGCTTAGCACCCCATGGTGCTGCTGCATGCTGTACCCCTTGGTAAGTGCAGACCCTGGATCGCCCTGTAACTCCTCCACAGCCTTGGGAGTGGCCACCGTCACTACCAGGGCCCCCCACCAAGGTAGACCTATTTCCCTACAACCAGCTGCAGCCAACGCTTCCCCTAGGTCCAGTAGGAAAAGATCCATGCCTAAACTAGGACTTCTCCCAGGTCCAGCCAAAACAAGTCTCCGCCCAACCGGGCCGACGGCCAGCATATACCATCAGGACAGGTTCCCCCAACCATTCTAAAATCCCCCGTGGAATTGACTGAAATGACCTTAAACCTTGAATAGGCGATGGTCCAAAGTTGCCTTTGCCTGGCTAAAGAACAATCCCTTTGACAAGACACTCCTGCCTGGCAGTGCCAATGCGGGAGGAGGTAAGCGTTGCAAGCGCCCTTACTTCCTCTTCCACTCAGCTGGAGTACGCCCATCATATTCCATCAGTCACCACCAACTGTAAACCCTTGCCCTCCCAAAATTCTGCTAGTATACCAGGGAGAGACAGGACAGGGTGCCCACAGAGGAGAACCAACGTGTAAAATTCTTCTCTATTTTGGATGCTGGGAAAGCCAATTAGTCTCCTGCTAAATTGTGGCTATCAGAGTGTTACTCCTGCTAAATTGTGGCTATCAGAGTGTTACCCCGGGGTTTCCCTTGATCATATGGACCATATGCCCCCGTTCTGCTGCTTCACCTGATTGTTAACATGAATCCCAGCGCAGACCACCGGCCTATGCCCCATGTTTGGCCAAGCCTGAGCTAAAACACCTCTGAACAGCATGAAACAGGCTAACCACCAGCATTGCATTCTGAATGTTCCTGACGCGGCCCAGAAACATGCGCATAACTAAAGCAACTGGCACCATGCCATAAAAGTATCAATTCAGCCTTCTATGAATGCAAAATGTGCTCTGTATTAGTGTTCCCTCCAAACCAGCCGCCCTAACCAGGCAACCCGCACCCTCCTGGCACTGGCACACTCCCGCCCCAGCTGCCATAGAGTGCCTGGTCGTGTGTGGCCACAACCTGCGTTTTATCCCTGACGTTATATCGGGGTGTGATGACACTCAACTAACTCTACTGCTGAGTGCCCCTTGCACCATCGCAAGTATGTCTTTGCACACTTAGTGGCTGGATGTAAAGTCAGATGACATTGGCAGCCCGGTCCCGGGCGAACATAGCAGCTACACAGTTTCTGGTGCTGTAGATCGTACCTGTAGCTTGCGAACCGAATGCAATTCCCTTGCTCCTGTTGAGCACGAAACCCACAACAATTTCTCACCAACGTTCAATACCTTACTGCTGCTCATCATTTCCTAGCAGAATGTTGACAAATCAATGTTCTGCAATGGCACTACTTTGCAGCCTGCACCAGTCTGCCAGTGCCGAAAAGACCTTTGTCCTGCTGCCTGGCCTAAGCAATCTAGTCCTGTTCTAGAAGCGCCTGCTTCAGCCCTGGAGCAAACAATTCGCCAGTAACCCAAACTGACCCTGATGCGAAACAAACCATGCCAAGGCACACAGGAGTGTGTAATAACTAATAGCAGGTCTAACAGTGTCAACCAGCATCCTCCGCTTACAATAGGTGTGAAGGAGTAGGGGTTTCCAGTGGGAATAAGATGACAGCAAATACAGCGGGAGGAGCGACCAATGACCTGCCCAAAGACTCTTCGAAATCCTCCTACCGAATGATGTGGGCGCTCGCCACCAACCTCTGTCCCAGCCTGCCACCCCCCAAATATTTGGAACCCTATTGCTCCAAGGATGGAGGGGGGGAGGAGGGGCAGTATGGTCTGAAGATGTGTGTGATGGAGGACATGCGTCCTAGCGTACCTATAGTTGGGTTCAAACGAGTACCTGATGTGTTTAATACTAATAACAGTGGTAGCAAATAAATCAGAACAGGGCTAGTGGCCCCCCGCCTTACAACTGTGTGCGACACCGGGAGATTAACGGAAGGCTAACCCCAGTCAGACACAGAAAGACCCACCACGTGGCTGTGCTCAAAAACCACCATCCCGCATCAAACCGACCCGATGGAAAGACAAGCGCCTAACGCTCTACACCCGCGGATGACCCAGGAAATAACCAATCGTTTAACAATCGAGTAAATAACAACGGACATCATTTCAGCATCTGAAGGCCTAGCCCTTCAGAAGTAACCTGGGGGCCCAACGCCAGGCATCAGGACAGGCCTCGGCACCTGTGGCGTGAGTGATCTTTGCCCACTACCGTGTGAGCCAGGGCCCCCGTAGCATATATATATATATATATACATACTTTTTTTTTTGTTTTTTTTTTTTGATCACTGAAGCACACGAAAACCACCCTAGCTGTTCCTTGCCGCTAGGTCATCCTACCCTCAGGAGGCCAATGGACGACCAGGTGACATTAACCCTCACTCAACACTAGGCGTAACTCTTTGCTTAGCCTAGGTGCTGGATGCAAAGTGACACCTCACCCTGCTCCCGACCATAGTGGTGAAGAGTCACCCCCCCCCCCCCAGAACCGCTGAGGCAGGAATACTACCAATCAACCTCCCATCTCGCATCAGTACTGGCTAGACTATGCCTCTTTGGTGCATAGGACAATGAGACATCATTGTGGCTAACAGGCATATCCTCTTGAAAAATGCCTCCGTTCAGGCATGGTAAGGCCGGGTCACCAACACTACTAGCCAAACTTACTAAAGTTTCACACTCCCAAGCCCTTTCAGAGTGAATATTTATAGAATCAGAAGCCACAGGGATACCTACGGGCCCCAAGCCCATCCCGATGAAGGTTGTGCATTACCAACCGTGAGAGCCGTACTCATTACTGGTGAGACCAGGCAAAGTCAGGCAGATCATTGCTTCCCCAGGTCTATTTACAACATTTACTGGGTTACCAAATACATTAAGGACATCCACAATGCCTGACCACCCGAATACGATGTTTGGGCCGGTGGCGATGAACGACGTACACAAAAGGCTGGTAAAGCAGTGGACACAGATGTTGCCCTTGGCCACCAAGAACTCACACAATAGGTGAACCTGCCTGGCCCCACGCAGGCAATAGCCGGGAAATCCCACCTCCTTCCTGGACAAGGGACGTTGACGGACACAACAAAACGGGCCCCTCACCCTATGCCATTGACCGACTCCGGCCCATGAGGTGATCTACTGTGGCGGAGGACACCTACCCCCTTGATGGATGCTGTATACACATTACCCCTTCAGGAGCATGCCTCCCAGGTGGACGACTCACCACGTGCACCCCGACAGTTTTCAGCCCGGTAGAACTCAAGAAACGTCACCCAATCTCTAAGACCAGCAACAATGGCATGACATGTCAATGCATGGGAGGAAGGCAAATCGACCACCGCTAACCCAAACCGCAACAAGGGGCATCTGACCTGTCTTTGAATGCACAGCACATGTGGTAGAACAAGTTTTAAAGGCCTGTTTATTGTCCCTTCACCAGCACACTAATTGAGAACATAAGCACCGAAGACCTAAACCGTTCCTTAAATAAAGGAAAGTGTCGAGGCACAAAGCCCCTGCATATAGCTGCAGTTCGCCGTTTGTGCAGCGTAGCGACTACTTCAGTACCAAATAGTGTGATGCAGCCCCTATGTTTCATTAAGCCATATATTCACATGTCATGCATCCCTATATTAACTACAAAATAAGCACTCCCTACAACAAGCCCATCTATTGGCTAACCAGCTGAACCAACAGAAGCGGATTAAAACAGAGGAAATCCTGATCCCTTCTTTCTAGATCAAGGCTTATTCTCAACTGTTTCGAACTTCCTAACCAAATCTCCCTACCTCTCGAATCCCAAGTAATCTTAACCACAAGGGAGCACACAAGGGAGCACGTTCACCCGTAAGTAACTTGGCGCAAGATAATAGATGGTTCTTGTTACCCAACTCAATGGAACTCATTCTATCGCTGCAGGTGGATGACAGGCTGAGCAGTACGATAACTTGGCACTCAATAACCGATGATTGCTGTTACCCAACTCAATGGTACTCATTTTATCAACCTCAGATGAATGAAAGGCTGAGCAATTAGGTCACCTGGCACTAAATAACCGATGGTACTTGTTACCCGACTCCATGGTACTCATTTTATCGACCTGTGTAAAACAAAGAACAACAACGGTTATGCCCCGCGCCCAACGGTGACCTTAACCTGTGCTTGCAGGCCAGGAGCTTACTCTCCGTGTCCCCCACCGTCCCCTAGCGAACTTACACCCCTGTCCAGCAGCGAGCAAGTTCCACCGGTCAGCCGGACACCAGGCACGGCAAGATCTAAGGGGGAGAATGGAGAGCTTAATAACTTTTTTTTTTTTTTTTTTTTTTGTTTTGTTCCTGCTTCTGTGGCCTGCAGGCATTACCCCTGTACCCCCACGACGCGGAGGAGGGAAGGTGGAAATGTACCAACTTCAAGCACTTGACCGTGATTGCGGGACTCGGAACCTTACCCAGTGGCCTGGCAACAACCCGCGCAAGACATTACCCTAGCAATACGCCTGTTGGCTCACCTGGGGGGGGGGGCCACACCAGGGTGCTGGGGCTGCCCTCCTCTCCCGCCTGTGGCTCCGGCTGGGTGCAGCTCATGGCGCGGGTTACAAGGGCGCAATGACCCTAGCGCCGAGCCCTACTGTGCAGGGCGAGGGGGGGGGGGAGAAGGGGCACGAGGTCCACCGCACTACCGCCAGCCGGGCGGCCCGGACGGGCCGAATGAGGGCCTGGGAAGCGCCCTCCGGACGCAGGAACCCGGTAGTATGCACCACAAAGCTCCATGTGCCCCTCCTAAAGCCAGATACGCGGGAAAGCGACACAAGTTCCCAACAGGACCCAAGGCGCGAAAACCGAGAGGGCGCAGACCAGGGAAGCATGGTCCGTGACTCGCTATCGCCGGCTCATGGGATGCATGTGGCATGCCTCCCCTCCCCCTCCAAATCATTGTAATTGACGCGCACTGTGCTCAGAAGATCAGAGCGCTTAACCTGACCCCCTATCCTTTCCCCCTTCAATGTCCGTTAGGCACAGCCGGTGAAAGGATTTGCCCAGGAACACAGGATTTAAAGCGCTGTTGCCGGGACTCGAACTCAGTGTTCCCCCCCGTAGCCCCGCTCAAGGGACTAGACATGAGCGCGGCAAAGGCATGACATATTCCGGCACGAGGTGATTGTTTGAATTGCCCGGAATCGGTCGATGTGTGCGCGAACTCGGGCAGGCCCCCGGCGTTCTGCACCGGAGTCGGCAGTTTTAAGCCGACGGACCACACCCTCAAAAGGGATCTGAATAAAAGGAATCAATGGGAATAGCAACTGTAACCACGAGACGAGGATTCCCAGACCCAGGTCTCTAGCGCTGAAACGACATGGAGGAGCTGGGAGCGCTGAATGTGAGCGCGTCACGTGCCTGGCATGTTCCGGCACGGGGAGGTTACTGCCGATGGCCAAGGTCGCCTACGCAATAAATGGAAGGATATGGGGGGGTGAAATGTAGCCTCGAAACCGAGTCAGGCCTGGAATCTAGCACGGACGACAAGCGGGATAGGAGCGCTGTGCATGAGCGCGGTCTGGCATTACATAAGTGCGCTCGAGCTCGAGGCTCGCCCCTGGGTTGCTGCACCAGCGTCGGCCGGTATAGGCCGACCGACCACATCCTCAACAGGAATCACGAAAATTCGGTGGGGATGGGAAACTAACCTCGAGTCTCAGGGTCACGGACCATAACCACTCAGGCCAGAGAGACTCTGTAGGTTGTACACCCAGGTCCCAGGAGGTAATATCATCACAAGCACACAAGCCAGGTCCCCCCTTCGAGGTAGACCGACCAACCCGCCGGCCCGGGCAGTCGCGAGCAGATAGGCGTAAGTAAATGATTTGCCCAGAATCACAGGCTGTGGACGCGACGTCCGAACCCTGGTTTCCTGCACCAGAGGCGGCAGCGTAGCCGACGGACCACATCCTCTCCACAAAGACCAAGTCTTGTGACACTACATGACCCGCGTGGGGATCGAACCGCCAACCTTGTTTTCCCAAGTGCCACACTGTAACCGCTTGAGCTACCTCGTACGTGAGACGTGTTGCCCAGGTGTTCAGCGTCAATACCGCGACTCGAACCCGTTTCCGCAGGTCCGAGGACGAGCGCCCTAGCCGCTGGCCACCTCCTCTCGTCATACCCAAACTCGAACCCCACTTCCCCCAGGTCCGCAAACGCGTATAGCAGAGCGCAGTCGCTCCCACCCTAAGGAGGGGCGGGGGGTTTTATGCCGGCTAACGAGGTCGCCAGGAGCCTTGCGGATGGAAGAGGTCAGCTAGGCCCACTTCCCGAGACAAGGCCCAGGAAAGTGCTTCAGTGCCCCTGATAGAGGTAGTAAGCGCTATATAAATGTTACAATGCAATTCCACACAACAAATGCCGTGGCCTCCCAGTGACGTAACGCAATATGATGGGGATTCCCTGCAGAACTTGGCGAGCTCGTAGAGCATGTCCTACAACGTAAAGGCACAAACATCAATTGTTCAGTACTTCATTTTGTGTCTTGTGGAAATATGTGCATTTCCTAGTGGCCCAAGCAAACTGCAGTGTCTTTCTCCCCAGGTGCCAAATGACAAGCGAACTACTCCGACTCTATCTGAAGGCCACAATAAGACATTTCACTCTTGCCTTCCATTAGCATCTCGACTCGGTGCTCTAACATTTAGAGTGGATTGTCATGGTGTCCATTTTTAGCACTTTATAAATCAATAACTCACTCTTCAGCCGCGAGATGCTTTTCTGCTGTGCCTTAAACTGTGCCCTTTAAATCGTTTAAGCGCGAGGCGTCTCAATCTGAAGGGGTTTTAGTTTAGACAACGCAGGCCCCTAGCTCCCCCCCACAACAACGCAACACAGCCAGCCCTCCGCGCACGGCCCTCACCCCCGCCCGTGGTACACCGACCACAGGGCCCCGTCTCCTGGTACTGCCCAGGGACAGGGCCGGGGCGAGAGTAAGGTAACCGGCAAGACTCACCACTGAGGCTGGAAGGAGGTTGAGCGCGCACTACGACGAGACCACGACGGCGGGCTGCGGCCTCAACCCAAGGCGAACGAGCGGACAAGAGGACGAGGAGGGGGCAGAGACAGTATAAGTACCCCTGTCTCCTGCCCGCCCTCGCCGGAAACAGCTATCTGTTGGGGTCTCCCCCGGACTAGCCCAGGGACTCGACCTCCCACCCCTGTGCCTTCCTGTGGCACTAAGGCGGCCGCCCTCCAAGGGGCGGGCCGCTGCGCGACCCCCCCCCGGGCAGCCTTACACACACTCTGTTGGGTTATACCAAGATTCAGTAACAGGGAGCACAGCACAGCAGCAGACAAAGCTTGGCCAACAGCAAGGAACAGGGCAAGCAGACGCCATAAAAAAAAAACACACACACACACACTCTGTTTAAGACACATCTCCTAAGGCCTTTCGCGAGGCAATCAGCTGTTCTCACCGACGATTCCAGAACTCCGAAGAGCCTCATTTTTCAAGCATCAAAGGATGCTAATTACTTGTCAGAAAAGAACTGAAAAGTCATCTTTCATCTACTGTACACAGTATATACACTTTAATTGAATTGCTCGAGTGCTTGGTTACAGCTTCGAATAAGTTTCAGCGGCGTAAGGAAACTTGGGGGGGGGGGGGCTGCAAAGTACATGGACGACCAACACAAACCACGTTCCTCAGTGTACTGTGCTGGGGAGGGGCTGGAGCTGACCCACCCCGCATCGCGGGCACTGTCAAGTTTAGGTAATTTAGCTTCAAAATGACTTTCCATTTGTTTGCGTCAACACAAAATAAATACATTCCGTCAAATATTACAAATGCTTGATTGTGTGTGCTGCTCAAGTCCACAGCAAAAGAATCAATATATTTTCCTGTCGACCCGATTAGTTCCCAGATCAACAGTGTAGTGTGCCCTAAAGACAAGCAGAGGGACACCCAGGCTGGCTACTGAAGCAGCCTTACTCACAACAGCATGGCGGCCTTAGCAACCCGCCCTTATATTACAATATGTGTGGCAAAGAAGAAGGGCGTCCTTGTCTAACAGAGCGGGCATACGGGACTCATCGAGACACTGACGAGCGCTTCCCTCCCTTATAGATCACAGGAATGTGTATATCACAGTCTCACAAATTCAGAAGTACAAAACATTTTCAAAATTAATTATTTACAACAAAATGTTTGCTGCCACGCCTTTAGTTTAAACAGATGACATCCATTGATAAAGCCAATAGTCCTGGCTGCTTTTGGGCGTCTGTCAGTTGTTGTGTTATATATCTGGATGCAATAAAAGAAAGCTCAGAGAGGAACCGAAATACTGGGTGGGTGGCACCATGGGGGGTCACAGAAATGTAGCTTACATGTTTAACCCGCACCCTTATTTACACGCCCCATCTCCCCCCCCCCATTGTTTTCATCCCACTTAAAGCCCTGCATACAGCAGAGTTCACATTTGTGATGTGATACTATGCAGTAGATCATGTATGTTTACATAAAACACTTGTAACATGTTAGTGTCATGTTGGCAAATGTGACATGTACTGCAGGTGCTGTAGGTTATTTACATTGCAAAGTTTCCGCATCACCTGCGACAGCAAAAGGGGGTCTGAGGAGGTTCAGAAGGCCTTCCCTGTTTCCAGGATTGAGAAAGTGCCTCGTAGGTGCTAGCACCGGTGGTTGGCGCTGTACGTAATGAATAGGTGAGTGCCTTATCCTGGGGGCTGCAGCCTGTGCGCTCATTCCACCGGGTATCACACGGGCCACACTCCCGCCTCGGTGGACCTTCCCCTATGACTGACGGCTGAACCCCACCAGTACATTAGTGAACATGGCTCCCCTGAGTGAGGCCTTGGTCTCGGGGGCCCCTGTAGAGCTCCTGGTCTTGGAGAGCGCGTTAGGACCGCGCGGCTGATGAATTCTGGGCACGTTTACATCTCTCAACAGGCAGGCAGAATGCGTCTCCCGGCCAGCCTCAGTAAACAATCCTTGGAAAACTTGGGCAATAGAGTAGCAACTTTCTAAAAGTTGCATGTAGCAACAAGTTACATTAATGTGACGTGGACATCAAGTCGAGCTTAATGTAATGAGTGGTTTGGTACCTTGAAGTACCAACTTTGGTAGTCCCAGTCATAAGTTAGCACAGCTGAGATGTCATTGTGTAACTCTACATGCCAATGGGGCTACCAATTTCTCTTGCAGCAAAAATGACAATTCTGGGTTTTTACTGCTAGAATATGTTAAACACATGTTCTACTGTTGCAACCTGCCTTAGGACTCAATAGGTGACTTACACACATCAAAAAGGGAGTTTGCTCTTTGCCAATGCTTAAAATGGCAAAGTTGATTTCGCAGTTTTAACTGCCCTTCCAGTTTGAATTGGCAGACTAGGAACCATATTTTACCTTGTCTCCTCCTTCAGGGTGCCACAACAAGTGACGCAGATCCTGAGAGGACACTTTAATTTACAGGCTCTGGGAACTCCTGGTATCATATACTAGGGACTTAGAACTTAGAATCAAGTTAGCATATGCTAATTTGGTGTAGGCTAATCAAACATACACATTTTAGTGTCAGGGTACTGGCCCTGAAGTCTGGCTAGAAGGCCTACGTGTACTCTCAGAGACGAAAAACCTGCAGTATCAGTCTAAAAACTTGGGGGTGACCATACAAAAAGAGGGATTTCCCTACAGTGGGGATTTAACACATACAAATTGTCCCATTTCCATGTAAGCCCTTTTGACTTTCATCCTTTCATTAAAATTCTTCTTGTATTCCAGCTGTTTTGCATTTACTCTTTCTCTTAATTTACCCAAACCAACATCATTGTAAAAGTTACTGAACAGTCTCATTAAAGCAGTTCTGGTTTTCCTTCCCCTCAACCACTTAAACATCATCTGTAGTAGTCTTATACAACCACATCATTTGTTTTACCAGATCCACTGCATACTTCTTGGTTCAAGCTGCCATCTGAATCCTTTACACCCCGGTTCAGCCTCTCAACCAAACCATTTACCCTGGGAATTATACACTGCTGTCTTTTTATGCAGTATGCTGCACTTCTCTAAATATTTACACATTTCTCCTGAACAAAATATTTGTTTTTATTTAGTTTTTTTTAATTCTTTTTATTAAACATTTCCGACATAAATCACATCAATCAATTACGAGCAAGTGACTTCACCATCCCAAATTACCATCAACAACATCACAACACAGATCATATTCATCGTATTGGCTAAATCAAGGGGCGTCAAGAGTTTCAGTATTGGTCCGTAGGGAAGGCGGGGCGCAGATATCTCCTCTGTATTGGTTCCAAGCTCCCCACACCTTGGCCCACTTCCCTGGGCACCCTCTGGCCACATAGACCCACTTTTCCCGAAACATGCACCAGTCTAGGTCTTCTTCCCACCTCCTCAGTTGGGGCGGCTGACTTCCTCCCCACTGCTGTGCTATGTTTCTTTTCTCTATCATGTAAGCTAGAGTTGCCCATTGTGTAGTGTACGTATTGAGGTCTGTAGGGTCCCAGACGTTTAATGAGCACCTTCGAGTCTCGGGCAGTATGTCTACACTTAGGACTTCCCGCAGTGTGCGGTGAATCCCTTGCCAGTATGTCTGTATGCGCGGGCAGCTCCATAAAATGTGGATGAACGTCCCCATGTCTCCACACCCTCTCCTACACTCTCCACTCTCCGCTTTACCCATCCGTACCAGGCAAGGCCCTGTGATGTAGATCCTATGCAATATTTTGAGCTGCACCAACCTCAGCCTGGCCTGGATGGCAACCACCCGCGGGGAGGAAATCGCCTCTTGCCAGTCCTCGTCATCGAGCTCTAAGCCATAGCTGACCCATTTCTCCTTTAGAGCTTGTAGCGGGTCTGCCATGTTATTGATCAATTTTCTATAAACGAGAGAAATGGTCTTTTCCAGGAGATGTCCATCTAGCAATCTATCCTCCAGAGGGGAGGCTTCCGGGAGTGATGTGTTACCGGGCACCTGGGTGAGTAACGCGTGTCGCACTTGGAGATACCGAAAAAGCTTGGTGTCTGCCAAGCTGTATTGCTGTTTGAGAGAACTGAAGGGAAGGACCGACCCCTCACCCCAGACGTCTTTAATCTGTGAAGTTCTGATGAGGTCCCATTTGTCAAAGCCCTTGGATTTCCAAAGGCTCCCCAGCCTCTCGGAATTCCATAATGGAGTAGCCAAAGTGAGCTTGTCATTCCATTTCAGGTGTTTATTGGCCGCGTTCCATACATGAATGTGTGTGTGCCGTAGGACCGGTGAGAGGAAATCTATAATCAATAATATTTCTGTATATCGGGAAGACTAATGCCCCCATCGTACCAGTTGAGAGTTAACTTGGAGAACGCAATTCGGTGCCTACCGTCCCAGAGGAGCTCCCTCTGAAGATTTTCGATTTCTTTCAAATAAGACGCAGGGACTGGGTCCATTGCATTCTGGAGAGCATACAAAAAATGAGGCAGGGCCATTATTTTAAAAAGGACTGCTCTCCACGGTGCTCTCGGTGCTCAGCGCGTTTCTGCTGACTCTACCGGATGGGGAGTTAATACTGGGCGGAGACTTTAATGCTGTTATGAACGACCTTAGTGATCAGTGTCCTGCACGGGCGGGGGGCGGGGGAGTATCCCGCCTCGGGAGCTTTACAGAAGCACTCGGGCTAACAGATTTATGGCGGTTGCATCACCCAACGGCGCAACAATTCACATACCATTCAGGGGTACACAATAGTTTAACTCGAATAGACTACTTCCTGGGTTCGTCTGGCTGCCTCAAAAATGTTGACAGTATAGAAATTAAACCCAGAGGTATATCTGACCACTCCCCGATACTCTTGCAGTACACACACTACCACCTGATGAGACACCGCATCTACCCGATGCATCCCGGCTGCCTCCGGCTCCCTGATATCCATAAATCAATAGCGAAGGCGACGAGTCTTTACTTCCAAGAAAATGCTGCCTCTGTTGACTCCCCTACTGTTCTTTGGGAGGCATACAAAACGTTCATTAGGGGGCAGGCTATGACCACCATTGCGGCGTATAAGCGCGAAAAACACTCCGAGCTGCAGTCACTAGAGCTTGAGCTTCACGCGGCAGAGGTTCATCAGGCCCAAGATCCATCTCTTACAGCCTCCCACAACCTGCGATTGGCGCAGGCAAGGTACAGGGAGCACCTCGCGGAGCACACCAGACAACGCTTGGAAGCCACGAAGCACAAAATTTATGACGTAGGTGATAAAACTGGAAAGTTGCTAGCGTGGCTTGATAGACGAGACAGTGGCGCTAGGTGGATTGCGCAACTTAGCACTGATGAGGGACAGAGGACGACCGACCCGCGCGCAATAGTGCGTGCCCTGGCAGGGCACTTTCGGGAGGTCTACACTTCCGCTTCCTCCATAACAGTGGAGGAGGCGCTGACATACATCAGAGACCTCGACATGCCCAAACTCTCCCCTGAGGCTCGGGACACCCTGGAGGCCGAGCCCACGGTGGAGTAGATACAGGCGGCAATCGGCGCGTTGCAATCCGGTAAAGCTTTGGGGCCCAACGGCATACCGGTTGAGCTCTATAAGAGGATGTCCAGGACGCTTGCCCCACACTTACTAAATATGTTTACTCACAGTTTGCAGAGGGGCGAACTCCCGCTGGATCAACGCACGGCCACCATAGTGGTGATTCCGAAATTGGGTAAGCCAGCCGATCAATGTACCTCCTATCGTCCCATATTGCTACTCAATGCGGAGGCCAAAATCCTTTTAAAACTGCTGGGAACCAGGCTGACACCGCACTTGTCCGAAATAGTGCATCCAGATCAGTCTGGCTTCATGCCCGGCAGAAGCACATCCCCCAACTTGAGGCGCCTGCACGGGGTGTTGGCCCGGACGGACCGCTTGCGGGAGCCGGCGGTGCTTCTCTCTCTGGATGCGCGAATGGCATTCGATATGGTTGAATGGCCCTTTCTCTTTGCTGTATTGTTACACCTGCGCTTTGGGCCCAAATTCTGTGCCTGGGTCCAGCTCCTATACACCAATCCAATGGCCCATGTCACGGCCAATGGACATATGTCGGAGGACTTCCCATTGACGCGTGGCACGCGCCAGGGCTGTCCCTTATCTCCACTACTCTTTGCCCTGGCGCTTGAGCCGCTCTCGGCTTGGATACGCTGGGAGCCCATGATACGGGGCCTCATGTGGTCTGACGGCTGGGAGGACCGCGTCTCCCTTTATGCGGATGACGTGTTGCTGTATCTGTCCTCCCCTAGACGTTCTATATTAGCTCTACTTAACATCTGTGAGGTCTTTGGCAGAGCGTCCGGCTACATGATTAACTGGTCCAAGTCGGTCCTGTTCGTACTGCATGGCCCTCCTCCACGGCTACCGGCGGACTGTCCGCTCCGAATAGTAGAAGGTTCGTTCAAATATCTAGGTATATATATCACGACGGATCAGGCGAAATTTCTCCGGCGAAATCTGCGGCCCCCAATGGACCGCCTCAAGCATGATGTACGTCACTGGGGAGCGCTGCCGCTGACCCTGTTGCGGAGAGCGTCGCTCTTCAAAATGATGGCTTTGCCACAGTTCCTATACGTGCTGGAGAACACGCCGTATCCGGTACCGCCGGCTTACTTCCGTGCGATAGCAGCACAGGTCTCTAGCCTCTTATGGGGCAACGGGCCGGCACGAATTGCACAGTCTAAATTAATCCGCGGGTGGTATGACGGGGGAATTGCGCTCCCCGATATCCAGCTCTATTACTGGGCGGCACAGCTGAAGGTAATGAATCAATGGCTCCACGCGCCACAGTCTGACCCAGCATTCAAGGCGGACAGAGACATACAGGGCGTGAGGGGTATGCTGTCGCCTTTATACGATGGTAGACAGGCCCGACGTTGATCGGCCCTTTGAGACAGACTGTGACCATCTGGCACGCGGCTGAGGCTAGACTGGGGTGGCGAGGGGTCATGACCCAGCTCACGCCTCTTTGGGATGCAAAGCGGTTGGGGCGGCTGAGGAATAGCAGGGGCTTCGATGATTGGGACAGCATCGGGTTCTCGGTGATAGGCGATATGTGGCAGAAGGGGGCAGTGATCCCGTTCTCATGCTTGCAACAACAATATGAACTGGCCCCCTCGGAATGGTTCCCGTACATCCAGATTAAGCATGCCCTGGTCGCGAGGCTGGCTCCCGGCGAGGAGGTTCCAGAGGCATCTCCGCTGGAGGACAGATTACTGACGGAATACATGCCTAAGAAGGCTACGTCCTTCACATACCGCAAGCTTATCAACAACCTGCCGGACCTTTTGGGGCCCGTGCGGGAAAAATGGGCCGCTGAGGTCGGTGAGTTTGATGACCCGGAATGGCATGAGGTGTTGGCCTCGCCACGCGAGGCGGGCATACCCTCGAGGTTACGGCTAGGACAGCTCCGAATTCTGCATCGCTCATACTACACCAGACACTTGTTACACAAAATGGGCAGAGCACTGCACCCCTTCTGCCTGCGAGGTTGTGAGGAGGAGGGAACCTTTTTCCACACCATTTGGAATTGCCCCGTATTTCAAGACTTCTGGAGACGGGTGATGAGGACAATGTCACAGGCGTGCGGGGTGTCGTTGGTGCCAGAGCCCAGGCGCTGTTTGTTAAACGTGTGGGAATCTAATGATCTCAGCCGCCAGGCTCAGAACTGGGCCACGTTGGGGATAATGACAGCTAAGAGAAACATAGCCCAAAAATGGGGGGCGGTGGGGGTGCCTTCACTGTCCGCATGGGGAAGGGATATGGACGCAGCCATGCTTGCTGAGCGATCGGCATTCATCAGGCGGAGTTGCCCCCGTAAATGGGACAAGGTATGGGGGGCATGGAACAAATTCAGGGGAGGAATATGTGACCCGCCACCAGTGCCGGAAGATGACACCTCTGATTCAGACTGATGGAGTGGGTCCTGGGGCGGGAGTGTGGAGTGCTGATGCCAACTATGTAACACTGTGTAGAGATGGTTCTAATTACAGGGTTGTAGACTGGGGTGCTATCCTGTCAAATGCTACGGGTAAACTGCCTACTCAAATGTCTTGCTGTTTTGTTTACAATGAAAACAATAAAAAAAAATTAAAAAAAAAAAAAAAAAAAGACTGCTCTGCCTAGCAAGGAGAAGGGGAGGGATTTCCAATGCTTGACATCGCTTTTCAGTCTCCGTATGGGAGGTTCTAAATTACGGGTAAAACGGAGCTTTGAGCTCAGTGTCACGTAGATGCCGAGATATTGGAAGCCGTCGTTCGCTATCTGAACCGGGCAGTTTCGTGGTATGATAGGCGAATCTCCTTGGAAAACGTAGACTACTGACTTGGACCAGTTTACAGTGAATCCGGAATATATCCCGAATATTGCAAGAATGTCAAGGAGACCAATAAGTGAGGCTCTTGGAGAGTTCAAATAAAGAAGAATATCATCAGCATACAATGATATCTTGTCTTCCCAATCCAAGGTCCACCGCGTTCCACGGATCACTCGATCTTGCCTGAGCCAGGCCGCCAGGGGCTCCAATGCTAACGTGAAAAGAAGCGGAGACAAGGGGCAGCCCTGGCGTGTGCCCTGGCTCAGCTGGAAATCTGGGGATCTATGGTTATTCACAACGACTCGGACCCCTGAACAAAATATTGCTCCATTATCGGACACCAATTCATCAGAGTAGCCTTCACTAAAGACAGTTTTCAGGTTTTTAAGCACTTTATTATATTCTTTGAAGTCACTTCCCATATAAATTCAACGTAGAACCTCTTAAAAAACATAATCAACAACTGTAACTATATATTTTTCATGCACACCAAACATATCCATTGGTCCCATGACATCTACAGCTATTTTTCCCAAACATGGGAAATGCTACTGGCTTTAAAGGTTGTGTGCATGCCTTATAACTTCTATAACTGATCTGACACTGTTACAGATTTACATTGCTGCAGATGCAGTTAAACAATTCAAAAGGAAATTGGTTTCTGGGGACAGAAGTGAACAGTTCTGCATCATGATGTAGTGTGCTTTAAAGAGGTGGGCCTTCAGCTCTGTCCTACCATGGAGCAGATGTGTGTCAGTCCTGATGGATACAGGGATGTTACTCCAGATCATCGATACACAGATAGAAAAGGCAATGTTGCCTAGTTTATTTTCATTTTTTACACGTCTTTGCCTCCAGGCAGATGGTGTCCTGGCTGTGGGTGTGTCTAGAGGAACTGGAGACCAGGAGCTTGTCAAGCAGTTAGGCAGGGGTGCTCTTCATGGTGATATTGTAACTGATGCAGCTGGCTATGGGAATGGCTTGGGTTGGCATGTGGAGGTCCATCAGAATGGGTTTAATGTCAGTGCTTAATTGGTGAAAGAATATGTGCTACTGTCCAAACTTTCACTCAGAAGCTAGTGGCTTGTGCTATTGAATCTCAGCATGCCAAGTACCAACACTCCGCAGTCTTGGTTCCACCTGATGCCACTTTAATCCACCACCAGACTCTCTCTGCCCCTTTATCTCACATTAGCGGGTGCCAGTTTTGTCCCTATGTCACTGTTTTTTTGACCTACCTCTTCCTCCTTCTCTCCTCTTGCGTGTTTCTCTCTCTCTTGCTTTGGGTCAAAGTCTGATGGGGAAACATAAGTGCCGACCCCATAAATGAGTACCAGTATGCCCAATCTGCAGTCACCAGCTCAAATTGAGCACATGGTGATGTGGTCATATGTCTTTAGGCCATAGATGAGTTGTGCTGTAGCGTGTAAGATTACATGTTGTGATTCTTCACCGCTTGAATGGATGGCAAAGTTTACCAGGTACACTGTCCTACCTCTAGGTGGCACAATCACAGCCAGGCCAAGATTGGTTTAGTAACTGTTGGAAAGTCACCCTTTTAGGCCTGTTCACCCCCATTTTTTGGTGCTGAATGGTACTGCTAGTAGCTGATTCTGACAGTGTCCTAGGCTCTACTTCTCAGGGCCAGTGCTATGTTGAACACAAACACATACATTGAGGTACACTTATAATGAGCATGACCTACCCTATAAGTCCTTAGTAGATAATGGGGCCAGCGGATAAAAACTGCCTATAATTCCCTAGTATATAATAGGGCATGGCAGTTAAGAGGCCAGCAGCCTTTGTTGCACTTGCATGTGTGCACTGCATAAGGTCATTTTAAATGCAGCCATGTATTGCAGCACTGCTTTTAAAAGTAAACATTAACTGCAAACTAGACTTTGGTGGTATGGGCACTTTAAAAGTGATATTCTTCCTTTGTTTTAGATTGTGGGTACTACCAAGATCTCCCCTAGGTGTTCCAGGGGTGAGGGGTCATGTAACTATAAGTAGAAACCCTATAAAAGAGGTTTTATGAACCCTGGTAAGTGAAAGATGCCCATTTTATCTTTCTGCAGTGTACGAAATTCACTACAAATTCAACTTTGATTATACACTGCTGTCTTTATATGCAGTATGCTGAGCTCCTCTAAATATTTACACATTTCCGCGGAACAAAAATAGTGGTCGATTATCTGACACCACTTAATCAGGATAGCCTTCACTAAAGGCAGTTTTCATGTATCCTGCACATAAACAATCATTCCCTGCAACGCAGGCACCCTTGCACTATGGTGCAGGGTGCCTGCATTGGCGCTAGGCAGCTAAAGTTAGCGCCAGTGCTAGGGAAAACACAGGGTGCGCCGTATTCTTGTGAATATGGCGCATCCCTGAGTTTTTAAAATGTTGGAGCGTGGCGCTGCCAAATTTGGCAAAGGTTTCTTTATCACTCGCAGTGTGATCCTGGCCTCTCACGCAGTAGATCTCTATTATTTTAATCTACGGTTTAATAGTAGCATTGTAGCCTGTAGGGCTGACCTGCTGTCTAAGGTCTGGCTGTTGAATCAAGGATGCCCGGGACGATACTCCACTGTCTGAGGCACAGTTATCTAGGTTTGAAATCCCCTCAGGATATCTCTGATATCTGAGGCCAAATCCTGCGCATTAGGAGCTCTCAAGTTTCCCTGGTCCATGCATGAGTAGCTCATCCAGTTCTGGGTTTTTCTTATAATTCTGGTATCTGTGGTTCTGATTTAATAATTGGTTAAAAAGGACTACAAACCCAGGCCAAGAAAAGGTCATGCCTGGATGTGCTACTCATGTATAGACCTACACAACTTGATAATTCTGTACATTCTGTGTATTGCCAAAGGCTGCAAGTTCAGCGTTAGCCGAGAAATAGCACTTCAGTCTGAAGCAAATGCCTGTAAGGACTGCATAGCCTGTAAGGAAATTGCTCTGTTTTCGAAAACCAAAGTGTTCTGTTCTGTGTGATTTTAGTTGTCCTGTAGTTCTGGTCTATGAGGTCTGGTAGGGTGCTTTGCTCCCCAAAACAAATGCATGTAAGTTCTGTGTGACCTGAGAGAGAGCTCTGGTCTCCAAATGTAATATAAGGCTTATTTCACCATAGTAATAACTCTGTCCTGTGATGCCTGAGCCTGTAAGTTCAGTCTATCCAAAAAAATATCTAAATAAAACCATCCACCAGCGATCCACCACAGCAGAAGTTCTCTATCCACCAGCGCCTGGATGCCTCAGGGTAACTGTCTGCGCTTTACAAAACTCCTTTACATTACATTACATTACATTACATTATCCTGAGAGTAGCTCGGCTGCCCTATAAGGCAACAGTCTGTGGGTCTGTGTAACCTGTGGGAAGTTCTCTTGTCTGAGTGAGGACTCAGCCAGTATGTTTTGTGTCACCAAATTCATCAATTGTTTGAATTATTCCTGGTGGAGTTTGGCTTTGGTCTTTCAACAATACGTTTTGATATCAGAACACTCTCTATTAAACATCCTAGGCTTTATTCGCTTTCCCACAGTCCCTCCTGTCCTTTTCCAACACGGGCCCACACCCACCACTAGTCCCGAAGATCTCCAAGACTATACACACATTTCCCCCCTCCCAACTTCCCGACTGATGCCATGTTGACTATAACCCTGACGTCACCATTTACCACCAGCCCATACCTAATTGGCAGAAAACATCTTGTAGCACGTGCTCCCGCAGAGACATGGGACTTGGAATGAAACGTACATTGAGTCCCAGAATTCCATTGGTTTGTGAAGGAAACAGGAGAATACGTCATTATTAGCTGCTACTAAACTCAAAGGGGCAGATTTACAAGCCCCTTGCGCCACTTTTGCGTCACTTTTAACATGGGAAAAGTGACGCAAAAGTGGCGCAACGGGCTTGTAAATCTGCCCCAAAATGAGCAACATCGAGCATACCACCGTACAAAAGAAAAGGAACGAATTCCAGTGTTCAATAAAAACAAATACCATTTAATATAATACAATGGTTTTACTAAGTAATGACACATCAACATTGTTAACCGAGTATTTCAGTTTTAATTCGATTCTCTTCGCTGGAATGCCGGATTCTTCGCAGTCCGGGGTCCACGAGCCACCATCACCGGCAGCATAAACGTGCTGAAAGCGTGCTCAGCCAATACCACATATTGACAGACAGACCGCCCCTCCCCATTAAATGTTGATCCCAGCTGACAGGCCCATTAATGTTCCAAAAAGGCATTCGGCCACACTTGATGATCATAGATGAATAAAAAGAAGAGTAATGAAAGCTGAAAGCAAGAGCAATTGCTGGCGGAATAATAACTCTCTGAATAAATAATGCATAAAAAATACATACTTATACATAGAGGGGCATTTGGTCAGTCCTCTTCTTCCATTGGTCTGTTCAACTGTCATTCACACTTTCCTTCGACCCACTACACCATACAGAATGAGGCAACGAGCCAGCCCACTTCAGCAATTGCCTTTTTGGACAGAGAGTGACAGCATTTCACCTGCTCACTCTTGCACATCCATCTAAAATCTGAAAAAGAAGTGCACGGAAGCGTCAAGGCTGGTAAACTAATACTTGAATTTGCTACTTCTTTTAAACTGCCAGTTTTTTAACCTTTTTTGTATTTTTTTCAGTCATTCTTGTGTGTCTAATCTGGGCTTTATGTTACGATAATTCAAATACAATAGCACTATTTTTGTGTGCCAACAGGAATCATATTTTCCTGTAAAAATTGAAAGGGTTTCTATACCTGTACTAATACCTGCCTTCTTAGAAGCACCTCTTCTGTTTTATTAAAATTATATGCAATATTTTTTAAATTGAAAATTTCTATTGAAAGTATTAAGCCACTAAATTTAGGCAGAGAAATATTTTAATTTTTTTTTGTGGGTGACCTATGCTTGCCATAAAAAATCATAGCACCAGCTTGCCCGGTCAGACCTATTGGCCTTGACACTGCTTGTTTTTCTTTTACATTTTGAACATTTTGGGGCAGAGTTATCATTTTTTCATGCAGCGCTGTGCAGCACAGCAAAGCAAGCCACCTTGCTGCGCTGCACGATAGGGAAAGAGCAGGAATGTGCCGCATTTACCATTAAACGGCGCATTCGTGTCCTTCACTAGCGCTGCTGCAGTTTTGGCTGCCTAGCACCAACACAGGGATCCTTGCGTCATGGTGCAAGGGTGCCTGCGTTGTAAGCAGAATTGTTTTTGTGCAGAAAGGAGCACATTCCTGCACAAAAACAATCCTGAGTGGTATTTTCCTCTTTCACTTGGGGAGGCGTAGCATTTTGGCGCATTCCCAGGTCTACCACAAATGGTAAATCTGGTAATGAAGCAAAATCCATGAGTGGATACGTGGGAACACCCTCTTTCCACCCATGGAACGCCTCCCTGCTGCAGAGTAACGCAACGCAGCGATTTGCGTTGTCTTGCTATTCTCTAGAATTATCAAGCCATGCAGGGCCACGCAAGGTGACCTTACGTGGCTTGATAAATCTCATTTAGGATTTGCATCGGACACAAAACCTTGATAAATCTGGCACTTAGTCCATAGTCCAATGATGTAAAAATGTATTTGCTTCAAATTCATCCAATGCCAGGATATTGAAACGTGTCTACTGGAAGTTTCAGCGAGGTTACATCGCGTCATACGATTGAAACTTTCCCCGCAGGTTATTTATTTGGTTTGTATGCTATTTTTCATAGACATGGGTCTAGGCACCTTACAATCTGTTTCATCTGCGAACAAAAGTTAAATGAAAACAAATGTAGAGGGTCATCTGATTTTCCATAAGAAATGGTTTGCTGAATAGGAAGCCTAGCTTGGGCTGTCACTCAATCATCAGGGAAGACACCTGGATGCATTTGTACTCGTATCCTGTGAGTTGTAATATTGAAATGCTATAGAAAAGAAGTGCCATTCACTAGCCTATCCACCACTCAAATTACTTTCATATTTCACTATACTAACTCACCACTAATCCTTTATGGGTTCCGGAGACCGTGGTACTCGCTGAAAAAAGTGCTTTGACGCCTCGTCAGGGGTAGTAAGCGCAATATAAATGCTATTACAATACAATATAATTCCTGTTCTTAATTAATGCCTATACCACCAATGCAAGAAGTGCCTAGAAGTACCTCAGTTCACTGTGCTGCACAGAACATGGCTCCTGGTCCTAACTCACTTGGGGGCATATCAACAAGGCCATGCGATAATTATCGCTCAGCGCTCTTAGCGCGAGGATAATTATCGCCGGCCAACTCTGAATTTCATCGCGGAGATAGCGTGCTATCTCCAAAGTGATAAAATTCAGAGCGCAAGCTGCCAATTGTGCGATAATCGCTGGAAATACAGCGATAATCGCACAAGGTTTGGCGAAAGCTTGCTGATAGGGCAAGGCATACTTAGCCATGATATCCACCTTACCTAGGATATCATGGCTAAGTCAGTTTTGAAGCAGACGTAAGGAAAGTAGCGATAACAGAGGTTATCGCTACTTTGCTTGTCGCTCCTCAGGTTAGTGTACCCATTGATAATTGGAGAAATGTCGCTTGGCGACATTTCTCCAGTTATGTCAGGGCAGGAACGCCCACTTTGCATCTCATTAGAGATGCAAAAATGGGCGTTGGGGGGAAAGGGCGATAATGCAAGGATTCACGCGATAGCGTGACCTTGCTGATTAGGCGATAAAATTATCGCCGCTTTTCGTCCGAAAATGGACGCAAAAGCGGCGATAATTTTATATCGCCTCCTTGATGATATGCCCCACACTCCTCTGTGGCTGTACCACATCTCCACTCTTTAGAAGGGGACTTCAGAATGTGTTTTCAAAAAAAAATTACAAATTAATTAATTAAGCTTAGGGGCGGTTTACCTACCCCTTCTAACTGCAATGTTTCCAATGTAGCAATATTCAGGAAGCATTAAACAGAGACAAGACCACTGACAATACAACATTAGTGACTTCAGGGTGTTTCATATCCAAGTGTATATATTTTACATTCAGGAATAGATAGTGAAACCTTTCACGCGTCTGTTCATATGATTAGTTTAAAAGGTACACCTGTTACTTTTTGTAATAATTCATATAAAATGTACTGGTATAAAAATAATGACATTTCAACACCAAAGTGAACTATATGGTTTACAAACAGAAAACTGGGAGGGAATTTCTAGCACTGTTATAGCTCTATGTTAAAAAGGACAATACAGATTATGACAGTATAAAATGCAATAAGTGCAGAGTGTTACATCGGAGTCCAGCGTCTCAAAGACAAAAAACAGAAGCTTGAGGAAGTACAGTTCATATTAAGCAGACAGAGTGTCATGTCGTCCTACAATAGGCCATGTTATATCACTGCTGGTTGAGCCTCACATACACACGTTTTGTGATGAGTGCATGTCAGAGAAGATCAACCTTAAATGCATGAAAGATTATGGGCCTGAGGTTGGCATAGAGGGCACTGCATTGCAAACATGGCAAAGTGCCCTGTCCATTAAAATGACGGCCCGCCGCTCTATGGAAGGAAACCATGGCAATCTCAAACTGCAAATAAAGAAAAATAACCCCTGTATGCTGGGAGAAAACCCACAGGGTGTCAAGGTCATTTATTTTTTTGTTTTTTCAAAAACAAATTCCCACTTTGAAAGTTTGTTTTTGGAAAACAACATGTTTGATGAGAGGGCACCAGAATCTCGTGGCCACTCATCAAACCTTCAGTGCCTTTAGAGCAGCCGCCATAATGGCAGCTTCTCTGAAGCCACAGAGATCTCCGCCAGACCGGGGGAGATCTCACAATATGGTGGGCAGTAGTCCAACCAGGGTGGCGGGAAATGGCCTCCGCTACCCTGATGGATGGCGAGCCTCCCACCATACTTTCAAACAAGCTCTCATTCTTTAGGCCTTGGGACTCCCTCTATCATTCGAGCCTTGAAAATAGTGCCTTTCATACAGATATTGGCAGCCAGAACTGGAGTGCATACTATGGGTACAACTAAAAAACTTCCTAACAGACTCTACGCTTGCCCTTTAGGGGCATATGTACAAGCCCCTAGCACAACCTAATCGCTCCAATGGCGGTATGCCCTGCACCATATTTACAAAGTGGCGTTAAACCTCTTTTTGTGTCTTAATACCGCTTTGTAAATATGCTACCCTTTCATGCAGGTGATGGGTGTTGCTTTGGGCGTTCCACCACAACACCCATTGCTTTTTGACGCTGCCCCAAATTTACAAGGAGGTGTAAATCTGTGGCAGCGCCAAGAACTAATGCCATGCAAGAGCAGGCATTAGAATGGTGCACGAGGAGAAATGCTTTTATTTCTCCTTGTTTTTGCTTTTTCAATGCAGCACACATAGAAAGAGTAAAAAGTCCCATCCAGCTCATAAACTATCATTCCCTGCAGCACAGACACCCTTGCACTATGGTGCAAGGGTGTCTGCGTTGGTGGTAGGCAGCTAATTTTTGTGCCATCGCTAGGGAAAACACCAGGGTGCGCCATATTGTAGTAAATATGGCGCATCCCTCCGTTTTGAAAATGTCAGAGTGTGGCGCAGCCAAATTTGTCGCAGCTCCATGCACAGACATTTTCTTGTAAATATGCCCTATAGTGCCTAATCCTTCACTTCCAGTAAACATTTAGAATAAAACATCTACAATTACTTTAACTAAAGCTCTTTTAACTATTGACAATTTAACTTTTAATAAAATGAAGTAAAGAATTAAAAAATTAATAACAGGCACCAACCCTCCGTGTACGTACCCTCTCTACTTTACTCATTTTGGGGCAGATTTACGTTTCCTGGCGCATCCCTGCAAATCAGCAGGGATGCGCCAGGAAACTTGCGACACGCATCTCAATCCATGCACCACCACAGATGCGCCGCATTTACAATTTGGTGCATCATGGCGCAGGGAAATGCAGATGCGTGTTGCATCTGCTGGAGTTGTGTCGTGGGCGCGACGCAACTCCAGCACTGTGCCAACCTTGCCTATGTCTAACATGGTGCGTCAAGCCTTACGCCTGCTTCAAGCAGGCGCAAGGTTTTGACGCAGGGGGGTCGGAAAAGAGACTGAGTGAAATCTTGTAGATTTCACTCAGCCACTTTTCCGAGGCGTTCCTGCGCCGGAACGCCCCCCCTGCGCCAAAACACCCACATGAAACCTGACACAGGTTTCATGTGGCGCAGGGCTTTACAACGTGACGCATCTCCCTAGATGCGTCACGTTGTAAATACCCCGCAGCATGGCGCTGGCTTTACGCCGCCGCTGGGTCACAGAAGTGACGCAACGGCAGCGCAAAAGTGGCGTATGAGGCTTGTAAATCTGCCCCTACATTTGTAAATACCTGCTGTGGCGGCATTTAAGTGTCTGGAACAAGGGGTACTTGGCTTGTGATAGAAAAAAAGTCAATATTTCCCATCCACATTTAGATTTTCTAGCTTAATGTATGAAGTATGTGAGCGTACATGATGTATATTTATTTACTTGGGGTCCTGCCACAAATATTTTTTGATTTTCAAATGCTGTAGGATTTTAAGAAATTTGATGGGCATTTTACAATTACCATAGCACACCTCCTGCATAAAAACAATCTACATAGAGTAAGCGGCTTCAGCGACAGTAGGAAACGTTGACAAAGGGCTGCCGCCGACAGGAAGTGAAACCGATGGTTATGCTTCAGAGGATGACCTCTGAGTGCGGCGGCCATGCTTTGGAATACGTCAATCCAACTCTCGCGTAATGCAGGAGGGAATGTTGCGTAATGCAGGAGATAAACAAATGACATTTTATTAAAAAAAATCCTGTAGCATCTTTGTCTCTGCAATAGTTCAAGTTGATTAATACTGGCCGAGAAGTTAGCAACATTTTTTGGGGGGACATTTTTACTACTAAAAGTCCTCAGCTTTTATTTCTGGGTTCCAGAACGGGCCCGAGCCACCTGGAAACTTCGAAGAAACAATTTCCACGTGGGCAGAATGCGAAGAGGTTCCATGCATTGAAACAAACAGTTTGAACCTTTAACCCCGCTTGACTTTTGGTTCAAAGTCCCTGAACAAGAGAAAATGGTAAACTTCACATCAACACCGCCCCACCTGGTCCATACTGTCCATTGTCATGAGGCAGTGCAACACAACGTGATCCCAAGGTCAGTCTCCTCATACATAGTCATTGAGTCTGTAACCGCTGCGTGAGGCGGAGGACAGTGAGGGGAGATGGTTGCTCTTGTAGGCGGGCGGTGGTCTGCAGGGAGGAGCCGACCTCGCGCTGCGTGGTTGCGCCTGGTATGGGATGTTGTTCTGCTTGCCCTGGCAGGATGTGCACAACAGGAGAGCTCCCCCGATGACAGTCAGACACGCAGCGATGAAGCCCACGTAGAGGGCTTGCCCGATCTCATACTTCATCCCATTGGGGAGCATGGGGTTGTAGAAGTCTCTTACCACATCGTTGGTGGACCAAGAAACAGGAACCAGACACAAGATCCCAGCCAGGATGAAGAAAGTGCCACCACAGACTGCGATGACGTTCTTGCCCGAAGATCCTCGGGCACAGCGCGTGCATTTCATGCCGATAACAGATATGACGCAGGCCAATGTGGAGATGGCACATGATACAACCATCATGGCACGCGCAGCTTGGAGGTCGCGCGGCAGCGCCAGCTGCGATCGGTGGACCTGACATTGGTAGATGCCCGTGCTATGCCAGACACACTCCATCCAGAGCCCCTTCATGTATGCCACGGCGGTGATCAAGTTGGTGCCCACATGGGCTGTCCTCCACCAGTGCGGGAGGATGGTGGCCGCAAATGTCCCGATGAAGCCCAGGAGACCCAGGCAGAAGCCCAGGAGTTGAATGGCCATGCTCGCCATGCTGTTGCCGCCTCTCTGTAGTTTAGCCTTTGGGATTTCTCTGGCTGGATTCCCTGGTGGATAACAGCACGACCTCCCGCTGCAGGACGTGTTCCACTTTTACATTTGTTCCTTCCGCTGCTCTAATAAATGGGCAAGGGAAAAAAAGAGAAAGTTAAATATTATCTTAATGTATTATTTCCAGCACCAACGAATTGCGCCCTGAGAGCCATAAGAATCATAATTAGCATATTAATTGCAGTTTAGTGGCACTTTATGGAAGCAGCCGTAGACCCGGTTTATAGATTATGTTCCATTGAGGGATGGTAGATTCTGAAGCCAGAGGAAGGGCTCTCGATGTGTGCAATGCCGAGCTTTAACAGTGTCTGATCTTACAGCACCTTTTCAGAAATGTATAAATAAGCATTTATGTATTTTTCAAACTAACTCCATAAGCCTGTGTTTTAGTCATCATTTCAGTCACTACCCCACCCCAGTCTGTTTATCACAAAGGTTCAATCACTTAGATCTTCCTTTCCACCAGCCTCCTGTCCCCCACACTTAAAATCGGGTTCTTTTGTTTTCTTCTCAGTGGTTCTCAGTGAGAGAAGCTGTTCTCTCTTTCAGCCACAACAGTAAACTACTTATGAGTGTTAGTTAACTCCTCTCTTCCTTTAAGTGTTACAAAAGAACACCAGTAGGCTCTTGCACTTTGAATGGTGAAAAGATAATCATGTGACATCTTTAGGTCAGTGCAGAGCCCTGATTAAGAGAAGCACCAACCAGGCCATGGAACGTTGGAAGCCTCACAAGATGTGAGAGAGGAAGAGATGAATACAGAACCTCACATTTTCCCTTTTCTGGTGGGCTTCCTGGGCATTTTCACCCAAATGTCTGCTTTAAATGGTGCCACACACATTCACACACACACACACGCACACACGCATACATACATATCAATGGGATTTGACTAAGTCAGTCTATACTTACAGTTTGAAGACCAGTACGGTCCCTATAATGTGAGTTATAGAAAACTCACGTAACCCACGCAAACTCACACACACATGCATACAGACACACAACACAAATTGGTGATGTCTTTGGCCATGCACCTTCCAGGATTCCAGTAACCCTTCATCGCAGAAGCTCCTTGGTGCCCACTTCCACTTCGCCACCTTCAAGATAGCCACCTTACACATCTCACACCTGATCTTGAGACAATTACAGTGCCATTGAAAAAATGACCTACCTCATGTCCCTGACATTGGTCAACCATTCCAATAACATCTTTCTCAGTGACTTTATCTTGTCAGGAAACTCCTCAACCAAGAAACAAGTGGAGGCACTGACCCGACCTATGCCTAAAGAAACAATTTAGGGACAGATTACCAATCACATTTACTGGTAGCAAACCCTGTAATCTGGTAAATCATAGGGTTTGCAACCAGTAGTTCTATTTTTGGAATTTTCTAAAGCCATTTTGTGATTCAGTTACTGGTTACCGGAACACTAAATGGGTTTAAGAAACCAAACCAAATCTGCATTTGAAAGGGGTTTATTTATGGTGCCCTTTCCCAATAGGGATACCCTATGGTATGTATTAATGTTTTGAGATGGAAATCCAGCCACAAAACATTAATATTATACTGAATACTGAAAGGTAGTGGTAACCCTTTCACAAACAGGAAGGGGTTCCTCAAGAGACCCTTCCCCTTTGTGAATGGTCAAAAAAAGGTTTTTAGGAGAAGGTAAGGAGAATGAACTGCATTTAAAGAAATAAGATGGCTTTATTTAAAAGCAATCACAGAAAGGTGGTCTGCTGACCCCAACAGGCCTCCATTCCTGTGATGGCAACGAATTGTAGTGAGTCACATATTGCGACGTACTTCATTAATATGCAGGAGGTAGGTTGGATTCCGACCTAATACGATTCAGATTTTTAAGAACTGACCTATTAGTACATAGGTCGGTAAGTAAAAAAAAAAGTTACTGGTCGCATAATTACTGATAACAAATGGCAACCAGTATTTTGTGAGCAGTAAATATTGCATATGGCCCTTAGACCTGTACTTCATTGCATGGTGTCTATTGAATGTCACATCATGGTACCACTTTTCTATGTATTAGACTTTGATAGTTGCATTTAGCATTCTTGTGATCACAATCCAACCAAAAGCTAATATTAATACTGTGCCTGTGTCCCCTTTTTAAGCATGGTTGAATCGGCATGTTCCTAACTGGTATTCTTAACATGCCTATAAGTTCTGAGTAAATGGTACAAGGCTTACCCAGGGCCTGAAAGCTAAGTGTCACTAATTGACTGAAGTCTCTATTGTTTCATCCACTACAGTGGTAGTACAAACATAGCTTCAGGCCTACCCTGTGTATCCTGACTATAGCAGGGCAAAAACTGCAATTCAACCAGTCAAAATAACCCATTTTGATAGGTCAAAACCTCTCAGTTAAATAAAAATAAATCACCCTTATTTAGGTCTTGTAGCTCACAAGGCTGGGTGCATGGTATTTAAAAATAGGACATGTAGAAATTTAATGTTAACATGCCCATACAGTGAGTAGCACTCCATAGTTATTTTTTACTGTGACAGGCTTATTTGTCAAATGTAGAAAACCAGAGTACAGATTACAATCCTAATACTTTATCTAAGGATTGGTACTAGCAAGAAAAATAATGAAACCACTATTTTTAATAGTTATTAACAATCCAATTCAATTGGGAAGTTGGATTTTAATAAATATTAAGGGAAAGTAACTTTTAGAAAGTTACTGTGTACCTGCTTGAACTGTCAGTATAATCATCTCTAGCTCCCCAACCTGTACTTGGCCGGAATAAGGTGTGAAAGAGGAGTTCAATTTCTCCCAGGTGCCAGACAATAAGTCACTGTGATTGACAGGTCAACCTGAATAGGCATGGATGACTCCTTTGAGTTCAGCAGAAGGATGGGGGCTGTCAGCATCCTTTTCGACATTACAGTGTCAATCCTGCTGGAGTGTAAAATCCTGCTTAACAGGTCTGCTAGGTTCACACATACCACTTAGGGCACACTTGAAAGGAAGGGAACAGGATACTCAGACAGTCCTTGTGTATCTACTGTCTGGCTGCTGAAGAATACTGCTTTTGACCTCCTAGAATAGACGTGGGAGGACACTAGGATTACCATAGTACACTCCTCACACAGAGGGGCTCTGAAGGGCTGGATCTGCTCTCTCTTGTACACAGGACAAAGATGTGGACTCCAAGGGTCCTAAGGCTGAACTCCTGTTCAAACAACAGAGATACTACAGGCTACAAGAGGTCTGACCAGTGGAAACAGTACCTAGACTGGTCCCTGCTGTTGGCCTCTGCCTGACAGTGAGTCTCTAAGTGCCTCACCGGTGGTCTTTGGGGGCTTTAGAACTGTACTTCTGTGGTGGATTGGGAATTAAAGGACTGGATCTACAGGTAAAATCTTCAACCTGGAGAACCTGGTTTGCGTATCGGATCCGTGCTCCATCGCAGTCAGCCTCCAATTGCACCTAGACCAGTGACGCTTTGCGCTTCTTGGTGCTATTTCTACTTAAAACGTAAAAAAGTGCATAGCTCTAGTTCCCCTTATTGGATTTTTGTCATTTTTATGTAATTGTGTTTATTACATTCTACTATATTTTTCTAATTCAGTTTGTGATTTTTGCTGGTTTGCATTTTGACTTTATTACGTTTTTGGCGCTGCATAAATACTTTACGCATTGCTTTAAGTTAAGCCTGTCTGCTATGTGCCATTGCTACTAGGTGGAGCGCCGGTTAATTTAGTGACTTTGAGGATTCATCCTAACAAGGGTTGTGATTGTTCATTGAGGTGAGTAGTCACCCATCCCAAATCATAATACAGTTTCTCACTAATAAACTCCGAGACTCACACTAAAAGCCAGCATAAACACTTATACGTTGCGCTGCATCCAACCCCAGTTTTCTGCATTCTAGTTTACCCTAAACTACATCAACAACAACTAGACCATCAACAAGCATAAAGGGAAATTGTGTGAAAGACAATTACAAACAGACGTGAAAAATTGAACATTCTGTCTCATCTGCCATCATTCCCATGATTGATATTAAAAAAAAGCAATGGCAATCTTACAGCAAAACCAATGTTAACAGCGATTGTCTCTGACATGACTGCCAGTTTAGCTTTATCAGCACTTAGATCATGCCCATCCAAAACAATATCCTCTACATCACAAATTATGTTTGATCTCTTAGCCACATTTAGTACTATTTACTATCAATCCCTGATCAATATCATATCAAGGTACATGGATTTGAGGACCCAGTAATCCTCCTACCCCCTCAGACCATCACAAAATTGTTCACATGTGCACCTCTATATCCCAATAGCTACCAGGTCATCATCTCTTCTCTTATCTTAAATGTACGTGTATTGCCTCTCTGAGCCCCTTTAGTTAGCCAGAGAATCATGTTTTACTAGAATTTTAGATTATGTTGACACTACTGTCACTTACTGAGTAATTCTCTTTCCCTTCATCCACAGGTGGATTTTCTAGTCTTAATACTATAGTATCTCAATGGCATCTCATGTAAATTTCCAAAGCTAAGGATTCTCTGACACACTGAGTGACAAAATATCTGCTTGCAATTATATTGAGTGTAGAATATTGATCCCTACTATACCATCTAGGTAAATATATGAAGGTAAGTGTAATTGTACTTACATATGTATACATAGCTTGATGATATAGTTGTAGTCGATATTCGTCTTCTGATATTGCTGCAGGTCAATATTACACTTATTGATATTGTGATATTTGGTAGGACACTCAAAGTAAGGTCTGATTCTTAATAATGTGGGCATGCTGCTTGAGGAGAGGACGCAATGTGCACAATTTGTGTGCCATATTTTTGATTACTACCCTCCTCTAAATCAGGTCCTCGGTGACACAAAGCATAGTTGGGTTTGGAGGCAATGATTATGTTTATGTACTGGCCAGAACCCATATGTTCGCCTACACATGTGATGTAGCCCAACACTCAGGAAACCCAGAGGCACTAGTTTCATCTTCAATCAAGTTGAATGAGAGATACCAGGCAGAACAGTCATATTTATAGAAATTTCACATGGCGGCATGCTGTTCTACACTTGAACTTCATATATTCGGGAAAAGATCATGTGCAGGTAGAAGCCAGAAGACCTGTGTGTGCCTAGACTTAACATTCCACCCATAATTAGGACCACAGAGTCTGAATTAACAGCCTTCAGGACCTTCATGCGAGGGAAAGGTAACTTTCTAAAAGTTAACTTTCCTAGATAACTAGTAAAAATCAAAACTCACCAATGAACCAGACATTTAATAAATATGAGAAATAGTCTTTGAATGACTAATTTAGCTTTTTCCTGTCAAACTTACAGATTTAAATGTTATAATCTGTACTTTGACATTGTCTAGGATTTATCTAAAGCCCTGCCAGTGAAAATAGCTTTTGGTGCATAGTCACTGGAGGAACATGCCAATTTAATAAGCAAAGGTTGGTCGCACACTGCTCATCACACCAGCAAGTTGCCCCAAGGGACTGTGGTAGATGTAGTGGCGACGGCGGGTACGCCTATGCCACAATGTATAAAGAACAGTATGTGTTGCGTTAGCCATCCCTGGACACGTGTTTCGAGGTAGTTGCCTCTCGTCAGCAGGGAGCAGGTCAGTGTAAAGGGGTGCCGCGTGGACTGCCAAAATGTAATTAAAACAGGTCAAGTACCTCTCATGGCGCGCAGGTGCAGATCCAAGGCTCGTCAGCCCGTTGGCTCAAGGGAGCCGTAATAGATTAAGCAAAGGTTGGTCGCACACTGCTCGTCACACCAGCAAGTTGCCCCAAGGGACTGTGGTAGATGTAGTGGCGACGGCGGGTACGCCTATGCCACAATATATAAAGAACAGTATGTGTTGCGTTAGCCATCCCTGGACACGTGTTTCGAGGTAGTTGCCTCTCGTCAGCAGGGAGCAGGTCAGTGTAAAGGGGTGCCGCGTGGACTGCCAAAATGTAATTAAAACAGGTCAAGTACCTCTCATGGCGCGCAGGTGCAGATCCAAGGCTCGTCAGCCCGTTGGCTCAAGGGAGCCGTAATAAATTAAGCAAAGGTTGGTCGCACACTGCTCGTCACACCAGCAAGTTGCCCCAAGGGACTGTGGTAGATGTAGTGGCGACGGCGGGTACGCCTATGCCACAATGTATAAAGAACAGTATGTGTTGCGTTAGCCATCCCTAGACACGTGTTTCGAGGTAGTTGCCTCTCGTCAGCAGGGAGCAGGTCAGTGTAAAGGGGTGCAGCGTGGACTGCCAAAATGTAATTAAAACAGGTGAAGTACCTCTCATGGCGCGCAGGTGCAGATCCAAGGCTTGTCAGCCCGTTGGCTCAAGGGAGCCTGTAATAAATTAAGCAAAGGTTGGTTGCACACTGCTCGTCACACCAGCAAGTTGCCCCAAGGGACTGTGGTAGATGTAGTGGCGACGGCGGGTACGCCTATGCCACAATGTATAAAGAACAGTATGTGTTGCGTTAGACATCCCTGGACACGTGTTTCGAGGTACTATACCTTATATTTTTTGGCAGTCTACGGCACCCCGCATACATACCTGCTCCCTGCTGACGAGAGGCAATTACCTCGAAACACGTGTCCAGGGATGGCATTTTAACTATATACTCGTGGCATAGGTGTACTCGCCGCTGTCACTACATTCTCCAGAATCCTATGGGGCTATTTGCTAGTATGACGAGCGGTGTGTGACCCACTTCACATTTGTATTTAAAGCTCCCTTGAGCTATGGGCTGATGAGCCTGGATACCGCACCCGCGCGCCGTGAGAGGTACTATACCTTATATTTTTTGGCAGTCTACGGCACCCCGCATACATACCTGCTCCCTGCTGACGAGAGGCAATTACCTCGAAACACGTGTCCAGGGATGGCATTTTAACTATATACTCGTGGCATAGGTGTACTCGCCGCTGTCACTACATTCTCCAGAATCCTATGGGGCTATTTGCTAGTATGACGAGCGGTGTGCGACCCACTTCACATTTGTATTTAAAGCTCCCTTGAGCTATGGGCTGACGAGCCTGGATCCCGCACCCGCGCGCCGTGAGAGGTACTATACCTTATATTATTTGGCAGTCTACGGCACCCCGCATACATACCTGCTCCCTGCTGACGAGAGGCAATTACCTCGAAACACGTGTCCAGGGATGGCATTTTAACTATATACTCGTGGCATAGGTGTACTCGCCGCTGTCACTACATTCTCCAGAATCCTATGGGGCTATTTGCTAGTATGACGAGCGGTGTGCGACCCACTTCACATTTGTACATGCCAATTTAATGCCTTTTAGCATTGAAACCCCTGGCATCTTCTAACTCATGTAAGCCATAGAAAGTGATATGCAGGTTCACCTTTTTCACAAACACGGTCTTTCACAATTGAAGCTGTAGGGAAATGTAATCTTTTGATAAAGATAGTAGAATATCTCAAAATGGTAATTTTCTGTGCATGCTTCTTACTAACCATTAAGGGATGAAAGGTCTGACACAAACCAATATATTATTTCTGGTGTGCAGATGCTGAAAATATGTAGGGCTTCATTATAAGTTTGGCGGTCCATTTGACCACCGGCGGTTCGACCTCCGTATTCTGAGTTTGGCTGTCGAACTGCCACCCCGGGGTTTGCAGTGATCCTGTGGTGGTGTTCCAGCGGTCAGAGACCGAAATATGCTGGCGGTGCCACTAAGGCACCACCTAGTATATTACGATTTTCCTCACTGTCCTCTTTTTCATGCAGTGAGCTCGCCATGAAAAGGGTGACAGTGAGGAAACTAAGAGGGCCCTACAGGACCCCCTGTTGCCATCTGGACCTGGGGCTGTATGTACCTTGCATGTATTCACCCCCTGTTCCTGAATGGCGTGGACTGGACAAACGTGCTTTGGTGGCCCTACAGCGGTGCCTTTCTAAGGTTCACATACAAGCCTTAGTAAGGCACTGTCGTGGGACCGCCAAAGCGCCGCCCGCCCGCCCAGGATTAATTCGTAATCCGGCGGATGGTCTGAATACGGCTTTGGTGGTCTGCCTGTGGTGCGCAGACATGGCGGTCCGCAGAAAGACCGCCAAACTCTCAATCAGGCTCTATGTTTCTTAATGTTGCTGTAGAGACCAATGGTTGATATTTGGAATCAAAGCAATGGTGCACCAAATCATAAACTTTGATTATTTTTCTTTAGAATCTGCCCTCTGCACTGCACCCAGTTTAGTGCCTCTGGGTATCCCAAATCTATTGTTAACCTTCAGCACGAAAGCACATATGTGAGTTGCCCTTTGCCACTTACATGCACCTCGGAGGCTGGACTACAGACAACACAATTTTGCACTATTTGCTCGACAATTTTATCTCATCACTTCCAGGATCAAAGTCCAGACCTTCATCAACATCCGCAGGCCAAACACCATCAACGAACTATGGCAGCAGACTTTCCAACTCCCTGCTCATGAAGAAATCATGAATTTGCCACTGGGGCACCCTCCGCAAGCTCGCATCAAACACCACCAGGCAAGCCCTGTCCTGGAACCCTCAAGAGAAAGGGAAAAGAAAAAGCCAAGAAGCACCTGGCGCTGAGGCCTTGAGGCTGACTGCAAAGAGATGGATTACACCTGGAGTAAAATAGAAAGAAAAGCCCAGGACAGAGATGGCTGGAGAGTCCTGGCTGACGGCCTATAACCCATGAGAGTTAATAGGCATAAGTAAGTAACACTTCCAGGATCATTGAGAAATTAGAAATACAGGTTCTGACTAGTGCAATAATTACTTTTAGACCGACTGAAAAAGACATTTGTTTACTGGTCAACTGGTGATGATGCTGATTGAATGTTTCTCGGTCACTAGTGTAACTAGTTTCAATATGTCATTCAGACTCTGGAATTCATGGGATGGTCGGAACTTGTAATTCAACAGAAGTTGATACATGCACATTGAATAGTTCAACATTGTAAATGTTCACAACAAATACATATATAGTGTGATTTGCCCAGATTAAAGATATACTTTGGTTTTGTGGAGAGCAGTGATAAGAACTCAAGGTCCCAGGTTCCAAGGCCAGCAATTCAGTAAGGAGACAACAGCTGCTCCCCTTGTATGACTCCAGGCCCTACATGCATGCAGCCCTCTCTTTGCCATGGCGTATAAAGGGCGCCATGTGGCCTATTCCAAGCAAGGAAATTGTCCCATTCCCACCTCCAGTTTTTGCATTAAAGAGCATACTCCAGTTTGAGCAGAATGGGTCATCACACACCTGGGCCCCAGTGCCACTGCACCTGCTGCACTATCGATGGCTTCCCCCCTGACTCGTAATCAGACATAAAGTGCCCACATGAGCTATGGTTTTCCAAAACGGTGGAAGAATACGAGGAAAACTCTCAAGGGCGGTGAGCATGCTTCAGAGGTGAGTCTAAAGACAACATGAGCTGTGAGTTCCACCACTGGCCACAGGAAATGAACTCTCACCTATTAGGCGGCTGCGTTCACCTGCCCGCGGGTGGTGTGTATTTTTAGAAGTCATTACGCTCTATTTTTAGTTTCAGCAAATAAAGCAGGCTCTATTTTAAGAGACTCGATATGTTGACCCTATTTTCTGTGACTGCATGTTTTCCATGTCCTGCCCGCCTGACTTAATGAGTGTCAGATAATACTTAACCACCGCGCTTTTCACATTTTCCGTGTTAAAGTTACTAAAATAGCCCGAAAGTAACACATTTTATGCAAAGTGCCTCATTAAACTCATGCTGAATTAACCATTAGTTGAAGGCTTGTTTGTAGTACAATAGGCAAATAGCATGTCTGTCTCATGAAACCTTGTCCTGTTGAGAAATAACTGGGCAATTAATTGTTTGGAAAGCATTTGAATAATTCTGAAATTATTTTATGAGTTTGCTATTTAGGTAATGTTACTTATTTGCTTTCCAATTTTCCGGAATTCCCTAGAATTTCATTTTTCATTGCTATACACAAAAAGTCATGACATACCATACCATACCATGCCAAACATAACATAGCATAACATAACATAAAATACCATAACATGACATTACATAACATAACAGGCTCAAATAGGTTCCCGCTACTTAATGCCATTTTTCACTATTTTGCCCCCTGAAAACTTTGTATTTTGGGACATACCTACAGTATGTTGTAGAAAGTGCCTTCCGTGTGCGTGAGATATTTCAAATTCTTGCCTCAATTGTGCAACATTGCACTTAGGCCGCACAAGCCCCTCAATCTTGAGATTCCCAAATAATCGCATTATCTAAATTCTGCAAACACTGTGGCTTCCTATGCAATATGGCGTTTCTCGTGTGATCTTTACTTTTCAGCTAATCTTGGAATTTGTTATGTTCCATGATTTTATTATTACTGCAATTGGAATTGGTCGGCGAATTGTGAGGTCAACCCTTTATCCCCTATTCTTAACCCGTCCGGTCTCAAAGAGGGAACTTATTTAAGGTCAAAATTAACAAGCACTAAGCACCGGCATCACACACTCTGGAGGCCCCATCATACACAGATCATGTTATTCCATTATCACTAGTCTAGGAGATCTCTATGAAGCCCTATTGAGCCTTCTGGAGATCTCTTTGAAGCCCTATTGACCCTTCTGGAGATCTCTTTGAAGCCCTATTGACCTTTCTGGAAATCTCTGTGAAGCCCTGTTGACCATTCTGGAGATCTCTGTGAAGCCCTATTGGCCTTTCTGGAGATCTCTGTGAAGCCCTGTTGACCATTCTGGAGATCTCTGTGAAGCCCTATTGACCTTTCTGGAGATCTCTGTGAAGCCCTATTGACCTTTCTGGAGATCTCTGTCAAGCCCTCTTGACCTCTCTGGAGATCTCTGTGAAGCCCTATTAACCCTTCTGGAGATCTCTTTGAAGCCCTATTGACCTTTCTGGAGATCTCTGTGAAGCCCTGTTGACCATTCTGGAGATCTCTGTGAAGCCCGGTTGTCCCGACAAACATTGCACTGTCTTTTTCACCCAAGGTATTTTCCCAGATACCCTCAAATCCTGTCAGACCCGTAACATTCTGAAAAAGTCTAACCTACACCCTAATGACCTTGCAAACAATGGCCTGATTACTCATCTGCCATTCCTGAAGTAGATCAACAAGAATGCTGTTGCCAACCAGCTTCATGCAAACATCAAGAGGAACCTTCAGACCTATTCGGAGGTGGCGGTTCAGAGGGGTTGTAAGCCCTTCCACGCTGTTGCATCTGTGGCTGATCTGGCTGTTGAACGTGTCCTTGTAGGGCGCTAGGTATCAGCGTGTCCAGCAGTGTGTGGAGCAGCACCAGCTGTAGAGGTCTGATTGGTTTTGGTGATGTGCAGGCCATTGTTCTTCACAGCAAATGAGGTGGTGGGTGGGCCTCATGAGCTGGGTGGGAGACCACGGCTCAAGTCATGCCATGGCCGATTGCTTCTTGTACAGTGGTTCAGGCCACACAGCAGTTGATTACTTCTTGTACAATGGCTCAGTTCATGCTGCATTTGATAACTTCAGCTGCGGCTGCTAAGATTGCACAGTATCTTTACAATTCCTGCTGGCACTCGCAGTACAGTGTAGACACAACAAGTTTCTTCAAGGTATCATTAGATAATAAACAGCAATCAAACAATTCAGGGATAGTTATGACTCCTATATAGTGCAATTGCAGTACAATATGAAGACCGATGAGACTGAGGCACACCGATAGCTTTCTGTATTCCTCCACTCCTGCAGTCCCACCGCACCCAGGATACACCAGCTCTGGTCGCATAGCAGTCCTCTGAGTACCCTGCAGAGCACTCCCTTCCTTGGTCACAGGGAACTTGGAACTTGAACAATTAGTGGGTCCCACGTTTATACAATCACAGTAGACAGGAGATGTGGATCCAGGGCAAAGACAAAAGGCTGGTTTCACATAAGAGGTCCTTTTTACCTTTAAAAAGAGAGATTGCAGCCCCATCCTCACCGACCAGCTACTAAATGGTAGTGCTACAGGAGGGCTAATCAGCAGCTTATCTCAGAAAAAGGACGAATTAATTGCCTAAAGGAGCCTTGTATCCTCTCTCCCAACTCCAGTGTCGACGTCTCCTCACTCCAGCTTCAGGAATGTCAGCAATACACTTTCACTGTTGGGAAAATAACCCCACCTTCATCTTCCACAAAGTGCAAGGTCACGATTGTCAAAAATGGATCTGCCAGACATCCATTACGTTGGTTTACTCTAACACACAAAAACTTTTCAGACACTCACCCCCAGTCACAGAAGTGAGCTAAAGAATGATGATATCGGAACTGAGGTGGCGAAGTGAGCTAAAGAATGATGATGGATTCAACCCAGATCTGTGACTGGGGTTGAGTGTCTGAAAAGTTTCAGAGCTCCGTCCATCATCTCCTTGTGTTTGCTTTGTTCACCCTAAGTTGGCAGGGTATGCCCAGATGTGGGTCCCTTGCTCACTTTGCCACTGGATTCAAGCTAGTCTGGCTGATGAAGGGTGTTATTCAGAAACCGATCCCAGGATGCTTGTTTCCGGTTCAGGGAAGACCTGGCTTGGCAGTTCGGGCTGGTCTGTTCCCATGAGGCACAGGGTAAAGACTGATTTGCATATAGCTGGGTCTGAACTGAGGTGGCAAAGTGAGCTAAAGAATGATGATGGATTCAACCCAGATCTGTGACTGGGGGTGAGTGTCTGAAAAGTTTCAGAGCTCCGTCCATCATCTCCTTGTGTTTGCTTTGTTCACCCTAAGTTGGCAGGGTATGCCCAGATGTGGGTCCCTTGCTCACTTTGCCACTGGATTCAAGCTAGTCTGGCTGATGAAGGGTGTTATTCAGAAACCGGTCCCAGGATGCTTGTTTCCGGTTCAGGGAAGACCCGGATTGGCAGTTCCGGCTGGACTGGTCCCATGAGGCACAGGGTCAAGACTGATTTACATATAGCTGTGTCTGAACTGAGGTGGCGAAGTGAGCTAAAGAATGATGATGGATTCAACCCAGACCTGTGACTGGGGGTGAGTGTCTGAAAAGTTTCAGCGCTCCGTCCATCATCTGCTTGTGTTTGCTTTACTCTAACACACAACATACACTTGGGATGTTAGCGCTAGAATCTGGGTTAGAAGTGGAACTTTACATAAGTGGGCCAATAGGCCTCCCCTCCATAGGCACAGATAAGAGGTCTGGTCACTACCATGGATTGAAAAACACATGGTACGTTGCCACCACCGCTCAATGTACATGAAGGGAATGTAGTCCACTGCCTCCAGAACAAGTGTCCCCTTGGTGCACCCTCCAGGTCACAGGCAGGGTCAAGATCTCACTTATGTAAAGGGATAGACGTATACTAGATTAGTGTGAGGCTATGTCTAAAAATAAAAAAACTGGCTACTAGATGCACACAGTTGAGCACTCAGGGCAGGGGAGCACAACTGTACACCATGCAGACATTCTCATACCAAGACGGACACAAATCTGGATTAAGACCAGAGTCCAGGACATAAGTGCCACCATTAAAGTGGTGATAATGTGATTTCCTACAATAGCACCCTCTGTCTTTCCTGCATTACCTGCTTAATGTTTGATTTATATGTAATTTCTTACAATTGTCTTTCCTTAAGATTGGTTTTCCATTGTTTGGTTTCCTCAAAAAGGGTTTTTTTAGTTTTCATTTTTCTATTAATTCACATACATCACCCTGACTCATGGAAGAACTTTCCAAATTAAAAGGCTTAGGATCGACCCCACTTTTCCAGTCCCCAGAACTATGAACAAAGAACGTATTTATTAATTTTATAGAACATAAACCAACCAGCACTGGGCACCCAAGCTACCCTACCTTGAACCACAACAATGGGGCACAATCTCTAAAAATAGGTGGGGCTTATTATCTTGCACAATGTGCAACAATATAGCCTTGTCACAGAAAGATATGTGACAACCCCACCTACCGTCACTTGAAAGTGAGTGAGTCCATTTTCCAGCCAAAGCTGTGGTGCAAATTTCCATGGGAATGTAGCACATGTAAATCTATATGAAGTTGTCTACATATACATCTTCTAATATATGCTCATAAATAAACTACATGTTCATTTTTCTCATATTTTTGTCTGTCACTGCAAAGCAGCCATTACTGTTAGGGGTGATGCATGGGCCTACATTAAGAAAAGAATGCATGGATTTGTAAATATTTAATTGTCCTGCCAGGCAATAAAACGGAGACTGAGGAATGCGAGGACTACTTTACCAAACTGCTTTAACAAAGTAGGCATTCCTCTTCTCTGGATCCCGTCAAATACATCTCATTGAGGCTGCATCATGTCACACGCATGTAGTGGTGGAAACTAGAGCAAACAGTAGTGCAGGGGTGTAGCTTTTCATCTAGGGACCTCAGAGTTTTAAGATCATTTTTGTTTTTATTAGTTCAAAGAAGCAGCTTTTTTATTGTAGGTGTGCTATACATAATCGACCAATAAAGTAGCCATCTTTACAAATAGAAATGTGAAAAAGATAATGTACCCGTTACAGTCACATGTATCTTTACACACAATAAGAGACAGTCCAGCTTTTAAGGGAGAGAGAGCGACAATATTTTGAAATAAGAGGGTGAATCCCCCTAAGTAGTACATTCAAAGGGTCTGTTTTCAACGAGTAAGACAACTTTTGGGAGGGCGTTTGTTTAACGTGCTGCTATTGCTAATGCTCGGATCATTGTTGAGATGGTTTCTAACTGCAGCTAGGGATGCATCTCTCCTGCACCCTAGAGACATACAATCCTACCAGCGCCTTTCAAGATTCTTTCAGAAACCTAGCGTAAAGCAGAGGTGTTTGGTGATGAAAGGTTTTCTCTTCGTCTTCCTCAGCAGTTCTGTTCCCAGTTTCCTTCCTCTGGCACTTTGTGCAAATGAACATTATCTCCACCCCTCACCCTTTAAGAAACCCCACTCATGAATAGTTGGTGGGGCCCAGTCTCCACAGCACCCCCACTCTGGTGCCTATGGCTGCACAGCCCCCTGCTGCCTTGGCCACTCTGTGTATGGGCTAGGCCTCCTCAGAGGTGCAGGCACAGCACAGCCATCTGCAGCACTTTCAGCGATTAGTCGCCTGAGACCCTGGGAGGCGGGACAAGGGTGTCAGAGGTCGAGAGACACAGGGGCATATTTACAACAGAATGGAGAAGCGTGGACATCTGGGAGTGTGAGTGATGGTAAAGTGTGAGTTTATGTGTGTGAGCCTGCCTGCATGCATGTCTACATGCACATATGCATGTGTGTGAGGGGAAACAACCGTTACAACGCATGCTTTTACACCGCATGCTTTCACACCGCATGCCATAGCAACGAAATGGCTTGCTGTAGGGGGTATAAGGTGTTGGATTTAACTCCAACACTTTTCCTATGGTTGCACAGACTGGAGTTGAAATAGTAAATTATACTATTCCAAACTCCAGCGCACCCCAGACAGCAAGTCGTTGTAAAAACTTGCGTTGTAACTGCAAGCGAGGTAAAAGCATGCATTGTAACGTCATACAACAGTGTGTGAGAAGCTATATGTCCCCTTGGGTAAGACGAAGAGGGAACCCACTGTTGCCATACAGCTTCCCACACCAACACACACATTTTCACACACATAAACTTACACTCATACCCACTGTTGACCTTGGATTATTCTAGCTACTTGGAATATAACTGTCCATCTGTGATATATTAGTGGCATCGCTGACAGCATTTTGTATTTTTGTCTACCCCGGCATAATAGTATTTCATTCGCTCTACTCTGGGGATGTCCATGAAAACATTTTAGCTTCCTTTGTAATTCTAGTACCCGCGCACCTCATGTCGAGGCCATTCTTGACAACAGTTTGGCTAGCCTTGACACAGTAGTGGCCCAACGTTGAAATATTGTGGTCATTTTGGCTAGCCTTGGCACATCCTTGACAGAATGTGAACATTCTTCATATATTTGTGGCTATCCCTGCATGATAGTGGTGGCTGGCGCATGCACAGCCTTCTCCACCAATCAGACCCGTGCAGAACTATGAAACATTACAAGAGCCAAACCCTTCTGTGGAAACGTACTATTAAAACCCACAACCTCCAGTCAAACGTGACAAACGCAGCGAGGGAGCAAAGGCACAACTTCTAAGAATCACCTTGGAAAACAGCAACAGAAACACATATTTATTTAAATGGAATAAGCTCTTTTGAATTTTACTCTTTTGTAAAGGTTTTAATTAACCATACACAATAACATTTTACTTACTTACTTACTTACTTACACATGGATTCAAGGACAGCACATGACTCATCATAGGGAGAAGAAAAGCTCTGATGCTGGCGGGGGCCATCGTGGTCTAGGTTTATGGGAAAGATGCAAGACAGGATCCCCCGCAGGAGCCCCTTAAATTATACAAACTAGGATCACACCAAAAAGCACCAAGAAATCAAGGAAAGGATATGTGGTGTGCTAAATAAAGAATATATGACCTAGTCTAATTCACCCAAACATTACTTAACCTACCTAAACCATCCTAACATAACATAGCATGGCATAGCAAAGCATAGCATAACATAGCATAGAATAACATGACATAGCATAGAATAACATAACATAGCATAGCATAGAATAACATAACAGAACATAAGGTAATGCAACGTAACTTAGCACAACATAACATAGCATAGCACAGAATAACATAACGTAACGCAACGTAATATAACATAACATAGCATAGCATAGAATAACATAACATAACGCAATGTAACTTAACATAAAATAATATAACATGATTTGACATAATGTAACATAACATGACATGACATAGCATAACATAATATAACATAGCATAGCACAGAATGACATAACATAACGTAATACAAAATAACTTAACATAGCATAATATAACATAACATAACCCAACATAACATAACATGACATGACATAACGTAGCATAACGTAACGTAACATTACATGACATAGCATAACATAACATAACATGACATAAGGTAACAGAACGTAACATGACATGACATAGCATAGCATTACATAACATAACATAACCTGACATGACATAACGTAACATAATGTATCGTAACATGACATAACATAACATAATATAACATAACATAACATAATATAACATGACATAACGTTTGAGCCAAATAGATCATCAACAGTTGTATTAGTGCAGGACAGGTTTGCCTCAGTTCAGATTACAGGCTCAATTGACACATCTGTGCCATATAAGGATATAGTATCCGGGAGCAGCATTTATGTTACCGCTGCTTTTACCTCGATTTAGAGATTGTGTAGGAGGACGTGTAATAATATGCAACACCAGTTTAAGCTCACTTTTCCTACTTTGGTGTTAATAACAACATTTTACACTCGTCATGAGGTTTCTCTGCATCATTTATGTGTAAAACATCATCACCAATAGTGCTGTTTCCACTTAACATGAAATGAGCCCAGACAAGACAAATGTGCATCACTCGTGTCACCCGCATCTTCCAGATTGCATATATCAGTACTCTAAAGAGGCACCTTCACATTTAATTAAACAAATCAACATTTAAACATAATTCTAATGCAAGGGACAAAGAAGTCCCCTATTTAGCATGGACTCAATGTGCAGTTAAGCAAACTGCTCAGATTTACTGATGTTATGCAGGCACTCGTGCGACACTATGCTATGCTAAGTTGTGCAAGCAATAGCGTGGATCAATCTTTGAGCGAAAATGGGTTTGCATTGCGTAGGGTGACACGACACCCCAGACAGTTGTGCTAAGTGGGTGTAAACGCCAAGGGCATCAATGCGTACTTATACCTACTAACAGCAGGCTTGCTCTGCCGACGCACTGAAAGAACAAATGTGTTTGTTCCTCTGCCAACCTTGAGTTCATTTGGAAACAGTGGGAGAGGACTGATCCTCACACTGCTGTCTTAGATGGAACAGTGGAAGCAGGGTAAATATCTTTTCTCTTCAGTGTCCTCTTTGTACCCAAAAATGTAAAGCTCTCTGGGAGGAAATTCTAAAAAGGCAGGAGGAGTATCCCCCCTCATGTAAAACTAGAAAGAGCAAGGGTCTCTAGCTTCTGAGTTAAAGGAGTAGGCTTACATGGAGGACTGAAGATAGAAGGTTAACATGGGATTGGCAAATTCACTCTTGTGATGTTAAGGCAGCAACCTACCAAGCGCTTCGTTTCTCACGCTCGCATGTGCATGGTGCAGATCTTGCCTGGGTCTGAGCCTTCACCAGATTAGACTTTGTCCAAGTGGGACTCTACTACGTAAAGGAGGCACGTTCCCTGTTTGCGCCATGGGAAAGTGTGCCCTACTAGGTTGAGCCGCAAACTTGTGCTGTCCTGGGGTCAGCACGATTGAGTGAAATAGTGAGCGCCTGCTTCAAAGTCGCTCCGCGTTTCACTGGGCAGGTGGCACCCGCCTACACTTTAAAGAGGAGAGAGAGATCCCCATGCAGGTGGGTGCAGTGAGTGACTGCACCCGCCTGCAAGGTGACGTCTTAGGGTCCACAGGACTCCCCCACTACCTCCAATGGCATGACATCAAGACAGCTTTTTTACCCCTGCAGCCGTGCCTTTAGTATGGCATGGTGCTTTCAGAAACAATGGTTCCTGTGGACTGGTATGGTCTCTTATGATAATAATACTTTGTGTAATAGCAATGTGAAGGGTTATTGAGTTGTCAGAAGGCAAAGAACCACCAATACCAATGATTAAATGTATCACATTAGATTTTATGAAATGGAGTGGAAGGAGCAGTGTATACAATATTGGAAAATAAATGAACAATTGTGCGTAGTGTCCCAGTGAAAACAGGAACCTCAAATAACAGTACTAAATAGTGACAATAATTTTTGAACAAGGTTTCCACAATTCTTTAAAGGTCGACCATTGAGTATGTACAGAATGTACAGCAGCTGTATACAATGATATGCGCTTGTTAATGGTTCACTTTTGCTTTATGTCAACGACATTTCGACCCTCTGTGCAGTACAGGACCTCATCAGGACCTAGGGTTGTAGGGACATCTGGTAGTTTCACGCAGCCACGTGAGAAGTGTGTGCCAACCGTGGATGTAAGGAATAGAAAAAGATACTTACAATGGGACCCAGCCGGGTGCCTAATTGTGAGAGGAAAGAAGGGGCTGCTCATCAAGGATGGCACAGCGTTTCAATTGAAAATAAATACACTATAGCATAGGATGGCTAATAGTGTGATGAGGGAACTCTCTGTGTGGTAATGTAATCAGGCTTTGGAGTTCCTGTTCTATTAGGTATGTGGGATTCTGCTTCGTTATTCAAGCGCCCTGCCGGTGCTGACATCAGTATAATTGGTATTGTCAATGCGGGTCCTTAAAGTTTCGGAGAGTTCTACCAGTATGTGGGATGGTCCACCCCGTGGTTTTCGGGAAGCCGCATGAGTCAGCTTATTACGGCATGGCACAGAGGTAAAGAGATGCCCTCATTTGCATAGACTACGCCCCCATGCAAATGAGGAAATGCCCTCTTCAGATAGAGTTAGCTCTATCTGTATTACAAAACGGGCGTACAAGCCTCTGCAGCCCCTTCTGTAATACCAAAGTGCCCTGGGGGCACACCAAGCAGCTGCAAACACCCGTTGTGCCCCAGAGCGCACTTCTCTAATATGGGCCTGGTATTCTTTCACCTTGAGGAGCCTTGAAGAGTATGAGAGGAGCTTGGGGTGCAAACACCCGCTCACCTCTTTGCACCTGTTTCGGCCTAGCAGCAATAGGTAAAATCTGGGCATTTTAAAGGCTGTGTGAGATTCCTCTTCCTCTTCTACAGGGTGCATTTGTACAGCTACTGCTCATGTCACAAACTCCCATTCTTGACTATTCATTTAAATCATTTGGATTACTGGGCCTTTTCTGATTACCTTAGTGTTTTTAGGTCAAAGCTAGCTAGAGAGCACAGCTGTCTGGTATTGCAAAGATATCTTGAGGACATTCTGAAAGCTTCCCAGGGAATGGAGTCTGTCTATTGCTTACCATTGGCTTTGTGGTTTGTAGCTCACATTTGCTTGCTTTCTATGTGCTGGCTTTATTTGTTTTAGACTGCCCAGCGTGTCTCTGCCCTTTCCCATGGAGTATAGACTGTTTACAGTGTTCTTCCACAAATGCCTACTTTCTGTAAACAGACCTTTAAAGTTTGTTCTTATCTTGACACATATGCTGTGCATTTAAAGACAGAGTTTGAATATCAGGCTCTGTCTTCTGAGGAAGCTTAGTGTTTACTTTTTTCTCTGCCTTCTAAGTAAGAGGATTTATTTAACGATCCTGGGAGCATATGTACAAGGAGTTAACGCTGCATTAGTGGCACTTTTCCGACGGTTTAGCGGCAAGATTTTTATTGCCTCATGTACAAGCTGCCGCTAACCTCTGTAAGCAGCAGTTTTCCGGCGAAAACGTCCTTTATAAAGATCGCCACTTCTGTTAGCGATAATGACATGCAAGGGAGACCTTCCCGTTCAAAAACAGCCACTAACCCCACTTAGCGCTATTTACAAGGGGATTCCTTAAGTTTGAAGGACCAAAACACTGCCTCTAACTGCAGTTAGAGGCAGTTTTTTAAGACCAGAAAATAGCTGGTCTTAAAAACGGAGATAACCCTTGAGGCCTCATTTCAGCCGGTTCATTTGCTGGACCGCGCTGCAAGCAATGTTGCTGTGCTGCCCTGCGACAAAACTACAGGGCAGGACTGCGCACCATCAATAAGATAGTGCGCCTTCCTGGGACTCACTCATGAAAAGTGTTGCAGCGCTGCGACAAGACAACGTTGCAACACTCTTCACTACCCCCTTATTGCGACACTACGGATGTACTGTATTTACTGGACAGCACTCCATGATGCAAGTAATAACAGATACGTCTGGAATCCTGACGTATCTATCTGCACTAAAATCACCCATTGCTGCAGTCGTGTCACAACCATGACGCAACTCCAGCAATGCATGGGGCCAGCCTATTCCTGTGGCACTGCGTCACTCCTACGCCTGCCATCATGCAGGCGTAAGGTACTGACACAGTGCCGTTCTTGACAGGTGCAGTTGGAGATCCATCGGTGGTGGCTGTGCGCTTCGGTGTCATCGTCTGTAAGCGTTGGTGAAGTGGTGGTGCTGGGGGAGTTGATAAGACTTACTTCGGTGGTCTTGATCCAGCTACGAGGGGGGCGATGATGGCGGTTGTGTACGGTGGACATGGTGAAGACGTGATGTATACAATGATTGTCGGTCCAGGAGAGTCCGGTCATGTGGCTGTAGTTGAAGGTCCCGTTGATGGAGGAGGCGTGCTCGACCGTGTGTTCTGCTATGTGGCTTGCTGCTGTGACTAGCTGCTTAAGTCTGATGTTGGGGAGCTACCCCAGGAGCGGGTAGTGTTCTGGGTACTGGGGTTGTCCAGATGGAACTTGAGTTTGCCAAGTAGGATGTCGTCGGTGGATGGGAGAGCCTGGTGTGCAATGAGGTCTACAATGGTATCAGAGAATGGGTGTCCATGGCTCGGGGCGCCTGCAGATGAGGGTGCCGCAGAGGATGGGGTTGAGGTTGGTCTGGATCTGGATGTTGAGGTGTTCCATGGTCACCGTTTGGTCATTAGAGTGCGTGGTCAGTCGGAGTGTGCTTCTGTAGGTGATGGCAATGCCTCCTCCTCTATGGTCGGGTGGTCCTTGCGGGTGATTTAGAAGTTGTAGGCAATGGCGATGTCCGGTCAGGAGCAGATGTTGGTCCTGCCAGGCGATGTGGAGTCCAGGGTTGATGGCGAGGAGGGTGCTGGCGCCGTAGGGGTGGAGTGTTTGAGAGGAAGGGTCCTTGGTGCTGAGCGCGGTCTTGAGGCAGACGGACGCAGTCGCACCTGCCTATGGCTTGCCTTTGGCAAAGGAGACATCCATTACAATGCAAATCCAACAACGCAAGTGCCTTTACATCGCATTCCATTACAACGCATTGTGAGGTCAGTAATGGGGTATTTTTAATGTTTTAGGTTGGTATGAGTTTCGGGTGTCGGAGATGAAATGTGGGGTGTATTATGGGGTAAATTTAAAATTTGGGGTGTGTTTTGGGGTCAATGAAGATTGGGGTGTGCATTTGGATCAAATATGAAAATTGGGTTGTGCATTTGGATCAAATATGATTTTTAGGGTGTGTTTTGGGGGCTCAAAGATGAATTTTAGGGTTCAGGGTTTGCTTTGGGATGCAAGGGTTAGTTTTAGGGTTGCACTCACTGAAGTGGGAATAGTAATGTGTACATCTCCGCAATCCAACACCTGCACTACTGTTGCAATATGCCTAGTATTAGTATGCATTGTAGTGGAATGTGATATAATGGTATGCGTCATAACTCTTTGGCACACCAGTGGTACGCCCGCTGCACATGGCCCGGGGGGGACTGGACAGCTGGGAGGTGGGAAACACCGGAAAGAACACTGGATGGGGCGTGGAAGCGGGTGTGTGTGTGTGAGCAGATGTAAATATTTAAATGAAAGAAATCTTACCTCGAGGCAGGGTTCCGTGTCTTCCTTGCTCCTGTTCTCCTGAGTCTGCTTCCAGGAACAGGAAGTAGGCAGCCAGACTCCCTCCCCAATGCCAATCACAACACTGTAATGAGGTGCTGGGATTGGTCATTGGCACCGGAACGAGGCATTCAGCCAGGGGCTGGAGGTGTGGGCATGTTCTCCATGCAGGCTGTAATGCAGCCTGCATTGCGAACAGGACAATGCGCATGGCGGCTTTGTGCGGCCTGAGCAGGCCGACCAAACAGTCACTGCACACTTGAGTGGGCATTCCACTCCGCCCCTGCCCTGCTCCGTGAGTGGAGCAGCCCTACCCACCCTCCCGCCTGCAAAGGAAACATGGCACGATAACCTCCGGAAGTTATCATCATGTGATGATTATTCCTCATCTTGCACTGCTTGGAAACAGTGGGGCAACACTCTTCCGCCATGCTAGGCGTGGGCGACTCGACCCCGGGCCTCCACCGCTACGTGACCCACCTTCTCCTTACCTGATCATTGACGCCGTGGCGCACTCCGCTAAACTCTCTCCAAATCTGTGACTCAGCCAGCAGGAGCCTCAGCCAGGTGGGACTTCACAAGCATGGGCACAGCAGTCGCGGCCAAGTCGGCTGGTAAACCTCCAGATGACACAGGGCCCCCTTAGGCGTGAACTTGCAGTGCTGCAGCAACACAAGTTTGGCACAGCTAAGGGGCCTCACCCTCCACAGCGTCCAGCCAGCGGAACCTCATCCGGCCTGTGATGCAGAGAGGTGCCGCCCACCATTGGTAATCCTCTCTATGCACCCTGGTGTGGTGGTGGATCGTAGTATGCGATGTGGACCTCCCTACGTTGGTGTGCAGGAGCGCCTCTACCATTCACAGCTCCAAGGGGTGCAAGACGGTCTTCTCACACAGGTCAGCAACGTGTCTCCATGCGACCGGCCAGACTTCACCACCAGGTACGGGCGATCGCCGCGCCTCAATGTCTACCGCCATGGCTCATAGACTCCACAGCTCCTCTGCATCCCACTCCAGGCTCCAGGTGCAGGTCTAGCAAGGCATCCAGGCTCCAGATGCAGGTCCAGTGAGGCATTCAGGCTCCAGACGCAGGTCCAGCGAGGCATCCAGGCTCCAGATGCAGGTCCAGCGATGCATTCAGGCTCTAGACGCAGGTCCAGCGAGGCATCCAGGCTCCAGATGCAGGTCCAGCAACACATTCAGGCTCCAGATCAGGTCCAGCAATGCATCCAGGCTCCAGACGCAGGTTCAGTGAGGCATCCAGGCTCCAGGCACAAGTCTTGCAGGGCATCCAGGCTCTCATCCTAGTCATCCTGGATGTTGGGTGGCTGGAGGGTGTTGTTGTTGTGTGCTGCACTTGGCCCAGGCTGCTCCATTCTGCATTTCATTTTTTTAACCTATTTTCTATTGGAGGTCTACTATTTTTTCCAATAGAGGCAAAAAGCTCACGTTGGGCTGACCTACGTGTTTTTTTTGCCACTAATGGGCCTTTCGTTGGTTTTCGCCCGCTAACACCAGAATTCCTATCGCTATCTGACTAATGTTAGTGGCAGTTTTCACCGCTGATCCCTGAAGCTATCGCCATGTAGCGACGTCTTGTACATACGTCGCTAACAAGGCGATTGTTTTCAGCGGTACACAGCGGTAAGAAAACTGCCGCTAACTAGCATTAGCGGTAGTTTTCGCCAGTCCTTGTACATATGCCTCTTGGTGTGTACCGATGTAAGATGTTATTTTTTCTAGTGCACAATATCTAATTTAAATGTCTGTAAATGAACTGTGAAAATATTTACCAAATATATCAGAATTAGGAATGCACAAAAGAAGCACACTTTTGGTAATTCTGAAGCATTGCAGAAACAAATATTTTTTTACAATAAGAAAAAAAGTACACTTGGTGATGCTATTTCCACACATTATCATTTGTGTACTGTATAGTTTGATCAGCAAAATTGCGTAACTGTGCAAACGTAATGGCCATTTCAAAAGAAAATGCGTTGTCTGTAATGGCAGTCCACTATCTCACCATGCATACTCCACTCTGCGCAACTCTATTCTATGATACTGTACTCCATTCTACACCAGTCCACTCTACAACACTCTACTCCACAACACACTATGTCATTCTACTCCCGGCTACGCTGCACCACTCCACTTTACACCACTCCACGCCACTCTTTGCTACTCCACTTTACGACACTGTAGTCCACTCTTCTCCATTCTACTCCACTCTACACCACTCTGCCCCCCTCTACACCACTCCACTCTATACCACTCCTATCTACACCACTATACTCCACTCTATGCTACTCAACTCTATGCTATTCCACTTTATGCCACTTCACTCTATGCCACTCCACTCTCCAGTACTCCACTCTACGACACTTCACTACACCATACAACACTCTATGACACTCTACTCCACTGTACGCGATTCAACTTTACTCCACGTTATGCCACTTCACTCTAGGCCACTCTACTCCGCTCTAAGCCACTCCACTTTACAGCAATCCACTACACTCAACTCCACTCCACTCTACAACACTCCACTCCATGATACCTCACTCTATAACACTCTACACCCTTCCACTCTACTCAACTCTACGACACTCTACTCCACTCAATGTCACTTCACTCTATGCCACTTTATTCCACATCACTCTAGGCCACTCTACTCCTCTCTAAGTCACTGTACTCCGTGCCCTTACACTTTATGACACTCCACTCCACTCCACTTTACTGCACTCCACTCCACAATACTTCACGCCACAATATTCCACTCTATGACACTTTACTCCATCTCACTCGACTCCACTCTATGACACTCTACGACACTCCACTGTACGACAGTCTAAGGGGCATATCAGCAAGGCAGCGCTATAAAATTATTGCCGCTTTTGCGTCTGTTTTCGGGCGAAAAGCGGCGATAATTTCATCACCTTATCAGCAAAGACACGCTATCGCATGTTTTGCTGATTTAGCGCCCCTTACAACAACGCCCAGCTTTGCATCTCTAATGAGATGCAAAGTGGGCGTTCCGAGCCAAAATAACTGGAGAAATGTCGCTAACCGATATTTCTCCAATTATCAAGCTGCACGCAAACAAGCAGAGCGATAAGAAAAGTAGCGCTAACCACAGTTATCGCTACTTTCCTTACGCCTGCTTGTAATCTGATTTAGCCATGTAATCCAATGGGAGGTGGATTACATGTCTAAGACCAACCTGCCTTATCAGCAAGGTATCGCTGGTCGCAGTGCGATTATCGCTGGATTTCCAGCGATAATCACACTGTTTTCCAGCTAACGCATGGATTCCTATAGCTTGGGAGATAAGCGTTGCTGATAGCACGCTAACTCCGCGATAGAATCCAGCGTTAGCCTGCGATAATTATCCTTGTGCTAAAAGCGCTGAGCGATAATTATCGCAGGCCCTTGCTGATATGATAGTGGAGTGAAGGGGTGTGGAGTGAAGGGGTGTAGAGTGGAGTAAAGGGGCATAGAGTGCCATGGCATGGAGTGGAGTAGAGTATCAAGAGTTGAGAGGTGTAGAGAGGAGGAGCATTGAGGAGAGGCATCAAGTGGAATGTTGTAAAGTGGAGTAGTATGTTGTAGAATGTCATGGAAGGTAGTAGAGTGCTGTGAAGAGTGCTAGACTGGAGGGTCGTAGAGTGTAGTGTAGTGTAGATTGTGTCATGGAATACTGTGGAGTGGAGTGACATGGAGTGGATTGGCGTAAAGTGGAGTGTTGTACGTGATGAGGCCCAACAAGTTTTTTACTTTAGATCACTGATAGTGTTGGCTAAGCAACTCCAAATCATAAGGTAAAATTGACCTGGGGAGCAGTAGAGTCACTAAAGTTGGGGCAACTGGAAATCGCGCCCCAGCAAAGTATCCTCTGCACCCTCTTGGTGCCCTATCACCATTTCCATTAGGAAAAACAAAGACAGTTTTAAAAGAAAAACAGAAAGCAGGACTAGCACTGTTTAGTTAAACCTGCAGAAAGAAGTAGGGCTGTAGGGGAAGAACAAAAAACCAAGATGCACAATAAATATTGATGTGATAGCAATTAAAAAGACAAGGAATTATGTGAAAAGAGAAATAAATAAGTGCAAGAGGTAGAAATAAGGTAGTGGAAGGGAGAATAAATAAATGAACAACAAGGAAGAAAGGTGATCAGTTATGTATGTGTGTGGCTCTTTCTGCATACATAATCACATACATTATATATATGTACATAGACACCTACAGATACATATATACAAATATATTGCCACTTCTGTGACTGAGTAAGAGTTTCCATTCAAAAAGAATTTAATAACTTTGATGCAGTTCAATGAATACTCCTTGCAAGTTTTGTACAGATCCATCATGTTGGGGGGCCTAGAAAGGGGAGAGGATTTCAAGAGCTATTTCCCATTCTGATTCTTTGCTCCTCAATACTGAAAAAATAATCTGAACAGAACTACACTAAATTTGGCATAAAGTTAAAACTTTTCCCATAAAAAGTGCCATTGCATCATTTAGTGTGTAAGTTTGAGAAATCTGCATTTAACAAGGTCATTTGGTTGGGCAAGAAGGCATTACATTTTAGAGATTTCTAGAATGCTAATTCACAGATTCTGAAATCCAATTAAAAAAACAAATGTACAGCACTGAACTAGCAAGCTTTCCCCCCGCTGCTTGCACAGTGTTGTTAACAGGGCCTGGTCAAAGGCCAGGCCCCTGAACGACTCCATCCACTTGTGCTAGGTCGAAGGACGTTCACTGCGGCTGCAGGCCACCCGTGATGAGTTGGGTACAATTCTTATGACTTCACAATATTTATGCCAAAAAATAGCAACAACTAAAAGCGAAACGAAATTAACCAACTACAAATACCCAAACCAATTAAACTCTTGGCCGTAAAGCCTTCCCCTGTGATGCTAAGCCTTGTGCTTGAATCTTCATAACTTTTTTTCCACAAAAGGTATCCATGCCACATTTGTGTCTTTTGCTCCAACATCTGGGGTGCAAAGGAACACAGGGTTTTTTGATTCATTTAAAGGAACTGAGAAAATAGAACAATGTAGCTAAATTGTGCTTTCTGGGGAGACATTGGAAAAAAGTGCTGTGTAAGAAAGCGTGTTTTGTTTTAAAAATGGCATCAACAATAAATTTACTGTGTTAGGATCGCTGTCTTCCCAACTTTCAGGAACAAGCAGGTCTGTATAAAAAAACTATTTTTTACCACAGAGGTAGCCCATTTTGGGGGTGGTTTCAACCTACTAGCAGTTTGTGGTAGAAACAGGTAGTAAAGCCATGGGTTATCCCAGAAAGCTATATATTTCTGAACAATAGACAAAACTCTGTTTTCAGCAAGGGGTCATGTCTCTAGATCTCTCAAGGTTTTCCCAAAGAAACGATTTGTTGAAATAAAAAAATAATGATAATGAGTAGGAAAAGTGGGATATAGTGTGCTTTTTGCCTCCCCTTCCCCTTATGAGGCAGATTGGGGTTACACATCTCCATCCCCACCCCCGGGGGTGGGGGGAACTAAAAATATAGGTGACTGGGGGGGCCCTGTCCTCCTATGAACAAATCTCTAGTGTCTAGAGGAATCATGAGACGATCTCATCACACTGTGATTGTTTGGTGTTTTTCAGGGTACGAGAGGTATAGCCGGAAAGCGGAGTTCCTCAGCTTTCCAGCGACACCTACCTTTTTGCACAATTCTGAGTGAGTGCAGAGAACGGGGCTCTTTCATCCCCCTCCACATTCCCAGGGAAATCAGTGAGCAGTTTCCTAAGTGCCCATTCTGCAAATGACATAATCACATCACTGATGCAATTGCATCATTTGCAGGACCGCCTCACAACCATGGCCCAGAGGAGGAGAGTCTCCAGCTCTGACCCGGGAGGGATGTGAAGGGAGGGCACAGGAGCAGCACAAACAGCTGCTGCTCCAATTCCAGACACTTGGGCGAGGCCACCACATCCATAGTGTCAGGTTGTGAGGGTTATAGATGTGGAGGTCACATCCATAGTGTCCAAAGGGTTAATGATACTACATTCATAGTTGTCTCTGTCAATGTGGCAAACGTAATGTGATATGCAGCCTTATCTCTGAGATGATTTACAACATTTGTAATTGAATCAGTGTCATTAGGAGTGAGATCATGAGCATTGCATTTGGTGTGTGAGTTATGGTTTGCATGAATGTTTTGAGTGTTATGGATTGTGCTCCTAACTATAACTTGCAAATTTGAGTGGTTTTTCAGTTTTAATTTGAAACCATAACATCTGTAACCAATAATACCAAAAAACCCTGACATTCACCATAGATGAATGAGTTAACTATAACTTGCGTGCCTGCCAAGAACTGATTATGACCTCACATACTGCATAAACTCATGACATGTTAAATGACAATATTGATAACATCAGTGATGACACATCAAATGACACAATCAATGTAATTATGGATGCCATTTAACATGTCACGAGTGATGTAATATGTGAAGTCATTCATAGCAGGTGGTTGGCTGAACACTCCCCCCCCTCCTCCGCTGGGGCCTGAGCAGCCCTGTGGACACGCAATCCACATTTGGTATTATTATTTATTTTTCATTTTTCGTATGGTGTGAAGCTTGTGCGCTGATCCTGAGGGAGTACCATAGGAGTACTGCAATGCTGGTGGCCCAAAATGTTATTTTTCTTTAATTTGTTACCATTGGGGGGTCCCTCTGGTTCCCCATACAAGTGTCTGTGGGTCACGGTATCCATACCCTGCCCCCTTATACTATTTTGTTTCCAGGATGCAGTGACCGAGTCCCTGAGTCCTCTAATAGCCACTGCAACATTTTCTTCCAAGTTGCGACTGTCCAATCAGATTGTGTGTTACTATGGGCAACGTACCAATCAGCAGTAACCAAATTGCCCACAGGAGAAAAAGCTTCCTCTGCCAAAAAGAGGGCTCTACTTTTTTAATTTTCAGTACTATGGCAGTCCTGTGGAACCAACTGCCCAGAGATACTTATTTTTTAACCCCTTCATGATCACCCTGAACACCATTTTAACGCACAAGTCTAAAAAATGACTGGACAGATTTACATCAAATCACAAAAAGCACGCTTTCTAGGTAAAGCTCTAACTTTTTGCCAAATTTGCTGTGATTCCTTACAGCCATTTTTTACTGTATTGATGACAGAAGTTTCCTATGGTAATTAACATGGGGAAACGATGTTTTGGGACTCACATGCTTTTCTTAGCCTCCACTTGATGATTCATCGTGAAACTTTCCATAAAGGAGCCAAGTAGTTAGTTATAGTTAGGACCAAGTTTCCATAGGAAGAGCATTTTTTGTTTTGCTTATAACTTTGGCGTCGTTTGATGAATCTTCATGACATTTTCCAAACTAATTCTTTGTTCATATCAGCTCCTAGGTGGGACATTTGGGGGTGATTTGTCAAGGTGGGGCTGAGAAAAAAGAGGGTCCCAAAATGTGTTTTCTCCATGTTAATTTTCATAGGAAACTTTAGACAAGGCTACAGGTCGAACGGGGAATAGAATTACCCCAAATCTGACAGGGAGAAGGGTCTTGGTCTAGAAAGCACGCTTTTGTTTATTTGGTGTAAATCCGTTCTGTAGTTTTTGAGAAGTATGGAAATTTACAGATATCGATATTTGGAAATTCTGCCATCTGATTGGCTGAGGCGTTACGAGCACGAGCGCTGCGAGCGGTTGCAACTAGAAAGTGATGGCCGCCATTTTGTGATTCCGTTGAAGCGAGTAAGGGGGAAAAAGGGTGAAAAGAGTAGGAAAGAGGAGGGTAGGAGCGCTGTGAGATCTGTGGGGGGTTAGGGTGTACTGCACAGGGAGTGTGAAGCGATGTATTCATCCCTACCGGTGTGAAAGTGCTGTTTTGCCCAGAGTGTGATGGTGCTGAGGTGAGGTGCTGGTACACTCGGGATGAAACCGTGAGCTGGTTGCTGTAAACTGATGTGCTCTGGGCACTGTAGGATCCTGGCCGCTGTAGCATAGCTGTGCAAGTGGTGTTAGTATGGGTTTAGACTATAGCGGGAGTGGGAAGCAAACTACTCACCCCTACCGGTCTGAAGACTCGAATGGAGTGTTTTAGCAAGCAGGAATAAAGAAATAATCGTGAAGAATATAATGCAGAATGTTGCAATGCCACAGAAGACAAATGGTGAAATCAGGTGTGTTTAAGAAAGTGGTTGTGTGGGATAAAGCGATGGAATCTGCAAGTTATATAAAAATTGTCTTTATGTAAGTGCCATAAATGGAACCACTGGTGCAAGAGCTAAGGCATCCAGCTGAGACAAACTCCAACCGCTTCTGTTGTATTCAAACGTAAGCTTCTGCATCAGTCAATTCCACATTACATGTTACAGTTCCATGTGACATAAACAATACCTATTAGACATGAATGAGTGTAAATTGTAGAATGAAAATAAAGGTAGGATACTATTACCACACTGTGCCAACCAGTCCTAAACAATGTCGTGTTTTTTTATCTTGATCGCCAGTTCGTGAGCAGAGGCTGAGGATAAGCTAATTTGTGTGAAAGGGCTTTGTGGATAAGAGGCAGACAGAGAGATGTGTGTACAAAGAATAGATATGGTTTCAAAATGGATGTCGGGTTTAGGCTAATTTAGCAAGTAAATAGCATAGGCCATACATCATCCATTCCTGGTTAGTGTGGAGAGGTAAGGGCCAATAATGCAAACAGAGTTCAAATGGCTAAGCATACTTAGAAAGTTATTATGTGAAAATAGTTCAATTGAAGTGTATTAGAAAATGGAATAGGAAAATGTCAAAAAAGTTGGAAAAGATCAATCCAAGAATAAAGTGAATTTCTTACAAGTCTTGGAGATTGCAGTCCGGAAGTTCTTCAGCGGCTTGAGATGCGTAATGTTCCAAGAGGCGATTGTTGCCATCGTGTGAGAAAAGCGAAGTGATCCAATTCATATCCCCGAAGGGACAGTAATGTTCCTCGAATGTTGCAGCGGCAATTTGAATTGGCAGGCAATCTGCGATGTTGTCAAAGGTCGCACGTTGCAGGAGATCTTTCGCGGCTGCGCAGAAATCCCATTCCGCCAGGGTACCTTTTTGCGTTGCATCCGCCATTGCTCTACTGCCCAAACAATCAAGTTCATGGTTTTCAAGATACTCCATTGCCTGCTGGATATCGGGAACGTTTGCTGGGATGTTGGTAAGGCATAGATCCATTCGCCAGTCGATTGGGCAAGTTTTGCAATAAAAAGATGGTTGCACGCAGATTGTATATGTGTAAATAAATGTCATGTTGTAGCTGGCTTCGATAATAGATAGAGGCAGGCAGCCGAAAAGTTGTTCCATTTTTTCACGGTATTGATGTAGCTTCGCGTAGAGGCGTATTCTGTCGGACATGCTTGTTACCACAGGGAGCGTAGCCATTTTTAACAAGCTAAAGTAGTAGTAGGATGGTCGCAAACAGAGCGATAATTATGGGCACTGTTGCTGTTATTCCAGAGATAATCTAATGAATGAAGTCTGGTATTAGACTAAAAACAGTTTGAAAGCCTGTGAGAAGGCTGGAGGAGACAATGTTAAAAAAGTGAGCCAGACCTTAAATGTCAGATGTGTTGAAAATTGTGTAACAATTCACAAAGTGTAATGGGAGGTTCGTATTTAAAAGGGAGTGTATTTTACTTGAAGTTAGTGCTATCTGCAGTCGATAAATTACTTTTGGAGAAGTTAGGGACACTTCTGTTTGAAACAAAAGCGCTTACAGTTTGCTCCGTCTAATAAAACCTGTTTTCAAAGTAGGTATTGAAGGCCAAGTTGAACTTTGGGAGTTACTTTGTGTGGGTGGGAATAGAGATTGCCAGAGGAAGTTATCCGGTTTGAAACAGTAAGGACATACGGTATGCCAGCTCACATTGCGTAGCATTCCATGTTATTAAGAAGCAGATAATTGCCGTTAGAAAGCTGTGTGAATGTTGGTCTGATTGTGGGTGTTGGCGTGCTTTTAAGAAATGACTGCCATTGTGGTCGCACTTTTCACCTGTGAGAAAAACGTCTGTATCCTCTTTAAGACAGCAATATGTAAATGGGAGAAACCACTGCTCATGAATAAACGCGCTACCTTATATAATCACATACAACATGACAAACAACATGTACACCTAGCAGACACAACAACACTACTTACTGTGGGAACCGTGGCTAGCCATGTACACAAACCAAACATGGCATGGCACCTCTGCCACACAATGCAGAATGCGGGGAGAGATGGGAGGAAAGTATGTGCGAAGGTGGCAAGTGATTCTCGATTATAAAAGTATACAATGCAAAGTGTTGAGGGGATGTGCTGGAGAGACTTGAGCATGCAGAGCACAGACATTTACATGTCAACATACACTGATGGTCTATTGAGTGAAGTCGACAGTGGATGCAACCATGATAGTACAGTCAGTTGGGAAGATTATGAAAACATAGCGCGTACGTGCCCCCTCCCCCCAAATCTTTAGTGTAGTGGGCTGGCTCGGCATATGCAAGGCTCGCGTAGGGGTATGAATAAAAGGCACATTTCTCTGGGTGTGGTTCTCTTCCGGAATGGCGAACATGTCTGTCAGGTCTGCGCAGCTTACACCGCCATGAGGCTGACGCCGTGAGCGAGGGTGGCTGTGGGAATAATGCTCTCAGCCTGCTGCTACCCAGAAACAGTCATGGCTGCTGTGACACACATATGCCCCACAGTTCACATTTCGACACCGTTGTATGTGAAAGAGGGCCCACCACGTGCCGGCGGAAGCTTTTGGGCCGAGGTCTGCGAGCCAGGAAGGCTCCTGAGATCAACGCTGGCTACCGCGACACAGGCAAACAGCGCCCAGCCTGAGGCCCAGCACCGTGAATTGCTCTGTATACTACTAACACAGTAGTCGAAGAGGTACCAACAGTGGAACGGTGTCTTGATCCCACAATGAACGATGTTAGAACTGCATCTAAGAGTGCAGATGAAGGTACTCCTTTCGACTAGCTGTAACCAACTCTAGGTTCCAAGAGTGGAACGGTGTCTTGATCCCACAATGGATGATGTTAGAACTACATCTGAGAGTGGAGATGAAGGTACTCGTTTCGACCAGGAGCAAGCAACTCTAGGTCCCAACAGTGGAACGGTGTCTTGATCCCACAATGGACGATGTCCGATATTAGCTGCTGCTTGTGAATTTTCACAGACGTCCCTGCGTTGACGTGCATCAGACTCTGTACTTCCATAGCTAAGTGCTGCACATGATTATTGTGCTTGGTTCACAACAGTCGGTGGAGTACACCGCGGTACAGCAGATCCAAACAGTGGAACGGGGTCTTGATCCGAAAATGGACAATGTTAGATCTGCATCTGAGAGTGGAGACGAAGGTACTCGCTTCGACCAGGTGTAACCAACTCTAGGTCCCAACAGTGGAACGGTGTCTTGATCCCAGAATGGACGATGTCCGATACTACGTGCTGCTTGGTTTTCACAGAACTCCCTCCGTTGAGGTGCATCAGACTCTGTGCTTCCTTAGCTAATTGCTGCACATGATTATTGGGGTTGGGTGACTGCAGTCGGGGGAGTACACCATGGTACAGCAGGTCCGAACAGTGGAACGGGGTCTTTATCCCACAATGGACAATGTTAGAACTGCATCTGAGAGTGGAGACGAAGGTACTCGCTTCGACCAGGTGTAACCAACTCTAGGTCCCAACAGTGGAACGGTGTCTTGCTCCCAAAATGGACGATGTCGATATTACTTGCTGCTTGGTTTTGACAGAACTCCCTCCTTTGAGGTGCATCAGACTCTGTGCTTCCGTAGCTAACTGCTGCACATGATTATTGGGCTTGGTTGACTGCAGTCAGTGGAGTACACCATGGTACAGCAGGTGGGAACAGTGATACGGGGTGTTAATTCTGTGATTGAGGATGTCAGAAGTTAAAGTTTGTGATGATTTCTGTGTACCCACTCCGATCAGGTGCAACCAACTGCGTGCTTCCGAATCCAACGGCACGTGGCTGTGAGGCATTAATGACAACTGCCTCTGGCCTACAGTGTGGTCAGCAGGGCTCACAATTCAGATGGAGTGGTGATTGTTTAATTACAGAATCCAGTAGGCAACTAACTACAACGTCTATTGAAATATACACAATAGCCTTTTAGTATACTTGCTTGAAGAAGTTTTTTAAGATGACTTATAGGTCTAGTACAATGACCAAATTCTTCTTGGTAGTGGTAAAGAACACTGAATAACAGTGTACACAGTGGACAGCAGAGATCGCAATTTGAATTGTTTTGATTTATTTATTGCAGAGTTTTGTGTAATTTATGTTGTTGTATTTTGTGAAGAGGAAGTGAGAAAAAGTATTCATGGAAGACTGTGCTCACTACTGCCTTCAATTTACACTGCAGACAGCAGTGTTTACAATTCAGATTGAGTCGCTATTGTAGATGACGCAGTCCTGTAGGCAAAAGACATTGCCCGAGTGCGCTCTGTCCGCACCACGCATACGCATCATCACAGGGTCCGCACACGTTTTTTGTTGCTTCACGTATGGCAAACAGGAAAGCTCAAGTCAACGCCACGTGGCTGTGGGCCCTTGCTGACCGCTCTGTGGCCTACACTGCAGACAGCAGTGTTTACAATTCAGATTGAGTCGCTATTGCAGATGATGTAGTGTTGTAGGCAACAGACATTGCTCCTAGTACGGCCTGCTCGCAGCACGCATCATCGCTGGCTGTGTACATGCTGAATGCTTTTGATGTGGCTATCTAAGTGCACTAGACCTGATGGACCCTTTATGATACAATCTTTTTGTTTATTATTTCAGATCTACTGCCTGTATCTTAGTTTACCACAAGTTATGGTTGTTTTACGATAGAATCTTTTCTGTATTATTTCACATCTAGTGTCCCTACCTTACTGCAGCACAAACTATTGACCCTTTTATTATTGAATCTCTGTGTGTGATCCAATGATTACTGTTGTAATTGATGCTAGCAGCAACCATTCCCTGAGGGCTACTTTACACTCACCCCACACGCATCCAGCACAGACGTCACTGAATATGTAACGCTGGTAATAAAAAGGAGTCGAGCGCACGTGCCCGTACCCACTTCCACTATCTATCTATTTCCGTGTGTTTATTATGTATGCATGATACTGCCTCTGCGCCGTAACACATGACATTGTGCTGTGGACAGTGTATGCAACCATGTTCTAGCAGTGGAGAAAAGTTCTGTTATGTAGCTTTTAGATGCATGGCTATCACAGGTGGAAGGCTACTTTACAGAGCATGAATATTGATGAAGATGATGGTTGCATGTTGTGTGTACTGTCAGATATGTGTACATAGCAAAAAGTTTTCAAAAAAGCTCTGTAAGGAGAAGAGTAGTCTCTCATCAAACGCTGTAGAGAGAATGGCGAAAATTGGTGGGGTCCTCCAACTGTTACAATGGGAAATGTTATGAACCAATCAAATGCTTTTCTTTAAGGTCACATGGCAATCGCGCAGCCAGCGTGCAAGGAGGCACCACCCGATGCGATTTTAAGAAAATATTACTATAATATACGTTTATTACTGTTAGAAATATATAAATGTTTAAAATATTTTAGATTATCGCTTGTTCTCATATACATTTTAAACTTATTTAGATATAGTTTCGAGACGAAAAAAAATGAGGAAATTGCGTTCCCGGCGCGACACTATACGTCTATGACGTAACACAGGCCTAGCAGCGTGCAATCGTTGCATACACAAGGTGCAGCGGGCGTGACCCCATACGTACATGATGTAAGGCGCAGCTTGGTACTGGGTACCCGTCGCATGCCAAAGTAGCAGCTGGCGCGACCACATACGTATATGATGTTACGCGGGACGCGGTATCATGAACCTGTCTGATACGAAATGCGCATCCTTTACGATTTTAGCAATATGGCGGATAGGATTGGTGTGCTGTTGGAGCTTGGTACACTACTGGTACGGGACTTCATTTTTATCCAACAAAAAAAAACCGATATACATACTTTTTTTGGAAGATAGAAAACATTACGTATTTTTCAAATTAAAAACAAAAAGGTTGATAGAGTTCCTAAATATTACAAAAAAAGTAGAAAAAACATAGGTTTTTGAAATATTAAAATATGAAATTAACATTTAAAAAACCTTCGAAATTCACTGAAAAAACCATAGGTTTTACAGACGTTATAGTTAGGAATTAGCATTTAAAAAACCTTAGAAATTCACCGAAAAAACCATAAGTTTCAGGGACGTTATAGTTAGTTGGACATTTGACTCATATAAAATCAGAGAAATTCGCCTGTTATAGTCAGTTGAGCTAACTATAACTCTTGCGCTCGCAATGCACTGGTGATGACGTCACATATTACATCACTCATGACATGGTCAGTGACATCACTGATGATATCACTGATGATATCACTGATGACATCTCAAATTACATCACTGATGACATCATCCACCTGATAATCTGATGCACATACTGATGGCCTAATATAAACTTTGATACACACACTCTAAAATACAGACTACTATTTTTGAAACCATACACACAACAATGCCAGATACTACATACCACCCACTATTTCCTAGGTCTACACTCATATCCACTCACTTATACATGCAGTTACTCATCAATACAGTACTATAATATGCACTCATACACCTATACATATAGTCAGAGTCTGCCACTCATCCATAGTTACTCACACACCTAGTCAGTCATGCAAAGAATCAATCACATACCCATTTACTCATGTATAGAGTTATACCCACCAACTGCGTTATTTATACACACACCACATCACTTATTTATGCAGATACTAATACATACTTACTGTCTTATACAATCACTGATACAAGCAGACACTTTTATACACCCACTCCTTCAAATAACTTACTCTCACGTATGGTCATTTATATACTCCAACACTCACATATACTGCCTTAAAACATATGTAGTTACTCACACACATACCAGTGAGAAATTCATTCACTCACCAACACACCCATACACACACTAACTCACCCATACAGCCCTTTCCAGGTATACTTTTGAATACATACAACCAGTGAATCACCCACTCAAACATGTATGCAGAGAGTCACACCCCCCCCCACCCACCCACACAGATACTCTGGCACTCATACAGATACTCAGACAACAAATCAATAACCCATATAGACACTCATGTAGCTACTCACCAACCCATGCAGCCGCTTATACACCAACTGAGACACTAATACAGACTTTCACACAGTTTAGTCACTAACACATACATTCAGTAACACATGTTCAATCACTCAGTTATACAGTCAGTCACGCACCTACTAAATAATCCGTTCAGGGAATTGTAAATTCACTCTTTCTTCAATACTCCTTGGCATAGATATATATGAAAAATATTTAAACTTTACAGAAATACATATTCACTGTATGATGTCATCAGTGATGTCATTTACGATGTCTTCAGTGATGTCATCAGTGATGTCACTGACCATGCCATGAGTGATGTAATATGTGACGTCATCACCAGTGCATTGTGGGCGCGCGAGTTATAGTTAGCTCAACTAACTATAACAGGCGAATTTCTCTGGTTTTATATGAGTCAAATGTCCAACTAACTTTAACGTCCCTGAAACCTATGGTTTTTTCAGTGAATTTCTAAGGTTTTTTAAATGCTAATTCCTAACTATAACGTCTGTAAAACCTATGTTTTTTTCAGTGAATATATATATAGCCACGAACCCTCCAGCAGAACTGGAGGAAGAGGCCACACGGGGGAAATCTGGAAAAAGCCTTTAATTGAACATGCAGGTAAGGCATTATGCATTTCGACCTAATAGTCTTCTTCAGATGCCACTGCTGTACTGCGAAACAGCCCCACGTCTCTGCTTTTTTAAATGCCTCTGCAGACCTCCCACTCTGGAAGGGAAGCACCTCCCCTGCCGTGTGAACGCTCCCCTGCTGTAGTGCTGTTCGTCCTACAGCTCCCAGAATGCATCATCTCTGGGTAGGTGCTGCAAGGGGAATAGATGATGGAAGTCCTTATGGCTTTGGTGCACTGCAGAACGGGGCGCACTGTTGCGGGTGCAAATAAAGTCCTCGAGCTTCTCTGGGTCCCGCTCATACATCATAACCTCACTCAGCACAAGTCGGACGAGTCATTGGCTGGCACAATGTCCAAACCTTTCCGTGGAATCACGAGCTGCCGGCTGGCAGCAAACCCAAATCGACCTGTGCTGGAGAGGTGAGCTGCAGTATTATATATATATTATATATGATATATGTGGATATAATATCCAAGACATATTGACCACCCTCCACCGCACCTCATGTCCTGGGTGCATAACTCCAGCGGTGGTGAGCCGGTACAAATTGATCCACTCTGGCAGATAAGTGCACGTTCGTCAGTCAGAGTCTGCCAGATATATATATATATCTCAAAATGAACTTGACGCTGTGAAAGAGGAACAACTGATTACTTAACATGATGCACATGATTAAGACCTAGAGGGGGTCGAAACGTGTTATGCAAATGCAAGAACTCGCTGCAAATAAATGAAGTTGTGATGCTACTTACTGGCTTTTGGGCTCGTTTTGTCCCTGGATTCAGGGGTCTTTGGCTTTTGGATATATATCAGTGCATACCAGAAGATATTCTTTGTGTTTGCCTGTTTGCCCTTTATAAGTGTACCCCAAATTATAAAATTATATGAGTGGTCCTTTGCATCCCCTCTCTAAAAATCATTTCCCGAGACACCATTTGCGGGTAGGATTGTAGAGCCCCTTTGCCAAAGCTCCTGATAATATTAAAAAGAATATGCGTACAAGTAAAACAGCGCACTGGGATCATGAGAGAACTCACATTATCCTTTGTAATTAAAACGCAGCTCTTTGGCAGCCATATTGGAGTGGTGTGTGGCCGTCTGTCCCACAGGTGGCTGCACAACTTTTTTCTGATTGGCTACGTTTGCACCGTGTGTAAGGCTTTACATAGATGGGTTAGCTTGCCAACTGAGGTTATTATTAACAAGAGTAATTCATCACGCGCAACTGTAAAACACAGAACATGATGAAGTCGTTCATCACATTTCTTTCAATAAATGGGCGGAGGAGGACGGAGGCATGCTCGGGCTGCCAGCACCACACATCTGCCGCACTTGGATTAATATGGCGCGCTGAGTCACAAGCGCTTAGCGTTCGAGGCGATTGTTGGAGGCCAGATGTGGCGTCTGCTCAGATCTGCCTGTCATGCGTTCATTCACCGTGAAAACGCAAATGCCGGCTGATGGCCGTGTTTAGATAAGACACATGCGGAGGGCAGGAACGGCTCAGCAACATGCAGAAGGAATGCGGATACCTGACTTTTTCCTGGCCAAGCTTTGAATGCTGAAACTCCTTAAGATCACAGAGGAGCACTGACATATGCTTAACCCTAAACCAATTCCGCCATTTTATGGAACTCTGCATCCGGCGACGATTGTTCTTAACATTCCGTGTGTCTGTCCGTTCATCTGTCCACCCTTCAATTTGCTCGCTATCTCTCTTTCTGTCCGTCTCTAAATGTCCAGCTGTCCATCCGCACCCCAATGCTTAATGTGTCATATAATAAGTGCCAGTGCTCAAAGTGAGCCGAATGCCAAGGCAGCATAGATAGCGTGCACGTTTTCAGGTTGTTAATGTGTGACATTTTTGATGGTTCAGTGAACTATGAGTGACATTCAACAGCCAAATGCGTGACACTTAGGCCCAGATTACGAGTAGGCCTGTAAATTCCGAGTTGTGTGTAAACCTATTTACGCGCCGGTCGGAATTAGGAGTTTGGCTGTATTTAACGCATCGATAATTATCGGATGCGTGAAATACCACAGCTGTTGTTAAATTTCAGTAGGTTAACCATACCGAAATTTAACAGGGGAAATTATACAATATTTACCATACCATGCAGAGTTTGGTGCATTAAACATCAAAATCCGCATGTTGTTCAGCAGAAACGCAACAAGAAGCTTTAAATAAATGTTGAATCTTCTGCAAAACACCTGCTAACCTACTGCGACTATGCAAGCTGATTGTACTGTAAAACAGTTGTGTAACCACGATATTAAACAATAATCAATCAGTAAAGGCCGATAATACCACACTTAGGGGCAGATTTATATCGGACTTGTGCCACTTTTACGCCGCCGTTGCGTCACTTTTGTGACGCAGCGGTGGCGTAAACCCTGCGCCATGTGGCGCCCCATTTACATCATGACACATCTATGGAGATGCGTCACTGTGTAAAGCCCTGCGCCACATGAAACCTGCGTCAAGTTTCATGTGGGCGTTTCAACTCAGGGGGGCGTTCCGTCGCAGGAACGCCCCTGAAAAGTGACTCAGTGAAATCTATAAGATTTCCCTGAGTCACTTTCCCAACGCTGATGCGTCAAAACCCTGCGCCTGCTTGAAGCAGGCGTAAGGCTTGACGCACCATGTTAGGGATAGGAAAGGTTGGAACAGTGCTGGAGTTGCGTTGCGCTTGCGACGCAACTTCAGCACTGCGCCAACCTTACGCTGGCAGATACGTCACGTATCTGCTTGTCCTTGCGCCACGATGCGCCGCACATCTGCGGTGGCCCAAGGGCAAACTTGCGTGACGCATCTTCCCTGGCGCATCCATGCTGATTTGCAGGGATGCGCCAGGGAACATAAATCTGCCCCAGAGCATTTAGAGGCTACATGCCAGAGGCATTAAACAACAGTATGCTCCTATAAGGAATTTGGTGTTACCCAAGGAATGAAATAATCCTAATATTTTGCCTGTCATTTTTTGCACATCAGAGCTGCATGCCACCGACAGTATGTGCAATATAGCAAATGCATTATGGCTGTACCTGGACTACCCCGCAAACATATTCTTGAAACACTGCTTTTTTTAATGCATAAAGTACAAATAATACCTGCTTGTGCTGTAGTTCAAAGCTGTAAACCTGAGGCAGTAAGTGCTGCATCATTTTTAAATGTGCAGATTCACACAGCTACTCCATCACCACTTGAACATGCCAATAACAAGGCCTGCTTCTAATAGGGCTTCGAAGCTGCTAGCACAAGGTCATGATAGGCGCAATAGGAATGCTATGCTGTTTTAGGGTGGCTGCTGCCACAAGAATGGGCCATCCTTCATTAGTATGGTAAGGGGTGTCAGTGAATTAAAGTGAAACTTTGGAAACAAATGGTTTCGGATACTCCCACCCCACGCTCAATCTTGGGATTTGGGGCTCCAAACTCTTAAGACAGCACCCCTTATTTACTCCTGATCACCATGGTTCCTGGACCTCACGTGGTCCTCTGTCAGGAGATGTCACCCTAGAGATACGCTTCAAAAGAAGGTATCCAGGTGGAAAAAACATGCATGATCTTCCTTTTTATGCCCCCTCTGAGCAGCGCCAACGAGCTCGATGCCCACCGCCAGAGGGCCTGTTGATGGGGGCCAACCACCCTGCATGGTCATAGTGGGCAGGTGCGCCTTGCTGGAAAATAACAAGAGGCAAGGAGCTGTGGCGTTGCGCATGTGACGCAACTGGCACACAGGTGTATAGACCACGGAGTGTAACTGCGGGGGTGCTCCCCCATTGTTCTTTGTGGGTGGATGTGTATGGCTTAGCCCTGGGGCACGAGCGGCACAGTTAATAAAGTTGGGTCTAGGTGGGCAGGGTCTAACGAGAGACCACTGAGGCCGGGACCACTTGATAAACTGTCTCCATGTTTATTCTAGGCCCGACACATGGTAGGCTACTTCATCGCTGCTCCAGAAGCGGCACTGACCACAACACAACAATTGTCAATGAAAGTGGTTGTACCCTCTGTCTTTGTCACCTGTCGTCAGTGTGCCTCGTGTGCAGCGGAAGCACGCTCTGTGAGGGGCACGTCGCTTGTGCCACACGGGATGGTCTGCGTGTGATCCAGCACATGGCCACTGCTAAGTGTACCTGGCACTGAAGGGTCGACATGCCTGCATGAGTGGTACGTAAACAATCGCACCCGCTTTGCGTCCATGAGGTGTGCCCTGAGGTGCGGGGCCAGAACACGTGGCGCCGACGGAAGGAGCATTTCAGGGAGCAGCTGGCATACTCCTGCGCATTCAGGCCCAGGAAGCAGAGGCATGGTGTGAGCTCCTGCTCAAGTTCCCATCTGCCAGTCACTGGTGCTACCCCAGGCCTTCAGACTCCCAGGGGCTCTTCTGATGCACAGTAGTGGTACCTCAAGTATCCGGGTTCACCTGCAGGGGAGTAAGGTCAGTCACCCCTGCAAGCCTTGTTCCAGTGTATGACACCAAAGACAGAAAGCTTCCTGACTGTGTTCCCCTTCTCACCAGAGACTCTCCAGCTACCAAGGTCTCACCCAGTGTAGTCACCCTAGAGGAGAGGAGAAGTCCCCAGTCTGTGCCACTTACCCACACTTCAAGACAGCGCACATTGATCATTATAATTGCAAAAATTCCCCCCATTGAGCCATTAATCATAGTAGGTGCCCCATCAGTGCAAGCATTCAGGTGGAGAGACTGGGTTGAGAGAGTGGAGCTATACTTTGAAGCGATTGAGGTGGATGATGATAGGAAAAGAGCCATGATACTACACCTGGGAGGCAAGGCCATTCACAGAATCTCTAAGACACTCATGGAAGTGACCCCGAAAATACATGCGACCCGCATAACGGCACTTAATGCGTATTTCAAACCTATGGCCAACCAAGAGTATGAAAGATTTGTCTTTCAGTGGGCCAGGCAGCAAGCGAGGGGACCATTGACATGTTTTAAACCAGGCTAAAAGAGTTGGTGAACACGCATAGTTTTTCCAAATGAAGGGGAAGAAATGAGAGGGCAGATAATCCAAGGATGCGCTTCAGCAAAGCTCCGCGATCACATTCTACAAAAATCAGGTACGTCCCTGGCAGACATTCTGACCATGGGCAGGACCAAAGATCTGTCAAAAGCCTGTGCTTCTCACATGGAAGTGGTCCTTTAAAAGACTGTATTGTCTGAGTTGATCAACGCCGTCACACCTGCCCTGACGCCAAGGAAACCCAATGCATCACCAAGACCCTGCAGGTATTGTGGTGGCCCCATGCACCGCCCAACCGACTGCCCCGCGAAAGGCAAAAAGTGCAAAGGGATGAAAAAAAAAAAACATTTCACAAAGGTCTTTTGCTCCAGCAAAGTAAAAACACCCCAATCGTCTGTCAATACCATGTCTGAAACATATGAACAGGACAGCGACATGGATGATGATGAAGATGCTGAACACAGCGTTCACTCTGTGTTCACAATTGGGATGTCGATACAATCTTAACAACACTTACCACAATGCCAGATACAGATGTGAGAACACTCCATACTAGCCACAGTGGACACAAAGTATCCATCAACCTACCATCTGCAGAGGCCTACCAGATGCTACAACCTCCGCCACCCCTCTAGAAAACAGCAATCAAAGTCTTTGTGTACATGCAAAATATGCCCTTCACCATTAGAGGGAAGTTCTGAACACTCATCACTCATGAGCCCCAATCCCTGGATTCCTTTGTCTATGTTACCAAGGAGGGTCATGGCATGCGGCTGGGGTGCCGCATGGCAGAAGCACTTGGAATCATCACATTTGCCTTTGGAGTTCACCAGGAAGGAGTATCATGCATTTTGACAGAATTCCTCGAAGTGTTTGAAGGCATTGGGTGTTTGAAAGACAAAGAAAAAAAAGTCCACATCGACTGATCTGTGCAGCTCATAGCCCTGTGACAGCACAGAATCGGCCTGCATCTCAAGGCCCAGGTTAAAAAAGAGCTAGAAAAGCTGGAAGCCGCTGGGATAATAGAAAAGTTATTGGGACCCAACCGGTATGTGTACCCCCTTGTGGTGACCAGAAAGCCGAAACAGCTGGATGAGGTACACATATGTGTGGACATGAGGCACCCCAACATGGCGATCAAAAGGGAATGTAACCTGACCCCCACAGTCGATGACCTAAAAGGGGAATTGAGTGGAGCGTGCTGGTTTTCTATGGTAGACCTCAGATTTGGCTACCATTAACTCACCCTGGCGGAGGAGTCAAGGTGCATTATGACTTTCGCAGCCCACGTGGGTTTGCGGTGATACGGAAGACTGAATTTTGGCATCTCTAGAACCGCAGAAGTATTTCGGAGCATGATACGAGAGCTTCTGGTGGACCTGCCGGGAATAGTAAATGTCAGTGACGATATCTTGGTGTATGTGAAATCCATCCCAGAGCATAATTATTGGCTGCGAAGTGTTCACTAATGGATAAGAGACTCAGGACATACTCGTCACCAAATCAAATGTGAATTCCTTAAACAAAGATTAAACTTCTACGGATATACTTTCTCATCAGAAGGGGTGGTGCCCTATCCCGAAAAGGGAGGAGACATCAAAGAGGTAGTCCCACCAGCCACAGTGCCTGAAGTCTGTAGCTTTCTAGGCATGGTCAATTATTGTGGCCATTTTATACAGGATCTGACCACCCTGACGCAACCTATTCAGGAGCTCACCAAATCTGCAACCCCTTGGCACTGGGAAGAAGAACAAGAATGGGCCATGCAAACCACCAAAGCGGTTCTGTCAGCCGACACCACGTTCATGAATTTTGAACCACGTAAGGAGTCTACTATTGCAATTGACACAGGTCCGAAAGGACTAGGAGCCTTGCTGATGCAGAGGCCTGAAAGAATGGTGAATGGGCACCAGTAGTGTTTGTGAGCCAGTCCTTCATTGAGACAGTGCAACAGTACTCGTAAATGCAGAAAGAGGTGATTGCAATACACTGGGGGCGCGAGCATTTCTATCTGTATGAATATGGCCAACCATTTGTGGTCACCACAAATCACAAAACCCTCATCCCCCTCTTCCGAGAAACTGGGTCGAAGCCTCCACCACAAATTGAAAAATGGATGCTTCAGCGCCAGGAATACAATATTGTCCAGGCACCACCAACCCAGCCGATTACCTGTTGAGGCATCCTTGAGCGGCCACCCTGAAAGTGGAGGAAGAAGCCAACGAAATCGAAGAATACATGCAGTACAAACCCGACCGCTCCCGCCCCCTGCCAATCTCGGTGGAACAGATATGACAAGGCACCGCTCATGATGTAAGCCTGCAGAGAGCCTGGAAGCAATCTGGAGCAGCCAGTGGAATCAGTTCAAAGAAAACTGGACCCAGCGCACCTCCGTGGCCCAACGCATCCTGGAGAGTCTCTACCATGTACATCATGAACTAGCTGCTGACCCAGATGGTTATCTCTTGCGCAGTTGGTGGAGCAGGTAAAGCAAAAATTTGTATACCTTCTCTATTTTGCATGAAAATACTAATTACGTAATCATTCTAAATATTAACCTGTATTAACAGTTTGGAGTGTTATTATTAACCAACCTTTGCACCTTAATAAACACAATATACATGTGGGACTAAAATGCTAATTGCATGGCGAATAATTTAAATTTGTAACTATGGTACGCAAACTAACTGTAGGAGGTGTTGAAATAGAGAATTGCATGATTTATGTTGCTTTTGTTATGGTTTGTGCTTCCAGTATTGCGGAATGGTGAGTATTATTGCTTTGAATGTTGCTATAAGCTAGGCAAATACTAATATATATTGGGGTTAGTGTGGGGTTAACATTAGCATCTTCATTTCCGTATATTAATTACTTTTTATGTTTGTTTTTGCTTAAGTTGGCATTCAGGCCTACTAGGCCGCGATATTCAAAATGGAGTTCGGAAGTGGCCACCTTCATTTGAGCGCGATGCCTACTGCGCAGACTCAGATGACTCTGAAGATCTCCAGGCGACTTTTAACTACAAGACTACGTGTTCCTTCTCAAGGATAGGAACGTGGAGGATTGCCAGGACTCAGCTAGTGTGAATGACTGAAAATACAATAGCGACCTGTACCCGGAGGTCTACATGTTGTTACTTCGGAACTTTCGCTTGAGAACCCAAGGGAAAATTACAATTTTGGGAGATGTCATACTCCGTCCCATGGGAAGCAAACACACTTGGGAAAATCACCACTTCTTACAAATTCAGAGGGATTTAGCCAATCAGGACACTTCTGCCTGTAATATTGTTGCATATTTTGTCTAAAAGTAAAGGGAAAAAAGATATAAAAGGTGGGTATTTAGTAGAAGGGTGTTAGTTCCGAATTTCCGTTGGTGACTGATGGCGAGGAGGGTCAAATTTGATAGCGCGATTGCCTGGTCCCTTGACTACCTTTGGGGACTGTGTCGTGCTGAGCGTAAGAACTTTCCCGGACTTATTTGGGTCTTAACCTGCATTTGACTGGACGATTTTACCAGAAGGGATTTTGATATATGCAGGGCTGATGGGTTTTCTGGAAATGGTCACCAGTACCAAAATTTTAGGTAAATTTAATTGTATGTACATTTTGTGCCAAAGATATTCATTGAAAATTCTGATTTGATTAAAATTCTGAATATGCCAATGAGAGTGAATTAATTAGATAAACCAAGCATTGATTAACAAAATGAGTCCGTGATTCTTCTAATGAGGTACTGATTGATCAAAAGGTTCTCAAGCTTTAAATGTGTTTTAGCTGGTTCTAAATCACCATCAACCAGTCCAACTAATTGGTCCATCGACCAACTGGTGGAGTGCCTTGATGTTAAAGTTAGGATTCTATAGGTACTAATGTATATGATGTATATAATGTAAAGTTTTTCCTCTAATAGGTAACAAGGTACTCCACATGTTCAGCGCTTCTTCCCCTCCTGTGCACAGATTCGAGTGAGATGTATGAGTGCTGGTGTTATGGGCCCCACCAATGAATGCGTGTGTGAATGAGTTAGTGTGACGAACGGGTCTGTGATGCAGGGAGGATATGTAAATTTGCCCCTTTCTGCTGGAGAATGGTCATCCGCTATAATTCCCCCAAGCCTCACGAATCAGGTTCAGTAGCTCGTCCACTATGGCCACAAGGGGATGGTCAAGACCAAGAATCGGCTGCGCATGAAAGTGTGGTTCCCGCTCATGGATAAGCATGTGGAGACCATGGTATGATCCTGCCCCTGGTGTCAAGCCACAAGAGGAACACGGCTCTGGTGATAACCGAGAGAGGGCCCCAACAGCCGTGAGTGTGCACCAGCCTTTACTTCAGAAGTCTGATCGATGGGAGGTATGCAATGGTGATCATTGATAATTATTTCAAATAGCCAGAAGTTGAAATCATTACCGCTCAAGGAGCCCATGAGGTACTACTGAAGCTGGAGAAAACCATGGCTACCCATGGTTTGCTAAGAGAACTGAGGACCAACGACGGCCCACCATTTCATGGATAAGAAGTACCGGAGTATCTCAAGTCATTACACATCACCCACAAGAAGGTCACCCCTTGTTGGCCGCAAGCCAACGGGGAGGTGTAACGTTTCATGAAGACTCTAAACAAAGTCATCAGAATCGTGGACGCCAATCAACAGCCCTATGAGTGGACTATATACTCTTTCTTCCTGAGTACCGCCAAACCCCTCATTCCACCATGGGGCAGTATCCAGGGCACCTACTCATGGGAGGGTGGTGCAAGACTCGATTCCTCATCACCCTGAGTGGCTCCCCAGCCCTGTGGATGACCAGTATGTCCTGGCCAAATGTCAAGTAGCCAATGAGCGAGCCATCCGGCTTCCTCATGCCAAACGATCACTCCTCAAGGTAGGCAATTTAATCTTAGTGACAGAGCGATTCCCAGACAGTTACAACACACACACCAATAGTTTGCTTATTGCCAGCGCATCCACTTGCTGCAGCTCTTCGTAGCATGCCTCGGTGTGGTCCGGAGGGTGCTAAACTGCATGACTAATGCATTTCAGTACAGTGATGCAGACACCAGCACTAAAATGCGTGAATCTAACCCCTGAGGTGTGGTACTTGGAAGGGCTGGGCATAGTCTTGTTTTCACCCCACGCCTCTTTTATCCACCGCTAGACACTCACTCCAGTGGCGTAATGCAAAATGATAGCCCCCCCTGCAGAATGTGATGGAAGGCCCCCTAGTCTTCCATATCTCACAGGTTGGTCTTGTATAAATGGGATTGAGGGCCCCAGAGGGTTGGGGGCCCCTTGCACTGCAGGGTTAGCAGGTGCGTTATGCCCCAGACTCCCTCGCTCTCTATCTCACTCTGCAGGTTCCTGCTTTCTCCCTTTAACATTGTTTTTCTCTCTTTCTCTTTCTCCTTCTTTCCCCCTTGTGTTTTTTTAGGTCGAGCCTACAGCAGCGCATGCGCTGTTGCTCGACTTTTGTAAGTGGGATTTAAAAGTGCTTCCCACCAGCATTTGCTGGCCTAATGCTTGCGTTCACGCTCGCGTGAACGTGCAGTTACTTTCACTTTGGGCGCTGCTGCGAGCGCACGACTCGCATGTTTGCGGGCGCGCACGTGCCTTCGCCTCTCTCTCCCGCTGCATTCCCGCGACCAATGCTTGTTGTGTTGGCCATCCCAACGCCTCGCTGCTTGCCCTCCTGCTGAGAAAACGCTTTCCTGCTAGCATTCAAAACAACATGTGAATAAGTACGCTTTCAATAACTGCGCTGACCAAGCTTCTGCTTTTAAGGTGAGCTATGTAAAACATCTCCTCACGCTTCCTGTTGTGCATTAAATAAATAAACATTGCCGTCCCACGACATCACCGCTTGCTTGCTTCCAGTTCTATTTCTTGATGGTGAAGTTGCCCTACTTCTAACTCTCAAACCGCTGTGTGCATAGCGCTTGTGAGAGTGGCCACTGTGGAGGAGCTAGCTGTGAAGCTTTTCAGCAGGAAACCTCACGGAGCGGTTCTTGCTGTGACGCGCTCTCTTGCATACAGAGATAGATGATTGCTAGGCTGCTCTCTTCTGCATACAGTACCGTTCCTCTACCAAAGTCCAATGTAAGTAAGCCTTCCGCTTGCCGTTTACCTTTGTTTTTCTCCCCCTGGCTGCACGCTTTTTCAGCATGCTTTTAAATGTACTCTTGTCAAGTTAGCAGCATTTCACTGTTGTTGTCAGCAATCCTCCGACCCCCTTCCCTCTGCCCTCCACTTCCCCCACACCCACCCTCGCTTGAGTTTCACCGCAGTCAGAATCCAGGCATGTTCCTTCTTTTCTCAGCATGCACAGGTCTCCCTGGTGCCCGCCCTCTAACTTCCATGAGGCACCTCTCAAGAGTTCTACATTGAAATAGTAGCAAGCGCTAAGACACGAGACACCAATCACTAGGAGCACCTGCCGTACTTCGGACAAGGATATGGTCTAATGGCTAGACTGCCGACTTTGGAAATGGGAAACCAAGGTTCGAGAATCGGGGTCGACTACACATTCTGTGATTCTGGGCAAATCACTTATTCTCTCCGTTCCTCCCAATAACAAGCATTTGCAATTCAATGGGTCTCGCATTTACGCGGGTTTGAGCTATTGACATTGCAAATTACAATGCCTTTTATTTTTGTGTCCGTTTTTAAAACATAAATAAAAGGCATTGTCATTTACAATGCCAATAGCTTAAACTCGCGTAAATGCGAGACCTATTGCATTGCAAATGCTTGTTCTCTTTTGCTCTGGGTGAAAGTCTAATGAGGAAAACTAAGTGCTGTGCTACAAAAATAAGTGCTGGTTGACCCTCCATGCAGCCACCAGCTCAAATTAAGCACTGCTCCATCCCCAACTTTATCTGTCCTTCTGTTTAACATTCAGTCTGTGAATCTCTAGATTGCAATGCCAGATCGTAGTGGCTCTCTGAAAAAAACATTAACTACGAAGAAAGCAAAAGTGTAGCGAAATGCTAATTTTAGTGGGCTCTAATATATTCATAGTTTCACATACTCTCAAATATTAGGGTAAAGGCTTGGGCTGGGTCAGTATCAACACTGCTGGGCACCTGAAACCATTTCTCTGGCCCACTTTCTTTCCCAGTTGTTTCCCTCACCTCAGGGGTCTTGAAGGATTCGCACGGCTCATAGGGCCAGATGTATCAAAGGTTTTTTTTGCCCATTCTGTGTCTATGGGGAAATGTGTTTATACATATGGCCCATAGACTGCACGCTGGCCACCTGCCAGCAATGGTCTCAGTGTTACTCGTGGCAAAATGACATGAACCAAGACTGAGCGCAGACGTGAAGGCTATGGAGCAATCAAACGAACTGGGGAAGAATGCAGAAAAGAGCCTGGAGCTTAAAGAGAGCACGAGTAGGAAGGGGCAAGACTGCCAGTGCACAAAAAAAAATGCAATTGAGCAGGAAACAAGCAAAGTGAAAGGGGATGTCAGAAATGAGTTATTTAAAGGGAAGTGGGTCATCAGGGCAAAAAGGTAACACGGTGTCAGCTAGGAGTATATTTAAAAGGGAATAGCACCACGAGAGCAGCACTTTTAGAGATGTTCTGGCAGTGCTATGCCGTACTCCATATGTACAAAGTGGCATTAAGCCACTTTTTGTTGCTTAACGCCACCTTGTAAATAAGGCCCCTTCTCACACATCACTTTGCATGAAAGGGGCATGCAATGGGTGTTTCTGTGGGCGTTCCACTGCAACACCCATTGCTTTTTGTCGCTGCCCCAGATTTACAAGGATCTGTAAATCTGAGGCCACACCAAAAACTAACGCCATGCAAGAGCAGGTGTTAGAATGGTGAAACAAGGAAAAATAGTTTTATTTCTCCTCGGTTTTGCTTGTTCTATGTGTGCAAAACGTCATTAATGATTGTTTATGTGCAGGACATTGTCCCTTCCTGCACATAAACAATCATGAAATAATGACGATTTTCTACCTCTATGTGTGCAAAGTAACAAATCACCATTATTGATTGTTTAAGTGCAGAAAGGGACATCTTCCTGCACATAAACAATCATTCCCTGCAACACAGGCACCCTTGCACTCTTATACAAGGGGGCCTGCAATGGTGGTAGCCAGCTAATTTGTTTTGCCAGTGCTAGGGAAAACACAGGGGTGTGCTGTATTGTTGTAAATGCGGCGCATCCCTTTATTTTGGAAATGTCGGAGTGCAGCGCTGCCAAATTTGGCACAGCTCCACACTCTGACATTTCGTTGTACATATGCCCCCTAAGAGTTTTAGATGAGATGACCATTGTAAAGTCAGGGTCAGAGACAGGTATCCTTTACAAGTATTTATTATCGTATTACAGCATCAGCAGAGTAACGCCTCCGCTCTCTCCTTGGCAAACGAACTAACTACCACACTCTAGAATCTACCCCCTCTCGTGGACAATCCCACGAGATACAGCACGAGACAACTAATAAATAAATAATACCTCAGGACATAACACATCTTCCCCTTATACAATAATAAACAATTAGCAAAATGACAACAACAAAACAAAAAAAAACTAAGATGCAATATCACAAAAATAATCAGACATCCATTTTGGTTTAGAACGAGTACGTTTGGTACTACAACTTGGTTCCTCAGGCTGATTTTCCTCATGAACCCCAACAGAAGACGATTCTACATCGCTTTGCTGAACACAAGGAGATGATTCTTCATTTCCACTTCCACTCGGGATACCCATGTCATTATTAATGCAATCTTGATCAACGTTAACACAGGTAGAAGTAGAATCAATCACCTTCCCATCCCCCTCTGAAGTAATATCCCACTCAGAATGGGAATCATGTGAACGGTTGATTACCAATGGGGAAGTTTGGTTATGAAAATTAGGAGGAGGACGGAAAACAGCAATTCTTTTAAAGTTCCAAACCTTCCCATCTGACAATTGGACCGCATTCCTTAAAACCTTCTTAACCTGCAAAGGTTTAAAATACTGACTTTCCCCTTTGCTAGTTTTCCAAGGCTTCTTGACCCTGACCCAAGAACCAACTTTTATACAGACCTCCCTAGTATTGTGTTTCTTGTTGTACACTTCATGATGCATGTTACATTTATTAACAACTCTGGATCTAACAACATCAAAAGGTAAAGCAGTCGAAGAACTTTCTAGTAACCATTCAGGATTGCATTTAGTTCTAGGACTTCGACCCCTCATAATTTCAAACGGTGTAACCTCCAAAGATTCATGGGGTGTAGTTCTATACATCCACAAGGTCTTAAAAATGTGCACCTCCCAGTCACAACTGTTCTGAACAGCCATTTGAATAGAGTTTTTAAGAACTCTATTGAACCTTTCAATCATGCCGTTACCAGAAGGGTTGTAAAGCGAAGTCGTCCTATGTCTAATGCCAGCTCTCTTAAAATATTCTTGAGTTAAATTGGACATGAATTGAACTCCATTATCGGAAATAACCTGAACAGGTAAACCCTCTTCAATGAAGGTTCTATCCATAAATTTCAAAACCTCATGAGAGTCAGCTTTATCAACCACCTTGATTACAGGCCACCTGGAAAAAATGTCAATGAGTGCTATAATGTATTTTTTCTCGCTTCCAACTGGACCCATGATGTCAATTGCAATGGAATGCCATGGTTTTTCAGGAATAAAGGACTCACCTAATTTTGGCCTTAAGGTGACCAAAGATTTGTCCGACATACAGCAAGGTACACACTCACGCACAATCCTCTCAACAACAACATCAATACCAGGCCACCAAAACCATTGCTTGACCCTCTGTTTGGTTTTGATAATGCCACTGTGCTCCTCATGGCAAAGCTTAACTACTTTCATTCTCATTGAAAGAGGAGGAATAACTTTGTCACCTCTAAAAATGTACCCCTTGGTGACAGAAAGCTCATGCCTTACTTCCCAAAAAGGTTTAAATGCGTTAGGAAGCTTATCTTTACAAGGCCAACCCTTATTAATGAAAATGATTAACTTCTGCAAAGTGTCATCCAATCTATAATTATTAGACCATTCAATCTCATCAAAATTGGACAACCCTTGATTGTGAATCAAGGCAACTTGTTCATCATCCGAGTCATAAGAATCACACTCATGCATTTCAATGGGTAGTCTCGACAAGAAGTCCGCAACGACGTTCTTTTTCCCAGGAACATAAACGATCTGATAAATGTAATCCTGTAACCTCAATGACAATCTAGCAATTCTAGACGAGGCATTCAACATCCCTTCCGTTGTCAGAAGTTTAACCAGGGGCTTATGGTCAGTACGTATCAAACAGGACCTTCCCCAAATGAAAGATCGAAAATGATCCATTGCCCAAACACAAGCAAGGGTCTCTTTCTCAATAACAGAAAATTTCTCTTCAGAAGGAGACAAAGCACGAGAAGCATAACCAACAATGTTCTCATTCCCTTCTGGTCCCATTTGAGACAAAACGCCACCCAAACCCTTACTACTAGCGTCTACTGTAACAATATTGTCTAAATCAGGGTCAAACCCCTTCAGAGCTGGGGCCTCTATAATGGCTCGTTTGATACAATCAAATTCAGACTGGCATTCTTTACTCCATACAAACCGTACATTTTTCTTGAGAAGTTGTCTAATAGAGAACATTCTTGCAGAAAAATTCCTTACAAATCTTGAATAAAATTCAGCTAAACCTAGAAAAGACCGAATTTCATCTTTGTTCGTGGGGTTTGGTGCATCCCGAATGGCCTCTATTAGGGAACGTTTAGGAGAAATACCCTCTTTACTAATGGTGTGACCTAAGTAAGTGATAGATTTCACTGCAAATTTACACTTGGAATGCTCGACTGTCAACCCCTTGGACTCCAAAATAGTAAAGACCTCATCAAGAATTCTATCATGTTCTTCCCTATTGGCTCCAAACACAAGAATGTCGTCCTGAAAGCATCTTACATTTTTAATTTGACCAAACAAGTGATACATCAGCCTTTGAAAAATAGCGGCAGCAGAGGCTAACCCAAAAGGAAGCTTTTTGTACTGAAAACACCCAAAAGGGGTGATAAAAGCTGTCAATGCTTTACTCTCTACAGCGAGGGAAATCTGATGGTAAGCGGCAGAAAGATCTATGGTGGAAAACCATTCTGCTTTTTTTACCAAGGACAACATTTCCGAAATCTTGGGAAGAGGACATTTATCTACAATGATATTGTTATTAAGGTGTCTCAGGTCCACACACAATCTTAATTTACCATTGCTACGTCTTGCCACCACAATCGGAGAAATCCATTTGGCAGATTCAATACGCTCAATAATGTCCGCCTTGACTAACTTCTCTAATTCTTTCTCCACATCATCTCTGAGAAGGACGGGAATCTGCCTCACTTTATGGATTTTCGGACAAGCGTCCTTTCTTAATATGATGCGATGTTCGAAATCAATCAGGTTCCCTATACTGCCATTAAAGACCTTTGGAAATTTCTCAAGCAACCCTTTACAAAACAAATTATCATCATTAAGTACCATAACCGGGTCTGGACTGTTAGGGTTGAGCATAATATCCAGTTTCGCTTGATCCTTCCAACCTAATACAGACGGTCCCTTCTTAGCAACGTACAATTTGCTAGTAGTCTGTCGATTCTTAAAGACAAACAGTAATGACCTGTACCCAACCATGTCAATTTTTTCACCTGAAAACTCAACTGGTTGAATGTCAGGTTCTAGGAGTTTGTTGCCTAAACGTTTTGCAAAAAGAAATTTCCAAGTCTCTTCATCTACTATCGTATACGGTGAGCCTGAATCCGCATACATTTGTACGGAAATACCACCTATGAGCATGTTGCATAATGGTTTTTTAAGAACTTTATCGTTGTTATCATAAATGTTCCAAATGAATAGCTCCTTAGAATCCATATTTTGTGAACACCTAGAGTCACTAATAGTAATTTTTTTAATATTGTCCTCACATTCACTAGAGTCATAATCAACCTCATCAAGACATTTAACCTTCTCTTTCTTTTTCCTATTGCAAACTTTAGTAAAATGGCCCACAATACCACAATTCGAGCATCGTTGTTTTAAAGCAGGACATGTTCTACTTGAAGCTAAATGTGAAGGACTATCACATCGGTAACATCTAAAATTACTACCCCGGTTGTACTCCTTCTTTTTAACAGAAGTATCATTCTTTTTTTTTTTTTTTTTTTTTTTTTTGAAAAAGTTTTTATTGAACAATAATTCGGTTACAAGTACGGGCCTACAACCACCCGGGCCGGCCGCTAGGTACAGAAGGAAATCTACACATATCAAGGCTGCAATCAGTTCCCAGGGCGCTGCCCCGCAGTGGCTCCAGATAGTTCTCGAGGAACAGGAAGCGTAAGTCCAACAATCACAAAAACAAAAGGAAAAACAATAAAAAACAAAAGGCGAGTTATGAGGGAAACCAGTGCGGATCAGGCTCCCCCCGGGAAACTCCCGTCAGGACAATTGAGCAATCCGCTAAAGAGAGGAGTACCGGGAGGCCGGGGACGGAGGGGGGGGGGGAGGGGGTCAAGGGAGATGAACGTCCATATGTAGTTGTTCCAAAAGGCGCCAGGAGCCATCAAGGGTCAGGGGGACATGGCGATATCAGTGTCTACCAGGGGGGGCGTACAGATGCCTCCGCGATACGCGTTCCATTGCCCCCAAATGCTACCCCATGCCCCCGGCTTGCCACGGGCCACATACACTGTCTTCTCCCTAAACATACACCAGTCCATATTCTCCTTCCATACTGACACGGTGGGCGGCCGTTGAGCGCCCCAAAGTTGCGCTATGTCCCTCTTGGCAATCATGTTCCCTAGGGCCGCCCACCGAGTCTGAGCCGCGCTGTAGTCATTGGGCTCCCACACATTCAGGACACAGCGACGCACCTCCGGCAGCAGCACAACCCCAGTAACCTGTCCCATTACCGTGTGGACCCGGCGCCAGTAGTCCGCCACCTCGCGGCACTCCCAAAGGATATGAAGAAAGGTGGCGCTGAGCCCACAGCCTCGCTTACAGAGCCCGTCGTCGGAAAATCCCATCGAGACCAAGCGCGGACCCGTCACATACACCCGGTGGAGAATCTTGAGCTGTACCAACCGGAGACGAGCCGGAATGGCAACCTCCTTGGGGGACGACAGTGCAGACTGCCAATCTTCGTCGTCCAATTCCACCCCATCCCCAGTCCAAGCCTCCCGAAGGCGCACAAAAAGGTCCGCCCGGTGATTAATTAATTTTTTATAAATTAAAGAAATAGTACTATCAGGGACATGTCCGTCAAGTATGCGGTCCTCGAGGGGCGAGGAAACAGGGATCTTGGTCCCCTCCCCGAAGACCGAGAGCAGGGCGTGTCGAACCTGGGCGTAGCGGAAGAACTCCCTGTCGGTCAGCTCGTATTCTGCCTGGAGCACCGCGAAAGTCTTGACCGCGCCCTTGTGCCACAGGTCTCCCACTTTGCTGATACCAATCGTGTCCCACTGGTCAAACCCCTTCGTGGTCCACAAGCTGCCCAGGCGGTCGGAGGCAAACAAGGGAGTAGCACATGTTAATCGCTCACTCCAGCCCATGGCCGCCGTGGCAGCCCTCCAGGTCCGCACAGCAATCTTAGTAGGACCCGTAAGGGTCCGGCCAGCCAGGCGGGAATAAAGTGCCCTGTTGTAGTTCCCGCCGGGAAGCAGGAACTTGTCCATCTCATACGCCGGATTCAAGCCGGGCGCATACGTGGCGTGGTTAATGGCAGATAGCTGCGAGGCCCAATAGTACCTGCGAATGTCAGGAAGCGCGATGCCCCCGTCATACCAGGGGAGAGTGAGCTTGGCAAGAGCAATACGCGCCCGCCCGTCCCACACCAGTCTCCTCTGCAGGCTCTCCACCTCCCGAAAGTAGGCCACTGGGATAACGTCGAAGGAGTTCTGGAGTGCATAGAGGAACCTGGGAAGGGACATCATTTTGAACAGCGCGGCCCGACCCAGCGGGGACAGGGGCAGCCTGCACCACCGGGCCGTGTCCTCCCGCAGTCGCCGAAGTGGACGCAGGAGATTCTGCTCATAGCGAGCCGCCGGGTCCAGCGAAACGTATATCCCCAGGTACTTAAAGCCGCTCAGAGATATTTGAATCGGGAGCCGAGGCGGCAGGAGAGGAGGACCACCAGAGATGGGATAAACGCAGGATTTAGACCAATTGATCGTGAGACCCGAATTGTTCCCAAAGGAGGTCAGAACGTCAAAGAGGACGTTGAGCGACTGCCGTGGTGAGGTGAGATACAGGAGAATGTCGTCCGCATACAGCGAGACCCGATCTTCAAAGCCCGGGCCCCACCGGATCCCTCTAAGCGAGGGCTCCCAACGGAGCCAGGCAGCGAGTGGCTCCAGGGCGAGAGCAAAAAGCAACGGGGACAACGGGCACCCCTGCCTCGTGCCCCTGCCAAGGGCAGAGGGCCGAGAGACCCGCCCATTCACCACCACTTGAGCCATGGGTCCCGTGTAAAGGAGCCTCACCCAGCCAATAAATCCCTCTCCAAAGCCGAATTTATCCAAGACGGCCCAGAGGAATGGCCACTCAATAGTGTCAAAGGCCATCGTGGCATCCAAAGAAACCAGCACGGCCGGTTCGGAGAGGAACTCCGCCCTGGCAAGGGCACCGTGAAGACGCCGCAAGTTAAGAGCGGTGTTGCGGTGCGGGATAAAGCCGCATTGGTCCGGATGTATAAGGTCGCACACGACACTCAACAATCGATTGGCCAGGACTTTCGCCAGGATTTTAGGCTCCGCATTGAGCAGTGAAATAGGCCGGTAAGAAGTACAGCGGTCTCGCGGCTTGCCCTCCTTGGGGATAACGACTATAGTGGCCAAGCGCTGGTCGGCCGGAAGGGAACCCGCCGCAAGAGAGTCGCGAAACATGCGGCTGAGGAAGGGCGCAAGCTTATCAGGACGCAATTTGTATAGTTCAATGGGCAGACCGTTAGGACCCATAGCCTTGCCCGAGCGAAGGGAACGAATCGCGGTCGCTATTTCATCCGACGACAAGGGGGCGTCCAGCCGCTCTCGGTCCTCAACGGACAGGCCGGGCAGAGCAATATCTCTCAGTAAGAGGCGAGAGTCATCCTAATCCCTGTCAGTCACCGGGGAGTACACCGCCCGGAGGTGGTCGGCGAAACATTCCACAATCTCATCCGGCTCAGTCACACACACACCATCCGCAGCACGCAACTCGGGGACCACACGATTCACTCTCTCCTTTTTGTCCAGCCACGCAATCAACTTTCCCGCCTTGTCCCCCGCGTCATACAATCGGCCCTGCTGCTCCCTATACATAGTTTTGGCCGCGTCAGTGACCAGGGACCTATATTCGAACTGTTTCAGGCTAAGGGCATGTAGCCCGTCCGGAGTAACATTCGCCTCCAAGGCCGACTCCAGCCCCGAGATGTCAGTCTCCAGCTTCACCACCGCCTCGCTCCTAACCTTCTTGGCCACCACTATTTGGGCGAGGGCGTGTCCGCGTATCACAGTTTTAAAGGCTTCCCAAAGGGACAACGCAGACGACACCGACCCCTCGTTTTCACTGAAATATTGGTCCATGGCCTTAACCAGGCTGTCACGAGTCACAGGGTCCCGCAAGTACCAGGGGTTAATGGGCGCTATCCGCCCTGCGGACCGCGACCCGGTGTCAAAGAGAAGCCACAGCGGAGAATGGTCGGAGATACCACGCGCCAGGTGTCTGACCTCTCGAATCCTACCAGTCTGCGCCGCGGGCATAAGGAAGTAGTCTAACCTGGAGAGACTCCCATGCGCCCCCGAATGAAAGGTGAACTGACACTGGGTCGGATGCATTAGTCTCCAACTATCCACCAAGCCGAAGGTCTCCAACATCCCACCCAGCCATGACTGGGCAGCGGGGAGGGTCCTTGGTGGGTGACGATCCAGTTCACCCGAAACCACAGAATTAAAGTCCCCGCCCATGAGCAGGAGGCCGTCCGGAAGGTCAAGCAGCATTCGACCCAAGTCAATAAAGGTGGAGTTCTGGAGGCCCGGGGGGACGTAGACTGAAACCAGGGTAAGGGGCTGCCCCTCCCACCTCCCAATCAAACACACATAGCGCCCTCTGTCATCCGAGACTATCCTCGTGATCTCCACCGGAAGGGAGGTTCGCAGGAGAATGCCCACCCCCCTGGAGCCAGTTGTGAAACCAGAATGGGCTACGAGGCGGTATCCCCCCCTGTTCATCGCATGGCAGACACTGCCGACCAAATGCGTCTCCTGGAGAAACACCACATCAGGAGTCAAACGACGCAAATATTGCAGTACAACACCCCGCTTAATACGGTCCCCCAACCCATTGACGTTCCATGACATAAGCCTCAACCCGTCTCCCCCCATCCCCTCCAATAGATCAAGAGGCCCCCAGCCCGCCGCACAGTTCCCAAATATGGACAAAAATCAATACCTCGCCCTGTAAACAAAAAACACACAACAAAACAACCCCTCTTCCCCCCCAACCCCACCCCAAGTCCAACTCCCCCCACCCTGCACCCCTGCGGGCCAAAGACCCCCCCCAACTTGCAGTGTGCCTGTCGCCCCACTAACCCCATTCTACAAAAAGACCCCGGAGGAGGAAAGGGACCCGAACCCGCCCGCACCCCTCACGGGTCCTGGTAAGACACAGTATGCAAAAGAGTAAGACCCAACTGTACAGTGCAAAACCGCAAAAGCAAGGACCAAATGTCAGTCTAAGGGGACCCGTCACCTGCGGTGCCCCCAGAGGGCCCGGGCCGGCCACCCCCGTCCGGCAGCGAGTCCAGCCAGTCACTTGCGGCCACAGGAGAGTCAAAAAAGGCTGTCCGCTCTCCATGCTCCACTCGTAGTTTCGCCGGGTAGATCATCGAATACTTCAGGCCTAGCTCGCGGAGACGGCGCTTCACCCCTTGGAATCCCATCCGCTGTTTCTGGACCAGTTGTGTGAAGTCCGGATAAAAATTGATGGTCGAGTTCTCGTAGCGGACCGGGCCACGGGTCCGTGAAGCCTGCAGAATAGCGTCGCGGTCCCTGTAGTGGAACAGTTTAGCCACGATAGGCCTCGGGGGGGGCCCCGGCCGCGGCCGGCCGCCCGGCACTCGATGGGCCCGCTCCACGGCGAAGAATTTGCTTAGGCCAGCCGGGGACAGCTGTTGCATGATAAGTTCCTCGACCACGAGGTCCACCGGGCGGCTGTCGGAGGACTCCGGTACACCAATGATGCGGATGTTGTTGCGTCGGGCCCGTCCCTCGAAGTCCTCAAGCCGCCGGGCCATATGGTCGTTGACCACTCTAATGTCCCCAAGCGCGGCCCGCAGATCCGACACCTCCGCACCCAGGGTGGAGGTCCGTGCATCAAGGGCCTGGACCCTCTCGTTAGTTTTGGAGAGGTCGGCCCGAATCAGGGTGACATCGATCGCGACAGTGTCGATCTTACGGGCCAGGGCCTCATATTGCGTCGCGATGGTTTCCCTGATGCCCTCGATGGCGCCCATAATGTCCTGCAGGGAAGGTTCCGCAGAGACGGTCGTGCCTCCCCCTGCAGCATCCGGGGAGAGGCCAGCAGCGCCAGGGGACCCCCTGCCCTGGGTGTAGCGGTCCATGTTGTTGCTCTGGACCGGCCCCCCGCGCAGAGAAGCCTTGGTCTTGCGCCCCTCCGGACCCCCTTTGCCCGCCATGTGAGCGCAGTCTCTCAATGGGACCTCCGATCAAGAGGTGTGCGGGCGCCAGCAAAAGGACCACAAACTGTCGGTGTAGGGGTCGGAGGCGTCAGGCCCACCAGTAGCAGAGGGAAGCAAGCCTCGGGCAGAGGCCCAGGAGGCACCTCGCCACCTTGAGCACGCACGCCAGCTGATCTCCTGAAGGCCAAAACCGAAACCGAAAGTGCTGAATCGGCAACTGGCACCGCGCTGAGGCCGCTGTTGTTCAATTGCAGCCCGGCCCCACGGGTCACCTTCACCCCGGCCACCTCCGTCGGGTGGGTCCCAAAAGTTCCGACGACGACAACTCAGGATTCCCAGGTCCGATTAGAGTTTTAAAAAGAGATATAAGATCAGCTGGTCTTCATCTCCCAGATTCCATAAACCAAATCAGGATAGTCTCAGGATATATTCCGAGGAGCAGAAAGGGTCCGGGGAGCCCTGTGCTCACGCGACCATCTTGGATGCGCGCTAGGCTCCTCCTCCAGAAGTATCATTCTTAATTTTGACAGAGTTATTAGATTTAGAATGGAGCGAATTCGTTTTAATTTTGCTAACAACTTCTGCAGAACTCTCCGCAATAGCAGCATCACGTTTGAGTAACTTAGCACTACGACTAGACATTTCAGCTTTTCTCACTATGCTTAGGATGTCTTTTAACTCAGCATCACCGTTAATCCATAATCTGTCTTGGACAGCAGGATCTTTGTTATGCATTACTACCTGATCTCTGATGAATTGATCTACTAAATGATCAAACTTACAGTCATCTGCAAGTTTCCTCAGAGCTGAAACATACTCATCTATTGTTTCCGTGGCCTCCTGTTTCCTTTGAAAGAATTTAAATCTTAGAATTCCAATACAGACTTTAGGTGCAAAATATGTATCAAAGTCATTAACAATTGCATCAAATACATTTGCATCACCGCCCCCTAAAGCTTTAGTCATTTCCTCATAGGCTTTTAACCCCCTGGCCCAACGGAATGCAACAAAAGTTTCTTCTTCCTCTGTGGTGTCATTTTCCCATCTTCGTCAATGGTGTCAATAAAGTTGAGAAAATATGCCTTCCATTGTGACCACTTCATGCATGGTTCAGAACCGGCGGGCCAAAATGCTTGAGGAGGCTGAATAGAATAACTTTGGCTCGTCATGTTAAAGAATGGCTGAAGGCAATATCCAAAATCAAGGAATAATAAAATGTGTTAACAATAAGTATATAAAAACAATGTCCAGGAGCTAGATGATTTGCTCAAACAGTTGCTCTGAAAAAAAATATTTAAAAGCACAAGGACGGTAAAGTTGTGCACATCACCGAGTTGTTTGGGTAACTGGGAAAATGTGCTGCTTAGAAAGATATAAAGGAAAAGTTAAATGTAGAAATATTCTTTTTAAAAAAAAATTGGTGTGCACATCACCGTAACATAGACTGTGCACTGTACGGGCAAAAGGAGTCTTTGATGCGCTTTTACTAAGGTGCGCGCATCACCGTGAACAAAAGATACAGTGTAGCAACACGAAGCAAAACGAGACTTCTTAAAGGAAAATCCGAATTTTGATGCGCTTGTAATTAGGTGCGCGCATCACCGTGAACACCAAATACCGTGTAGCTGACACGAAACTGAATGAGGCTCCTTTAAGGGAAATCCAAAATGGTGGCACGCAGGGTTCACGCAACGTGAACTTGCACGTCACAGCAAGGACGTGACTGAAGGAGAAGGCGAACTCTGCTGACGCTGTGAAGTGCGAGACGCGGCAGTTGAAAGCGCTCGAGAAGAAACGATTGAATTTTGAAAGCAAACATGCCAGAAAGGAGAGAAAAAGTAAGTAAATGTTCCCTTTTTAGAGGAGGATATGACCTGTGGTGTGTCTCATCTTCGGTGAGAGGCTTCGGTCATCAGCGTAATTATTTCAGATTGATACTTAGATAAGTGGATACACACGAATAGCAGGAACAGGAAATTGCTTGTAAATCAGCAATACCGCAGAAACTTGACACGTAGGTTCTTCCTTTTCAACTCGTCGCCAATTGTAAAGTCAGGGTCGGAGACAGGTATCCTTTACAAGTATTTATTATCGTATTACAGCATCAGCAGAGTAACGCCTCCGCTCTCTCCTTGGCAAACGAACTAACTACCACACTCTAGAATCTACCCCCTCTCGTGGACAATCCCACGAGATACAGCACGAGACAACTAATAAATAAATAATACCTCAGGACATAACAACCATCCTTTGGATTAGTGTGTTAAAGACTGAAAAGCAAGCGCGGGGCAGGTCCCTCCAGTGTTATACAGTTGACGCCGACTGGCGAGAACTGCCGAAGAGATGGGTAAGGACCAATCAAAAGGTGAATTTGTATAAAATAAATACAAAGTAAGTGCAGGGCCCCAAGGTTTTTCCTAAGAGCCCACCACCGGTGCTGTCAAATCCACAGTTGCAAAATACCAAGGCAGGATAGTCTAAATTATAACTTGTGCCTCTTTGTTCCCCCACCCTACACTTCTTGTAGCTTTATCTCAGTCTTTCAGGCTCTTCTTCATCTATGCTTTTTCTTTTTTTAAAACATCTTTTTATTTAATAAAGATAGGGCAAAACATATTTATACTTGTGCATACATATTACAGTCGGTACAGTTTCCTATTATCATTGTACATGTCTCTGTTACAGTTATTACATGATGGCTCCCATCTGACCTCCCTCTTATGCGGTTGCTGCTCCTTCCTCCTTCAGCTCAGATGTTCCTCACCTGGCACATCTATGCTTTTTCAATTTGTGGTTGTTTTCTTATCTTTCTCTTCATTCTTTTCTCCCTCTTTTTCTCCCTCTTTTGTCTTTCTCTTTCTTTCTCTCTCTGTGCCTGGTGATGAAATATAAGTCCCGGTTCCCAAAAATGTGTGCTGGTCTTAACCAACTGCGAGTACAAGCTAAGAAATCAGTCAATCTCACATTGTGATCATCTTCAATTTTGTTTTCAATAAAATACAGGTTGCACCAAGAGTCGCTATAACTTCACAGTTGACCACTTGAAACTGGCATTTTTGATAGCAGTGTTTACAATAATGTCACTAATTTGGAACATGCAGTTTGAACTTTACCTGCTTTTTCTGATCTGTTTTGAATCTACCAACAGGAGGGGTGGATGTATTCTGTGCCCTCTGTTGTTAATCCACCACCTTCAATGTCTCTACCTTTTACCTAAGTACTTCAAGGTGATGCTGTCCGTAGTGTGAGATCAAAAAAACTGTCATTCACACACACAAACTCACATTTGCACACACAAATATATGCTTAAATGAACTCATACATATATATGATTAATGTTGGCCCTTTATAAAGGGAGTCGGTGAATCAAATAGCTTTTAGGTGCTTAGTAAACTGGAATGAGCATTTGCAAAGTCAGTAGGAATGACCTTAAATATCTAGTCACAGAGTGATTGGATTTACTAATGCGTTCTTGCTTTGGCATGCTTTATGGGATACAAGATGTCCCACTGCACGCAAGGGTAGCCATCTTTGATGTTTTACTTTATGGGAAAAACATCATAGATAACTGCCTACTCCTCCACAACACACGACTATTGTGTGCCTGTTTGCCTCTGCATCCGCATCTGTAATATGGTTGGGGTCTAAAGGTAAAAGATTCACTCATTTGTGTGGGTTTTGAAAAAAGAACCCTACAGACTCTCTTACAGATGCTGAGCACCAGTCCTTTGCTTTCCATGACAACTAATGTGCTCAAACTACTAAAATCAATTTTGAATTTGGCAGTCAACACACTAACGCGCCAATGCCAACGACAACCCGCACTCACAAGAACTCTGCGACTCACAGGCCACCTTCTTCCACCACAAGATCACCGACATCCACGACAGCTTCAACACAATGACCCCCCCGGCATCGCCAGACCCCACCCCACCCGCAAACCTCACCCGCACCAACCGCCTGACATCCTGGACCTACGTCAACACACAAGGCCATGGACCATGAACCATGAACCCCATCCATTCAGGATCACCGTCAGACCCCTGCCCCCACCTCATATTCAACAAAGCCGATGCCACCATCGCACCCCAACTTCGGAAAGTGATCAACACCTCCTTCAAGACTGCCACTTTCCCGGAAAGCTGGTAACACGCCGAAATCAACGCCCTTCTCAAGAAACCCAAGGCGGACCCCAAGGACCTCAAGAACTTCCGGCCCATCTCCCTGCTCCCGTTCCCGGCGAAGGTCATAGAGAAAATCGTCAACACCCAACTGAACCGACACCTCGAGGACAACAACATCCTGGATCCATCCCAGTCTGGATTCCGCAGAAACCACAGCACTGAGAGAGCCCTCATCGCCGCCACAGACGACATAAGGGCCCAACTGGACAACGGCGAAACATCGGCCCTCATCCTCCTGGACCTGGCAACCACCTTCGACACGGTCTGCCACCATACCCTAAAGACACGCCTCCAAGAAGCCGGAATTCAAGAGAGGGCCCTGGACTGGACCACATCCTTCCTCTCCGACAGAACCCAGAGAGTCCGCCTCCCTCCCTTCCGATCCAAAGCCACCAACATCATCTGCGGCGTACCCCAGGGATCTGCCCTCAGCCCGACGCTATTCAACGTCTACATGGCCCCCCTCGCCCAAGTCGCCCAACAGCACGACCTCACCATCATGTCCTACGCCGACGACACCCAGCTCATCCTCTCACTCACCAAGGACCCGCACACTGCCAAATCCAACCTCCACGAGGGCTTCACTGCCATCGCCGAATGGATGAGAAACAGCCGACTGAAGCTGAACTCAGACAAGACGGAGGTCCTCATCCTCGGATCATCCCCCTCAGCCTGGGACGACTCCTGGTGGCCAGCCACACTGCGAACACCACCGACACCCACCGACCATGCACGCAACCTAGGATTCATCCTCGATTCCTCCCTCTCCGTGTCATACAGGTCAACGCCGTCTCCTCCTCATGCTACAACACCCTCCGCATGCTTCGCAGGATCTACAAGTGGATCCCCACCGAAACAAGACGGACGGTGACACAGGCCCTCGTCAACAGTAGGCTGGACTACGGGAACGCTCTCTACGCAGGCATCCCGGCCAAGCACCTGCAATGCCTACAACGTATCCAAAACGCCTCCGCCCGACTGATCCTCGACATCCCCCACCGCAGCCATATTACTCCACACCTGAGGGACCTACACTGGCTCCCCGTCGACAAGAGGATCACTTTCAAGCTGCTCACCCACGCACACAAGGCACTCCACAACACCGGACCAGCCTACCTCAACAGCAGACTCAGCTTCTACACCCCCACCCACCAGCTCCGCTCCGCCAGCCTCGCCCTTGCCGCCAACCCCCACATCCAGCGCACAACCACCGGCGGAAGATCCTTCTCCTTCCTCGCCGCCAAGACCTGGAACTCCCTCCCCACCCACCTGCGGCAGACCCAAAACCTGCTCACCTTCAGAAAACTCCTCAAGACCTGGCTCTTTGACCGGTAGCGGCACTGCCCCCCCCCCCCCAGCGCCTTGAGACCCTCACGGGTATGTAGTGCGCCTTATAAATACAGTGATTGATTGATTGATTGACTAACTCTAAATGCAAAGCCCAGGTTCAGACTAATGAGGCCTTTTGGTTTACCCAAGAAGTAATAATTCGTAAACAACAAATGCATGTAGACTTGAGGCCAAATGGTGCAGGAATATTGATAAGTAAAGAACAAAACCTATAAAGAACATTTATCAATTTATCACAGAAAAATCACTCAAGTAAAAACGAACTCTTGGCTTATTAAAATCTTGTGCATCAACAATAGATTGTGGGCACATTTATGGATGGCCCTAGATAGAAACTCAATCAACCTTCTCGGGATTATGATTTTGATAATGTGGGCACATCACTCTGAAGGGCAAAGGTATAACTGATGAAGACTTTAGGTAATGTGAGGCTGCATTGTTAATTAAACTGTATTTTTCATAAATGACAATAAAATGCTGTATAAAAAATAAACCCACTCTGGTTAGGTCAAATACACTGTAACTATGGCACAAACCTCAGAGGAGTACACGGTAAATGCAAGCAGTACCAACAAATTCAAAGTAAACACTATAACACAATAACATTTCCAAACTAATTCTAAAATCAAGCCATCAGGATCTGGTAATGGTTCATTGGATTAGGAAGTCTCGCCAGGGTGGCCGAGCATTTGCGTACCTCTACCCTAAGCTCTGGAATGATTTGCCACTTTTTCTGAAAGCCTGCAAATTGCTCACAGATTTTTACAAGCAGCTTAAAATGTGGCTGCTTCTGCCTGTATAATTGGGTTAATGCTACTGTTTGACTGTCCTTGGCTTGGTGAGGAGGTTAGCATTGGGAAACCTTTGCAGGTAATCATGCACTTTTTAAGTTACCAATAATAATTATTATTTATACCTTCTTCTACGTTTTGGTACCAGTCCCCCATCTGTAAGGGCAGCAGAGGTGTTAACCTCTGCCGCCATGGTGGACTACTGCCTGCCACATTTAGATATCTCCACCAGCCTGGTAGAGTTCTCTAGGTCTTTACTGGAGTTGCCACCATGGTGGCTCCTCTGAAGACATCCAGTGATTGCTGAGTGGTCATCATGCTTTAGCAAAGCTTTTGTTGTACAAAAACAAACTCTCGAAGCAGAAGGTTGTTTCTATAAAAAAAGAAATCTTAATTATCCTGACACCCCGGGAGTTTTCTCTTAGAGTGGGGGAATGTGATTTTTCATTTTATTCTCTGCCCAACTTTTACTGGCGGTCCTGAAGAGAGAAAAGTTTACCTTAGACTGTCCCCTCTAAATAGAGTGAATGGTCTGATGTGCTTACTCCGACGGCTCCAAGTCTGTTGGGCTGTCTGTGTAAAGTTTCCACTGGCAGAGACAGCAGAGGGACCCCCAAAAAAACACATGATGGCCTGCCAGACTCCAAATAGAGTGGACAGACAACTATTTTGGCAGACAGGGTGCCCTGCAGCATCTGTGACCTAGTACTCTGTCTGTGAAACTCTCAATCAGAACCCTAGTCTTCAGTTGCTGGGAAAGGTCCTGCTTGACATTCCTGCAGCCAGTAGCTTCAGTGCACTAGGTCTTTCTCCAGCCAGGCATCTTGCAGGGTCCAGTGTCCTGTGATCAGCTGGACCTTCTTGAAGTCAGGAGCCCTTCTGCTTTCTGTGCCCCTGAAGCAGGTAAACCTGAGCCCAGCCACTTGAAACTGAAGGGGTCAGGCACCAGGAGTCCTTGAGTGCTTATGTGAGTCTTCTTCTAGAAGGAATCAGGAGTCTTCTTCCAGCAGGGTCCTCTTTTTCTGATGTAGTCTGTCCAGGTGCCAGCTTTATTCTGTGCACTCACCAACAACTGGAGAAATGCTGCCACCCAAGTAAGGTCCGGGACAGTGATGCAAGACCTACCCTCCTCCCGGCACCCTGGAGGAGGGTAGGTCTTGCGGCACTGTCCCGGACCTGACTAGATGTCCCATAGTTTTTCCGGGAGCCTCAAACTTGCCTATGGGGTATTGTTCTGCTCACCTTGGGGTGGAATTGTTACGCTGCAACCATTCTGGTGCCTTATCATACATATTGAGCGGCCATCCTTTATTAGAAAGGAGGCCTCGTGCCCCTCAGGGGGCGATAAATCACTATTTCTGGTCCTAATGAAGTGCCGACTGACCCTCTGGGAAATCAAGGCACGAAACATGTTGACCGCACTTTGCTGATAGCTATCTAGGTACTTTGTGACTGGACGATAGCACCACTGTTTTTATTTAGTCTTGGTACCCTTACCCCATAAACATAGGTTTTAGGGCACCAGAGTCTATTTTAGAAACACTTTTTACTTTTCACTTGATGCACTTTCACACACCCACTTGCATGCATTCACCTAAATGGTGAATTGGGATCAAAAGATCTCCGACAAAGAGCCCCCAGGCCCATCAGGCATTGCAGCGCCGGCCAGACGAGGATCGCCCAATGATGAAGCGTGACACCCTAACAGGTCTGTGAGGGTATTAAGATCTGACCTTGTGGTCTCCCCATGACAGCAGTTCTAGCCACGTGGTCTCACCACTTTGTGACCACTCAGCCTATGAATAACTACTCCTACTTTGATGGTCAAATAGTTTACTTCTGGGAGGAGCATAGGCGTAGGACCTCTATAAATATTGAGCTCTTCATCTCCCTTTGATAAAATTGACATATATTTTTGTCATATGTGTAAGTTGTATAAATATACACTGCAGCCCACATATGATATTTAATCTACCGTGCCATACGTACATTGTAGGCACCATTTACAATGGACTTATAGGGTAGTTAGATAGGGGAAACAAATATAAAGCACATGTTTTGATGTCCAGAAGTAGTAAAGCACACAGAATCCTAAGGCTAGCAAATGTAGGGTCCAAAAAGTTTTGAATTCTGAGTTGACCATGCAAAAAAGGCAAATGTGGTACACCCTCCAAACTACTTATTCTCAAGAGTTATATAATCTAGCACTTATCATTGAAGAATGGTGATTTTGGAGGTAATATTTCACCAATTTCGTAGCCTTACATTATATCAATTGTGCCATCTGCATTCTTGCTGCCACACATGATCTTGCATTTCTGACTCCATCTAGAATACCAGGGTTCTATTTTCAGACAGTACCTATCAGGCACATACTCCTTCAACTAAAAAGATGAAAACCATGGACCCCTCCTTTGATGCAACACCAGGTGGACCATTATACTGCTTTCCTAACATTGTTGCGTCTAGTGTCAGGAAGGGCTTAATTTCCTCTCACAAAAAAACATCACAACTCACCTATTAAAAAGCATGAACATACCACTCAAGGACCACTTGGCTATCACTCTATAGTAGATCTACCAGTGGTCAGCAAACTCCTAAAATCATTGAAACAATAGCAGAATCACCTCACCTTTATACAACACCTTGGACTCATGTCAGTCAAGCTCCTGTCCCTTACATGGGACTGATTCTGCCTTCCTGCATACGGCTACTATTCATGTTGCCGCTGATGAAAGCTTCTTGCCACTTCCTGTACTTTTGGACATGTGCTCAGTTTTTAACCTGAGACACCAATCTATATTCTTCAACTGACTCACACAAATATCTTGATGGGTGAGAATGGAAACAGAAAAAATACAACATAAACTATTTACAACTGGAAATATATTGTAGAATGCATAATGTATACTACAGTGATTGCAGGTATTTTTAAATCATGGTTTAAATATTATTTTTTCCTAATCTGTTAATATATAATTTTAGAATACGTGATTCATGCTTAATGCAAAAATATTTTAATTATTATAAGCAATTCTGTAATTGTTGAGTATATTTTTCTGATGTATGATCAGGAGTTAGGAGCTGCAGACTCATTCTATTCACTTCAGTGATTAGAAATATGAACAAATCTAGCCTATACACAGCTTAAAAGCTAGATGATTTAACACCATCTGTGCTTTTCATTGTTTAACCCTGAACCAATGGGTGGGAACTCAATCAGCTCTTTAGAAGCAGTCAACCAAAGGGAGGAGCTAGAAAGAAACAATGGCATAACATGGGTGTTACAAAGTCAGCCTGTGCCCTGGGCACACCCAACTTTTTTGCTGACTGGTACTGGTGGTAATTGACTTTGACTGACACTGGGCTCTGCCTAACCAGGCCCAGGGCCAGTGCTATGCTGAAAACACATTTAGAATACTGTTAAAGCACATATATAAACGAGGGTATACTATAGATAAGGGTACCCCTATGCTTGGCATTACCTCCCCTATAAGTCCCTAGTACCTAATAGGGTGGTGTAGTGTAGTTCCTATTTCCCTAATAGGCTCTGGGCATTGGAATAATATACCCTATAGATTTGGCATAGGACTGAGGTCAGTATGCCCCTATCGAGTATATTAAACTTAATTACTTTGTACCAGCTAACTCAGAGACCACTAGAAACTCCTTGTAAACAAGAAGGGAGTAGTTTCTGGCAACCGCATAAACATGACAACTTTGTTTCCATTTAGAATCAGAACACTCTCAGAATCTTGGAAACAACAGATAACAGTTTCACTCAGCTAATCGTACATGCTTAGTTTCTTTAGAGTTACACAGAAAGAATAGACGGGCGTTTCAATAAAAGGATTTATTGAACAGTCTTGTTTCTTGTGTAAGAGATATGAGCTGTTACAATCGTAAGACAGTATGCGAGATATATTATGTACAGCGTAAGTAGTAGAAAGAAATAATACTGCGCTAGCATTATCTTTTAGCTATGACATATGTATTCATATACATAAATAACATAAGCTAAAAATGCGAGAACTCATAGGATGCTTCTCAAACTAGTTCTACTCCAGTGTACCTAACCTAAGTGTAGTACAAGGTAAGAAGTAGGTGAAGTATTCTATAGTATGGCATGCTATAGTCTGGTATGCCAAGTTTGGTATGCCAAGAGTCCCTCTAGGTTCTAGTCAGCTCCATACCTTGGGAATGTGAGAGGTGGGAATCTCGTTCCGGGTCTCGAACTCTAACACCCCATGAAGGGAGTCAGAACACTGGAAGCTGGATTCTCTGTGAGCAGGGATGACAGCGTCTCCTGTCGGTGTGTCAGGCCGGGGCACGGGCTCCTCTAAAGTCGAGGTCTCCTCCTACTTGCTTGGGCAAGGGAAGGTATATTTATACCTGGTAGGTGCCTTGGAATGTTAGCATTGGCTTAAAGTCGGGCAGAGGAAGAAGTCAGGAATGAACCCTTAAGGAATAGCGGTTCATGCATAATAAATGAGTTCTTGGAGAAATCAATAATCCTGTGCTAGGGGAACTCCCAAGAGCTTAAGGGTCTGGTTTCTAAGAACTCGTTGTGACGTTGGGTTGGACGGATGTAGGTGACCATGCCTGTATTTGGATAGCATGGCTAATGCCTAAATAAGGACTGGGATCTTATGCCTATATAAGGGCAATGCGAATTGTGCCTATATAAGGACATGTTTCAGGAAAACCTATATACGGACACCTAAAGCGGAATACAACACACACTCCACTTTCGAATGAACAATAATACTAAATGCTAAACATTGAATGCTAAACATTAAACTGAGTACCACATGTTGCAATAAAAACATTTGTTAAAGCATGCTAAAAGAAGTTTTAAAAAACATTTGCTAAAACATGTAATGCAAAGGTACTGTACATTTTAAAGCAGTTTTTCATTCTAAGCATATATCGGAAATAAATGCAATACGAATGAATAGAAATATATACATATGACAAAATGATTGACAATTATTCAAAAACCAAAGGCATTTCATAACATGGTACTAAATGAAATAGTGGGAAATAAGGTGATAATGTGCCCCTGGAAGTATCCAAAGAAGTCCGTTCTATATGAATAGTTCTACTGTAAGCAGATTGAATTGCCATGTATTTTCAAATTTAGAAAAATGTAAATTTTAGGAAGAGTTCCAAGTTTTGTTCTGTTTTGAAAATATGGAGGCCTAATCATAGCTTCCCCGGTACACTGTGAGCTGAATCAAAGTCAGTGTATGAGTCTGGTGAAAACATGAAATCATCTACTCCTGTAGACAAAAGATCGTCTACCGATGTCGGTGACAGTTGGAACACCTCGTTTAGAAGGTTAACTGCACAGAGATGTGAACCATCGCCTTCAGCATGGGATGCCACAGCAGTCTTCGCATCCGTTGTTAACTGTGTGCCTGTTGATTCATCTCATACCTCAGCAGCAGCAGGAAGCGTCTATGAGATCTCAACAAATGCCGCCATCAGGATTGGTAGCCTCTGGGGACAACACAGAGCATGGGCCCTTATCGGGTCCAGCAGAGTATCGATATCCGTTGGCATGACTGATGGGAATGTTAGACAGATGTCTAGCACGTATTCTTCACCGCAAAGCAGGCAGCGTAGAACAGGTAAGATGCAATCTTACCAGATTGGTCTAAACGACAGAAACCATGTTGTATTAAGTTCCCGTACACGAGGTATGCCCAAAATGTGCACCATGCGCTCATGGCACTTCCGTTTTAGGAGAGCTTTCTCCAAGTTGCTGGGAGTGACGCTGGTGGATAGGCTTGCCATAGCGTAGTAGTAGGAATAGAAACAGGATTCCTGCAACGAGTGCTGGAATTAATGGCAGACCACCAAACACCGAATGCACGAAGTTTGGAATGATTCCGAGGACCGCCTGAAAAGGTGTTAACAGTCCTGAACATATGGTCTTAAATACATGTACAATCCCACTCGTATCAGACATGTTTAAGATACGTCCCATCATTTCTACGAAATATGTTGGGCAGTTTGTACGAATAGAGCCTGTATCTCAGCCGAAGTCCCTGCAATTTGTAGATCATAGGTTTCTTTGGCCGAGGTCAAAGGCACGGTTTGTTGCAAAAGCATGGCTTTCATTCTACTTAAAGTATCAAAACGTATAAAAGAAACATTCAATGAAGGCCATAGAGGCGGCTCCCTGACTGTGTCTATTTGGGGGAACAATACTTGCATACAACAAGTAACCCTGGAGCTAACCGTTACCAGATATGGGATTCCTGGCAACATGCCACAGCAACCTTGGTCATTCAACATGAGGTAACTCCCGTTAGAAAGTTGGCCAAACGTTGGATTAATCACAGCAGCTGGTGTACCCTGCAGGTGGCAGGACAAGTTTGCCACAGAACCATTACAAGCCCCGTGTATAGAAATGTCCTGACATATGAGTGATCTGCTCAGTGCATTTTTACAGTGTGTAGCGCTTAGAAACACTTCACAATCCCCACTCCAACATCTGTAATCGTAAGGTAAATCCCAGGATGTCTTCATGTATTCTTTACCCAACCTTTCATAATTGCCTGCTTGCATTTGTTTGAGGCAATACTGAAAATGAAAAGTAGTGACAGGCAGAGTTATTTTGCCATGGATAAGCCATACTGTAGCTAGTTTTTCTGCTACCGTAAATGGTAATTTTTCCAGTTTTTCAATGCTCAGCACTGTATACTTTGCTCCCCTCTGTGCCAGATCGATCTGTTTATCCATGAGATTGTATTCTGAAAACAGAGACGACGTGGTGATAAAACGCCAAGGCACATAGCCTGCACGCAAGGATTGCAGCGTCCAGCCTAATAACATAATAGAACGTAACTGAGATTGGCCTTGTAACATGGCTAAATCTTGTTCCAGTATGTCAATAGCAGAGGATACAATGTTGTCCAGTGAATATATTCTGGATGACAAAGTTGTTAACCCATTGTCGACCACAGTGAGAGATTTCTCTCAGTTAATACGATCAAGCTCACATATTCTTTCTGCGGCCTCTGCCTGTGAAACCTTCCATATTTCATTGTAGGCAGCATAAATGCCGGCATATATGAAACGTTTTTGATGCGGTTTTCTTGGTCCTAGCATGAAATCCCTACGGTCTGCATCTTCTTTAAGTAAAGATAAGTGTTGTTTCACATCCTCGAGTGTAGATTGTTGTAACCATTCGAGGCACAATTTTCCTACATTGTATGTTGTTACTACCCCCGGGTGCTGCCATTGAATATAACGTGGGTCTGGCCTATGGATAGTAAAGCCCTGTATTCTATTCAGGAATCTTTCTTGACAGATGTTTGTGTCTGTGGGCCAGAGCAACCGTTTTTCACAATCAGGATCTGGTCTGTTGTTTTGTAGTATTGTGTCTACTGTGACCGCTCACTGTGTAGTGCTATTACTTGCAGGTGTGGGCACAGAAGGTGTGTTCACGTCTTTAATTTTGGCTAATCCAAGGCAAGACGTTTGTTGCACAGAGTCATTCAAAAACATTATTTGCTGTGGGATGATACAGGCTCTAAACAATCTAAACATCTATCCCCTGCACTTGTCAATCTATAGAACCCCAGACAGATTTTGTGTCGATTGTGTCTTTCCAAAAGTCAAACCCTTGTCTCGAAAGTTGGGCATTAAAGGCTGCAGAATAAATCTGTTTTGTATTAGTTAACATAATTTTCTGTCCTGTTCTGTTTACATTCTTATTGAAAAATGTTTCTGGATCAGATGTATTGTATTGTACCCTGAAAAATATGGAAACCTTTTTACAAACGTTCTTGAACTACCCTTTGGTGGTGTAGGACAATGTTCCCATTGGTTAAACATAAAAACATTTCTAGGCGTTGCAGATTTATGCAAGAAATGATGACCATAGTGGTTGTAACAATAAAGCTGTCCGTAGTCTGATGAACCCTCTAAGTTTTCATTGTTAAAGAACGCAGCAGACCTTTCTAGATCAGACATCATGTTATTAACAGTCTCAAAGTCCCAATCATCAGAATAGGTATTGGAGGTAATAAAGTCACTTAATGAAATTTTAAATAAATATGGAATCTTCAAAAGTTCCGTCGGGTCGAATATGTCGAAATCGGTTTTGTCCCAAACTATACCATCCTGTATAGGAACGGCTGTGATGTTCACTGCTGACAAGTCTCTTGCTTCACGATGGGAAGATTTGTGTGGTTTTAAAAGTAAGTTCACATTTTTACTTTCAGTGTCCAAATGAATATATCTGCCATTCATAAGCATGCTAAGAGTCATTGCCAAAGCAAGCCAAAGCAAAAAGAAAATTATTCCAGAAATAATCCATAGTTCAATCCATGGTAAAACCAGATAAGTGTCTTTCAGAAAACGAAAAAAATCTTCTACTTGTTGTTTGAAAGTTTTTAGGGCTAGCATCGTTTCAGGCTCACTTGGATCCTCAGAAAACATATCAAAGTTAATGAAGTAGCCAGAAGCAGTTCGGTCAATTTTAGGAATTGCATCAGCATTCGTCGAAATCACTGGAACCAGTTGATCACGTGTTACATTTGTGTAGACAGGTGTATCTGGATGAACTGTTACTTGAGTTTCAAGAGGGGTGAGTTCCATAGCATTGTTGCTTAGTCCTTCATCTCTTTCAGCTGAATTCTCGATGGTTATGAGTCTTTCAGTCTGAACCTCTTGTATAGAAGCGAGAGGAGGGCGTCTGCTACTAGGTCGGAGTCCACAAGGCCTACTATTTAGTATCGGCCACATAGTGTGGTTTGATGAGGTCGATTGACACAAATCTTTTCTCCTTTTTTCCAGCAAGGGGTGACAGAAGTATTGTTCTTGTTCCGTGGATGGCTAGAACAGGTACTGGTTGTCTGTAAGAAGGTCCAAATTCCTTCTTGTCCGCAATCTTCTCTCTGACTAGATCCCCAACATTTGGGATCCAGACAGACATTGCTGGGACTGCTGGTTTTTCCCCAGTGGTGGTTGGCTTCAGGAACACGTTACTTTGTTTCGATCTTAGTTCATTTAGATCCTGTAAAACAGCCAAACGATCTTTGATATCAAAGGGTTTATTTTCCACCACTGTGCCTTTACATTCGAGATCAGGAACCCACATTCTTGTCCCAAATAGATCCTCATATGGAGTGACCCCATAGAGAACTTCTTGGCAAATTATTTAATGAGCGTTGGACCTCATAAAGATGTTTGACCCACCCATCACCCGAACCTAATACGCTAGCTGTTATAGACTGCTTTATGTCCCAATTTTTCCTTTCCACAACAGAATTTCCCTCAGGATGAAATGAAGAGGAGTACCGCAATGCTACGCCAAAACTGGCCATGGCTTCTTTGTAAGCCAGAGAGCTACACGCAGGGCCCTGGTCAGAATGTTGTGTGCCAATTGCGTATGTGCTGATAAAGACTCGCAAATCTTTTATAACAGTTCGAGCGTCAGCCGAGCGCTGAGGCCACATCCATAGGAACCTTGACTTAGTGTTTGTGGGAATCCATTTGTCCTAAAGGACGCCTGCGCGTAGATAGTCTAATGCTATCTAACAATGGTGTCTGTACTGGGCAGGCTACTTCGTAGTCTGGTGTCCGATGACGCTCTGCACTACGCTGTCTATTGCAGTCTCTGCAGTCATTGATGAAGATGTGAATTAGTGTATTAATTCCAGGCCACCAGTACATCTCTGTTAATGTTAATATGGTTTTAGAGATCCCCTGATGTGACAGACCCTCCGCAAGATGTGCTTCATAAATCAAAGCTGCTCTACGTTCCACGTTTGGAATTACCCTATCCCCCACTCCAGGGATTTGAGCAAAAGGAACGTTGTTCGCATCAATTACATAAGAGTACTTGAGTGGAAATTTCTTTGGTAACGCTGCACCACTGCCTTTGCTTGAAGCAATGACAGCCAACAATATCTCACTGTCTATTCTCGTTTTTGAACGAGTGATCGCAGCTATGGAAGCCGTCTGAGGCTTTGAGGCTTCATCAGCCAATTAATTCCCTGCAACGTGAACACCATCACGTTGATGACTCATCAAGTGTATCCCGTGAACTTTTGGTAGTTCGTTCCTCAACTGAACTACTTGTTCCCAAAGCGTTTATGCTTGATTTTGCCACCTTCTGCATCTTTGAATCCGTTTTGAAGCCAATTCTGTAAATATTCATTATATGACTGAACACAGTAAAAGGAATCGCACACTATAAGTGTGGGGAATTCGCGATCTGTACTTTCAAGTGCCAGTTTGAATGCTTGTAGTTCAGCTCGCTGAGCTGTACAATCTCTTAGAGATTGAGTTTTAGTGACCATTGGTCAGAAGTTACCATCGCGTATGCGACCTTTAACGATTGCTCACGCTGCACTGTAAGCTTGCTTACTCCCTGTAGCGGGTTGTGCTGATCCGTCAGTATAAATTATAAATTCGTACTGATCAAGAGGCTGAATTTCAGTGGGCAGAGGACATTCATGTTCATATTGCAGGAATGCTTGTGTTTTTAAATCAGGATCAAAAACGTATTCAACATCTGTTGCAGCAAGAGAATTAACCCATTGTATCCATCTAGGATGTAAAGCTTTTGCATTTAGAATGCTCGCTTTTGTAACCGCCTATAAGGCTGTTACTAGAGTCACGACAATAATGCGTTTCCCCTGAGCTAGTGCTCTTTCTTTTGCTACAACAAACAAATGATGGACGGAATGCTGACAATGCAGACATTCTCCCCCAGTCAAGAGATCTGGGTTAAATCCATCGTTCTTTTGCCCACTACACCACCCCAGTTTAGACATGGCCATATGCAAATCAGTCTTGACCCTGTGCCTCATGGGAACAGTCCAGCCCGAACTGCCAAGCCATGTCTTCCCTGGACCGGAATCAAGCATCCTAGGACCGGTTTCTGGCTATCAGCCGTCATCAGCCAGGATAGCTTGACTCCAGTGGCGTAGTGAGCACGGGTCCCACGTCTGGGAATACCCATCCCACTTAGGGCGAAAAGCGTTACAACAAACAAATGGATGCTTGATTCCGGTCCAGGGAAGACATGGCTTGGCAGTTCGGGCTGGACTGTTCCCATGAGGCACAGGGTCAAGACTGATTTGCATATGGCCATGTCTAAACTGGGGTGGTGTAGTGGGCAAAAGAACGATGGATTTAACCCAGATCTCTTGACTGGGGGAGAATGTATGCATTGTCAGCATTCCGTCCATCATTTGTTTGTAGTAACGCTTTTCGCCCTAAGTGGGATGGGTATTCCCAGACGTGGGACCCGTGCTCACTACGCCACTGGAGTCAAGCTATCCTGGCTGATGACGGCTGATAGCCAGAAACCGGTCCTAGGATGCTTGATTCCGGTCCAGGGAAGACATGGCTTGGCAGTTCGGGCTGGACTGTTCCCATGAGGCACAGGGTCAAGACTGATTTGCAGATGGCCATGTCTAAACTGGGGTGGTGTAGTGGGCAAAAGAACGATGGATTTAACCCAGATCTCTTGACTGGGGGAGAATGTATGCATTGTCAGCATTCCGTCCATCATTTGTTTGTTGTAACGCTTTTCGCCCTAAGTGGGATGGGTATTCCCAGACGTGGGACCCGTGCTCACTACGCCACTGGAGTCAAGCTATCCTGGCTGATGACGGCTGATAGCCAGAAACCGGTCCTAGGATGCTTGATTCCGGTCCAGGGAAGACATGGCTTGGCAGTTCGGGCTGGACTGTTCCCATGAGGCACAGGGTCAAGGCTGATTTGCATATGGCCATGTCTAAACTGGGGTGGTGTAGTGGGCAAAAGAACGATGGATTTAACCCAGATCTCTTGACTGGGGGAGAATGTATGCATTGTCAGCATTCCGTCCATCATTTGTTTGTTGTAACGCTTTTCGCCCTAAGTGGGATGGGTATTCCCAGACGTGGGACCCGTGCTCACTACGCCACTGGAGTCAAGCTATCCTGGCTGATGACGGCTGATAGCCAGAAACCGGTCCTAGGATGCTTGATTCCGGTCCAGGGAAGACATGGCTTGGCAGTTCGGGCTGGACTGTTCCCATGAGGCACAGGGTCAAGACTGATTTGCATATGGCCATGTCTAAACTGGGGTGGTGTAGTGGGCAAAAGAACGATGGATTTAACCCAGATCTCTTGACTGGGGGAGAATGTATGCATTGTCAGCATTCCGTCCATCATTTGTTTGTTGTAACGCTTTTCGCCCTAAGTGGGATGGGTATTCCCAGACGTGGGACCCGTGCTCACTACGCCACTGGAGTCAAGCTATCCTGGCTGATGACGGCTGATAGCCAGAAACCGGTCCTAGGATGCTTGATTCCGGTCCAGGGAAGACATGGCTTGGCAGTTCGGGCTGGACTGTTCCCATGAGGCACAGGGTCAAGACTGATTTGCATATGGCCATGTCTAAACTGGGGTGGTGTAGTGGGCAAAAGAACGATGGATTTAACCCAGATCTCTTGACTGGGGGAGAATGTATGCATTGTCAGCATTCCGTCCATCATTTGTTTGTTGTAACGCTTTCTTTTGCTACAGCGGTTTGAACTGCTGTCAGTATCTTTTCTGTTGAAGTGAAGCGCATTTCTGCTTGTGTATACAAATGTGATTTGTATGCTGTTGATACTTTTTCACCCTCATTAAATGTTAAATATGTGAATCAGCGCTGACCCAAAATTATTCGGATCACTAAATTGCGTTTGTTTACGCGTGTTCGTAAGTGATTTGTTGCTAACATGTTAGCTTGGAGTGAACACAGGATATCTATGGGCCCGATTCACAGAACTAACTTAAGACAAAATCCTAAACTTACTACAATTTTCGTATTCACAAAAGGCACTTACTCATTTTGGTATTCACAGAAGACACTTACTCACTTCGGTATTCACAGAAGTTAGGAGTCCTAACTTTAGGACTCCTAAATGCCTTCAGTGAATACTGAAAGTCTTAAAATTAGGATTTTTCTCAGTTTAGGAGTCCTAAAGTTAGGACTCCTAACTATACTACTACTAAACTGAGAAAAATCCTAAATTTAAGACTTTCGGTATTCACAGAAGGCATTTAGGAGTCCTAAAGTTAGGAGTCCTAACTATACTACTACTAAACTGAGAAGAATCCTAATTTTAAGACTTTCGGTATTCACAGAAGGCATTTAGGAGTCCTAAAGTTAGGAGTCCTATCTATACTACTGCTAAACTGAGAAAAATCCTAAATGTAAGACTTTCGGTATTCACAGAAGGCATTTAGGAGTCCTAAAGTTAGGACTCCTAACTTCTGTGAATACCGAAATGAGTAAGTGCCTTCTGTGAATACCAAAATGGTAGTAAGTTTAGGATTTTGTCTTAAGTTAGTTCTGTGAATCGGGCCCTATGTGTTCCTATGTCCAATGTTTTATTGAAAAATCAGATTTCATTTCTGCGTAATTTAGAATGTAAGTTCTTCCAAAATTTAGGAAACCCAAGATGGATTGTAAATTTTTCAGCGTTTTTGGAGGTTTGAGCAGCGAACACTTTTCTAAGAAGTTAGCTGCCAGGCTCTTGCCTTCATTTGAAAGCTCATATCCTAGGAAAAGGACATTGAGATGGGCAATTCTGGATTTTTTAAAGTTGAGTTTATAGCCCTCAGAGGCGAAGCCCAGAATAATGGTACTCACCCTGTTCAAGTGCCTATCTAGGCCATCGTCTGTCAGATAGATGTCATCGACATATGACAATGCCTCGTCATCATAAATTTGTAGTATCTCTGTTACCCTTGCTGAGAATAACCCCGGGCTGTTTTTGAACCCTTGTGGGAGTCGACAAAATTGACGCTGAGTCCCCATTATTGAGAAAGCTGTTAAGTACCTGCTTTCAGGTGCTATGTTTTGACCAAAGAAACCATTTGAAATATCCAATGTGGTTTTATATTTTTTACGCACAATGTTATTCATTAATGCTGTACTATGTGCATTTTGCACTGCAAATGTTTTGGAACAAGCGTTCAAGTGTCTGTAATCCAAAACTAGACAATATGTATTGTCTGGTTTGGATACAGGAAACAAAGGATTGTCCATTGAGGAGGTGCATGTTTCAATCACCCCTTGGTATTTAGGTTGATCTAAGATCTCCCTGGCCTGTTTTTTAGCTTCTTGCTTTATTGGGTACTGCCTTTGTGCAGTAGGTTGATTTTTTAGATGTATTTTGTGATGAGGTGAGTCCTCATCCCATCCTACATGATTTTTGTATAATGCTGGGGCCTGGGCTACTGCCCATTTCCTGGAATAAGTATATTTTAGGTGAATTGGATTATGGTTGGAGAAGGCTGGCATAATGATGTCCTTGCCATGTGGGCACTCCCAGACAAATTTTGGTGGCCAATCCTGTTCTGCTAGAAGTACATCATAACCCCTTGAACGTTTCTCCCAAAAGAGTGCTTACACTTTTCTTGGTATGTCTCCCTCCATCCGGAGTGTTATTTCATATAACATTTGTGGAGTACTAACCCTGGTGTCTACAGTCTCTACTGTGATGTATTCATTCAAGTTCACTATCTCCAGAAGTTCCTTCAGGTTCTGGCGAGCTATTGTCACTTCTGCTGCACTGTCCAGCATTGTCTAAGCCCATTCTGCGTTCTTGAGCTGTGTTCTCAGTATTTTCGCCATGTCTGATCTTCAGACCTGCTATCTTCTTTTTGGTGAATTGAGGTTTTGATTTATTTTCTGAACGTGTTGATCGTCTTTGGACTTCACGCGTTCTTCTTTGTGATATGACCATCCTCTTCTTTCTGCTATCTGTGACGATATCTGAAAGGTACGAGAGGAACGTGTATCACTATCTTGATACCTGTCAGGTTTTCTTAAATTATCCCTATTCCTGAGGTTATACCTCCTTTCAGAGGGCTCCTATTGAGGAGATCTACCTCGGGATTGAGAACATGTCTCTTTTGAATTTTGTTTATTTGTTTCCCACTTCTTTTTAGAAGATGTAGGATTTTGTTTAATAGAGTCCTTCTCAGGATCTTCAGATAGTTTTGGCTTCAAAGGTTTTCCACCAAACTGTCTCTGCCTAATTCTGCATAAGATTTTTCTATTATTCTGGGTAGTTCACATTGATGTTCTGTTACATCAAATTCCCTTAAGCGTTGCTGCCTCCCCTTTAATATTAGATAATATTATTGTTGAGACCTGGTCGAAGTTTTTCAGTAATTTCATACCTAAATTCAGAGCAGGCTCTGCCCCGTATTCGTTTTGAATTTGTTTCAGGACATCTGGTATTACTGCAATTGATGGAACACCATGGGCCATATTATCAAGATCAGCGTTCAAATTATCGCCGCCCTAGCAGCAGGAAACTGCCGCTAAAGCGGCAATAATGGGCTTGATAAAATGCCCTTGTGAATTCTCATAGAAGCCCATGTTCTGGTGTAAACATGGGCTTCTATGGGAATTCACAAGGGCATATTATCAAGCCCATTATCGCCGCTTTAGCGGCAGTTTCTTGTCGCTAAAGCGGCGATAATTTTAACGCTGATTTTTAAAATATGGCCCCATGTGTTTGAGTATAGATGGCAGCAAAGACTGTGCCCCAAGTGGTGCAGTCTTCCAGTTGTGGTGTGATCCCCATTGGTAAACAGATTGTTAGGATTCTGTGTTTCTCATAAAGGCTAGTATTTGGAAATACTGCTTCGATTTGAGTAATTTTTTTAGCTATCCAGAATGAATTTGTTCATGTTTTGTGGGCATTTTTACCCATGACTGTGTGTAAAGTCTGTGGAGTCATTTTCAGTGTATACCCTTGTTGAGGGGTTTGATTTGGAATGATTATTGTTGGTCGGACTGTGAAAGTCCGCATGACATATTGGGCTAATTGTCTGTACATTTTTATTAACTCTTGTAATTGAGTGAGTAATTCCTTGTCTGACATCTCTTCGATGTAAGGATGAGGTGTGTAGCCAGCTAAAATCGCCCATGTTGCTCCTGGTCTACCTAGTGGACTGAGCCTGGTAATGATTTTGTGATGTTTTAGGGTGCCTTTAAACCAAAGATTATGCTCCTGGTATGTGAGTAGAATTTTACTATCCTCAAAAGGAATATATTCCTCAGGTGGTTCATCTTCTTTACAGAAGTGAAACACTTTTATTACTGGATTTGATTTTGGGAATACAATCCATGAAGAGAATACCTCTGTCTGAAAGGATTCGTGTGCCTCTATCACGAAAACTGCTCTACCACCTCTTGGTGTTAGGCCGTGTTTTATAAGTTTTAGAGTGATGGCTCTCCTTAAGTTTGGAGCGATGTTTATAACACCCTCATCGGTTTCATTTAAACCAGTAAAATTAAAAGCTGTTACGACTGGGTCAGCCGCAGCTACACCGTTCTCAGTGTTAGTATCCCCGTTAAGGGACATTGTTTTTGAAAAATGTAGAACAAGTTTCAAAGAAACAAAGATAAGGTGCACAATATTTTGGAACACTGTATCCTTCAACGTTGAACAAACCAAACAGCTAATATATAGGATTTTCTTTCTATTCAGCTATGACGGATACTTAACACTACCCACTCCAGATGTCTTATGGAGTATGTGAGTAAGGGTCTCTGAGAAAAGCACGACTGAGTTACTCAGTATCTAGCATTAAATTAGTGCCTTACCAAAGTTGGGCGCCATGTAGTGTAGTTCCTGTTTTCCTAATAGGCTCTGCGCATTGGAATAATATACCCTATAGATTTGGCATAGGACTGAGGTCAGTATACCCCTATCAAATATATTAAACTTAATTACTTTGTACCCGCTAACTCAGAGGCCACTAGAAACTCCTTGTAAACAAGAAGGGAGTAGTTTCTCGCAACCGCATAAACATGACAACTTTGTTTCCCTTTAGATCGGAACACTCTCAGAATTGTGGAAACAACAGATAACAGTTTCACTCAGCAAATTGTGCATGCTTACTTTCTTCAGAGTTGCACAGAAAGAATAGACGAGCGTTTCAATAAAAGGATTTATTGAACAGTCTTGTTTCTCGTGTAAGAGATATGAGCTGTTAAAATCTTAAGACAGTATGTGAGATATCTTATGTACAGCGTAAGTAGTAGAAAGAAAACATAATGCACTAGCATTATCTTTTAGCTATGACACATGTATTCATATACATAAATAACATAAGCTAAAAATGCGAGTACTCATTGGATGCTTCTCAAACTAGTTCTACCCCAGTGTACCTAACCTAAGTGTAGTACAAGGTAAGAAGTAGGTGATGTATTCTATAGTATGGCATGCTATAGTCTGGTATGCCAAGTTTGGTATGCCAAGAGTCCCTCTAGGTTCTAGTCAGCTCCATACCTTGAGAATGAGAGAGGTGGGAATCTCTTTCTGGGTCTCGAACTTTAACACCCCGCGAAGGGAGTCAGAACACTGAATGCTGGATTCTCTGCGAGCAGGGATGACAGCGTCTCTTGTCAGTGCGTCAGGCCAAGACACGGCCTCCTCTGAAGTTGAAGTCTCCTCCTACTTGCTTGAGCCAGGGAAGGTATATTTATACCTGGTAGGTGCCTTGGAATGTTAGCATTGACGTAAAGTCGGGCAGTGGAAGGCGTCAGGAATGAACCCTAAAGGAATAGCGGTTCATGCATAATAAATGAGTTCTTGGAGAAATCAATAATCCTTTGCTAGGGGAACTCCAAAGAGCTTAAGCGTCTGGTTTCTAAGAACTCGTTGTGACTTTGGGGTGAACGGATGCAGGTGACCATGCCTGTATTTGGATAGCATGGCTAATGTCTAAATAAGGACTGGTGTCTTATGCCTATATAAGGGCAATGCGAATTGTGCCTATATAAAGACATGTTTCAGGAAAACCTATATACGGACACCTAAAGCGGAATACAACAGCGGGAGGACTAATACTACCTTTAAGACCCTAACATATAATAGGGCATGGCAGTTTAAAGGCAAGCAGCTTTTCTTCACTTGCATGCATGCACTGCTGAGGCCTGCCTGAGGTCAGTTTAAAAGCAGCCCTATGTTGCAGGACTGGTTTTAAAATGCAAATTGTGCCCAAACTCAACTTTGATGTTTGAGGAAATTATTAAACTACAATGTTTTGGCATATTAGGTACCCCCAGGGTCTCCCCTAGGTGTACCCGAGGTGAGGGGTCAGGTATTTATAAGGAGGACCGTTATAAAATGAGCTTTATATGTCTTGGGTTTAGTTCACTCCCCACATTATTGTAGTAAAGTTCATCCCAAAATCGACTTTTGTGATTGGAGCACTGAGTGAGGATCTGCAATATTTGCACATATTCAGAACCCCTAAAGTCTCCCCTAGGTGTTCCTGGGGTGGGGTGAGGGGTTCCTGTAGATATAGGCAGGGGCCTTATAAAGGATGTTTTATATACCCTTGTGTTGGAGAAATTGCCCAGTTCACTTTCCCCATTGCAGATCCCCAGCCATGTAGGTTAACAAGGCAAGAAGTTATTGATTAATGACTAAAGAAAGGGGTGCCATAAAAATATCATTCAAGGACTCAGCAGAATGGTATTGATAAATCCAAAAATATGCTATTGGTAGATATATCCTAAAATATATAGACAAGAAGTTATATGACTTTCTTGTCTGCAAGCAAAAATTCAGCCTTCTAGTGCTCTGACCTAATTGGTCCTAGTTAAGTAGATTAGCCAGGCTGCTTTGAAGAGGTGATAAATGACCCGTGGGGTTAGGGAGCCCTTCTGGGAGGAGAAAGTGCTGGGCATAGGAATACCAGAGTCAGGGAGAGGGGTAATGCTTGACCCAGAGAACTTGGAATAAGTATCTGAGAGGGGCAGAGCCTCTCAGATCTACTGCTTGAAACAAGAAGTTTGATCTGCACCAACCAGGCCCTGCACTCTGACTGAATGCACCTGCTGCACAATCTGGAACTACAGCCCTGTGGACCTACCTTGCTTCAAAAGGACTAAAGAGTGGACTCCTTGCAAGCTACAGGTTAACAGAGCTCAACTGGACCATCACCACCAAGAATCCCAAGCCTGGAGTACTACTAGTGGATTTGTTTGGGTTTTGTCCAAGTGAATTGTGGGAATTGAAGTACCATCTTGAAGCTTTCAGACCCTTAGAGGACGTTTTAGACACTGTGAGACCCTCAAAGGAACTTCAGGAAGAAGTTCCTGAAGTTTGAAGAACTTTGGAGCAACTTTTGAAAAAAGCTCCATAAGTGGACCGACTCTACCTGACCAGCCAAGCGGCGACCTTCAACTGCCAGCCGGCCAGCCATTCAAGTTTGGTCCGCTGAAAAGCTCCGAAGGTCCGACTTCCAGAGTTTGACCGGGAGTTGGCTGAAACCTAAGCCGGTGAACCCACAACGAAGCCAGCCTGATGAAGAGCAGCGAGGGACCCCTGAAGAAAAAGCTCCATAAAGGTTTCTAAGTCGAACGTAGGAGAGGTGACCGGGACCAACCGTGAGAGTCAAGCCCCCACCTATAACTGTGAGCTGGCCTGGGTCTCTGGTTTGTCCTGCTGGAAAGGTCCAGAGGTCGGGCTTCCACAAGTTTGAGCTGGAGCTCGTCACACGGCAGGCCCTGAAAACCCTCGCTGAATCCGGACTGGCTGAGAGCTTCGAGGGACCCCGGAAAGAAAAGCTCCTGAAAAGTTTCTAAGTCCGAAGGTAAACACTTTGACCGAGACGTACAGTGAAGAGTAGCCTCACAGGGCTCCATCGGTCGGCCTGTAACTTTGACTTTGCCCCAGTCTAGCGCGACCAGATGTCACAGTAGGTGCTATAGGTTTCTATGTGCTATATAGTGCTAAATCTTTAATAATTCGTATCTCCAGTTCACTAGATTGGATTTTTTATTATTTTGGTGTCATTTTAAAGATACAAATATTTCCTGTTCTTATAAATTGGTGTTGTATTTTTATTGTGCGTTGTGTCTTAATTATTTACTTAAGTGGTGTTTTTAAATGCTTTACATACCTGTCTTTGAAGTTAAGCCTGTCAGCTCGCAGCCAAGCTACCAAGGGCTGAGCATGTTAATAAATTTCTAAGTCCTATTCTGAGCCCTATATTGTGTTAGTGGTCTTATTGCCAGTGGTAGATGTAAACTGACCACTGTTAATAATCCACTTTCCAACAATGGAGTAAAAATAAAACTCTCCAATCATAGTATCTATTCAGTGAAAACTTAGATCACATTTTCTGGCCTAAGTAAAAAACACAGTATTCTGTGCTCTCTATTTGTTAGCCAGCAGCACTGGACTTTAAACGTGTTCTGTGTAGAAGCTGCAATAATTAATGTGAGCTGCTATTGTAAGCTAAATAAAGGTCAGAACAACTCATTACCTCTAAAAGTAGATGCTTTATTTGATATTTAAGTTGCTGACTACTTTTCTCTATACTGTTTTACTTTATGGCTGTAAGAATATATGGACCAATATGCTAACATGGAGATCATACTATTTAAATTTCCTTACCACAAAAAACATTATGGGTCACATGTATGAAAACTTTTGCATTCACAAATGGTGCGAATTGCTAAATTTGACTGTTTGCGAATGCAAAATAGTCTTTCGAGACACATGAAAGGCTTTGTAGTCACAATTTTAGGTAATCACAAAAAATTGCCATTACCTAAAATTGTGACAACAAATAGGGAATCGCAATGTGCGATTCCCTAAGCACATGTACCAAGCATTTCCTAAATGCAAACTGGGCATTTAGAAAAATGCTATTACCATCGACTACAAGTCGATGGCAACCATCTGCAATTTTTGAAAATGCACAATAAATGCATTTTTCAAAGTGTCATGTAGTGCACACATGCCCTTAGGGCTTGTGTGTGCTTTATATGTACAAATTCTGTTTTGTGGAGTGCTTCAGGGGGGCCTTAGGCTCCCGGGCACCCTGGAGTTTGCATTACCTAATTTGTGATTAGCCTTTAGGCCCACAGGAATGAATGGAAGAGTATTACGTAATAGCGATGACCCAATTCTGATTGTGAATCTTTAAGAATCGCTATTAGGTAATCACTATTTTCTTACATACCATTTTGCATTACTTAAATAGCAATTAGTTAAAATTTACTATTTAGTGAGTCTAAACTGGATTTTTGATAAATGTGGCCTTTTATATTTTAGAAATGTTTGTGATATATGTCCATGTCCCATGTTTATGTTCTGAATATACTTCATTACTAGTGTTCACAGACAGATAAAGTTGTGTTTAGTTTGACATGTAGAACTAAATAATCTGTTCAATAAACAATTACTAATTAAAAAGAAAGTGCATGCTCTGAACTCCTTTGAAAAGAACATGCGCTGGTCAAAGTTGAGGTCTTATAATAAATACTTTTCTGGGAAGCAACATACTAGATTGTTTTTCTGAATCTATGCAGCAGATATTCAACTGCTTTCATTTATGTAAAGGCAGGATGTGTCTGAAATACAATCTACAAGATTTCACTGCGACACTTCTAGGACGCCACTGCGTCAAAACCTTACGCCTGCTTGGAGTAGGTGTAAGGAGTGACGCAGCACAATGGGCCTTATTTATGAGGCCTTGCGACACTTCTATGCCGCTGTTGCGTCACTTTTTGTGACGCACTAGCGGTGTAAAGAAATGTGCCACGTTGCACCCTATTTACAAAGTGACGCATCTCAGCAGATGTGTAACTTTGTAAAGCTACCCCTGCAAAAAGTCTAACAGATTCTACGATTCTACTGCGTCAATATCTTACGATTGCCTCACAGCAGGGGAAGATTGACGTAGGCCCTTTCACATAGCCTTGCCCCATGTGAAAGGACACATTGCTGGAGTTGCATCTGTTTTCAGGAACACCCTTTTGTGCCGACAGATACGTCAGTAATACTGATGTATCTGTCATTCCTTGCGATATGATGCATCATACTGTAAATATGATGCATCCATCGTATCGCAAGGAGGGCGCAGTGAAAAATGTTGCATCGCTGTTTTCACGCAGCAATGTGGCAGTTTTCCGAAATGAGGCCCTGTATCTGAAATTCAAAGTAGGACAGATCATTTGTCAGTGCAGTGTATTTATTTAAATTAAAATGCTATATATTTCTTCAGGTTAAATGTAATCGAATGATAGAAAGAAATATAAGATTTCAATTTCAAACCACAGTAAACGCCAGACAGGCTTAAGCGAGGCTTGCAAGAAGAAAACAAATGCATCTTCATTGACAGAACTTAAAGACAAAGCTGAACTACAATAGTTTAAGTGAACTGAAGCATTAATGTATTTATGTTTTTAAAGGTTAGGATAGTACACCATTCATTTTGAACAACTATTATTTTAGGGAAACTGTTTAGTTATGTGCATAGGGATAGGCTGATCAATAGTTACATCGACATACATTTTTATTAAAGTTTTACTTTATGTGGGTTTGCAGTTACATTATTTATGTTTAGCATTGTATTTATATAGGGTATTGCATATATACGTATTCACATTCTGCTTCCATAAATGCATGAAGGTGATACCTATGTGGATGGGGGCACTATGTGAAACATTGATGAACGTGCATTACAGTGTGGTTTGCATGCACGCTGGTATATGCATACATCTGTACCTTTAGATAGCTCTACTTCTATGGGAGGGGCTAGGGTCGCCCTAACCTCAGGGTTGCTGAGAAAGTGAGACCCTTGCTCCTGTTGATAGCTGAAGGGCACCAAGACCCATGTTCATGGGGAAAGGTCCACGGTGAGGGTGTGATCTAGGCTGCTGCAATATAGAGACCCACAGACACCTTACCAACCCCACACTCAGACCTAGCATGGTCCAAGTATGTGTGGCCAACTCCTGACTGGGAAGGTTCTCATAGGTATGTAAAGCTATGGCCCATGGATTCCTGGAGGGGCCCCCTGGTATCATGTGTGTTGTAATGTGGAAATGAGACCACTCCTTGTACTTGTTAGCCTCTAGAGACTGGATTATCAAGCCTTCTCTGCAGACACCTGTACTATGGTCAAGACTGACAACTCTGCAGCACATCTTCAGCACATCTTTAAGGCATCGAGTTATGGATTTGTCTCAGAAGGAGGCTTTACATTGTTGGTTAGAGGACCTCATGTTTTGCCACCAGATACTGTTAATCAATCAACCCTTTGTTAGATACCTTTGCCATTTTTGGACAAACTTTCACCATGGTGGATAAGGTCAAAAGGCTGGATGTGGCATTGTGTTACAGGAGAGAAGAAGTGACAAAGTAACCAAAAGGATTCATTACGACTTTACACTGTTGATGAACAAAATGTACTTTATTTTCACCCATCTCATGGATGTCGTAGAAGGGTCCATTGGGAAGTGAAATTTGACTACCCTAACAGTGAAAATTTAGGTATATCAACATTTTTTAACTGCAGACTGCCCCAAAAATATGCGGCCGACTGGCTACTGGACTGAGATGATGTGATTACATTTTCAGGGTTCACCTCAGTAGTCATTGGTTGAAGCATTAAGACCAAATAGTTTTTACATGTATTTGCTTGTTCACAAAGGTAGGCATAATGTGGATCCCTCGTACCTGTGCAAAGAGCTTGCACCGCTTCATGCTCAACGTACCTTTAGATTCACTAACAAAGATGCCTTGACTCCTGTCGTTACTTTTGCAGAGCTAGGAAGTTGTAGAATATTGTCTGTCTGTCTGTCTGTCTGTATTAGTATTTATATGAAGCGAACCTAGATGTGAAGCAGCAGAATGCTGTACATTAAGTGAGGGGTTGGGAGACAATTGTGTAGATTTTGTACATCACGTGGGGATTACACATACACGTTTTACACACACCTAGACACAGAGAGATAAAGTGATTTGCCCAGAATCACACAATGTTGAGTCTTGTACCAAGGGTGTGATTCGAACCTGGGTCTCCTGGTTCCAAGGGCAGCAGCTAGGACACATCTTCCTCCTCTACACAGCAACTTTCTCTTGCCATAGAAACCCGCTTTGAAAAATTCATACTGACTCTGAAGACCGAGGGCCAGATTTATCAAAGGTTTGGCGTTGCCCTAGTGCCATGCAAGGGGACGCAGGGCGATGCAAAACCGAGAATGAGATTTACCAACCCACCAAGACTACCTTGTGTGGCCTATGTGGCTTTGGTAAATCTGGAGTAAACCAACGCAGCGCAAGTCACTACCTTGCATTACTCTGCCCCACGGAGGCGTTCCATGGGTGGAGCGTCGCTGTTCCCATGCATTAACCCATAGATTTTGATGCATTCCCAGATTTACCATGAGTGGCAGATCTGGAATTGTGTCAAAATGCAACACTTTCCCAGTGGAGGCGTACCGAGGAGAAATATGTTTCTTTCTCTTTGTTTTTTCCTCTTTTTATGTGTGCTGCATTCTACAGCACACGTAAATAGAGGAAAAAGGATCCGAGGATTGTTTTCGTGCAGGGAGGTGTCCCTTCCTGCACAAAAACCATGCTGCCTGGGGAGAGGATGTAGCCTTACGGCTAGAGTGGTCGACCTCAAAGCTGGTAAACTAGGTTCGAGTCTCAACAATGACGCTGAACATCCTGTGATTCTGGGCAAATCACATAATCTCCTTGTGCCTATCAAAAATGCATGTGTTCATCTGTAATGAAACTGGTTCTCATGTAAAGCTCTCTGATACCCGAAGTCTCGGGTCTAGTTCGCGCTATAAAAACTCTAAACTATTTATTTTTTTCAAACACAGGCACCCCTGCACCATGGTGCAAGGGTGCTTGCATTGGAGCTAGGTAGCACACAGTGCATCAGTGCAATGAGAGGACAAGAATGCGCCATGGGAAACATGGCGGCCGCAGGTTAGGCGGCTCGCGCGTCAGATCTGACCTTCCTGAGCCTCCGTTGGACGCTGGACGCTGCAGTCATCGGCATCTCCTCTGCGTAATGGTAATGGTGATGCTTGTGGCCTCGGAAACTTGTCCGTGCTGAGTCCGCGAGTGCCCTCGAATGTTTTCACCCTTCTTTCCTCATCCTGCCCAGTGTTTGACTGCGGGATGGTTTTCTTTTTGCTTCAGTGCGGGGAGTAGCGGAGTAGCGGAGCTGGTGCCGCTGCAGTGTGGTAATGAGGGGCAAACCGAACTAGTACCGCACGGAGTACAATTGGAGCTGCAGTCCCGGGATCTCCGGAGAGGGGGAAAGCACGGAGGCGGGTACGTTTAAGACAGAATGGTCTAGGCAAGAAAAAAGGTTGTCCTTCGTTGTGGAGTGGAGTGGGCCGGCCTGGCTATTGTGTAGGGGGGAATTACGGCGAACAAAATTATAAAGCAAATTTCCCTCTTCATTGAAATGAAAACAAATAGAACATAGCTAATATAGTGGGGGGAAAACGCGCATCAGCAGATTTTGCCCTACTGAGCCTCCACTGATACACGCAAAACCCATTGGCGTTTTCTCAACAATGGAGGTCCGCACGGACTCTCGTTGAGTGCCGTTTCAACGCCGTATGTTTCTTCACGTCTGCATCGCATATTTTTCCCGATGTCTTTTCCCCGCGTGTGTTTATCTTTTATTTTTTGCAAGGATCTGCCCTGAATGACTCCTAGTGGTGCCGATGTGTGGAAACCCCATCCCCTCCGATTTCTCCACCCTGCGCTGGAAACAGGCAGCCGTGGAGCTCAGACGCGGACGTAAGGCGGCGGCTCGCAGGCTCCTGAGGGGGGGCTGCCGGATTCAGCAGCGCGAAGAACACCCCTGTGAGCTGAAGGAGGACACTTCGGCCATAGACACAGCCAGAGACCCGGCGGTCAAGGTAGGCGCCGTAGACGTAGGCGTCCCTCTTTCCTCCTCGGATCAAAAAGTGACTAGTAGTATTGAGGGAAGAAGGGTGGAGGGTGCGGAGGTGCTAGGGACTCAGAACCCTAGAGGTAGATCACCCCAAGAGAGAGGGGGGAAGTCTAAAAGGAGGAAAAGCCTTAAATCTAAGGCCCTGGGGGGTAAACAAGTCCCCAGTCTTAAGGCCCCCCAACAAGCTACAATTAAGGTGTCAAATCTGCTGGAGGCTCCAGTGGAAAAAATAGCTACAACAGCTATACCCCCAAAAGAAAACGCCATCAGCCATTCAGTTGAGAGGGGAGGCATAAGGGGAGCCAAAAGTAACTTACGTAAGAACCCGATCCGCATAACACCCTCACTGCTCTCATATTTTAGGGTGCGACCTCAGATTCTGGATATTCAGCTTGGTACAGAGGTCACCAGCATTACGGCAGAATCTTCAGTAGGGCCTATGAGCGACAAAAATAACTCCAATCCCCCTCATGGTGAGGATGCACTTGGGCCGGCTGTATCGCCAGGGACTAGTTCTCTAAGGAATGTCCCAGACGAGGATGAGGCGTCCCAGCCCAGGGGGAGCGGACCCCTCGCAGCCCACAAGGGGGGGGAAGGGGGGACTACCAATATGATGAGTGGTGACCCCTCCGGAGGGGGGGAGGAAATCGGAGGGGGGGGTTTAGAGACTCTCCTGAATACCATGAGGGAGGAGATTAGGTGTGGGTTTGCCCAGTCTAAATCTAATCAGAACGAGATCAGGGCAGTCTGTGAGGCTCTCGAAAAGAAGGTGGATGGCCTCTGCGAAAGAACAGATCATTTGGAAATTTCAGTGGGGCGCCTGGAGTCAACTCTGGAGTTAGCCGAGACCAAAATTCAATCCTTGGTAAGGGAAGGGGACGTGATGAAGGAGAGAGTTGAATCCTTGGAGAACTACTCCAGAAGAAATAACCTCCGTCTTCTTAAAATCCCAGAAGGAAAGGAGGGCAGTGATATTAAGGCATTTGTGGTGGATCTATTAAAAAGTTCACTGAATCTCGATGAATCGGCAGAAAACCTCGACAGGGATATCCAGAGGATCCATAGAGATCCATTCCGCCTTAACCCCGGGAGAGTGAAACCAAGAAAGATCCTGGTGAACTTTCTTACTTATTCCCTGAAGGAAAAAATCCTCAATCTAGCTCTAAAGGCGAAGTCAGTGACTGCCACTGGTTTCTCCTTTGAGATTCGCTCAGACCTGTCAAAAACCACCTTAGACAGACAGTGGGAGCTAGGTAAAAAAATGGACAAGTTCAGAGCAGTAGGAGCAACTGTGCAGATGAGATTTCCCGCCTTTCTAAAGGTGATGCATAACAACAAAATGCATAACATACGATCGCCTCAGGAGGCAGATGACCTAATAGCTTCCATTAGTCAGAAGCACTCCTGATGTATGCTCCAGGGTCTTAGGTTTCAAAAGGGGCGGAAGGTGATGAGGTACGAAGATAAAAGAGAGAGGAAAGAAAAAAAAAAAAAGAAAAAAAAAGGGAGAAAGCAGGGAAGGAAAAAAGAAAAAAGGGGGGAAAAATAAGCAGAAGTATCTCACAATTCGCCCTAGAGTGACAAAGTCTTTATATTTAGGGGGGTAGAAAAGTAGCGCTAGATTAAATAACTGACATGAGGTAGGCGGGTTAGTGATATAGCACAGTAAGAGGGAGGGACATGGAGAAATGAAACAAGGGTACATTGCAAAAAGTTAAAAGTTAAAAAAAAAAAAATTTAGATAGTTAAGTTGAGCACAAAAGGGTGAGGTCTCCTCTTTTTTTTTTTTTTTTTGGTTTTGAATACATTGTGTCATCACCATATTTTCTGCGTTCCTCACGCCATACATTTTGAGGTGGCGGAACGCTGACTCTATTTAGTTCAATAGGGGCTTAGGTATGGTCTCTTTTCTGACGCAAACTGGCAATACATCTGGCCAGCATCAATAAGGGAGGGTTTTCCAGGGGGTGGGGGTGGGGGTGGGGGTGGGGGGGTGAAGGAGGGTGGCAAAATTTTAAAAGTCCTCACAAGTTTGTCCCAAGGCTTCTTATGTTTAATTTATTTCCCTTTATCGGTCCTCAGGATGGGGGACGTCGGTTGGACGGTTCCTGAGAGTTTGGTTCTGGGGATGGTATGAGGGGAGGAAAGACTGATTTACCATGATGGGGCTGCAGTTTTTATGATGGAATGTCAACGGCTTGCGGGTGAGAGCTAGAAGACATAGAATCCTCCAATATTTAAAAGATTCTCCTGCACAGGTAATAGTTATCCAGGAGACCCATCTACTAAAACATGAGGTCATGGACATGTTGAAAAACTTGAAGTGGGTGGGCAAATTTATATGCACGGATCACAATGCCAATATACGAGGGATCCTTCTATTATTTAAAAAGCAGATCTGTGTCCAAATTGTGGAGCAGAAAGAGGACCTTAGTGGTAGATGGCTAATAGCAAAAGTGCAGATAGAAGGGGCAGGGTATACCCTAGTCGGTTACTACGGCCCGAATCATGATGATCCATCATTTCTGAACAAAATCCACAACATCTTGATTTTATGCCAGGACCCCATTGTCTGGGTGGGAGATTTTAACATTGTGCTAAACCCTAAGCTGGACAAATCTGTCAACTCAAGAGCTGTAATTTCCTCTAAATCCAGGCAGACCCTTGTATCGATTTTATCGAATTTGGGGTTGGTGGACGAATGGAGGCAGAGAGCGGGCAACATCCCAGGCGTCTCATTTCATAATCACAAGTATAAACACAAGTCAAGAATTGACTACGCTTTCTTCAGTTATAAGCTGAAGGACGACTTGAAGGATATAATATACATTCCTTCCCACCTCTCTGACCATTCTGCTATTGCTTTCACCTTGCTACACCATAATCAGAGAAGGCAAAGTTCTTGGTCCTTCGACCGGACGATTCTGCTTGAGGAGGATTAAATCTGCTTTCTTGCAGGTGAGATATGCATCTTTTTAGATACTAATATTAATTCAGCTTCAATCACCATTGTATGGGAAACATTGAAAGCTTTCCTAAGAGGCTGTATAACAAACAGAGCCTCTTACAGGTGCAAAACTTATAGAAATGCAATCTCCAACATAGAGATGGAACTTAGTCGACTTGACTTGAATTCCGGCCTACTCTGAGCAGAGGATCAGGCAAAGCGTGTAGCACTGAAGGTAAAGCTTGAAGATCTGCTCCAGGACAGGGTGGCCAAGAGATGGGAGGCATCCAAGCTTTCAAATTTTGAATACGGAGAGGCGGCTGGCAAAATCTTGGCGTGGAAAATTAAAACAGACCAGGCCAAGAATTTTATCAAGGAAATAAAAGTGGCAGGGGAAGCCAGCGTCAGATCTACCACTACAGAAATAGGGAATGCCTTCCATGAGTTTTTTCAAAACATCTATAAGGAGGATATCGCTGATGACCAACTGGCTAGCGAGGCTAGGGAGGTATGGTTAGACCGGGCCCACCTCCCTACCCTTTCACTAGCCCAGCGCGACCGCCTGGAGACCGCTATTACTGAGACCGAAGTTAGCAACATCATAAAACAACTGAAGCGAGCAAAAGCCGCAGGCCCGGATGGCATTCCAGGGGAGGTATATAGTGCTTTGGGTTCAGCCATAGTTCCATCTTTGACCGTCCTTTTTAATGCTATATTTTTAGACGGTATGGTCCCGCCAGACTCATGGAATGACGCCACGATTGTGCTGATCCCTAAACCCGGAAAGGACCCGGCCGAGTGCGGGTCCTATAGACCAATCTCTCTCCTAAATAACGATTACAAGATCTTTGCGGCCATTCTTGCGGGAAGGTTGGGGTGTGAGATAGGCTCAATAATCCATGAGGACCAAAAGGGATTTATAAGAGGGCGTCAATTAGCAGACCTTACCCATGACCTGGTTGGAGCAATAGACATAGCTACCTCTTTCTGTCACCCATTTGGCTACCTTCACCCTGGATGCTACTAAAGCCTTTGACAGGGTCAATTGGCCATACTTGGCCGCGGTATTGAGGAGGTTCAATATAGGAGACAATTTCCGTCGTGCCATCTCGCTTCTGTATAATGACCCAAGGGCCAGACTTTTAGTCAATGGAGTACACACCGAACATGTTAAAATCACTAGGGGTACCAGGCAGGGTTGTCCGCTCTCCCCCCTTCTATTCAACATGTATATAGAACCTTTAGCTCAAATTCTGAGAGATGAAAATGACATCCCTTCTTTCGAGTTTGGAGGTTGGGTTAAGCGGATAGGACTCTATGCTCACGATATAATAGTGTATACATCGGACCCTGTGCAGGCCTTTCCCGCCATCATTAAGAGAGCTAGGGAATTCGGGCAGATCTCAGGTTATGAAATAAATGAAGGGAAGACCGAGGTAATGACCTGGAACATTCAAAACCCAATGATGGTCGTTACCTCATCCATGCGCTACCTGGGAATCAGGATCACCCAGGATTTAGATAAAATTGCTTCCACGAATTTGGAACGGGTTTCACGAGATTGTAGGGCATTACTAAGATCCTGGGCCTTTCTTCCACTGACAATCTTGGGAAGAGTCAGTCTAGTGAAAATGTCCATCCTTCCCAAGTACACGTTCATTTTTAACACCATCCCTCTAGCTTTCTGTCAGAAACAAATATACAAATGTCAACAAGACATAAACTCATTTGTTTGGAACTATAAAGCTACCAGACTAGCCTGGAAAAAACTGAGAAGGAGGAGGGAGAAGGGGGGGCTCACACTCCCTGACCTACAATATTACGCCTGGGCATTTCAGCTATCATACTCCAGAATGTTGTTAAAGACCCCATCAAGTACTTCGATTGGCAAAATGTTTAAGGCCATGTTAAATGGGGCTGATTTGCCACCTGATGGCTTTCTTTTTAAATTTGGAGACCGGAAATTCTTCAAAAGGGTGAGGCTAAAGATCCTATCATCACTGGCCAAAGTTTGGAAAATGATCAGAGATAGGGTGGGGCTGCCTTACTATTCTCGGCTAGCCCCAATTTGGGACTCGCCGGGGCTCCCTCCGTGCCTTAAGGACGGTCTTGCAACACCTATTAGAAGGGCAGGGATAGAAAGGTGGGGTCAGCTACTAGTGGAGGGGGCTTTGGTGGGTTGGGAGGAGTTATATGAGAAGGTTGGCCCTACACTATCCAGATTTAAATATATACAGTTGGTCCCGGGAGCTGATTAGGAATAAGTCACATCTGGGGAGAAGTTGTCTTCTGGAAGAACAGCTGGTAGAGAGACAAGTACAGGGGAAAGAGGTAGCCTTCTGGTACTGGGCAATCTTGGAGGAGGTGGATGGGGAGTTTACTCTACCTGATACACAGTGGGGAGGGCCCATGGGGATACAGTGTGAGGATATATGGATAAGATCTTTCACTCTCCTGTATAAATTGGTTAAGCCGGCTTGGCTGAGGCGTAATCACCTGTATACCCTCCATCGAGCTTACTTATCCCCCCAAAAGCTATCTAAATATCAGCCCGGAAAAGCTTGTAACAAGTGTAATCTTCCCGCAGCCTCTGATGTGCATATGTTTATGGAATGCCCATCGATCAGCACTTTTTGGGAGGAAGTTAAAATTACTTTGGACTCCATCCTCAATAAGTCTACTCCTATTACTTTGGCGCTAATCATATTTGGGGTGGACGATGACATAGCAGGTCAAGCAAAGAGTTTTTTGTTTTATGCAATTCTGCTGGCCAGACGCCAGATCTGCAAATTCTGGGTAGACAAAAATGCACCATCACACGCAGGTTGGCTGGAGTCCTTGTATGAAACTTCAAAGGTGGACATGGCCAGAATGCCCCAGAATCGTAACCTCTCCTTTTGGAATGTGTTGGTCCAGTGGAAATAGTTGGCTCCGTGGAGTCTCCGGGGTTTTTTTTTTTTTTTCCCCCGGGTCCGATGATTATGCCATTATACTCCAGGTGTCTTGGTGGTTTCCTCAAAAACCTTTCCGATTCTAAGTTGGAGTACTGAGGGGCTGTGAGCTCTCGTTTATTTCTTTTCCCCTTCCTACCACATTACTAACTTGGAGAACGTCTCCCCCCCCCCCCCCCCCGGTTGACGTTTGTATGTCGTCTGGGTTTGGGTTGGAATAGTAGCCAGTTTTTTTCTATTTTTCTCAGACGACATCAAAGGGGAGTGGCGTCTTTCCTAGAAGTTTGTGGGGCAGGCAAATGAGGACACAAAAAAAAAAGAAAAAAAAAAAAAGAATGCGCCATGCAATGTTAAATATGCCTCATTCCTGCCGTCTCCCTGTCATGCAACTCTGCACAGCGCAGCAAGGTGGCTTGCTGCGCTGCATTGCGTGTCATTTTGATAAATCTGCCCCTCAGTTATTTCATGAGCCCCCTCTGTGCTCAGACTCCTGCAACAGGCAGCAAGCTTCCCAGCACCACAGACATCTAACATATAGGGTGCCTCATAAATGAACTCACTCATGAGAACTATAGGAGGTAAGATGGTAACTTCATCTGTGTGTCTGGAGCTGCATTTGCATTTCCCTGACAACATTTAGTGTAAACTTTGAGCTAAAAACACAGGGGCATATTATCAAGCACGGCGTTAAAATTATCGCCGCTTTAGCGGCAGAAAACTGCCGCTAAAGCGGCGATAATGGGCTTGATAATATGCCGCAGAGAATTCCAATAGAAGCCCAGGTTCACTCCAGAACATGGGCTTCTATGGGAATTCTCAAGGACATATTATCAAGCCCATTATCGCCGCTTTAGCGGCAGTTTTCTGCCGCTAAAGCGGCGATAATTGTAACGCCGTTTCTAGATAATATGCCCCACATTTCTTTAGAATTAAGGGGCATATTAACAAGCCAGGCGATAAAATTATCGCCGCTTTAGCGGCAGAAAACTGCCGCTAAAGCTGCGATAATGGGCTTGATAATATGCTCTATGGAATTCCAATTGAAGCCCATGTTAGAGGTCCTTCATATTTAACATGGGCTTCAATTGGAATTCCATAGAGCATATTATCAAGCCCCTTATCGCCGTTTTAGCGGCAGTTTTCTGCCGCTAAAGCAGCGATAATTTTATCGCCTGGCTTGATAATATGCCCCCAAATCCAGAGACTGAAGACAAATAATGGTGCGTATGGCAATTGAGGCTCTGGGGGGGTGAGGTCACATGTTGCACCCACCTTATCAGCTACCCCCATATTGCCAAAATAAATAGATGTGGTAATAACAATAGTAAACCTGTACTTTCCTGAGGCTATAGGAAACGACATTGACGATATGGTGGTTGATATGGTGGACGCAATATTTTTGGAGTACGAACTTTCACCCCCAATATTATGACAAATACTCAACTCACATCAATACGTCATGAACAACAACAAAAATATTAGTAAAATCAATGTAGCCCCGTCCATCAGTTGGAGCCGCCATAGCTTGATCAACTTTGACTTGAAACTGTCAACAACCAGCCCGAACCCTGAATCTCAGAACTCGACAAATTCCCCTCCAAAAAAGGAAACCTGACCAGAAAGCTTTAAATGTTTTTTATGCAACTGTTTTGACTCGTGGAACTAGATGATAATTGGTTGATTCGTTTTCAGACAAAATGATAAAGAGATTAGATGAAACTAAACAAAGGAATCCATGATGCACTGGCCTCTTTGTGGAATCTGCGTTTCCCAGAATAGGAGAACACAATGACACTGTACACTCGAAAGGAGTCCCAGTTAAAGGTGTTTCTTGTGTAAAGGCACGCTTCTTGTGTTTACAGCGTGTCCCATAGAGGAGTGGGCTGCTTCCACATTGCTGAAACCAGGGGTATGGGCAACTACTGGGTGCAGGATTCCTGGGCCGGATTCTGGCCACTCATAATGTGGGTCTTTTTAAATTTGATAGGCGGGCACTAGTAAGATTATTTAGCAGTGGATACAGTTTAAGTGGTTAAATAGGTCCAATAAAAAAGGGCGCATCACAATAACACACGGTTATGTTTCATCATTGATGTGAGAAATATGCTTCAAGCATTTCACCTGCACACTTTTTAGGTTTCTGTGACATAAGACATTTCAGTAACCATGGGGGGCCTGCATCAAGCTATTTACCTGTCGCAAACAGGCGGTTTGCAGAATAAGCCTGTTTGCGACTGGTAAAAAACCAATTCCAATGCATCAACCCAAAATGCATTAGCAAAATAGGTAATCACAATTTTTGCGATTACCTATTTTGCGAATGCAGTTAGGTAATCGCAATTTGCGATTCCCTAAAGAGTAAAATGAAAGAGGAAAATGCCTTTAATAATTGTTTTTGTGCAGGAAGGTGTCCCTTTCTGCGCAAAAAACAATCTCCTCTAAAACGCAGACACACTTGCACCATGGTGCAAGGGTGCCTGCGTTGGTGCATGGCAGACAATTGTGCGCCGGTGCTGGGGAAAGCACAGGGATGCAACATATTGTTGTAAATATGACTCATCCTGTACTTTGAAAGTGACGCGGCGTGGCACAGCCAAATTGCTTGTGGTGCTGTGCTGCATCACTTTCTTGCACATATAGCCCTTAGGGGCTTATTTACAAGCCCCTTTCGCCGCCTGTGCATCACTTTTTATGACGCTCAAGTGGCGCGGAGTGCAGATCCATATGTAGGAGGCCACGCAAATTCACTTTGCGTGACTTTTCATGGCCTCGTAGATATGTTGTAAGGCAATGCACAGCATTGCCTTACACTGCGTCAGGGAGGTGTTCCATGGGCGTTGCAGTGGGTGTTTCCACGCAACACCCATGGGCTTTGACACGTTCCCAGATTTACAAGAATCTGTTAACCTGGGAATGTGTCAAAACTGTACGCCGCCCCAAGGCAGTCGTAACAAGGAGAAATATATTTGTCCTCGTTTTTCCCTCTATAGAGAAAAACACCTCCATGGATTGTTTTTGTGCTGGAAGGTGTCCCCAAAAACAATCCTGCCAACAACGAAAATACCCTTGCACCATGGTGCAAGGGTGCCTGCGTTGGCTCTAGGCACCATTTTGTGCACTGTCACTGGCTGAAAGGATAGCAATGTACCATATCTCGTAAATATGGTGCATTCATGCCCTTTCGATTTGGCGTAGGTCAGCACGGCAAAGACACTTGCAGCGCTGGCCTATGCCAAATCATTGTAAATGAGGCCCACTATGTGGGACCTAGTGGTATCTCCTTTCTCAAGTATAGTCCAAATTAATAAAATAGGCTGGAGCACAGTCACAATATATACTGTGAAGGCGATATTTATGCAGATCAAAATTTCTTCTGCGATATTGTTATTTGCCCAATGATTGACATTAAAGAATTTCCTCTCTTGAGTATAGTCCGCATTAGTAAAATGGGAGACAGTAATTGGCTGCGTTTTTGCGGATGGTTAGAAAGTAGGAATTCTGATGTCTCATGTTTTCTTCAGATTGATACCCAAAGAAGGTTTTTTTTGCTTTCATTCACATTTGTTGTTCTTTCCTTTCCCCACAAATGCTAGTGCTGCAGTGTATTGTCCTTCCTCACCTCTTCTTCTCTATGAAACCCTAGTCCGTCTTTTATTTCAAATATTTCTTTGACTCCTCTAACACTGAGGACTCAATGAAGAAGGTGTGCAGAGAGGGCGTGTAATATGGAGAAGGCTTGATGACTCTGGACTGCAATGAGAATAACGAAGTGTCTTTGAGGATGTACAAGTCTACACCTATACAGTGTGACCCTAAACCAACTGGCTGATTAACCCCTGGAAAATGTTGCCTCTCTGAATGACGAGGCCACAAACAGGGGCACCCGTCTTTTAAACTCCTGATACAACGGTATCTCCCTCATGAACCCCTCAACCTAAGTCACTTGTCTGGTGAATCCCTCAATTAATGGCACTTGTCTGATGAGCCCCTGAAACAATGGTACCTGTCTGTCTAGTGACCCCTCAATCAATGTCTTCTGTTTGATGACGCCCTCAATCAATGACTATCTTATTGATCCCTGATCAACGATGCCAGATGGATCAAACTCTGCAATCATTGTTGCCTGTCGTATAAAGCCCTGAAACAGTTGCACCTGTCTGATAAACCGTCTCTCTGAGGAAACCCTCAATCACTGGCACCTGTCTGATGAGCCCTTAATCAATGGCACAGACTGATGAACCCCTCAATCAAAGGTGCGTGTCTGTTAAGTCCCTAAAAATGGGTGCCTGTCTGATTGAGCCCTTAATCAATAGAACCCTAAAACAAGTGCCATCTGTCTGATGAGACCTTTAAACAATGGTGCCTGTCTGAATGTGCCATAAAATATGGAACCTGCCTGATGAATCCCTGAAATAAAGCATAGAAAGAGGAAAAAATGAGGAGAAATAAAAGTATTTCTCCTCGTTGTGCCTCCTTTCGTCTCCTCTGACGAGGCGTAGGATTCTGACGCATTCCCTGGTTTACAAGATGTTGTAAATCTAGGAATGCAGCAGAATCCATGGGTGTTGGGTGGGAACACCCATGGCAAGCCCCTTTCATGCAAACTGCTGCATGAAAAGAGGCCATATTTACAAGGCCACGAAAAGCCATGCAGGGTAGTTTTACGTGTCCTTGTAAATATGGACCACCACACTGCGCCGCCGGTGCATTGAAAGAAGAGATGCATCAGGGCGCAAGGGGCTTGAAAATATGCCCCTGTGTGAGTAAGAATGTTTTCAACACAAATCATGAACTTATAACTTACTGACTGTGAAATATAAAATACAAATCTAGATATTCATTTACCACACTCACGTAAAAATGTGACGGAATCTGGGTCATTTTATTCTGTCTGTCGAAATCCGATTGTAAGGACTTCCAGTGCAAATTAGCACATTCTTAACTGTACCTCAGTGCTTTGATTCCATTTGTGGATAACTAAATATGGGGCATATCAGCAACAACCGGCGATATCGCTAAGCGCACCTAGCGCTAGGATAATTATCGCCGGCTAGCGTGGATTTTTATCGCTGAGATAGTGTGCTATTAGCAACGCTTATCTCAATAGCGATAAAAATCCTAGCGCTAACTGCCAAACGTGAGATTATCGCTGGAAAGCCAGCGATAATCTCACGCCTTGCGGCATTCGCTTGTTGATAGGGCCCCACAAACTTAGCCATGATATCCACCTTCCATAGGATATCATGGCTAAATCAGTCCTGAAGCAGGCGTAAGGATAGTAGCGATAACAGGGGTTATCGCTACTTTTCTTGCTGCTATGCTTCATAGCGTGGGGCTTGATGATAGGAGAAAAAGTCAGGTCAGGAACGCCCACTTTGCATCTCATTAGAGATGCAAAGCTGGGCGTTAGGAATTCCTACGCTAACGCAAGTTTTCACGCGTTAGTGTGAGTTTGCTAATTAGGCGATAAAATTATCACCGCTTTTCGACTAAAAACGGCCGCAAAAGCGGCGATGATTCTATCGCCTCGCCTTGCTGATATGCGCCCAGGTTAGTCATGGATGGAGCTAATATACGTCACGCCCTGTTGATAGTTCACACATCTCTGCATGACTTCCCTCTCAATGTAAACAACATTCCAGTACTTGCTACATGACGTCCTTCATATTAACATCACCTGACTGTGGAAAGAAAAAATATAAGAGCCACCAATCACGGGCTGGATGGCGTACATTGCACTAGTGCTAGGGCTCTTGAATAGGACGTGTGCACCACACAGTGAGTGCAAAAATAGCCCTACGTGACCAGTTCCAAAAATAACAATTTGCACCATTTGGTAGGCTCAAAAATCGGTGCAAAATTGCACAGTGCTGGAAACCCAGTCTCGCGCGCCTTATGAAGTAACTGGGACAGGGCAACTATAACGAAACAAGGCATCTTGCTGGTAAATACTTAAATATGCGTTTGGAAACACTGTGGCACTGGCCTCGGTCTAATCATGCCAGGGAGGGTTAAGAGCTGGAAGGATGAAAGTGCGAGCCCCCAGCTGCCCACAGCCCCCTTACCTGCTGCCTGGGAAGCAGAGAACCAAGGCCACCGGGACCACATCGCGGCCATCTCCTGCTCACAGATATGGCACACCACGGGTATTTGTAAGGTCCGCCTAAGTGGCAGCCATTTCAGAGCTAACCTTGCCCCCGGGCTCCGAGTCAAGTGCTCAATAAAAGCTTTTATCTCTGGCAGTCCGTTTGACTCAATCTATAAAATGGTTTGCCCTGAAACACTTTGTCAGGCGAGCAAAACTAAGTGCAGGGCAGTAGGAGCGCTTCTGTTGTGATGAAAGAGACACAAATGCAATAGGGTAATAGAGCAATGACGCAGTTGGTGCATGGGCACCAGGTCCTTAAAGCAACAGCGGCCTGCCTTGCCCCTGCCTCTTGAAATGGGCAATCCTAGCACGGGTGATGGGGTCCGTCTAGCTCCTTCCCTGGCTCTGCTGTGATACTTGTCATGTTGACAGTAATGGCCACTGCTGACTGTAGCCTTCACATCCTAAAACTGAATAAGATGATAGCTCAGATCTGTTCAGCTCCACAGAACTGATGTTTTGTGTGGATTCCCCTTGATTCACGCTGTCATCAAAACTTATCATCGCTCCAAGGGCCGCTTACCTGGACACGCTGAGAGGTGGCCATTTACTGAGTGCTTTTGATTTCGACATCTGGGTCCTGGCAGAGTATCTTAAATGAAGACCCCAAGGAGTGGTGGGCACTGTCCACTCACAACGCGCACTTTCAATTAAAAGTGATACATGCTGGATTAAAGAAGGCCATTCTCACATTTCATAGGTCCATTGTATGGGTACACAGGACATTAGAAGCAACATTCATAACTGTCTTCAATGCTACCTTAGATGGCCACCTTCGGAAAGTGACAAGGCGCTACTTTGTCGAGCAGATGCCTGTAAGAGACAGACCCGTCGAGGATAATTCGCCGACCTGGGCCACTACATTGGGAGTGGGATACATTGGGAGTGGGAAGATACGAGGCCTGTTCACACACTGCATTTTGTAGTATATAAAGTAGGCCTACAGTAGTACTCCTTGCGTAATACAAAATGCAAACAGTAAACCTATGGCTGGGGACCCCTGGCTCCATCTCTCCTTTACTGTCCTTTATTGAGCTGACCATGAACATGCCACCTAAGATGGACAACTGGACTCCATACTGCCAAAATGCCTCTAAGACCCTTGAGAAGCCTTTCTGCATAGGTCCTTGGCTGAGAATTCACAGCCTACAGATATGCATTAATTGTGCAGGTAGATGCATGCAACCATGTAGATGCATACAATTCATAGGGAGTGGACTGGACCAGCCAGAGAACTTCATTAAAAGGCAAATACTTCCTTGTAAATAGAAGCGGGTTGCCATAGAGCATGGAAATTTGACTTTAATTTTGTCTTGAAGTGGTTTTTGTTCTATTATTTTGGCAATGATTTCACTATCAAAACAAGGCATACGCTCCTGAAGTAGCTGATGCAGAAGATGGGAGGGTATCCTAAACTACAGAGATGGGTTTAACTTGAAAGGCTTGCATTTCTTTTTCTATAAATTCATTGTCATTAATGTGAATAGTAAACAAAGGAGCAATTCAATTAATTGGGAATAACCTCCCCCTCAGAGCACATTGGCCTCCACTGTGAAGTACCCACCTGTGGGACAGCAAGGGAAAAGGCAGAGTCCCCCTGCTTGTTCCTTGACGAAAGATAGTCATAACACCTGGGCATGTGATAGGTTGCCCTGATCTTCCACCCATCAGAACCTCCCCCCTTGTGTTCTAAAGGAGTATAGGAACCCTTCCCTTCCAAACTCATTTGGAGCCATTCGGCAACTTCTCAGTTTTACACTGGCCTTTGCTTATCTCCAGGGACAAAATTGCTGCTGTATTTTTCTCTTCAGCAATCATGGATTCCACTTTTCTCCTCAGAAGCCATAGACAGCGTCAGCAATCTCATCACCATCTCTGTGCACCTGCACTCCAAATTTGATTGGGTAAAGCTGTGAGAGGACACACTGCTCCCTATTCTGGACACTGCAGGTGATCTAGCCAGGGTATCAGGCAGCAGCCAAACAACAGGGTCTAGTCGGGGTCCAATTGCCACGGGTCTCATGGGTAGTCATGAGAAGTTGTAGCTTGTTGTGTCTCTGAAGCTTAACAGGAGGTCACTTCTTCGTCCTGGGCACAAGAAAGAGAAGGTTCAGTCCGTTCATAGCTCTTCTAAGGTTGCAGACAGCAGGTTTTATCATTTTCCTCAAGTCCAGGAATGTTTTGAAGTGGCTGTTTGGAGGTGCCATATTTATGCCTGCACAAGCTAGTGGGTGGGAATGATTCTTGGGCACATCATATCTAGGGCTCCCGGTTTTATGGTATTTATTTTTTTGACATTTTTGTCTGTATTTATCCATATTTATTTTTTGTCAACTTTATCTGTATTTATCTATATTTATTATGGGTTTTGTGAAAAAAACCAAAGCTGAAACTGGTATATTTCCACATTTATTTAACCAATAAATATGTAGTTATGCTTGAATGCCTGCCAGGTTTCAATGAAATGAACAACCGCATAAGATAAATCAATGCGCTTGTATGAAAATATGCACATTTCAGTATCAGCCTTGTGCATATCTACTGCTGTTTGAGCCTATTTACTAAAATTACTTTTTATTTACCCCCTTATTTATCAATCTCCACAGTTATTGGCCATGCAGTCATGGCAAAGTGTATTTAGAATCACACAAGAAGCACCCAATTTCAGTTTTTATCCATGTTAAAAATGGGGGTCTCTTGTTGGCAGAGGTAGGTACCTTTGTCCTAATAGGGGCCCTTGCTTCTAGTAAGGGTAAGGGGGATATGCTTCTAAAATAACCCCTGCTGACCCCCTTGGTAGCTTGGCACAAGCAGACAGGCTTATCTCAGAGGCAGTGTGTAAAGCATTTGTGAACACATACAGTAATACAGTGAAAACACTACAGATGGACATCACACCAGGTTAGAAAAATAAATAATCTTTATCTAAACCAAAACAAGACCAAACAACAAAACTCCACAGTACAGTTATCAAGATATCCTCAAAAATAGGTTATCCACTAAAATAAAGCTTATAGCAACAAATAACTCCACTTGGAGTTATGATGACGTCGTGACCGGTGGAATTCCCAAAGTACGGCACCAACCACGAGGTGCGCGGCATCGGGCCCACACAGAACAGTACCTTGGAAACGATGAAAACAAAGACAGTTCACGGCGTCGGGGAGGTGCAGCTTCGTAGGCGCTGTGTGGCATCGGCTACTTATGACCCCAGGGGAAGTGTAGACTCAGTTCCTTACTGCAGCGCAGGGGAGGCGAGACGACGGTGCCTTACTGAGTCGGGTGATGATGCCACGATGGCACCGAAACCACTGTTCCTTACGATGGCGGGATGTCGATGGATTCGGGGATCACCCACATCAAGGATCGGCTCCGCGATGTTGAAGTCGGCTTCGGAGTCGATGCAGCACGGAAGCAGGCATAGGGCCTATGTCGCAAGTCGGAGCAGCGCTCACAGCTTCGGTGCAGGTTATGGCATTGCACGCCGGCGTCGGTGTTGCAATTTCCTTCTGTAGCAATTCCAGATGCAGAGAGACAGAAGTGGTAACGTCTTTGTGTTCCTGAGACTTCAGAACAGGAGGCAAGCTCAATTTTAAGCCCTTGAAGATATTTTCTTTAAGCAGGTGACAAAGCAAAACAGCAAAGTCCCTTTTCTCCTTTCCGTTGGCAGCAAGCAGCCACTGCAGACCAATCCCCAGACAGCAAACAGCACAGGGGCAGTATTCCTCCTCAGCTTCTCTGGCTCTTCACCTTGGCAAAGGTTTCCTCTTGATTTCTCAGAAGTGATCTAAAAGTCTGGGCCCCACTTTTTATACACACAAATCCTCTGTTCTCTGAAGGCAGAGAGTGTCTGTACCCAGCCAAAACCAGTTCTGTCCTCACTGGTGCAGCTTCCTGGCAGGAGGTGGAGACAGCATTATTGAAGGCAGACCAGGCCCAGGCAGATGAAAGGAAATCTCCCCCCCCTACTCTAAATGCAACCCAGTTCCTTTCAGCCCAGCCCTGACTCATCAGACTTCTGGAGCCACAGCCCTTCTCCAGCCCCTGTCATGCAAAAGCCAGACATGCAATACACAAGCCTAGCAGAGGCACACAGGATGGTTAGTCAAGAAAATACCTACTTTCTAAAAGTGGTATTTTCAAACACAAAATGCAAAAATCACCCTCACTAAAAGATGCATTGTAACATTTTGAGTTCAGGCATACTAAACTTTATTTTCCAATCTTGTTCCGAGGGTCAGTTATGTTTATAAGATTTTATAAACAAACTCCCCATTCTGGCCTATGGGAACAGATAGCCTTGCAGTAGTGAAAAATGAAATTTGCAGTATTTTACTATCAGGACATGCCACACACATCAGGGTATGTTCTATCTTTCACATACTATGCACCCTGCCCACAGGGGTACCTTGGGCCTACCTTAGGAGTGACTAACATGCAGAAAAGGGAAGGTTTGGGGACTGGCAAGTGTGTGCACTTGCCAAGTCGACATGGCAGTTTCAGACTGCACACAGGCTCTGCAATGGCAGGCCTGAGCCACATTTTACAAGCTGCTTCTGTGGGTGGCACAATCAGTGCTGCAAGCCCACCAGCAGCATGTGTATCACAGGCCCTGGGCACACATGGTCCACTGTACTAGGGTCTGACAAGTAAATCAAACAGGCAATCATGGAATCACTAATCCATAGCAACAATTAACAAAGGAAGCACTTGCACTTTGGCACTGAACAACAGTGGCAAAGTGCCCAAAGCATCTAGACCAGCAAAAACACAGGAGGAACCAGCAACAAAATGGAAGGGAGACCCATGCCAATGGTGCCTGGTCTAACACTCCACATTTAAAAATAAATACAGACAAAAAAATAAATTGTTTTCGGTCTGTATTTATCTGTAAAAATCAGTAAAAATGGAAAGCAGGAAGCCTTTATCATAACCAATGGGGTAAAAGTCCTTGGCGCCAACCGAACCCTCTCTGGGCATTTTTAAGATGTCAGAAGTCTTTGACCACACTAAACTTAGGCCTGAGGGCTGGTTGTGTGTACTGATTATACTATGTTAACCCTGGTGACCTCCGACATCAAACACTAAATTCAGTTTGGGGCAGTCAATATACCCCAATAAATCCAGAGACAGAAGTCTGTAGAAGTAAGCACGGTTTTCAGCAGCCAGACGGTCCCTGACATAATATCGAAACCAAAAATATTGTCATACAATAATATTGTGTCAAATATATCAATGGCAAAAATATCATATAAAGGCAAGTAGAACAATATAGAGAAAAAAATATCGTTTTACACTAATACTGAAAAACATATACAAAAATATTGTTTTTTAAGATATAGTTAAAAACAGTAAATCGTTACTATTTTACGATATAACATTAACCCCTTGTATGCGCATCACGGTGGGCGTGTGCGCACGATGGCCGGGAGCCGTCGTAATCCCGCCCACCGTTTATTTCTCCCGCACAGCGCGGGAAATAAACCCGCACCCAAGGGGTTAATATAATATACATTAAATATGTTTAGATAATATTTAAAATATATAAATATATACTTATTTAAACAAACACATATGTATGTGTGTATGTTTATCTACACATATATAATATAAAACATACTAGTTTTAATTTATATTATAATTTTCAATCTTTTTTTCGAATTTCACAAGTATATATATATATATATTTATATTTACATGCACATAAATAAACTGCTATTTTTGTAATAATTCCAATTTAATTATACATAAAAAGTGAACAATAGATAAAAATATGTTTTACAAAACATATGTTAAAAATTACATATAGTTATATAAATATTAACAAAACTATTATGCTCTAGGAATAATAAGTATACTATCCAAGTCCAATATAAGCAACAGTAGGGAAAAGGTTGGACTCAGAAGAGCTAAAATGTACTATTCCCACTCCAGTCAGTACAGCAGTAGGGAAAGCGCTGGACTCAGGAGGGGTAAAATGTATAATTCCCACTCCAGAATGTGCAATAGTTGGGAAAGTGTTGTACTGAGGAGGGGTAACATTTACTCTTCCCACTCCAATGTGTGCTACAGTAGGGAAAGCGTTGGACTCAGGAGGGGTAAAATGTACTATTTCCACTCCAGTCTGTGCAATAGTAGGGAAAGGGTTGGACTCAGGAGGGGCAACATTTACTAATCCCACTCCAGTCTCCGCTACAGAAGGAAAAGCGTTGGACTTTGGAGGGGTAAAATTTACTATTCCCACTCCAGTCTGTGCAACAGCAGGGACAGAGTTTGACTCAGGAGGGGTAAAGTTTACTATTCCCAATCCAGTTGGTGCAACAACAGGAAAAGCATTGGACTCATGAGGGGTAAGATTTACTATTCCTGCTCCAGTCAGTGCAACAGTACAGAAAGTGTTGGACATTGAAGAGGTAAAATTGACTATTCCCACTTAATTCAGTGCAACAGTAGGGAAAGCATTGAACACCGGAGAGGTAAAATCTACTATTCCCACTCCAGTCTATGCAACAAGATTTGGACTCCGGTGGAGTAAAATTGACTATTCCCATTCCAATCTGTGCAATAGTAGAGAGACAGCAGTTCACTTCATACAAATAACATATTTTAACAACTCTATTAAATATCCAAAAATAAAAAATTCCCAATATAAAAATGTTAGGTCTAAATGTTAAAAAAAACTGAACAAATTACATAATTATTACATTTTGTATTAATTATTGTCAATTAAAACAAATATTATTCATATAATTAAAATTCTACACTTTATTCCCACAAACATAACAGACAACAATTAAAATGGAATGGAAATACAAAAAGTATAACACAATGAACATATTAAGTAATAAAAAAAACAATTTTTAATAAATGAATAAATGATAAATAATTTTTAATTTGGGATCACTTAAATAATGTCCTACCCTATTCCTCTACTAACTAAACACACACACCCTAAATATAACTTAACAAATATGATAATTTCACAATTATCAATTAAACAATTAATAATAAAAGTAAAGAACTAATCATTAATAAATTATATTTAATGAATTTCCCACCCTTTACCCCTACAAACCCAATAACCCACACCTGCAATATAACTTACAACATATCTTAATTACACAATTTACATAATTAATTATCAAGTAAATAATAAATATTAATTAAAAATTAATTATTGATTAATTATAATTATTTAACTTTTTCACTTCTCACCCTTTACCCCTACAAACCCCAAAATCCGCACATAAAGCTTAACTTAAAAATGAAATAATTAAACAATTTACCTTATTAATTATCAATTAAATAAATAATAATAATTAAAAAATTAAGTATTCATTAATTATAATGTATTTACTTCCCACCTTTAACTCCTTCAAACCCAAAAACCCGCTACAACACAAACAAATGACAATTAATAATTACATTACATTTGAAAACAACTACAAATTTACAAATTATATTAAAAAACATTATCAATAATTATAGAAACAATTTATAATATTTACAATTAAAACTTATACTAAAATACATTAAAATACGTTTGTAAACAATATCAACAACAAAGATATTTTCAATATCAATATTACTTATCTTAGAATATCAATATTTTTGTCAGCCATATTCCTGCATCACAATATTTGTGTATCATGATATTAAAAACTGGATTTTTGTGTACCTCGATATTTTTGACTCTATATTTTGTCCGAATACCAAGTCAGACAGTAGATACACAAGAATTGTTTTGACTTCCTTTTCTCACCCTTTGAAGTGTGCCCCAAGTGTTATGAGTAAAACCCAGCAGACCTGTGAAGCAGGGTTAGACACTTCAGCAGGATTTGACACTGTAATGTCAAAAAGAGGACTACTGTGATTGGAGCATGCCTGGTTAGCTGAGGGTACAAAAGAATGACCTTGCTCAGGTGTCAGGTAAAATTTGCCTGGGCAAGGGAAAGCGTATTTGAAGTGTGACCTGAGTGTTATATATAAATCCCAGCAGGCCTGTCAAGCAAGATTTGGTATTCAAGCAGGATTTGACATTGTTGAGCAAAAAAGGATGGTTACAGCTCCACCCTGCAAATTCTGTCAGGTTCAGAGGGGTTATCTCTGCCCATTCAGGTCAACCCATTATTTGCACATGGGATGAATTTCACACCTATTCACATGCTAATTACTGGCTGACAGAAGTGGAAGAACAAATAAATGTAAATGGGCCTCTAGAGGCTGAACGAAGGGAAAAGGGTAATTTTCTAAAATTATCTCTTCCTTAGTATCTATCACACATCTGACTTCACCATTGAGTTTGATCTTTAATAATTATTAAAAATAGTTCTAAAACTACTTTTCTAGCTATTTCTCAACCAAAATTTACATTATTAAATGTAATAATGTAACCCAATGTTTTCCTATAGAAAATACAGCCTTGTTACAGTGAAAATAGCTTTTGGAGAATTTTTACTGTAAGCACACGTTTAACATTAAATTCCCACATGCCCTACTTTTAAATAGCATGCACACTGAATCATGGGCAATACAGTCTACATATGGGTGACTCATAAATATTTAAAAAGAAGGTTTTGACCTGTTTAAAATTAACAGGGCTTATTTTGACTGGTGGAATTTAAGTGTTTACGCTGCTTCATTCATGCTAAGCTGGTTGGCCTGAAGCCATGTGTGCGCTGCTACTGTAGTGAATAGGTGCTGTGATCTACTTGTGGCATTTAACTTCCAGGTCATCTGTAAACTTTGTACCATATCCTAGGGCCTTACAGCCAACCTAAATATACCAACTAGGAGTATGCCAATTTGACCATGCTAGAAAAGGGGATAGAGGCACTTTACTACTGGTTAGCAGGGGTAAAGAGCACAGAGTGTTTAAGAGAGCAAAAATATAGGGTCCAGCAAATGCTAAAAAATGCAGGTTGACCACGTAGAAAAGGAAGACCTCCTACACACTCATTGCATCTCTTGTATGAAAATAACAGAAAGATGCATATCACTTAAAGAATTTGCATGAAACAGCAAGTCACATGACGCATGTGCTTGGCCATTTTGATTAGAAAGGAGCTGCGTGCTCCTGCCTCTCTGTATACATTTGTTTTCTCCATTCAATCTAACCGACTGTGACTTGTGATTGACTGGCAGCAACATGAAGAAAGATTTTGTGGGTGCAATTACGGGATTAGAGGAACCCAATAAGACGAACTGTGAGGCTGCTCATGGGGGGAGGGGATACTGGGTCTGGCCGCATTCCAGGCCCTGTGGTCAGCCCCATGCTCCACACGTCTGAATGTTGTATACAGCGGGGCGCTGGCTGCAGGGCCTGTCCACAAAGGCCATGCGTAGCATGGGGTTGGATGCATGTGGGGGGTTGGCCCACAGCCAAAGGCTGTGCATAGTGGGGGTTGTATTAACATATGGTAATTATGTATTACGTTACATTTAAAAACATCCTAGAAATTCACAAAAAAACAAAGGGTTACAGGGTCGTTATAGTTAGGTTTACATTTTATTCACACAAAACCAGAGAAATTGAGCAGCTATAGTTATACTTATCTGAAGAAACTATAACTCATGACGTTAAGTAACTTTAGGCCACGAGTTTTAGTACCTTAACGTAAGTATAACTATAACTGCTCAGTTACTATGGTTTTGAGTGGGTAAAACGTAAACCTAACTATAACGTCCCTGTAACCTGTGAATATGTATATATATATTACCTACTGGCTATAGCCAGTAGGTAATTATAATTTTGGCGTTGCTTGACAAATCTTCACAAACTTTTCAAAACATCGGCCCCTTTTTTGGTTCAGCTGCTGTGTTGAACGTTTGAGGGCGATCCGTCAAGCAGGGGCAGAGAAAAAGGGTTAATGTTATGTCTATGGTGATTTTTCATTTTTTGAACACGACTACAGCCTGAACCACTGAACGGATTACACCAAATTTGTCAGAAAGCTAGATCTTGGTCCAGAAAGTATTCTTCTTGTGATTTGTTGTAAATCCGTTCAGCAGTTTCAGAGACATTTAAGTTTAATATATATATATATATATTCAGTGAAAAAACCATAGGTTTCACACACGTTATAGTTAGGAATTAGCATTTAAAAAACCTTAGAAATTCAGTGAAAAAAACATAGGTTTCACACATGTTATAGTTAGCTGGACATTTTACTCGTAAAAAACCAATGAAATTGCCCCGTTATAGTTAGTTCAGCTAACTATAACTCGCGCGCCCGCAATGCACTGCTGATGACGTCACATATTACATCACTCATGACATGGTCAGTGACATCACTCATGACATCACTGATGACATCTCAAATGACATCACTGATGACATCATCCAGTGAATGTGTATTTTTCTGAAAATTAAATATGTTTTATATATGTATATCTCAAGGACGATGGAAGAATAAATGGGTATATAAGTGTCTAAATGGATGATTTGTTTTTGAAAAATTGATTGTATAACTGACTGATTAAGTGTATCTTAGTGAATACATGGCTTAGTGAGTAATGTTTAAATATGTAAATATCTGTATCAGTCTCTCACTTTGTGTATAAGTGGCTGCATGGGTTGGTGAGTAGCTACATGGGTGTCTATATAGGTTATTAGTTGGTTTTTTGAGTATCAGTCTGAGTGTCTGCATGGTTCGGTGGGGGGTATTACGTAGTGCATAGGTGCATGAATGAGTGACTCACTGTTTGTATGTGTTGAACAGAGCATGTGTGCAGGACTGCATGGGTGGATGAGTGTGTGTATGGGTGTGTTAGTGAGTGAATGACTGTCTCAATAGTGTCTTTATGAGTAACTACATATGTTTAAAACTAGTATATGTGACTATTGGTGTATATATGTGAGTATATGTGAGAGATTGAAAGAGTTCCTGTATGAATAAGTATGTGTTTCTATAAGTGATTGTTTAAAAGACTAAGTATGTGTAAGTTTCCGTAGAAGTAAGTGTGGTGGTGTGTGTATAACTGTATATGCAAGTAAATGTATGTTTGATTCTTTATTAGCATGAGTGACTATGTGTGTGAGTTGCTCTATGGATGAGTGGCATTGTGTAACAGGATGTATAGGTGTATGAGTACATATGATGAGTGAGTACATGTATGAGTGACTGTATTGGACTGTTGGTGAATGAGTGGATGTGTATGTGGATCTTAGAATTACTGAAGAGGTTGTTGTAACTGTTATTGGTATGTCCATTGTTTTGTAAATTTTAGTCTCTATTTTTGAATGTGTGTGTCAAAGGTTATATTAGGGGAAGAGGAGGTCTGCCACTCTATCACAAGGATGATGTCATCAGTGATGTCATCAGTGATGTCATTTGAGATGTCATCAGTGATGTCATGAGTGATGTCACTGACCATGTCATGAGTGATGTAATATGTGACGTCATCAGCAGTGCATTGCGGGCGCGCGAGTTATAGTTAGCTGAACTAACTATAACGGGGCAATTTCATTGGTTTTTTACGAGTAAAATGTCCAGCTAACTATAACATGTGTGAAACCTATGGTTTTTTCACTGAATTTCTAAGGTTTTTTAAATGCTAATTCCTAACTATAACGTGTGTGAAACCTATGGTTTTTTCACTGAATTTCTAAGGTTTTTTAAATGCTAATTCCTAACTATAACGTGTGTGAAACCCATGGTTTTTTCAGTGAATTTGCAAGGTTTTTTAAATGCTAATTCCTAACTATAACATGTGTGAAACCTATGGTTTTTTCAGTTTATTTTTTTCGTTTTTTTAAATGCTAAGTTACTTTACGCCATTCGTGGCGTGCGCGCCCACTTAACGCCACCAAAAGCACAGGGGGTGGGGTCAATGTGGATAGTGGTTTTTTATTTCGATTTTATATTTTTATTATAATTTAATGCAATTTTTTTTTATTTCATTTTTTGTAAGCCTTTTTTTAATAATTTATGTACTATATCCTGCATTATCGAAAGGTTTTTTTTTATGCATTTTTTTCCGTGCGCGTACGGTAAGCTGACGCTACGCGCTTGTAAAATACGCGTACGGTAAGCTGACGCTACGCGCTCTGGACGTAATTAGTGCAGCGCGCCTACGTGATACGTGCGTGCCGTACGCGTATACCCGGAAGCAACGTCGCGGTTACGCAGGGGCGTGTAATGCGCATGCGCGATACGTGATACGTGCGTGCCGTACGCGTACACCCGGAAGCAACGTCGCGGTTACGCAGGGGCGTGTAATGCGCATGCGCGAAAGTGACGTAAGCGCTGCGTAAGCGCACCGTAAGCGTCACGTGCGCGCACGGTAGGTCATGTGACTTACAAAGAACACTTTTTATTGGTTGAAATTACTTTCACTTCCAGAAACTTCCCACACCACACCCATTCCCCTCTTTACTGCTTGAAAGAACACTTTTCATTGGTTGATACTACTTTCAGTTCCAGATTCTTCCCACACCACACCCATTCCCCTCATTTCTGCTTGTGATTCTCTAGGAGCAGGAGCTGGATTGACATTGGGATACAATGGCAGAACAGCAGGGCTCTTCTGAGAGTGAGGCCAGCAGCACCACCATGATCCAGAGAAGGAGGAAACAAAAGACTTCTTTTGTATGGGAGTATTTCACTTTTCCAGAGGGGGAGAAAAAGGTCAATGCTCCAAAGGTCACTTGCATACTTTGTGATCGTGTTTTATCAAGAGGAAATCCAAGTAGGAAATATTCCTTTGGAAATCACTCTATGATGAGACACCTTCAGGACAAACACCCAAGGACCTTTGCTCGACATACTGGAGAAAACTCTTCAGTAAGTCACCAGAGCCCAGCCTCAGATGCTCAGCCGAGTACATCATCGGCAGCTCAACTGAGCCCTTCCTCTGTTGTTGGAGCATCACCTTCTTCTTTTCCTTTGGACATCAACCCTCGATTTGCGAGTGTTGAAATGAGGTGTACAAAATGTGGTGGTCTTATTGTTTTTGGGGAGGTCAGTCTTCCCCTTATTAACAATAAGATAGACCAGCATGTTTGTAGACGCTCATAATACTCCCATTCTTTCTTTCCTCCATCCCTGTATGAACCCAACGGCTCTTATAAGAGCCAACCTTACCTCACAATTTTTTTTATTTTTTTTTAAGCTTCCCTTTTCGCAAATTTTTTTTTCCCATGCGCGCACGGTACGCGTAATTCCGCAGGTCGCCGTGCGCGTACGCTACGCGCATACGGCGATTTTTCGAAAAATAATTTTTTTTTATTTTTGCCCTTGAGGGTCCTTCTGGGACCCCCTGACCAAGGCTAGGGGGTCAGGAACTGTCGAGCCTGCCCCCTTTTCACATTATCCACCTTTTTTATTCACCCCCCTGACAGTTCGAGAGAGAAAATGGCGGCCGCCGCTTCCTGGTTTCGACCGATTCGAATGTTTACTAAGATCTAACAGCCAATCAGAATCGCGCTCGCGCACGCCACCGTACGCGTACCGTAAGCTTACCGTAAGCTTACCGTAAGCGCACGGTAAGCGCACCGTAAGCTTCCACAGATATATATATTGATTTAAAGGCTATTTTCTCAGGATCTACTGAACAGATTTACACCAAACCTACAAAAGGCACTTCCTTGACCTGAGGACTACCTCTCTGCCAAATTTCTAGTAATTCTGTTCAGCCGTTCGGGCTGTAGCTCGTTCTAAAGGTCCTATGGAAAAATGCATGGGAAAAACGCGTTTTGGGACCCCCCTTTTATCTCAGCCCCCGCTTGACGAATCCCCCCGAGACTTTCAGGGTAGGAGCGGAGCATAGCGCCCCACCTATTTTGAGAAATTCGCGAGGATTCGTCGACCGGCGCCAAAGTTATTCAAAATAGAATGTTGAGGTTTTCCTATGGAAAAGGGGTCCTAACTATAACTACCTACTGGCGACCGCCAGTAGGTAATATATATATATATATATATATATATATATATATATATCTGAGAGCCCAAAATCCTACAGAAATTTGATTGGCTGCCAACATTTCAAACCAGAAAGTGTTGGCAGCCATCTTGTGACTCAATTGAACTGAAAACATTAGAAAAAAGCAAAGGGAAAGATGGAAACACCCTGACCCTCTAAGCCTCTAGGGGGGTCCCTCAGGGCCAAAAAGTCATTTTTTTAAAAGTTTTTGGCAGGCGTTGTACCAGATTTGTGACTCCCGCAAAAAATGTTTTAAGAAATGAAGCTACAGGCTACCATGCTTCATTTGTAATTGGCCCTTGTTTGGGACAGGTCCTGGGGGCATGTATAACATATGTAGGAGGGGGAATATGCGCCCCCCTCCCTGGAGCCTTAAAGCCACAGGGACCACCTCCTCCCCCGGGGCATTTTCATTAAATTATATGGGGTTTGCCCTGGGGACCACCACCGCCCCAGGGCATATAATGATTGAACGCGGGGGGCCACACAGCCCTCCTGCAGCCCAGGGGACTGCCACCTCCCCTGGGCTAAATATGATAAATGCGGGGGCCACACGGCCCCCCTGCAGCCCCAGACCACCACTTCCCTGTTGCTAAATTAAATATTGATGCGGGGGCTCCGGCCCCCCTGCAGCCCCAAGGACCACTACTTTGCTGGGGCGATGAGCCACGTGCCCCATATCCCTGGGGACCACCACCTCTCCGGTGCTGTGTTCTGTAATGGAGTGCGGCCGCGTCCCCCCCTCCTAGAACCGTAGATGGCACTGAGGAACGCCACCCCTCAAGGCCAGATCCTGTTACCTCCCGAGTTACCCACCCTCGGGAGGTAGCTGTTTGCCATGGCTTGGCGGGAGCTTTTCCGCTCTCACCAACCCATAACAAACTGTGCTTGGTTTCAGCAAGTGAGAGCACTGAAAATGCTGTTGCTTGCTGAAAGCGAGCACAATTGCTTTGACAGAGAGTGAGCTGCGTGTTATCAGTGTTATGTTTTCTTTAGATGTAATGTTTCTTTAATGTTTCCATGTTATGCTTTGTACTTCATCTCCTAGCAACGAGGTTCTACTGCTGGAATCTGGATTGTAGAGTCCAGAGTGAAGCTTAGCTGAGGAGCTGAGGAGGTTGTTCTGGGGGTCTCTCTGTGTTACTTAATAAACCCACTATATCTAAAAGAAGTGTCCTGTGATCTCAAAAATGGCGACGAGGATGGGATCCCTATGAAGACAAGGATACTTGAGGATATTTTTGGACATTAATTAACTTGGAAGAATTTTATTTTCCATTTTGAACATTTTGGAAGACCCCCAGACTGCACCGTTGGATTATCGCGAGTCTGATTCTCTTCCCCGGCTGTTCTGGGAAGAGATTGTGATCGAGAGCGGATTTTGTGTGAGTTTAGCGCCAGCGGTAATCAACTAGAAGGAGGAAGACAGTTGCTGTTTGTAAATCAACAGCGACATGATTATGCACGCCCGCGGAGCGCGCGGGATCTGTGGCTGCTCGTGACAATTGGAGATTTCTACGTGTTGGAAATACTCGCGGCATCATAACCCAAGAATTCTCTCACCTTCGAAGTACGTGGGAGAGCTGTAGACAACGCATCACGTTGTGAGGTGTAGAGGCTGTGGCGGACTGAACGCATCCTGGTCAGGGTCGTGGACATCGGCTGTGAGGCGTGAGGTGGAGCGGCGATCGCGCGGCCATGCTTCGTGAGTGGCGCTGGGACTGCTGAGACTGCTGGAGTGACGTCATGATCATTATGTGCCAAGCGTTACGTTCAGGTCCACGCCCAGATTTTGATGACATCAGTACACACATTGCAAGCCCGCGCCTGATTGGATGTTTGCTTATCTCCATGGACTCGCCGGATTGGTGCAACGAGACACTCTGGAAGCCAACTAATGTTGTCTTGTGTTGCTTAGTTACCGTCCGCGACGCGGAGATTCGCTCCATCTCGTCGGAACTGCGAATTGGAGGACACAACCTGGATGCCTTGTTTGGGGATGAAAGTAATTAGGATAATGATGATCTAAATGTTAAACGTGTGAATTTAAGGTTTAATTCACTTATGAATACCATTGCCAGCGTTTTTTTTTTTTTTTAATAAGCTCACAGTAGAATGGTCAAACTATTTTAAAAAAGGAAACCTAGTGTCACAGGGGTGAATTTTAAACGTGTGAATTTAGTGGTTAACTCGCTAATGAATGCCATTGCCAGTGTTTATGTTTGAATAGCTCACAGTGGAATGGCCAAATTATTTTTTTTTAAAAACCCAGTGTCATAGGTGTGATTTTTAAAGCAACATAGTGTTACATTAGTAATAGCATCGCCAATCATGACCACTCAGAGCATTCCTCCCCCGCCCACCTTTTTACAAGAACCAGGTCCCACGTGCATGGAATGGGAGGATTGGAAAGAAGCTTTTATTACGTATTTAGAAGCCATTGGGGGTGATGTATTCTTGCCAAAAAGAAAATTTGCGATTCTAAAGTTGAGTTTGGGAGTTGAAGGGAGAAAGGTATTAAGTACCTTGCCAAATTTCCACGTAGATAACGACAATGGGAATTCTGATTCTGAAGATGACCAATATGATGTGTATGAAAGTGCCTTGTCCGCATTGCCAGAGAATTTTGGGAAAAAATTGAGTTTAGTAGTTGAGAGACATAAGTTTTTCTCTCGGGCCCAAAAACAAGGTGAAAAAATTGAACAGTATGTAGCAGCCTTAAGGAGATTAGCTGTAACTTGTAGGTTTAAAGATCTAAGGGATGAGATCATCAGAGATCAATTAATCAATAGAACCAACAATTCCAAAATTCAAGAGAAATTGTTAGATTTAAAGGATCCTACATTAGACAAGTCATTAGAGATAGCGAAACGTATTGAGAACACCTCTCAGTATGTTAAAGATTTAGCTGACAATAAACAAAAAAATGATCCTGAAGGAAACAAGATATGCTTGTTGAATCCCCTTAAGAAAACCGCAAAAACAGATAATGAGGACAAGACGAATCCTGCTATGAAACAAGAAATGGGGGTTAAGAAGAAGGTATGCTACAGATGTGGGAGTAATAAACACACTGCTGAGGCCAGTCATTGTCCGGCTGCTAAATGTCGTTGTTTTAAATGTAAAAGAATAGGCCATTTCTCAAGAGTGTGTAAAGGAGAAAATGTTCATAATGCAAAAAAATCTGTAAACATCATTAATGATGTGGGGGCGCAACAAGCCATGATTGAAACAGAAAGTGAAAGTTATTCTGATGTTGAAGTAATGGTGGTTAGAAACAATATTGATGCGATTTCCTCTGATGTATACGTTCCTCCCAAATGCATTATTAGCATAAATGATGTGGGTATATCCATGTGGGCAGATTCATGCTCACCCTTCACGATAATCGATAGACAGAACTGGGAAGGGTTAAATACAGAAAAATTGATTCCGACAGACGTTGAACCACTAGGATATTGTGGTACTAAATTACCAGTGTTAGGTTACTTTAATGGATCATTATTGTTCAGGGGGAGGAGAACAGAAGCCAAAATTTATGTAGTTGAGGTAGGGAAATGCTTATTGGGATGGAAGGAACAAAAGAGTTTGGGAATCATTCTCGATCCCAATCATCCTTTGCAAGTCCTGTTAACGGACCTTGAAGACAACAAGTGGGCAGAAACATTTCCAATTCTGTTCAAGGAAGAACTGGGATGTCTTAAAAAATTTGAACACCGGATTGTTTTAAAAAAAGACGCTGTGCCCAAAGTACACAAGGTACGGAATGTTCCTCTAGCTTTAAGGAGTAAACTCAAGATGGAATTACAAAGACTATGTAAAGAGGGCGCGATAGAACCCATTGAGGCATCGGAATGGTTGAGTCCGATTGTGATTGCACACAAACCCAACGGAAATATCCGCATGTGTGTGGATTTGAGGGACTTAAACGAATGCATATGGGTGGATAGACATCCTTTGCCGCGCATAAATGAAATGTTGGCAAGCGTGGCGGGTGGTAAACATTTTACAACTCTTGATTTATCCAGTGCCTATCATCAGGTGCGTTTGCAACCAGAATCGAAGCATTTGACGTCCTTCATAACACCTGAAGGTGCGTTTCAATTTGTTAGGATGCCATTCGGGTTAGCCTCTGCATCAGCAGTTTTTCAGAGAGTGATGCAATCGATTTTGAAGGATATAAAAAATGTATTAGTATTCCAAGATGGTGTACTGGTTTGGGGAGGGGATGAAAAACAACATGACACAATTTTACAAGAAGTTCTTACAAAGTTACAGTCTGCGGGACTGACGATTGGTCTCCCAAAATGCAAATTTGGGAAACAAACAGTTGACTATTTAGGACACACCCTGTCATTTGAAGGCATAAAACCCAAATTGAATTTAGTAGAAGATCTTGAAAAGGCTCCTGCTCCTCAAGACAAGGACCAATTAATATCTTTTCTCGGTTTAGCCGAGTATTATGCCAAATTTGTTTATCATTTTTCCGATTTAGTACAGCCCTTACGTGGTCTCATGAAAAAAGGAGTGGCATTTGTATGGTCTGTGGAATGTCAATCAACATTTGTAGCTATCAAAAAAGCCGTGGCTAATGCAACTGCTTTAAGTCCGTTTAATCCACAGGATGAAACTATAATTGTGACAGATGCTAGTGGATATGGTCTTGGGGCAGTATTAATGCAAAGAAGTAAAGGAAAAGAGAGAGTAGTAGCCTTCGCATCACGCACATTGAAGGGTGCTGAGTCTTCGTATTCAACCATTGAAAAGGAAGCGCTTGCGTGTTGGTGGGGTGTACAGCATTTTCGTGTTTATGTTTGGGGAACCAAGTTTGAACTATATACTGATCACAGACCGTTATTAGACATTTTTACTACTGCAGGTGCTGGAAGAGCCACTCCACGAATTGCAAAATGGTTGTATCGCTTACAGGAATTTTCGTTTGAGTTAAAGTATGTTCCTGGAGTGAGGAATGTGAATGCAGATTGTTTGTCACGTTTACCGGTGAGTTATGATACACATGATAATCTAGACGAGGAAGAATGGATGGTAGCTAACATCGTGGATGTGTGTCAAGCTATAAGCGAGTCTGAGTGGAAAGAGGCAATTGCAGAGGATGCGATTTTGGTTAGAATTATCAAAATGTTACCCACTACATATGGTTGGAGAATAAATGATGATTTTAGAAGTTACAAGGATGTGTGGGAGGAGTTATCTGTGGTTAATGGCATTGTAAGGAGAGGGGATAAACTAGTTGTGCCTGAATCTTTAAGGAACAGATTAATGCGGTTGTTACATGAAGGTCATGGAGGCATGTCTGCTGTCAAGAGAAAAGCCAGAATGGATTTCTGGTGGCCCGGCATGGATAGGGACGTCGAAAGGTTTGTGAGAGAGTGTATAGCTTGTACTTGTAGTGACAAGTCTCATGTTTTAAGGGAATCACCCATTAATCCCATGCAGCTTCCAGAGAAACCATGGGTGAGATTGGGGATGGACATTTGTGGTCCATTTGATTGTTTAGCATCATCCGAAAAGTATGCTATAGTTATGATGGACTATTATTTGAAATGGCCTGAAGTTGCATTCGTCAGTGATGTCAAATCTAGCAGTGTCGTTGCCTTTTGTGATGAGGTTTTTAGAAGAGAAGGTTGTCCTGCAGAGATATTGACAGATAATGGTCCGCAGTTTACTTCTGAGGAGTTTGATGTTTTTCTGAACAGATTGGGCATCAAACATTTGAAGACTCCTGTTTATCATCCCAGGGGAAATGGTTTGGTGGAACGTTTTAACCGAATTCTGGGTGAAAATATTCAATTGGCTCTATCTATGAATGGGTGTTGGAGAACTGAAGTCAAAAAATTGATATGGAATTACAGAACTACTCCACACTCCGTAACTGGGCAGACACCTTTTAGTTTACTTAAGGGTAGGGTGCCTTGTACAGTGTCGGTGCCAGCATGGATGGGCAGATGTGGTAAGAAGGTTATAAATGATGGGGACATACGCAGTAAAGTGGAGAATTATCAAAATTCTTATCAAAAGAGACACAATGATAAGTTAAAGAAAACTATCATCAGTATAAATGAAGGTGATTGGGTAAGAGTGAGTGCAGGATGTTTTGGAAAAAAAGGTAGTTCCAACTTATCGGAGCCTAAGAAGGTCTGTGAAGTTCAGGGCAACATGATCAAAGTTTCAGACGGAAAATGGTGGAATGTGCGTAGGGTGGTAAGGTGTAGTGAAGTTGAGATAAAGTTGTGGTTGGATAAAAATCCTAACTTGTTTAGCAGAACTAGTGATTTGCCTAGAAGGGCTCCTAGTGAGCGCATTAAGTCTAGACAAAAAAAATTGGAGAATTATATTTGTGATTGAGCATCGTTACATTCCAATCTCATGAAGGTTCAAGGAAATCTTCATTTGTTTACGTATTGTAGTAAATTATATGTGTATGAGTGTATAGCAAATCTTCTTCCATAATATTGTTTAAAAAAAGGAGATGTGTTATGTTTTCTTTAGATGTAATGTTCCTTTAATGTTTCCATGTTATGCTTTGTACTTCATCTCCTAGCAACGAGGTTCTACTGCTGGAATCTGGATTGTAGAGTCCAGAGTGAAGCTTAGCTGAGGAGCTGAGGAGGTTGTTCTGGGGGTCTCTCTGTGTTACTTAATAAACCCACTATATCTAAAAGAAGTGTCCTGTGATCTCAAAAATCAGCTCCCTCTCTGTCAAAGCAATGCCAGCTCCCGCAGAGGCGGGGAGCCGGCAGGGACAACGGGGGCCTTAAGACTCCCCAACATTGCCAAGTGGGTGCTCTAGGTGGGACCAGGGCACCCACACTAGAGGCCGGGTCCGAGGGGATGGGATGCCCAGGGCCAAAATCAGCCCAGGAGGTTGGTCGCACGGCCCACCTCCCATTATTTAAAAAATAAAAATAAAGGAAAAGGCCAGGCCCCCTTCCTTTTTATATTACACAACTCTGCAAGTGCTCCTCCTGGTTCACTTCTGGTTGGGGGATAAAGTCCCCTTGGCTCCAGAGGGTCCTTGGGGGGCAACAAGCTCTCCTGTTACTTCCTGTAAGTCCCACAGAGTGCGATTGCTGAGAGAACTTTGCAGGCCACGCCCCTTTCTCCACCACTATGCAAAGGCATCTCCTGGTACACTGCAGATTGAAGGATATGCCCAGACGTGGGTCCCTTGCTCACTTTGCCACTGGATTCAAGATAGCCTGGCTGATGAGGGTTATGAATCCGAAACCGGTCCCAGGATGCTTGTTTCTGGTCCAGGGAAGACATGGCTTGGCAGTTCGGGCTGGACTGTTCCCATGAGGCACAGGGTCAGACTGATTTGCATATGGCCATGTCTGAACTGGGGTGGTGGAGTGAGCTACAGAATGATGATGGATTAAACCCAGATCAGTTGACTGGGGGTGAGTGTTTGATTTGCTCAAACGCTCCGTCCATCATCCCCTTTGGTATCGCTTTGTTCACCCTAAGTTGGCAGGGTATGCCCAGACGTGGGTCCCTTGCTCACTTTGCCACTGGATTCAAGATAGCCTGGCTGATGAGGGTTATGAACCCGAAACCGGTCCCAGGATGCTTGTTTCCGGTCCAGGGAAGACATGGCTTGGCAGTTCGGGCTGGACTGTTCCCATGAGGCACAGGGTCAGACTGATTTGCATATGGCCATGTCTGAACTGGGGTGGTGGTGTGAGCTAAAGAATGATGATGGATTAAACCCAGATCAGTTGTCTGGGGGTGAGTGTTTGATTTGCTCAAACGCTCTGTCCATCATCCCCTTTGGTATCGCTTTGAAGGATAAAATACCCTTGGGTCCAGACTGTTGTTGCAGTCAACAAGCCCTCCTGTTACCTTCAGTAAGTCTCACAGAACGCACATGCTGACAGGACTTCGGATGCCACGCCCACTTTTCCACTATTCTACAAACACGCCTCCTGGTACGATGCTGGTTGGGGGATGAGTGCTTTTGGATGCTGAGGGTTCTTGGGGGCCCAGAAGCCCTCCTGTTACATCCAGTAAGTCCAACAAAGCAGGATTCCTGAGTGCTGGGCGAAGGCCATGCACCACTCTTCACACGCACCTAGTAGTTAAAAAAACATAGAAATTCACTTAAAAACCAACCTTCTGCTGCATGCGGCCTTCGACCGTGCGTAACTTGGGTTGGCTTCAGGTCCAAACCCCTGCATGCAGCCAACTCCACGCTGCGCACAGCCTTTGGCCATGCACTGGGGGTTTGGCCAAGCTCTTTGACCAACCCCCATAAAGGTAGTCAAACCCACAATGTGCAGGGCCTTCGGTTGTGCAAAGCAAGGACCCCTTCCCCAGGGCCCTGAGGACCCCTTCCCCAGGGCCTTTTTTTTTTAAGGGATGGGGGCCATGTGCCCACCTCCCTGAACCTACTATGGCCGTGGGGACCCCATCAGTCAGAGCCTTATTTATTTTAAAGGGGACGGTGGCTGCATGGACCTCCCTCCTGAGCCTTATTAGGCTCTGGATACCCCATCTCTCAGGGCCGTTTTTAAAAAATTAATTGTATATTTATATATGGATATACACATATACGCACATATATATATATAAATATATGTGTGTATATATATATATATATATGTGTGTGTAGGTTACAATACGTAGGCAGCACCCCGCTGCAGGTTTGCAAAAGAATCCTACAACACATGAGGGCCATAACCAATGGTGATCGATCGTACCCAGTAGCCAGACACTGTGAGATGGTGCACCAAAAGGACCCAGCACATGTTAGGTATTTTGTCATCGATGCGGTGCCAGTTAATAGGAGGTCTGGTGATCACACTAGGAAACTCCGGGAGCTAAAAACTAGGTACATCCTGGCACTTGACAGTAAAGCACCTAATGGGCTAAATCACAATGAGGAATTTCACTCTTGCTTGTAAATTTGGAGTTGGAACATAAAAATGTATGTCCTTGGGTACTCAGGAATATTTGCTGTACAATTAACTAACTCCCTGCTAAGCTGGCCTATTTTTTGTGACAACAATGCATCACAATAAAAACAAAAAATGGCACTAAGGACTAGAAGTAATCCTTTTTAGTTGAAAGGAGTGCATGAATAGGCACTAGCCCAGAATTGGTATGTAGTTTAGATGATGAATTAAGTTGCACTTTAAATATTGATGAGATATACAAGGGATGAAGGGACAAAAGCAAATGTATCACTATGAATTTGAACCTTTGCATGCAACAGGCACATGCCCACAATTCTGATGGAATTGGCATTATTTATAAGGTTGCTCTTTAGATGATCGGGATATGGTAAAGATCTTGCTTAATGAGAGGCAGTCTATGCACTTTAAAAGCAGCCTGTGTAACATCGTTGTACTTAATAACAATAATTTTTTGGTTGGGATAAGGAATATGCCCTTGACATGAGTTAATGATTATGATTTAATGATTCTAGTTTGGTCCAAAATGTTTGAGAATTTATATTGTATTCTGTTAAATGTTGTCAGGAGTCTTTCTTTAATGCCAGTCTGACTCCGGAGAATAAAGGGCGGTCCCCGACACGCAAAAAAGTATGTGATCAAGGTTGCTGAGACAGCCGAAACGCCTCATGGCTGATGAAAAATAAAGCAAAAAAAAAAACGCATTGGAGTTGGCTCTGTTTTGTGTTTGGAAATTGACAAAATGATTATACTGAAAACTACAGGTTTCAGGGGCACTATAGTTAGGCTGACATTTCACTCCTACAAAACCAGAGAAATTCAGCTGTTATAGTTAGCTGAGCTAACTATAACTTGTACCCCCAGAATGCACTGCTGATGACATCACATATTACATCACTCATGACAGGGTCAGTGTCATCACTGATGACATCACTGATGACATCAGAAATGACATAACTGATGACATCAGTGTGAGTTGTAGTTAGCTCAGCTAACTATAACGGCTGAATTTCTCTGGTTTTGTACGAGCGAAATGTCAACTTAACTATAACGTCCTTGAAACCTGTGTTTTTTTCAGTGAATTTCTAAGGTTTTTTTAAATACTAATTCCTAACTATAACGTCCCTGAAACCTGTGGTTTTTTCAGTGAATTTCTAAGGTTTTTTAAATGCTAACTTCTAACTATAACATCCCTGAAACCTGTGGTTTTTCTGTGAATTTCTACGTTTTTTTAAATGCTAATTTCTAACTATGGCTACATAGGTAAGACATGTGCAGAAAGAGGAAGAAAGGCACAGAAAGAAGCAAGAGAAGTGTAGAAAGAGGCAAGAGAGGTGAAGAAAGAGGAAGAAAGGGGCAGAAAGAAGCAAGAGAAATGGAGAAAGAGGTAAGAGAAGTGCAGAAAGAGGAAGACGATAGGGAGAGGAGAGAGCAGAGGATGTAGCCTTATGGCTAGAGTGGTTGAGCTCGGATCTGTGGAACTGGGTTCGAGTCTCAGCAACAACGCTACACATCCTGTGATTCTGGGCAAATCACTTAATTTCCCCGTGCCTAACAAAAAATGAATGTGTTCATCTGTAACGAAACTGGTGCTCATGTAAAGCGCTCTGAAACCCGATGCCTCGGGTCTAGTTTGCGCTATATAAAACTCTAAAAAAAAAAATTGAAAAAGGAAGCAAGATGCAGAAAGAAGCAACAGAGGTGCAGAAAGAGGCCTACTTTGACTGTACCTTTCCACACACTCATACAAAGTAGCCTAATCACTAATCCTTCTCCCAAGATGTCTGAAATCTCGCTTTTCTCTTGAAGGTTCACTATTCATCGACTGCTCAGAATGTTAGGCCTCCCAAATGTAAAACAGCAATCCTAACCATATCACTGCTGTAAGTCTCACCAAGTTTGAGTAGGTATGCGTGTGTGTGTCTGTGCTTTTACCTAGTGACATGTTACACAAAAATAAACATACAAATACTTGAATACCTGTGTTTCAAACAGCGTACTCTGTAAATTTGTGTACAAGAAGGTGTACTATTGCTTTCTGCTCATAATACAGAGCACATTGGTAATCAATAGTATATTTGAGATGATCTATAACACCTAAATGCGTAAGACATGTCTGCCTGTGCAACCGAATGGCAGAGCAGAACTAAGAAGATGTGACCACCTATAGGAGAAGCTACCAGCTTTTTAAGCTACCATCTTCAGATGCATAATACATGTGAGAATACATGTACAAGTAGACATATACCTCAGACACGAGAGCACACAGACCTTTAAACTTGACAGCTTCCACTTCCCATTTAAGTACAGAAAGAGGCGAGAAAAGTACAGAAAGAGGCAAGAGGGGTGCAGAAAGAAGCACGAGAGGTGCAGAAAGAGGAAAGAGGGGTGCTGAAAGAGGGATGAGGGGCACAGAAAGAGGCAAGAGAGGGGCAAAAAGAACCAACAGAAGTGCAAAAAGAGGCTGGAGAACTGCAGAATAAGGCAAGAAAGGTACAGAAAGAGGCACAATAGGTACAGAAAGAAGTAACAGAGGTGTAGAAAGAGGCAAGATGAGTGCAGAAAGAAACAAGAGAGGTGCAGAAAGAAGCAAGAGAAGTGTAGAAAGAAGCAAGAGAGGTGCAGAAAGAGGCAAGAGGGGTGTAGAAAGAAGCAAGAGAGGTGCAGAGCAAAGCAAGAGAGGTGCAAGAAGAACCAACAGAGGTGCAGAAAGAGGCAAGAGAGGTGCAGAAGAGACAAGAGAAATGCAGAACGAAACAATAGAGTTGCAGAAAGAGACACGAGAATTGCAGAATGAGGCATGACAGGTGCAGAAAGAGACATGACAGACGCAGAAAGAGGGAAGAGGGGTGCAGAAGAAGGCAAGAGAAGTGCAGAAAGAAACAACAGAGGTGCAGAAAGAGGCAATAGGGGTGCAGAAAGAAGCAAGAGAGCTGCGGAAAGAGGCAAAAGAGGTGCGGGAAGAGGGGTGCAGAAAGAAGCAAGAGGGGTACGAAAAGAAGCAAGAGAGGTCCAGAAAGAGGCAAGGGTAGAACAGAAAGAGGCAAGAGGGGTGTAGAGAGAGGCAAGAGAGGTGCAGTAAGAGGAAAGAGGGGTACAGAAAGAGGGAAGAGGGGCACAGAAAGAAGTAAGAGAGGTGCAAAAAGAAGCAACAGAAGTGCAAAAAGAGGCTAGAGAACTGCAGAATGGGGAAAGAGGTGCAGAAAGAGGTAATATAGGTGCAGAAAGAAGCAACAGAATTGCAGAAAGAAGCAACAAAGGTACAGAAAGAGGCAAGAGAAGTGCAGAAAGAGGCAATAGAGGTGCAGAGAGGGGTAAGAGATGTGCAGAAAGAGGAAAGAGGGGTGTAGAAAGAGGGAAGAGGGGCACAGAAAGAGGCAAGGGAGGTGCAAGAAGAACCAACAGAAGTGCAAAAAGAGGTTGGAGAACTGCAGAATGAGGCAAGCGAGGTACAGAAAGAGGCAATATAGGTGCAGAAAGAAGCAACAGAGGTGCAGAAAGAGGCAAGAGGGGTGCAAAAAAAGCAAGAGAGATGCAGAAAGAGGGAAGAGGGATGTAGAAAGAGACAAGACGAGTGCAGAAAGAAGCAAGAGGGGTGCAGAAAGAAGCAAGAGAAGTGCAGAAAGAAGCAACAGAGGTGCACAAAGAGGCAAGAGGGGTGCAGAAAGAGGCAAGATAAGTGCAGAAGGAAGCAACAGAGGTACAGCAAGAGGCAAGAGAAGTGCAGAAAGAGGCAAGAGAGGTGCAGAAAGAGGCAAGGGGGTATAGCAAAAAGCAAGAGAGGTGCAGAACGAATCAAGAGAAGTCCAAGAAGAACCCACAGAGGTGCAGAAAGAGGCAAGAGGGGTGCAGAAGAGACAAGAGAAGTGCAGAAAGAAACAACAGAGGTGCAGAAAGAGGCAATAGGGGTGCAGAAAGAAGCAAGAGAGCTGCGGAAAGAGGCAAAAGAGGTGCGGGAAGAGGGGTGCAGAAAGAAGCAAGAGGGGTACGAAAAGAAGCAAGAGAGGTCCAGAAAGAGGCAAGGGTAGAACAGAAAGAGGCAAGAGGGGTGTAGAGAGAGGCAAGAGAGGTGCAGTAAGAGGAAAGAGGGGTACAGAAAGAGGGAAGAGGGGCACAGAAAGAGGTAAGAGAGGTGCAAAAAGAAGCAACAGAAGTGCAAAAAGAGGCTAGAGAACTGCAGAATGGGGCAAAGAGGTGCAGAAAGAGGTAATATAGGTGCAGAAAGAAGCAACAGAATTGCAGAAAGAAGCAACAAAGGTACAGAAAGAGGCAAGAGAAGTGCAGAAAGAGGCAATAGAGGTGCAGAGAGGGGTAAGAGATGTGCAGAAAGAGGGGTGTAGAAAGAGGGAAGAGGGGCACAGAAAGAGGCAAGGGAGGTGCAAGAAGAACCAACAGAAGTGCAAAAAGAGGTTGGAGAACTGCAGAATGAGGCAAGCGAGGTACAGAAAGAGGCAATATAGGTGCAGAAAGAAGCAACAGAGGTGCAGAAAGAGGCAAGAGGGGTGCAAAAAAAGCAAGAGAGATGCAGAAAGAGGGAAGAGGGATGTAGAAAGAGACAAGACGAGTGCAGAAAGAAGCAAGAGAGGTGCAGAAAGAAGCAAGAGAAGTGCAGAAAGAAGCAACAGAGGTGCACAAAGAGGCAAGAGGGGTGCAGAAAGAGGCAAGACGAGTGCAGAAACAAGCAACAGAGGTGCAGAAAGAAGCAAGAGAAGTGCAAAAAGAAGCAACAGAGATGCACAAAGAGGCAAGAGGGGTGCAGAAAGAGGCAAGATAAGTGCAGAAGGAAGCAACAGAGGTACAGCAAGAGGCAAGAGAAGTGCAGAAAGAGGCAAGAGAGGTGCAGAAAGAGGCAAGGGGGTATAGAAAAAAGCAAGAGAGGTGCAGAACGAATCAAGAGAAGTCCAAGAAGAACCCACAGAGGTGCAGAAAGAGGCAAGAGGGGTGCAGAAAGAGGCAAGACGAGTGCAGAAACAAGCAACAGAGGTGCAGAAAGAAGCAAGAGAAGTGCAAAAAGAAGCAACAGAGATGCACAAAGAGGCAAGAGGGGTGCAGAAAGAGGCAAGATAAGTGCAGAAGGAAGCAACAGAGGTACAGCAAGAGGCAAGAGAAGTGCAGAAAGAGGCAAGAGACGTGCAGAAAGAGGCAAGGGGGTATAGAAAAAAGCAAGAGAGGTGCAGAACGAATCAAGAGAAGTCCAAGAAGAACCCACAGAGGTGCAGAAAGAGGCAAGAGGGGTGCAGAAGAGACAAGAGAAGTGCAGAAAGAAACAACAGAGGTGCAGAAAGAGGCAATAGGGGTGCAGAAAGAAGCAAGGGAGCTGCGGAAAGAGGCAAAAGAGGTGCGGGAAGAGGGGTGCAGAAAGAAGCAAGAGGGGTACGAAAAGAAGCAAGAGAGGTCCAGAAAGAGGCAAGGGTAGAACAGAAAGAGGCAAGAGGGGTGTAGAGAGAGGCAAGAGAGGTGCAGTAAGAGGAAAGAGGGGTACAGAAAGAGGGAAGAGGGGCACAGAAAGAGGTAAGAGAGGTGCAAAAAGAAGCAACAGAAGTGCAAAAAGAGGCTAGAGAACTGCAGAATGGGGCAAAGAGGTGCAGAAAGAGGTAATATAGGTGCAGAAAGAAGCAACAGAATTGCAGAAAGAAGCAACAAAGGTACAGAAAGAGGCAAGAGAAGTGCAGAAAGAGGCAATAGAGGTGCAGAGAGGGGTAAGAGATGTGCAGAAAGAGGGGTGTAGAAAGAGGGAAGAGGGGCACAGAAAGAGGCAAGGGAGGTGCAAGAAGAACCAACAGAAGTGCAAAAAGAGGTTGGAGAACTGCAGAATGAGGCAAGCGAGGTACAGAAAGAGGCAATATAGGTGCAGAAAGAAGCAACAGAGGTGCAGAAAGAGGCAAGAGGGGTGCAAAAAAAGCAAGAGAGATGCAGAAAGAGGGAAGAGGGATGTAGAAAGAGACAAGACGAGTGCAGAAAGAAGCAAGAGAGGTGCAGAAAGAAGCAAGAGAAGTGCAGAAAGAAGCAACAGAGGTGCACAAAGAGGCAAGAGGGGTGCAGAAAGAGGCAAGACGAGTGCAGAAACAAGCAACAGAGGTGCAGAAAGAAGCAAGAGAAGTGCAAAAAGAAGCAACAGAGATGCACAAAGAGGCAAGAGGGGTGCAGAAAGAGGCAAGATAAGTGCAGAAGGAAGCAACAGAGGTACAGCAAGAGGCAAGAGAAGTGCAGAAAGAGGCAAGAGAGGTGCAGAAAGAGGCAAGGGGGTATAGAAAAAAGCAAGAGAGGTGCAGAACGAATCAAGAGAAGTCCAAGAAGAACCCACAGAGGTGCAGAAAGAGGCAAGAGGGGTGCAGAAGAGACAAGAGAAGTGCAGAAGGAAACAATAGAGGTGCAGAAAGAGACAAGTGAACTACAGAATAAGGCAAGACAGGTACAGAAATAGACATGCCAGGTGCAGAAAGAGGGACGAGGGGTGCAGAAGGAGGCAAGAGAAGTGCAGAAAGAAACAACAGAGATGCAGAAAGAGGCAAGAGGGGTGCAGAACGAAGCAAGAGAGCTGCAGGTAGAGGCAAGAGAGATGCAGAAAGAGGGAAGAAGGGTGCAGAAAGAAGCAAGAGGGGTATGAAAAGAAGCACGAGAGGTCCAGAAAGAGACAATAGTAGAGCAGAAAGAGGCAACAGGGGTGCAGAAAGAATCAAGAAAGCTTCAGAAAGAGGGAAGAGGCATGCACAAACACACAAGAGAGGTGCAGAAAGAGGGAAGACAGGTGCAGAAAGAGGCAAGAGGGGTACAGAAAGAAGCAAGAGAGGTGCAGAAACAAGAAAGAGAAGTGCAGAAAGAAGCAACAGAAGTGCAGAAAGAGGCAAGAGAAGTGCAGAAAGATGCAGAAAGAAACAAGAGAGGTGCAGAAAAAAGCAAAAGAGGTGCAGTTAGAAGCAGCAGAGGTGCAGAAAGAGGCAAGTGAGGTACAGAAAAGGGCAAGGGGTGCAGAAAGAAGCAAGAGATGTGCAGAAAGAAGCATGGGAAGTGCAGAAAGAAGCAAATGAGGTGCAGAAAGAGGCAAGAGAAGTGCAGAAGAAGGAAGCAAGAGAGGTGCAGCAACAAGGAAGAGAGGTACAGAAAGAAGGAAGGTGCAGAAAGCAGAAGAGATGTGCAGGAAGAGGCAAGAGAAGTTCAGAAAGAGGAATAAAGATGCAGAAAGAAGGAAGGGAAATGCAAAAAGAATCAAGAGAGGCGCAGAAAGAATCAAGAGTGGTTTGTGCACCATTAGTACCAATTTATTATCCACATTTAGCAATAAGGAACAGGTAGCCATTTCAGCTTTGCAAAGGGCCTTCCACCACGCTATAACACTTGTCGCTGATTTTTTTGTAAAGTTTGAGCCTATTGAGGTAGAAACAAGTTTTTTTTTCCAAATCTGCAGATTATGCGGCAGATGATGGATTATGTGGCAAATGCGGAAAATGTATAATTATGCGAAAATCGCTGCGGCTGAAGAGTCGCATAATTCCAGTGGCCCTGCTCATTCCTCTGACTAGGTCCAGAAGTTCTCATCAGTGGTTCCTTCTTTTTGTGTGTCTCATTAAGTTTATAGTTTAGCTTCTTTGGAAATGAGGAAGACTAATCCTGAGGCTACCAATCCACAACACAGACTCTCATACCACATAATTACTCTTCATAACACATAATCCCTCTCTACATAATTCCTATACACTAAATACTGCATACTTTCTATCCACATAATTTGACTGCACAACATACCACATAATTCCACTAGACACAACCTACATCCACTCCAAAAAACATTTGTAAAAAACTTTTACATTTACAGCGCCAATAGCTCTAACTCTCCCAATTGCAAGAACTATTGCATTGCAAATGCTTCTTTAACTAGTAGTCGTGTTTGCAGAGTGTTGGAAAAAGGGGGCTGGGCCTCCGACCAGTGCTTTGGAATTCTGCTTCTTAAGACTTACAGGAGGCACCAGGAGGGCTTTTTGGCCCCCAAAGTCCCTCTGTAATAAAGTGGACTTCATCCCCCAAAGAGTAGTATGCCAGGAGGTGTGTTTGTAGAGTGATGGACAAAGGGGGGCATGGCCTCCAAAGAGCTCTTAGTAATCCCACTCTGTGGGACTTACTGGTGATAACAGATGGGGTAGTTGGCCCCCAGGAAGATCCTTGGGGGCAACTACCCCTTCTATTACCTCCAATAAGTCTCAAACAGCAGCATTGCTAAATTCTGATAGTAGGCCACGCCCCCTTTGCCCACCACTCTGCAAAGGCGCTTACTGGCGCGCTCTTGGTTGGATAATGAAGTACTGTTCACTGCTGGGGGTCTTTAGTGGCCAAATAGCCTGCCTGTTACCTCCAGTAAGCCCCACACAGTGGGATTGCTGAGAGGTGGTCATAGGCCATGCCCGTTTTCTCCACCACTTTGCAAACGCACCTCGCGGTGTGCTCTGGGTTAGGGGATGAAGCCCCTTTACTTCTTGAGGGTCCCTTGGGGTCAACTAGCGCTCCTGTTACCTCGAGTAAGCCCCGCACAGCTGGATTGCTGAGAAGTAGTCAGAGGCCATGCCGCCTTTTTAAACCACTCTGCAAACGTGGCTCCTGGTGCACTGCGGCTTGGGGGATGAAGTTCAGTTTAGTACAGAGATCCTCAGGACACAAGGGGACCTCATCACCCCACCACCAGTGTGCCAAGGGGTGCGTTTCTAGAGTGGAGTAAAAAGAGGCGTGGCCTCCTACCACCTCTCAGCAAACCAGCTGTGAACGGCTTACTGGAGGTACATGGTGGGATAGTTGGCCCCTAAGGACCCTCAGTAGTGACCGGGACTTCATTCCACAACCAAGATCGCGCCAAGAGGCATGCTCGCAGTCGTGCAGGGAGGGGGCGGGCCTCTGGCGAGATGCCGGTTTCTTTTTTTTTATTTTAGGAAGGGGGCTTTGGGGCCCCCCTTTCCTTGACCCCTACGGGCCCCATGGACCCTATCCCCCGAGGGCCTGAGTAATTTGTTTAAAAACTACAATAAAACGGAGAGGGGTGCGCGGCCCCCCTTCTGATACCAATTACGCCCCGGGGACCCCATCCCCCGGGGCTACAGACCTTTCTTTAACCCCTTCGACGCGCATGACGGAACGGTTCCGTCATGCACGTCGGTTGCGCTGTGCGCATGATGGAACCGTTCCGTCATGGCCCCGCCCACGCACGGAACCTTCAGCGTGGCACGGAAATCCGCGCCGCGCTGAAGGGGTTAAAGGGGAGCCAGGCCGATTTCGGACCCCATCCCCCAAGGCCCGGCCAATTTTCTTTTAATGTATTCTTAAGGGAGGGAGGCCGAGGGGCCCCCCTTCCTAGGCCATTTTTGGCCCCAGGGACCCCATTCCCCAGGGTTTGGCCCTTTTTTTGTAATTTATTTTAAGGGAGGGGGCACACGGCCCCCCTCCACAGGCCAATTTCGGCCCCATGGACCCCATCCCCTGGAGCCTGGCCATTTTGTATTTAATAAAAAAAGGGGAGGGGGCTGGGTGGCCCCCCTCTTGAGCCATTTTTGGCCCCAGGGAACCCATCCCCCAGGACATGGCCTCTGTGTTGGGGATCGCAGGTGGGGCCCCAATGCCCCCGCTGTCCCCGCCGGCTCCCCGCCTCCTGCAGGAGCCGGCATTGCTTTTGGGTAAAGGGAGCTGCTGACATGCAGCTCCCTTTGCCCAAAAGCATTTCTGCTTCACTTCATGGAAGCTAGGGCAGTTTTTCTGCTCTCGTTTCCTTGAAGCAAAGCAGAAGTTTGCTATGGTAGGCCATACCAAACTGCAATGTCCCGGGATTGCTGGAGCCGGCCCTGGGGTGGTGGTGGTGCCCAGGGCTATGGAGGGCTTCTGGACGGGGCCGTGTGGCCCCCCTCCCATCTTGTGAGTAGTCCGAGGAGGTGGTAGTCCCCGTGGCAGTGTGGGGGTCAGGAGCCCCTCATGCCTTTTATTTAAAAATAAAGCCCCGAGGAGGTGGCGGTCCCCGGTGCTGCAGGGGGGCCATGAGGCCCTCCCGCATTTAAAGAGTAAAGCCCCAGGGAGGTGGGGGTCGCCGGGGCAGCATTGGGTGAGCAGGAGCCTCCCCATGCCTTTTAATCAAAAAATGTCCCAGGGAGGTGGTGGTCCCGGGGCTGCAGCGGTGCTGCATGCCCTGCCGCATTTATTGAATATCACCAGGGGGAGGGGCGGTCCCCAGGGCAGCGGGGGCCCCTACGGGACCCCAGTTCATGTTACAGCAAAGCCCCCAGGACCTGGCCCACCCGGGGGCTTAAAGAAAACAAAGCGTGGGTGTCCGCGCTTAGTTTTTTTTTTTTCGGTGGGATTTGCTAACCCTACGTGAATCCTGCCAAATTTTATTTTTTTAATGCTTTTCTTGGCCTTCGGAGTGCTTGTGGGACAGCCTGAGCAGCCCTAGGCGGTCAGGGTGTTTCTACCCAGTCCCCTTTTCAAAGTCCCTGGTCCTGCCATTTGTTTAGGGAGGAGGATTTCCCCTTTACATAGAATTCTATATTTCTTGTTAATCAAATTGTGTCAGCGGTGTAGCCACAAAGCCAATCCTACAGCAAGGCCAAATATAACTCCATAAAATAATCACGAATGAGCCTTACAGTCACCGTCCACTTCGCACTGGAGGCAAAAACTGAAGGTAGCAACAGGTTAACTTTCTCCTCAAAGCACTGTAGTTTTACACTCGTTGTACAATCAGTTTAATCAGTTAGCTTGCCAGTTGTCAGGGTTGGAACTTTCTTTCCTGCATTATTTAATTAACACTGGCTCTTGTCTCAGTTCATATTTAAATCAGTAAAACGCCATAACTTCTCTTCACCCTTATGATAATTAAATGAATCTGGCAACCTTAGTTTCTAGGGCGACCGATCTTGAGGTCACTGGTGTGGCTGGTGCCAGATAATTTTAATAGTTCAAAATAGTACCTTAGTTGTGGTTCCAAACTTTTTTTTTTCACCTTTTCACGCGTAAATTCTTATCCCATCCTCGTCGCCAATGTAGAAATGAAAGAAGTCTCATAGACAGGTCTCGTAGTTGTAGTTTATTTCTTAGTTGTATCTTTACAGGTTCTTTTGTAAGTCTTTCAGTAAGCCCCACCAGAAGCAGCCTCCTGGCCACTCAGCCCATCTTCCACAACTGCCACTCTACAAGTCCCCACATTCCCAACATTCTACATGACATCACATAGCTGGGGAGAACAGCAGAGCAAGGGAAATGCACTACATTAAAAGCAGATCACTACATATTTGTTCCCCTTTTCTCTGGTGACTCAGTTCAACCGAGTCACAAGATGGCTGTCAACACTTCCTTGTTGGAACTGTTGGCAGCCAATCAGAATCAGGCTCCAGATCGGGAGGGTTCGCTAAACCACTGCGGCCACCAGATATTATTATTTCTAAATATATGAATTTCTCAGGAACTACTGAACGGATTTACACCATTTAACAAAAAGAGTGCTTTCTTGACCAGGAGCCACCTTTTTGCCAAATTTGGTGTAATTCCATTCAGCAGTTCGGGCTGTAGCCTTGGCTAAATTTCCTATGGAAATTAAAATGGAGAAAGTGTTTTGGGACCGCTCTTTTTTCTTGGCCCCCGCTTGACGAATCACCTCAAAACTTTCAAGACAGGAGCTGACCTGAGCGCCCCATTAGTTTTGAAAATTTTGCAAAGATTCGTCAAACGACGCTAAAGATATTGGCAAAAGAACAAACGCTTTTTGAATGGAAACAAGGTCTAAAATATAACTACCTCCTGTCTTGATTTAGCCAAAATCCACCAGGTACAGACAACGATTCTTTCCAAGATTAATTTTATTTTACCACCCGGGCCGTTACGCGTTTTGGTCAACACAGTGACCTTGCTCATATATATAAATATATTACATTCACCAGTTGGTATAGTTAGGACCATGTTTCCATAGGAAAAGCATTTTTTGACTTTGTTGTATCTTTGATGCTGGTTGACGAATTTGAACAAAAACCAAAGGAAATGATGGACGGAGTGTTGAACATTGCAAGCACACACCCCCAGTCAACTGATCTGGGTTTAATCCATCACCGTTCTTTAGCCCACTCTGCCACCCCAGTTCAGACATGGCCAAATGCAAATCAGCCTGACCCTGTGCCTCATGGGAACAGTCCAGCCCGAACTGCCGAGCCATGTCTTCCCTGGACCGGAAACAAGCTTCCTAGGACCGGTTTCTGGCATTTCAGCCGTTTTCAGCCAGGCTTGCTTGAATCCAGTGGCAAAGTGAGCAAGGGACTCACGTCTGAGCATACCCTGCCAACTTATGGCGAACAAAGCAAAAACCAAAGGAAATGATGGACGGAGTGTTGAACATTGCAAGCACACACCCCCAGTCAACTGATCTGGGTTTAATCCATCACCGTTCTTTAGCCCACTCTGCCACCCCAGTTCAGACATGGCCAAATGCAAATCAGCCTGACCCTGTGCCTCATGGGAACAGTCCAGCCCGAACTGCCGAGCCATGTCTTCCCTGGACCGGAAACAAGCTTCCTAGGACCGGTTTCTGGCATTTCAGCCGTCTTCAGCCAGGCTTGCTTGAATCCAGTGGCAAAGTGAGCAAGGGACTCACGTCTGAGCATACCCTGCCAACTTATGGCAAACAAAGCAAAAACCAAAGGAAATGATGGACGGAGTGTTGAACATTGCAGGCACTCACCCCCAGTCAAGTGTGTGCTTGCAATGTTGAATGCCACTGGATTCAAGCAAGCTTCCGGTCCAGGGAAGACATGGCTTGGCAGTTCGGGCTGGACTGTTCCCATGAGGCACAGGGTCAGACTGATTTGCATATGGCCAGGTCTGAACTGGGGTGGCAGAGTGGGCTAAAGAACGGTGATGGATTAAACCCAGATCAGTTGACTGGGGGTGAGTGCCTGCAATGTTCAACACTCCGTCCATCATTTCCTTTGGTTTTTGCTTTGTTCGCCATAAGTTGGCAGGGTATGCTCAGACGTGAGTCCCTTGCTCACTTTGCCACTGGATTCAAGCAAGCCTGGCTGAAGACGGCTGAAATGCCAGAAACCGGTCCTAGGAAGCTTGTTTCCGGTCCAGGGAAGACATGGCTTGGCAGTTCGGGCTGGAATGTTCCCATGAGGCACAGGGTCAGACTGATTTGCATATGGCCATGTCTGAACTGGGGTGGCAGAGTGGGCCAGTATTGGCTAAAGAACGGTGATGGATTAAACCCAGATCAGTTGACTGGGGGTGAGTGCCTGCAATGTTCAACACTCCGTCCATCATTTCCTTTGGTTTTTGCTGTGACGAATTTGAACAACATTTTTCTCAATAATTTGACACTCACTTCAGCTTGTATCTGGAAAGCTTCAGGGTGGCCCATCAAGCGGGGTTGAGTAAAAGGGGGGGGGTCCCAAAACGTGTTTTTCCCATTTTAATTCCAATAGGAGTTTTGAACATGACTACAGCACAAACTGCTTGGGGGAATTACACTAAATTTGGCAGAAAAGTAGATTTTGTTCTGCAGATCATGATTTTTGTAATCTGGTGTAAATCCATTCAGTAGTTTGAGAGATATTAACCAAAAAACACTTTTTATATACATAGGGACGTGGACCCTCCACATATCTACCTGCGGTGGATCTGCAGGTCCAAGCACCACAGCAAAGTCCTGATTAGCTGGCCGCAACTTAACAGAAAAGTTGAGGTCACCATTTTTTTGTCAGGAAACGGTCCCCGGGGCTGAAAATTTCTGTGCAAAGTGAATAATATGCGTATCCTGCCCCATGGGTGTATTAATTGGGAACCAGGTGGACTAATAAAGGCCAATAAATTTCCTAATAATGTTTTGTTCGCAACACGTGGGAATCTGCGGATCCCCCACCTTGTTCAGCGCGATCCCCATCCCCTGTGGAACTGCAAATCCTGGTGCAGCTCATCAAAGACCCCAACCCCTTTTTTCCACAAGTCTGCAAACGTGCCTACTGGCCGTTACTGGTTGGGGGATGAAGTCCCCTTGGATGCTGAGGGTCCTTGGGGGCCAAGACCCCTCCTTTTACCTCCAGTAAGTCCCACACAACGGAATTGCTGAGAGCCCATGGGAGGCCCCGCCCCCTTTCTCCACTAGTTAGGATATAGAATTTAAAAATCTTTAAAAATTCACTGAAAAAAACAAAGGTTACATGGATGTTAAAATTAGGAAATACAATTACAAAAACCTTTGAAATTCACTGAAAAAAACCAAAGATTACAGGAACGTTATAGTTAGGCTCAGATTTCACTCGTACAAATCCAGTGAAATTCAGCAGGTATAGCTAGCTGAGCTAGCTATAACTTACTTCCCAGCAATGCACTGCTTATGACCTCCCATATTACATCACTCATGACATGATCAGTGACATCACTGATGACATCTCAAATGACTACTTTTTGCCTAATCGCAGGCATTTTGCATTGTTCACAATTGGAAAGACAAAATGCGGCTGACCAAGGCTCAGCACCTCAGTTTCTTAAGTGAACAAATTAATATATAGTCTGTGCAATCACATCCGGAGTATGCCGCACTTGTACTCCACTGGAAACCAGATAGAAAGATTCATAAGCAGAAGGACAGTGCACTAGGATGAAGTCAGATAATTCCAAATGTATTCCAAAATATATTCTTTATTTAAATTTTTCAGCTAAAATTCGGACATTAGCCAACGCGTTTCGTTCCGAATGGAACTTCGTCAGGGCAAAAATGTCTATTTCTTGGTTCACTCAATCAGTGTCCAACAGTCAATAGATTTCAAAAGTTATTACATATATAAATATTTCGTATACCTTGAAGACCTGGATTAAAAAATCATAAGTCAATGTCGATGTCCCACAGACTTCCAAATAAATCAATTCGTCTGGAGGATAGAAACCCAGGTCCTTCATATTCACCTTCACTAATCTCATCAAAATTTAAGAAAGTCCGAAGGCCAAGGTAATGGCCAATAATCCTTGTCAATGTCGACGCTCACGCTCGTCGTCCCGCATCCGGAGTGAAGGTGAATACGAAGGACCTGGGTTTCTATCCTCCAGACAAATTGATTTATTTGGAAGTCTGTGGGACGTTGAAATTGACTTATGATTTGTGAATCCAGGTCTTCAAGGTATACAAGATATATATATATGTAATAACTTTTGGAATCTATTGACTGTTGGACACTGAATGAGTGAACCAGGACATAGACATTTTTGCCCTGACGAAGATCCATTCGGCTGATGTCCGAATTTCAACTGAAAATTTTAAATAAAGAATATATTTTGGAATACATTTGGAATTATCTGACTTCATTCTGGTGCACCGTCCTTCTGCTTATGCATTTTGCATTGTTGTTTGAGATTAGTTGGTGGTCTGGGGTGGGATGACTGCAGTGGCATTCCATCTTTGTCTGGTGTGCCCTTGAGATTGCGTCTTTGCTTGAAGCTACAGGTGTGCACCAAGCATGGTCCTAGCATTGTGTGATTGGGAGCTGAAGATATTGTATTTGGGTTCGTGGGTGGCCACAGTGGGCTATAACTTGTTCCCTCCCTAGGTTGCTCTACAGTCCAGGTGTCAGTAAATGATGGGCGGTAGGCGGCCACTTTCATTTCTACATACAGTGGGAAAATCCACTCTACAGCTTGTCAAAGCGCTGGTGCCACTTATTCAATAATACACATGGAGGGTGGTTGCTGAGAACCCCCGTGTGCTATGCTGAGCTTAACCTCCTGCCTGTATGTGAACGTGTCTCATGTTGGTCACAGTAGCTTTAGTATCATGTTCCTTTCTGTGCTCTGAATGCTGTGGTCTGGAGTTTTACTCCCATGACTTGTTTGGTTACTTTTTGATTGTAACGAAGAGTATGTACCGAACCTTAAGTTGGCTTTGACTGCTTCTCATCCACTTACAACTGGTGTCCTGTTCAACATCTGTTTGTGGCTGTGCCCCAAGCTGTGCGGGAGAAGGGGTAGAAGCCTGGATGGGAATACACTCTTATGGTTGTGTTAGTGGGTATCTCATTGAGCCATATTCACCAGAACTTTGTTACTGTTTGTGTTTATGCGTTGAATTTAGTTTGTTCTCTCATTCTTTGCTCAAGTGATGGGCCCCAGTTTTAGAGCGTGTTGTGTATAGAGCAGGGTAATTTCTGTGATGCCAGGAAGGTCTCTGATGTAATTTCCAGAAGGCCTCATATTTAATTTTACGGTTTATTTAATTAAGACTGGGCTATGTTACTTCAATCATGAAATCTTGCCTGATATTTAATACTGTGCAAAGGCTCCATTTACCGCACACATATGGGAAGTGATTCCAATTATACAAACTGATGAGGAATTCGATATAACACGTTGGTCCCCGTGCTCGTGTAAATACAGTGATGCTCATCGCATTCGAGGAATTGTCTTTTTGCCGTTTTAAACATTTAAGAAAGGAAATGTACTAATTAAAAAGTTATTAGTTTACATTGCTATAGCAGTACTTGCCTTCCGAAAATGAAATGCATGATTTCCGTAAATACAGTAAAAGGCCGAAAGAAACGACCGGGAATGCTCTCTGAATCATTTGGTATCTATTACATTGCAGTTGTTTTTCTGTTTTTATTTTGTAACGCGCTTTATCAATGTTCCATTTGTTATTTCGCCTATTATGAATGCTAAATATTGTTTGTGCATTTTTTCTTTTAAGTTCGTTTTTATAGCTTTCCTTGTTCTGCTTGATGACATCTGCAATTAGCAAGAACTGTTTTTCGAATTCATGGCATTTAAAATACATATTTTAATTAAAGCGGTTTTTCTAGTTTATATCAAACACACAAGTGTCAAAGAAAACATAATTGATGGAATGAAGCGCCATCTGTAGCTTTTAATACCAGACGAATTGACCCAGTTCTACATTTTCAACTTGGCAAAATTATTTGCTATGACTCTTTTACATCTTTGAATGTGTCTTACTTGACACACCCATAATATTGGCATTTTTCAGATGTATATAATTATGTGTTCAGCGCGCCTTGCATCTGAGTAGGGAACCTTTCATGGGTGAGCAAGTTAACATCTTTTAACATTTTCTGTTGTGCTAACAATGTGTCTGCCATCCCCAATGAGAGAGAGGAGGCAACCAAGTCCCTGTGGTAAATTGGTGAAATTGCAATTAGTTGAACGAAAAGTTACCGCCAGTGGGTCTGTTTCCATTTCAGAAATACCGAAACGTTCCAGTAGATGTCGCTGTGACCTTTCAAACGTTTCACATTTTTGTGGCAGAAGTAGCACTCCCATCTTGTTCACCGGTGCCACTGCAAACGCCTTTTTTTTTTAATCAAGAACGACGTGTTCGCTCTATGTGGCTCAATTGGAATAGTCGGCTGTACTAAATACATATTTTATCATATATGTTTTACTTGATAAAAAAGGGAAAGCTTGGTTTTTAATAGTGAATCCGTCAGCATTATGGAGCTAAACACATATTTTGTTACATATTTTTACTTGCTGAAAAGGAAAATGTGTGTTTTGTAGAGCATTTATCAGAATCACGTAACCCCGCTGGGCCTCAGCTCCCCTTTACCACTGGCTTCAATGCTGCCGGGGTGTGCGCGAGAGTCTACGCCGACCGGCTCGCGCTCTATCGGGGGTCACGCTGAATACGCGGGGGACACGCTTTTACCGGGTGCTGCAGGGCCGGTTTCCCGAGCGCTAGAGAATAATTGGGCATAAATAACGATTAAACTGGCAGTAAAATTGCCTATTTTTAAATTGTTAAAACAGTCGCTTTTAAAAGTTTTTCGAGCGCGGCCATGGCCATTGCAGAGAGTGGAGTGCCGTGCTGGCTTATTGGACAGACAAGGCAATGCGGCTTTAAACACATATGTAACCACGGGCATATTGGTATCAGAGATTATATTTAGTTAGACCACAGTGACAGGTGCATATGTAAGCAAATATACTATTGTTTAAAAACAGAATTAACAAAGGCATCGTGCTCCACAATACAGAAACTTTCCACTTGTATATTATTATTATTTTTTTTTTACAAAAAGCACCATAGCAAACCGTAAGTACTATGCTGAATATAACAGCAACCCGATTTTGTTCCACTTCCAAGAAACCTTTTGTGTTAGTGAAATATGGAAGGTGAAATCATGTGTGGAACATATATAGCCTATGAGAAATTTTTAATGAGTAGCAATTAATAATAAATCACAGCTGATCCTTACTTAGCCTTTCAAAAAACAGAGGACTCTGATTTTGCTAATCGTTTTCTGCTTATATAATAAACAGTCGAGTACATGCATTTTTCCTTCAACATAATCACATCTTTCGTAAAGAACACGTTTTTCTCCACTTCTACTTGTTATGAAGCGCAGAAAATATTATGGGGCATATTATCAAGCACGGCGTTAAAATTATCGCCTCTTTAGCGGTAGAAAACTGCCGCTGAAGCGGCGATAATGGGCTTGATAATATGCGGCAGAGAATTCCAATAGAAGCCAATGTTGACACCAGAACATGGGCTTCTAGTGGAATTCTCTGCGGCATATTATCAAGCCCATTATCGCCGCTTCAGCGGCAGTTTTCTGCCGCTAAAGAGGCGATAATTTTAACACTGTGCTTGATAATATGCCCCATAGTGAGGGATGACATTCCATTAATGGCAAATACCGTCTTCTCCCTTCCTACTAAAAAAGCAACGGAAGTGGAGCAAATAAACGACCCCTTTTTATTTTTATCTCAACACGCAGTTCATGTTATATGTCCTACTTATATAGAACCCTCTTTTCCGTCCCCCAGGTCACTTCTACCTATTAATTACTCTTGCCTTTTTCTTGAACGACTGTGTTCCTTTTTAACATATTGCAAAAAATATCAAATAGATCGCCTATGGCTCTTATTGCAATGTTTTTTTATTTCGTTTTTGCTTCATCTGTTTCTATGAGAATGCACATTGGAGAATTTGCTTCCAAGAGACAGGAGTTTGTAGTAGGAGGCGCCTATGCAGCTGTTTGGTTCACAGAGGCATATGTACATTTACAGGCATTTGCATAAAGTCCTGCTTATGAGGCAGACCAATCTACACAGCTTGGGCCGCATTCTAAGTGGCAAGGAATGTTCCCATTCCTGCACAAAATTTGGAATTACGAGTTGTGTGGAGTTTATTCCACCTGGTAATTACCGAGTGCATTAAAGTCTGCACACCTGGGTACATTTCGGCAGCTCAAACTTGCCAAAATACGTCGCGGAAAAAAGCTTGCGAATTACTGGTACATATGCATTGTGATACAGAAAGCACCAACATCTGCACATTGTACGCATTATTGTGGTAAAACTCAGAATAGGGGCTTTTTTTTTCTAGTCAGTATATTCTGAGCTGCCTGGTGTGATCAGCACTGCAATGAATGTGTTGCGCCTGTACTTGTGCAACCACACCTACACGTGGATTCATGACAGAACTTTGGTGTTTCTAGGGGCATTTTGCTTCTGAGGAAGTTTTGCAGAAATACTGGCAGTAAGAATGTTTCTGTCTGTTATTCCCCAACCCTCTCGAATCGTTTCCTCCTGTGCTAAGATTTCACCTAAAAGGGAGAGTTTAAGTCATTTCTTTAAACAAGTACATCAGATGCTAGAGCCGCCCCGATGGTAGGTTTAACTTGTCATCATGGCACAAGTACTCTGGCCCAGGTTTATCGAGCTTTCACACAACACAATGCAGCAAGACAACTTCACGCGGTGTTCTGAAAGGAAGAGGGAAGACATGGACCATATTTACCCAGAGAGGGCAGTTTCTGAGGCCTAGCGTCGATGCAGGCGTCCTGCGCCGTGGTGCAAGGCTGTCTGTGTGACAGGTAGGATTGGTTTTCTGCTGGAAGGGATACCTACCTGTACATAAACAATTCTCTGATGCTTTTTCCTCTTTCTCAGTGGAAGCAACGAGGCGAAATAAAGACGTTTCTCCTCGTTGTGCCTCCCCTTGGAAGGCGCAACATTTTGATACATTCCCAGGTTTACCAGTCTTGATAAATTTGGGAATGCGCCAATATCCACGGGTGGATGCGTGGGAGCATCCAGGCTCCACCCATGGAACGCCTTCCAGGAGCAGAGGAAAGCAAGGAAGCGACTTACACTGCCTTGCATTGCTCCAGATTTACGAAGCAACACAGGGCAACGTAAGTTGGCCTTCCGGTGCTTGGTAAACCCGACCTTAGTATTGCGTTCCTCTTGCGACACCCTGCGTGACACAAGAGCAACGCAATTCAATGATAAATCGGTCCCTCTGTTTCTAAAAAGGTCCAGTATGTCCAGGAGGGGCAGATACATGGAAGATTTTCAGGATATTCAATTATGGGCGCACCGTCAGAGCAGGAATAGGAGAGTGTTTGTTGCTTCTTGTAACTTGTCCTGCAAAGCATGGAAAGCATGACAGAGACTACAGATCAAAATAATGTAAATGCCACACATGTGGATGCTGTTCGCGGTTGCACACCGGATGCTTTCAGGAGGAATCTGAAATAAACATGTGTGTTCAGATTATATCCGCATAACGTTTTCCTGATGCTAAATAAAAAGGCTAAACGTGTTCATCACTGGTCTCTAATATGTCCTGCGATCTACAGTTCACAAGTTCGAATCTCAGCAAATCTAACTCAGCATTTTATCCTTATGAGGCCTATGAGTTGAGGACCATTACAATAGGTGGTAGTAATGCTGTAACACAAAAGAAGAGAAATGGGGTGGTTTGGGGCCCTAAGGTGTGAAATAAACATTTTCAGATGATCAGCAGAGAAATCAGTCCAGTTTTGAATATAATGTTTTCAGTATACTGCACGAAAGTTTAGTTCTGGGTGCCCAGAGAACAGGATCAAGGCCGGCTTGACCACTGGTAGCGCCCTGTGCAACAATGTTTGTTGGCGCCCCCCAAAGGCCACCTTTGCCACAAATCCCCTCACTACCACCCTTTAGCACTGTCCCTCAAGTCTCCATAACCACTCTCTCGCCCAGATGCATTTAATTAGATTTATAGTGCCAGTCATACCAGTGTAGAGTGTCAGGGCACTTTACTTCACACACACATTACACAAAGACAATCAATCTTATATGTGTAAATCCATGTATAGGAATGTTACATAAGGCAGAGGACTACAAGGTGTAGGAGGCACTTGTCATCCATATCGATAGACAGTATAGTTTGAGTGGTTTGTTCTGGAAAACCACAAACTCAAAATTTAAAACATGCCACCACGGTTGGGGGTTACATTTAATAAAAATAATAGTTTTCCCCCCCGAAATGAACCCGTTTTGCAATATTAGAATAATGAAAGACTCAGGGAAAAATCCCAACGCTCTAATCTATACCTTGCAGTTTGCATGCAGCTCTTTACTGACAGGTATTAGCTCACTGTTCTATATTAGTTTTAAAATGTATACACTGCAGCTAACAAAAGGATCTCTCTGACAAATGCACTGACCTATTTATATTAAACCTCCCTACTTTGAGTCAAACTTCCACTAGACAAAACTAAGATCTCATTCCACAAAGAAAATTACTCAGTGGAGTTATACTGACACTTTTATTGTTGTATGAAAATTGCTGGATGCAAAGAACGCGGAAGCAGATGCTTTTTAAACTATAATACACTGGCAAACACAGCGCACCCAAGTCGGCACCCGGTGCAGTGACACCCGTCGCACCGCCCTAGAGCCGGTCCTGAACAGGATAGTGGAGTGACGGAGAGGACGTGCAAGGAGAGGTACAAATTCTGTAGCTCAGCCTTTTAGAGAAGATGAAGACGTCTGCCTTCTCCGGTACAGTGAATTCTAAGCCTACACTATAAGCCAAACTTGGTCTCACAGTGATGTTGTATGGTTCTATAACACCCTCAATTGTTTCAAGTCACATGATAACAAACAACAAGGCAGTCTATGTTTTTTGCACCTGAAGAAACATTGGCCCCGATTCACAAACACATTCTCCTTATAGACAGGGTCACTGGTATTATGTGATTGGGCAGCTGTTGCGTTTTTCGCATAATTGTACATTTGACGCATGTGCCACATAATTCATAATCTGTTGCATGATCTGCAGATTTGACCTAAAAGGATGTTTCTAGCTCAAACGGTTCAAAAGTTACTAAAATTGTATCAACACGTGTTGCTGCGCAGTGAAAGGCCCTTGGCAAAGGTTGATTGGCCACCTTTCTGTTGCTTACTGATTCACTACAGTGGTACTAATGATGTGCAACCAATGCCCAGACTGTTAACAAGTGTAAAAATCTTCAAATAATAAAGTAATACTATCTCAAAATGTGCCACATTATGCCTAATAATTTGATGTATCTAGCTGCATAATTAACTCAACCCTGCCGCATAATGTAGCCATCCCCTACCGCATAATTCCAGTGGCCCTGTTTATGGGCACATTTTGACCACGCCCAGATTCCCAAAGAACATTTAGAAGTTCAGAAAATGGGTTGCATGGACGGAGTAGCATAGACACGCCTTCCCAGGCAAACATTTTGCATGAGAGGACATGGCTACTTGTGTGACAAGCACACATTAAAGAACATCTTTCATTAAGAATAATTGTGACACTTCTATAGTGAACGCTATCGTTTGCCTGGACTCTAGGAGCTGATAACAGGTGTTACCCGACTCAATGCTACTCATTTTTGTTGAGCTCAGTAGGGTAAAAGGCAGTGTGGACCTGTCGAAATTCGAACATAAGACTTTCAGGTCACACAAAGATCTCTGCAGTGGTTGCATTAGTCCACTGAACTATCTTATCATCTGCCAATCAGAAAGGAATGCTCTGCTGCACCTCCGATTTCTCTTTTCTGCATTAATGCAGCAGAGGAAGGATTGGCACTGTAATGTGCAAACCCCATCCCACGAATGACATCCCAGAGTGGTGGGGGTACTGACACATATGTGCTCCCTAGGACATGTTGATGCCAATGTGCTCCCTTGGTGACGTGGGCGCAGTGGCACCTGGGATCAGCAGGCTCTGGTCACTGCCCCCACAAGGCACACCGGAGCCACGCACAATACTACTTAAGCATGGAGGGCCAGGCGGACTTCACATGTATAGAATCTGTGCCTGCTGCCCCCCCCCCCCCCCTCTGCACAGAGGCCTCGATTGTGAATTCAGAGTATTTTAGGAGTACCTTGTCTCACTTTGTCACGGATTGGCCATTATTTTTAGACTTTCGTTTGCTTGAAATCCATAATTCTTGAACCTGACATGCCGCCACTAGCACTGGGTTTTTTATTCCACATCACAGGGAAGTAAAGTTTGACAAAATTAAGTGAAATTCAGTTCCGCCTACTACGCAGAAAGCGGCCTCCGACCTGAGAAGTGGCCTGTGGGGCAGTTCATGTGACTTTCACTAACAAATTCAGACCCACGCAAACCACACAGACTGCCCAGTTAAGGGGCAGTGCGAGCAGCTCGGCCGGCTCGCCCTGGACCCCATTCTGCCAGGGAGAGCCACACAACATACACAAACTGCCGAATCTACACATTTCTCAGGTTCACCTGGGAACACATTTGTGCAGTTTGTAGCCCAATTTTGCTATTTGATAAGGATGCAGTTTTTGCCTGGTTCGCATATTTCTTGGAATTCTGGTCACCTCTTCCCTTACACATAAGTCCCTTCTGCAATTTACAGGTATTGCATTAAGACCCGAGAATTATGGCTTTTAAACCACTGCTGTTTTTGAAACGGCAAAAGCAGCTCGCTGTGCATTCACCTAGGAATTCTATTCTAAATCCATGTTTTGTCCATGAATGTACATTCATTTTCGAAAACCCTCCGGAAAGCACGCAACAGCATTTTTTTCTTTGTCATTTTTTAAAAACGGACATCTGTTACTACACATTTCTCAAGTTTGTCTTAGATTACAGTTCTTACAATTTTACATGGAAATGCAAACTTACTGAAGCCGTGGGTGCATTTTTAAATTGCCGAAAAACACTCTGAACTTGTTGAATATGTATCTAAAAATTCAAAATGGCTTGGCAGACCAAGGGAATCTTCAATGAGTATTTGGAATAATTATCATTAATTGTATATATTTACTTTATCAATTAAGCACACACATACTCAAAGGCCTCTTGGTGCTGCTAAAACTGGAGTCCCAGGGGAAGCGAGCATATTAGCATTTTCCTGAAAGTGAAAAGGTTCTTCTGTAGAGTTAAAGAAAGGCTGCTTGAACTCTTGTGAGCACGGATTCTAGAAAGGAATGGCATACAGAAGAATACACTCGCACACATACTCATTCCCTATGCGTATTTATACACACACACATATATATACATATACATGTATATATATATATATATATAGAGAGAGAGAGAGAGAGAGTGAGACAAATATAGAAAGAGAGTACGCAATGAAATGAGGTAATCAATGATTTCTTTCTTTGGAATTTTCTATTTAATGATTCAAATGATGTCAAATGCAACCACGATGGAAAGTGGTGTCAGTGACAATACTATAGCACTGGTCTAGTATTTTGCCAAATATGTTTAAATAATAAATCACTTTCACTGAGTCCAGTAATCAACAATATTTAGGGATGGCTAGAAAACCTATGCTGTAATAAGATGAAATGCAACGAACCAAAATGAAAGCAGAGGCGAGCCAAAGGCCTGAGAAACGTGTATATGTAAAACAGTGCCAATATCAGTCAGCGCTGAGACAAGACAGAGGGTTAGCGGAGGAAAACAAGGGAGGGATGAGGTCTGAGGGTCAGTGTCAACCAGAGTAGCGTGCAAGGCAATGACGGTGAAATATTACCGGGCAAAAAATATGAACACTTGCAGGTTAAAGGAAGGGAAATATCTAAAGGTAATGCCACATTGATTTAAACGCCATTCCCTGATGACTGTTTTTCGCCTGTTTCTCAACGGATACCTTTACAAAATATTTGTAACATTTGTATAGCTGTTCTTTTTTTTTACTAAATATATTGCATTTTTCTCTTTACAAAAAAATATCAGAGAGAAAAGTTTTTGGAAGCCAACCGGGATGAGAAATCGTAAACAAAGCAAATTAAATATCAAAAATAAATAAAATGAAAAAAACTCTATAAAGAGTTCTCATGAACACTTGCATTAAATCACAAAGCACAGTAAATGCAGACAAGAAATCTTAGACCGACAGTAAAGGCGCAAGTAAATGACTTGTTCATGATGCCAAATGAGATCAGCGTCAGTGAAACATTTTGAACGACCAAGGAAGAAATAATGGCTTGTTGGGACTTGGAAGGCAGGGACAGTGATGTCATCAAATAGTTGAGACGATATCAGGTCCCTCCTCGCCCTGCTGCTATGTGGAGTAGCTGGGTTTACAAGGCATACAGTGGAGCGAACTGCAAAATCGGCAAAGTTGATAATTCCTGGCCCGTGAACAGAAATGTTTATATCATGAAGAAGGTCAGTCCTGATCGTAGTAAATCTGCTTTGAAAAAGCTTCAAGACTCCTGCAATGCCTGCAATGGGATGGATTTTTGGAGGTTGATTTCTGAAAGGAGGCCATTGATGCTTTGGGATCACTGACATAATATCGATCCAACAAATATCGAAACACAAAAATATTGGAAATTAAATATAGATAACAAAAATAGCGACTCTGTATAGTTAACTATAAAAACTAAAAATATTGAGAGCACAAAAATCGTTGTTGAAAATATCGATTTTACATTATCGAAAACAAAATTTTCGGAAAGAAAAATATTGTTACCTTTAAATAAACATAAACTATGTCAAAAATATCTAGCCTCATAATATCAAGTACAATATAATTGCCAAAATGATTAAATAATCATTAATAAAACTCAAAAAAACACTTTTCACATAAAACAATTACTTTAAATAAACCTCAAATATATTACATCATCAAAATATTTATCATTCTCCCCAAAAATGTACAATTCTAAAACACATACAATAACCCCTCCCAAAAATTACCATTAACTACAAACAAGTAAACACCAAACTAAATATTCACATCAATATATACATACACATATATATATATATACATACATTATTTTATAATAAAAAATATGGAACTATATGTTATACATAAATAGTAAAACATAAATTAGCATTTACCATAGAAGGATTCAACTGATAAGAAAAATTCAAACTATAGTAAACCAACTAATAAAATTGAACTATAAACAACTTTAAAACAATTAAAATTAAACAAACAATTAAATCAACAATATAAAAGGAACACTAATTAGAGCAATTAAATACTTCAAAAATGACAAAGGCTGCAAGACCGGGAACTCTGCTGGATTCTTCCTACAAGCCATGAAAGAGGAAAAATATACATCTTAAAAACTATATAACTAAGTAACACTTATATTTAAACTAAAATGTAACTATTATCAAACTCAACAATATAAAATAGAACATACATATTAACACACTTTCCAACTTTAATTTTTCAATACAGACTTCTTAAAAGAAAAAATCTTAAAGTTGAAAACCGATAACGTACCAGAAAATATCAACAGCAAAAAGAAATAAAAAAGTAAGTATACATAAATTAATAACTAATGATAAACTCACCCAAATAGCGAGCAAAAACAAACCTAATGACATCAGTCCCTACAAACTATCAACAAAGTAACATTTAACTTATGTTTTTCTTTTTCAATCCACAGAAACAAAAGCACCTGCTGCACATTAAAACACCTCCAAGGGAAAAACTGCAAAACCGGGTGAACTATCTCATCAAAACATATATGTAACTATACAAAAAAAAGTAAATTCATTTTTAAACATGTTAATAACAAATGTGCAAAAGTTTAAAGATATTATATATTTATACTATTACAGTACTTACAGATACAATGACAGAGGCAGCTAAATTCATCACCTCACAGTAAGAAAGGCAGCTATTAAATCACATTGGCTACACCTACAGCCAAGAGATTGCATCATCCGAAACTGTAAACTGGAAATGTACTAAATGTTATTCTACTGCATGATATGGGAGGGCAACTACAAAATATGGTGTAGTAGTTCATGTCAGAGAGCATAACCACCCCCCAAATGTGACAGAAATTGAAGTACGAGAAATATTGCAAGATATGAGAGAGGCAAGAGCTAGCTCCTAGGAACCAACAAGCAAAATCTTAAAGGATATTTTACCTAAAGTCCCAGAAAACATAAAAGGGCAACTATCACCTATCCCAGCGTTAATTGCACAAACTAAAAAGAGCCACCAGTCATACCCAACCTGCCCCTAGAAGATACCAAGACAAAGACATACCTGCACAATTAACAACTACACATAGCGAGGAACCTTTAATTTTACATGACAATCTAAGTAATAAAAAACAAAATCTAATATTCTCTACAGCAAACAACTTAATAAAACATAGCCAGTATCAATCCTCGCTGAAGGATGGGACCTTTAAAATTTGTCCCAAACCATTTAGCCAGATATACATCATTTATGGTAAATCTCAAACACAAATATCCCTTTTAAATATGCCCTATTGCCAAATAAACAAAGCAGCACTTATTACAAGCTCTTAAACTATATAAAACAAGCAACACATAACTACTACCCCCAAAAAATAATCATATACTTTGAACAAGCCATGATTCAAACAATTCTGAAAATCCCTCCCCCCCACAGCTATAGGAGGCTGTTACTATAATTTCCATCAAAGTATGTGGAGACATCTTCAAAAGTCTGCAGTGAGTGTAGAATATTCCACAAACAGCCAATGTGCCTTCGAAATAAAAACATGATAGCACTAGCTATCTTCCTGTCACAGACGTAGCCAACCAATACCATCCACTAATAGAAAGCTCTTTCTATCAACAACAACATGAAGACAAAATTAGTCCCCTAATGGACTATTCGAAGACACTTGAGTTGGCAGAGTGCATCGCTCTAGACACAGATGCCAAACCAAATTCCAAATACCATGGTAAAATCTCTATGACCGCACCTTGGCACAGCAAGCCATAACAAACAACATAGTGGAAGGATGGCCCAATGCCTACTAATCCACACTAGGCAGAACTCAACCTACACTATCTACATTTATAGAAGTATTACAAAAAGAGCAAAGCTACCAAGAACTAAGAATGGATCAATTTGTTAGTTAAATTGGCCCTAAACTTAGCAAAAAAACAAAAGAATGTACGACATGTTACAAATTAAAGTTAAACTCTTCATAAATAACGAAGTACTACATTACTTAGAAATGATAGCTAAAAGCATACCACAAAATAAATCTTACCCTACCAAAGTCATCAAAAAGTACAATAAACTGTAGACCAACATATCAATTTAAAGAAAAAAATATTAATAAATATAATATTTTATTAGATCAAACAACTATTTAAAATAACAATATTAATAAGAATTGATATAATAAAATTATATATAAATTATTTTGAAAAAGTAGCTATCACCAACTAAAATAGATAAAATAAAATTAAATCATCACATAAAATAATAACACATATTCCAAACAATTCAACATAATAATCACATATATTTAGTGATTGGTTTGGCTGCACATGAAGGCGGTCACCATCTTGTAGCGCTCTTGCACCTACACTGCGATCCTGAATATTCAGAGTGGTGCAGCGGCCTCCGGCCCACCCTGCGCGTTTTGCACCCCTCCACAATTGTGAGTATGTCCTGAGGTGACAGCGAGGGGTGATGAGGAGCCCTCCTGGTGTGGGGCTGCACATGCTCCTGTGAGGCCTGTGGGCACAAAATGGCACCAAAGACGCACCTGGCTGGGCAGGCCTGAACAGCGAGCTAGAGGTTGCCTGGCAGTCCCTGATGTAGTGGTGATGCCTTTCTCCCCTCCTGCTGGAGCCTACAAAGGCAGGAGGGCTTGGATGCGATCCCAGTCATTGGGTCTCTGTTCTCGTGTGACCCGACATCGGCCCCAGGACCTGGCGGTGAAGAACAGTGCAGAGAGAGGCTGAAATGTGGTCACGGGGGAGACAGGTGGACAGGCAGGCCCCCTTTCTTTGAGGTGGAGCCACCTCCCTTCTCCCCTCTCCCATTTGAGGAGTTTGGTAACCCTGTGGGGTGTTTTTTGCTGCCTAGAAGGGTAGTGCCCGGGGCCCCCCTGAGATTGACCCGCTGGGTCCTTGGTGCGGCTACACATAGGGACTGCCCCAATTGTACAGTGTGTGACGGAGGCCCACCTCGGGAGCCTGTCAGAGGAGATCCAAACACACACCCATGGAAGGGCCCTCTTGGTGGCCAAGGAGTTGATGCCCCCGACTCAAGGACTGCTTGTGCAGCCCACCCATTTGTGGGGTAAGGGACTGGAGAGCCAATGGTTCCTGCTGGGTGCCCTCACCCCCTTGAGGGAGCACAACCTGCTGCCATAGTGAAGCAACAGTTGTGACAGGGAAAACTGGATACATTTGCCAAACTATTACTGCACATGCAGCAGGTGCCAGACCTGTGGTGACACCGCTGCAGTGGGGGCGGACTGACGGTGGACATCCTGTAGGCCATTGAGTTTCACCGCAATGACCTGGAGACCAGAATTGGAGGGATTGGGGTGGATGTAGCTCTGTTCCGACAGGACCTGATGAAGATGACGGTGAGGGTGTTGGTGGGCGAGACAAAAATCGTAACACTAGAGGACACGGTGAAAGACCTTATGTAGGTGGTACAGAAAATGAAATCCCTCTCCAGAGAGTTGGTGGCACGGGTTGAGGATGCAGAGGGCTGCTTGCAATGTAATCATTTGCACTTCTTAGGGTTCCGGAGGGTGCGCATGGTTCCTGAGGGCACGCAGGGTCCCCAACCTGAACAGTTTCTCGAACAGTGGCTGAAATCCTTTCTTCTGGTGGACCAGATCTCACTGTGTTTCCTTGTTGAGTGTATACATAGGGCCCTGGTTAGAAGACTACATCCGGGGCTGCCCTTAGGCCCACATTCATTTGCCTCCTGAACTATAAGGACTGAGATTTGGCACTCCCCACGGTCAGGGGCCTGGGGTAAGTGAAATATGACTCCACATTAATCCTTGTCATTACAGACTTCACCTAAGTGGTTCAGCAACAGCGGAAGACTTTTGATCTGGTGAAGCAGAAGCTGCTGGGTCTGAATCTTTGCTACATGATGCTATACCTGGCCACGCTCAAAGTGCTTTTCCAGGGCAAGGCCTTCCTGTTTGACCATCCGGACAGGGCCTGGGAATGGTTGGAGGAGCGCCCCCTGCAGCATCTGGAGGTGGATTCTTCCCTCTCGAGGGGAGCTGTGGCTATAAGGAGCCCATGGAGAGACCGGTCCAGTAGACGATGCTTCAGGGGAGGCAGAAGAGGGAGACTGAGAACGCGTAGAGGGGTGGGGAATTCTGCCGGGGGGGCAAGCACTGGATGCCCACTCATCAGACATGGACATCAAAGATGACCCTACTGCTCCTTGGCAGAGTGCCAGCGAAGGGCCCTTCAACACACCACTCAATATCTTGCTATACCAGTGTTGCAGAGCTGCGTGAGTGTTAAGTAGTTGTGGGGCCGTGCACTCACCACTGCAAATGGGGATTGTTTAACATGTTACTTGTGCAGGAGGGTGGCGGGTAGTTCAAACACCACATCAGGGACAAGTGAGGTGGGGGAGTTAGTTGGGGTTGTTTTGTTCACTTAGTTTTGATGAGGACATGGCAGGACATGCGCACACAAGAAAAAAACAACACTACACATGACCGGGTAGGCAGCAGTTGGCCCCTGGGTGAGACCCCCCCCTTGGGACTTTACCATATGTTGCCCATGATGACACCTTCCATAGAGTCATTGATGATCCTGTTGTGGAACGTGAATGGGTTTAGCTGTAAGATTAAGCATGCCCCAGACACGCCCCAGACTTGGTGCTCCTACACAAGATGCACCTGCTTGGGAATACCTACCTGCAAGTGCCTGCAGAGAGGCAGGTACATGATGCTAGCACATGTTGGCTATACGAGTGGCTCCTAGGAAGTCACGATCCTAGCTGGAAAGAACCCCCCCATTCAGGTGATGAGAATATAGGCTGATCCTCTAGGGCTGGTATATGGCGGTGAGAGGCAGATTGCAAAGAAATATGGTTTTGATTAGAAATGTATATGCCCCCTCCCTAGGCTGCTGAGATGGACCCTAGATGGATTGGGCTCTGTTCTTCTTGATCCACCCTGTGAGTTGCACATTGTAGGAGGGGAGTTTAACGAGGTTCTAGAGTTGGACAGACATACACTTCGGGTGGTGCCTACTAGCCAACCCACAGAGCTCGCCCACTTCGCACATGCACTGGGGCTCTGTGATGCTTGGTGGAGCTGACACCCAAGTGAGAGGGAATGCTCATTTTACTCAGGGGCTCATAAATTCATGTCAAAGTTGGATTATGTGTTTCTGCCGATACCCCAAATACCCTGGGTTAGAGATGTACAATACCGGGCCCGTGGGATTTCTGATCAATTATCTTTTTTGCTTAAGCTGGGCACCAGACAGCCCCATAGACAAGTCTATTGGAGGTTGGACATTTGGGCCTTAGATGACAGGGACATAGCAGAAACCCTTACAGTTGATAACAAGTTATACTTCGAGAAGAACAGGGGGTCAGTGTCTTCACCGGTTATTCTATGGGAGGCATACAAAACGATGCTCAGGGATAGCGCACAGAACATTATTGCTATATAGAAAAAATGGAGAGAGTAGAGGATGCTCCAATTGGAGCACCACCTTCTACAGTTGAAACGGAATTGGGTGTCCACGAGTGGCGAAGACACCCGTCGCCTCTTAGAAGTGACGAGAGATCAATATCATAATGAGGTGACCAATGCAGCTAGGCAACACTACCTTGGGACCAGGGAGATGACTATATGATGTGGGAGACAAAGTGGGCCACCTCCTAGAATGGCTGGGGCAGAGGGAGGAGAAGGCAAGGTGGGTCGTGGAGGTAGAGACTTCTGACGGGTATACATCCCGCATGGATGAAGATATCGCTCAGGCCTTTACCTGGTACTATCACAGGCTGTATGAAGCTACGGGGGACCACACCGACCAGGATATAGCTGAGTTCCTGGCAGAGATGCCGCTTCCGGCCTTGGACGGGGTGAGCAGGGATGTTTGGGATGCAGACGTGACATTGGAGGAGGTGGCGGAGGCGATGTGAGCCATGCAACTGGGTAAGGTACCAGGTGCTAACGGTTTACCGATAGAGCCCTATAAGTGCTTTGTGGCACAACTCCACTCATGGTTGACATCCATCTTCTCAGCGGCAAGAGAGGAGAGGTGCCTGCCACTTGATCTCAAACATGCCGTAATTGTCATCCTACCAAAAGAGGGAATAACACCTAATCAGTGCTCCTCATATAGGCCTATCTCCCTGTTGAATACTAAAAGTAAAATCTTGGCCAAAATTCTTGCTACTAAGATCATGGAGGTGATAGTGGATCTGGTATATGAAGATCAGACTGGCTTTATGCCCCGGCGGGCCACAAGTTGTACTAGTCATTTTGGGACTTTGCACTGTCCTGATACATCACAAAGTCATTCTCAGATACCAACATTTCTGTGTATTTGGTCTCGAAGTGCAAGAATGGCCTTTTCCAATATGTGACATTAACCCAGTTACACACATACATAGTACCTCTGTCATGCCAAAGATCAATCCATCAGCTAGTTTAGTTTGATTTATCTATGTTTAAGTGATCACAATTTCCTTTTTGGGCATAATTTTGAACCCGGATGTAAGTTTTGTAAATTCTAAGATTCAAAATTGATGTGAGCGAGGTCACCAACCACTATATGAGTTAAAGTGCCTTCAAGATATACCTGAAGCATTTAAATGTAGTTTTGAAACATCTGGGCTGATTCACAAAGCCATATAAGAGTACGTAAAAGGATACTTCTGTAGTGCTTTTTAATGCACTTTTGCATGTCTCTGTGAATTGGCCATGCAATATGCAAAATAAGCACAAAATGGGAATGTTTGGGTCATATTGCTATACAGTTACTACGAATAGCAATGACTTTGCCATCTGTGCAATTTTACCAGTAGGGAGTTGCATGTTTTATGGTCATTTCATAAATACATGAAAATCTACGTAAAAGAGGATTCTTGAAGTACTACTTCCTATACTCATGGTTTTGTGAATCAGACCCAGGTATCTATTCTTGTTTGATATACTAATACAAATACAACTAATTGCTATTGAAGTATTAAGCTTTCAAATAATTATCTCCAAATTCCAGAAAAATGACTATTCATTCCTCTACACCATCTGCTCTTGTGCCCAAATCCATTACTTGTTCTCTCGGTTTATCCATATCCTGGTGCAGTAGCGTCACTGTTATTGCCACCCAATCAATCTTTTCAGTAATCGCTTTATTTTCTCCTAATATTAGATTTTTGATATCCTGGTTAGACGGCGAAGCAGTCTCCCCTTCCGCGCCAGCATCATTCGCAGCCCAACAATGCGCCATTCTACCAATACTGTCTTCGATAGTGTTGCAGGACTTCGAGGCTGCGCCCAAGCCCCCTTTTAGTTTTGGTGGCATGCAAGCAAGAAGAGGCCCCCACCGATGTCCCTCCAATGGGCAGTTCGAAACCAAGCCCGGCTCTTTCCTCCACCACATCAGTGAATTCTGGGCCCTGAGCTATAGTTTATGGTGTGCTCTGTGTCCCTTCAAGTTGCCCTCAGTGTTGGCCCCTTAGTGCACTATTGAGGGCTTTGACGTCTTCCAGGTACTGGGTGCAAGCAACAATTGAACTTAATGAGATAGGTGGAGGTGGGAGAGGCTACCAAGTCCAGCTTCTCACCAGCAGTTTAAATTAACTGCCACACAGCTGCCACAGCCTCCTGGGTCATGAAGAGTTCCTTAAATAATATGCTCCCCAACCTCTGGTAATCAGCAGTCATCTTGGGCCACCGCACTGCACTTCAAAGCGGGCCTGCCCATCCTCTGTCTTATCATCAGTTTTCAGTGCGTCTCTCATAGGGAGCCAGGTGCATAGGTATGTATTACTGCTATGAGAGGGGGGTGCTGCACACTTACCCCCTTAATCCAATCAATGTAGCTGACCCTCAGTGCAGCTCGCTCATCCTCTCAGCTCTTAACGAGCCCATGTATCTATCACTGCGCCATCCATTGTAGTAGGGGCCGCACGCTGTGACCAGCCCCCGGCAGTGACTCCGGCTGCTCTCCTGCGCCCCGCGGTGCAGTCAGCCTAATTTCTTCACAGTCGCCAGGATCGCGCTCTCAGGCGAAGTCCAAAACAGCCAGCCAAGGCTCAGCAGGCCCTGATAGGCCTCTCTCTTTCACTGCTATAATATGTCATTGTAGGAGCCCCCTCATTGGGTGGAGGAATCCCATTTCCGCAGTGGCGGCGAACAATTTATGAGCCTGAGAGGTGTGAGGGGGACATGGCTTGCCGGATGCTGGAGTTTTGATCTAGTACTCCTGCGTGGTCGGCCATCTTGGCTCCACCCCGTCTTTGTTGATTCTACCCACCCAGAGATGTTCCGTACGAACAACAAAAAACAATTACATTTTGCGCAGTGTACTTAGACAATGTACAGAATATTCTATGGGATAATAATGTGCCTAATAAGAAGTGTAACTGTAAGCAAACCATTTCTGAGTACACTATCTCATGTGGGCACGCAAGCAAAAGGGCGTTAAAAGTCATAGTTTAAAAAAATGTCAACTTTAAACATGAATATGTAAAATGGAAGTGTTTGTGCCCGGTGCCTATGTAACCTAACGACACCCACTCCTTGTCTGTAAGGGGACCAAAAAGCTTCATATTAAGCCTACAAATCTAAATCGCTCAAGAAACTTAAAAGTCTTAAATATGCTATGCTCTTCAATAATGAAAGCAGAAAGAAAGCCAAGTTGTATTTAAAAGCCAATTTACAAATGTGCATTTAGAAGCTGTACATAAAAAGCAATTTTGAATTTTAAAAAAGATTGCTGAATAAAAAAAATATATATTTTCAAAACTGCATTATTTTTTAAATGTTCAAAGAGTCAGATACAACAATGTTTGTTCCTGCTTCTGCAGATGATGTTTCCATTGGCATCCCAGTCACAAGTTCCAAAGAAGAAACATGGTCATAGCCGACCCAATCAGCAGCTGCTGAAGATATGACAGCCAGTAGTGCAGCTGCAGAGGACGAGCAAGAATCCAAAAACCCAGAAGTTAAGGCTTCCAAGGAAGGCTCATAATATGCATTTTGCAGCAATGGCAATGGCGCATGTCATCTTTGCAGGTCGATTCTTGATGGACCCATTAGCAAGTCCACATCTGTAGATTGGACTAATTGCATTCCAAAGCAAATATCCAGAGTACACTCAAACGTGCACGGCAGACAGCAAAACATGGGCTGTACGCAATGTAACCATACAGGGCGAAAGCAGAAGGAGCAGTTGTCTTTTAGTTCCTCAAGTAAGGGAGCACCAAAATACTGCATTATGCATTCATGACACAGTAGCACATGTGGAAGAGCTAGTCACTTTCGGCCGTGTGGCGGAACATCCATTGCGAAGCAGCAAAAATAGAACCAGGATCCGTACTATCAAAAACAGGACAAGTGGTATGACTCCAAGAATGCTGGAAATCAAGGAGTGTATGAAGGATGGAATCTCTCTGAAGACAGTCTGCAAAGTGACAACAAACCCAGATCCAGTCCCTTTAAAATAGTGTATTGATTCCGCAGTGTTTGAGGTGTTAAGAATGAGTTGCACAAGAACTCCAAAATGTTGTGATAGGTTAGTACATAGTAGCGACTAGGGTTCAGAAGAAGACCTTGCAACTTGAAGATCAAACATCTACCTTACAGATGTTAAAGAAACTTCTTTCTGAAACAACAAGACTTTCAGTCTGCTCAGACCATCAAAGTTCCCGTCAAAGATAGAAATTGAAGGACTTATTATTACTTCTCTAACTGTATGGGCAGGTGGAAAAAATATGTTTGTACAATAGGTCACAACGTTAGAAACCGTCGACACAAAGGTTACTCACGGTCTCATCCCACAGCAACATTGGTCATACAACATCAATTAACTCCCATTTGAAAGCAATGTGAATGCCGGACAAATTACAGCAGCTAGGGAACACTGCAGATAACAAGCTAAGTTTGTCTTAGACACATTACATGCTTGGTGAAGTGTAACCTCCTTGCAAACTAGAGAATGGCCGTTAAGTGCTCTCGCAGTCTGTACTGCTAAGAAAGACCTTGGTGCTCCTATTTCTACACCATTACCCAAAAGGTAGGACCTATTTCTTGGGTACAAATCTCTTCCCTAACGCTTCATATCAGCCTTCTTGATGTTGTTGTAAGCAGCTCGTAAAGTGGAATGTTGAGATTTTCTGTGATATAAACCCATGAATTATGCAATTGGCTGATGGTGTTTCTGTTACAGGAACGGTAATTTCTCTAGATGTGCTATATTTAACATTGTGTATGTCGCATCCTTCTTTGCCACAATTTTATGTTCTTGTGTTAAATTGTATGGCAGAAATAAATCAGTGGTGTTCAAATGCTTCAAAGGAATGTAACCATTGAGCAAAGTCTGTAATGTAGAGCTCAATAACATGATGGATCTAAGCTGGCTTTGTCCATGTTGTAAAGGGGATATGCCACTTTGTATGATATCAATAGCTGATGATAGAATGTTGCTCAGAGAATAAATTCTAGTAGATAACATAGGCAAACCATTATCAACTACTGCTACAGTCTAATCTAAATGAATTGTCAATTCCATGTATCAGCTCGGCAGCTTCCTGCTGTGAATCTTTCCACAATTTGTTGTATATAGCATACAAAAAGAGTTTTTAACGTGGTGCTCTAGGACTTAACAAAAAATCATTTACATTCATGTCATCAGAAAGGAGAGGCAAGTATTTTTTCATCTCATCTAACGTGGAATGTTTTAGCTATTCAAGGCACAATTTTCCCACACTGTATGTTGTTACTACTCCTGAGTGTTGGTTCTGCTCGTATCTTGGGTCTGGTCTGCTCATTTTAACCCCCCCCCCTTGTTGTTTAAAAAACATATATGACAACCATTAGTATCTAATGGCCACACTAGCCATCCCTATGGACTGGAAGGTGAAGAATTATATGTACCATTCTTGAGCATGTTGTTGAATCTTTGCTCTGTATAATTTCTGATCTGCTCAATTCTCAAACTGTGCAAATGTGGGAATGTTTGGTGTGTTAATTTCCTTTATTTTGGCAAGGCCGAGGGAGGATGTTTGTTGCACAGTCTTATTCAGGAAAATAATTTGTCTTGGTATAAGACACGCTCTAAACAAAGCCTCATTGCCTTGATCTTGCCAATCTTTAGTTCCCCAAACAGATTTTCATCAATATTGTCCATAGAAAAGTCTACCTTTGTATTGACAACTGGGAGATAAAGTGGGCCGAATATGTTAAGTTTGTGTTGGTTAGCATATTATCTGTTTGCCGGGGAATGGAGAAGCTAATAATAACAAGACTCTGGGTCTACAGGGTTATTGCCAGAAAAATATGTAAACTTCTGTGTGAAAGTTTTGAGCTGCCCAAAGGTGGTGTAGGGCAATGTTGCCATTGTTTATAATTAAAGACTGCACATGGAGTACTAGCCCTGTGTAAGTAATGGTGTGCATATCGATGATAAAAGAACCTTTCTGCATAATTAGATGTTCCACTATAAATATGTTCACTTTCAAAAACAGTATTATGTTCTAGCTCTTCAAGCATAGATTTGACTATGTGAACGTCCCAATCATCAGAGATACTGCCAGAAGTAATATTATCATTTTAGGGCATTTTAAATACATACAGTATCTGTAAAGTTTCTGTCATTCCAAATCATATGGTACCTTATTCCAAATAATTCCACCAATTACTGTACTTGCTGTAATGTTCACTAGGGACAGGCCTCTTTGCACTTTGTGTGATGAACAATAGGCTTCAATACCTCAGTTACCAGTTCAACTGCAGGCAGACCATTCTGGTAGATAATGTACGTTCAGAAGCGAAACAAATACTGTCACAAAACCAATCCAAAAGAAAAGAAAGCGCAATAAAATGTAAATCCAAATGTATATCCAAGGTGTAACAAAATATGTATTTTTGAGCAAGATTAGAATGCACGAGTTCCATGCGTGGGTGGTTCTGACTAATCAGAGGAAAAGTCATCAATGTTGACTAAGTAGCCAGAGGCAGTCTTTGCAAAAGCAGGGAAATTGCAGAGTTATGTGGAACTGGTAGATAAGCCCATTGGTGGATCATCTTAAACAATTTCCTTGTTGGCATGTGGTGTTGAAAGCTGTGAATTCTCAAATGGTGATTGTATAGTGTTGGTAGATGTAACTGGAAGTAGCAAGACTTCAGTGTCAGAAATCCCCATTTGGGGAGCATACACCTCAGTGTTGGTTAAAGCTTGAGGTGGGTTTTTCCGTAAGGTACAGAGACTACCCAGGAGCCCTTGTAGCCTACTGCGTAGCACTGGCCACATAGTGTGGTTTGATGAGATTAAAAGATACAAATCTCTTGTTTTTACAACCAGCAAGGAGCTGTAAAAGTACAGTTCTAGTACCTTCAACTACCAGGACCAGCAACGATGCTCTGTAATATGGGACAAACTCCTTCTAGTGCACAATCTTTTCTCAAACCAGATCCACGATCTTTGGAATCTAGCCAGTAGTTGCTTGTTGTCCCTTCACTTCGCTAGTGGCAGAACATTTCTGTAGCTTGTTGCTTTGCTTGTCCCGGACGTCTTTCAGTTCCTGTAAGACAGACAAATGTACACTGATATCAAAAGGTATTTCCGCTCCGACTATACTTGGATTGTCAAGGTCTGGAAACCCACATCTTGACCCCAAACAGGACCTGATAGGGAGTCCACCCACCCAAAAATCTATTTGGCAGGTTGTTTAAGGCTCTCTGTACCCCCATACAGGTGGTGGACTCAACTGTGACCTGAACCTAATACTCTAGCTGTTAAAGACTGCGTCACAGTTTTTCCTTTCCACTATCGCATTTCCCTGGGAATGATAGGGGGAGAAGTGGTGCATAATCACACCCAAGGTTCCCGGTAAGCCTTAGTGGCAAACGCAGGGTCCTGGTGTGAATGGAATGCGGCTATTGCATATGTGCCGATGAAGACTTGCAAATCTTTTATAACAGTTCGAGCGTCAGACAATTGCTGTGGCCGTACCCATAGACATCGAGGACAGGAATATACTGCTATCAGAATGTATTTGAAAAAGCCATCAGTGTGTAGTGACCCGAAATGGTCCAAATAAATTCAGGCCATAGGCTTGTCTGAAATTAAGAGAGGTCTGTGGTTAACGTACAGTGGTGGAAACTTGTATTTGTTGACAAATGTCACATTTAGGGACATAGGACCAGATGTCGGAAGCCACTAAGCATTTTATAACGGTCCGAACCGCTATTTCAATCCATCAAGAAATGCTAAATGGACTTTTCCTATGTACAGAAGCCAAATTGCGGTCGCAATTTGAGATTTCTACCCAGTGGAAATCACAAATTGCAGCTGCGTGTCAGGATCCCTAGCTCCAGTCCCAAAAAGACTCGCAAACGGTTACGCACTAGTGATCATTCAGGGTTGAAAATCAGGCGTCAGTGGTCGAGTTGCTGGCAAGTTCGCAACTCCAAGATGGCCGCTAAGGTGCTGGGGTCTGCGGTCTAGTTGATTACAAGATTCTGGAGCGAGCTGATGTGACGCGCGCACACCTGAAGTATTGCGCACTTCACTGAAGCGTTTCCACAGAGAAGACAGAATTTAAGAGCGTCCGTAGTTTAAGGTATAGATACTCTTAGAGCTCGAGTTTTAGGAGAGTTTATCAAGCGTCCAAGTTAGTTAGTCATAGTATCACAATAGTTACCTGAGGTGAGAGAAAGGAGTCATTCGGAAATTCCGAGCGGAAAGAAACTTACCGACATCCTGACAGCGCTTCGTTGTTCAAGTCTTCGAGTCAAGTGGCGAAGCAGCAAAACCTGAAGAGAAAAGAAGAAGAAGAAAGCTAAGTGAACTTCTGAGAGAATTCCTAGAGTGATAAGATATAATAAGTAAATGTAAGAATACAATGTCGTTAAGGTAGATACTTACCATTGACAGCAGATTTTAAGACTCAGTAACCTGTAAGAAAATAAGATAAATGATTATTGGTTGCGAGAAGTCCTAAGAGATACGACATTAATAAGACATTAAAGACAGTAAAAGAAAAGATAAAAAGCAATACCTGAGGAGAATAATCCAGTATAGAACTAGAACTGAGAATTCCTGTGGAGAGAAGCCGAACCAAGAACAAATAAAGAGACAAGAAAAGAAACCACCTAAAAGACAATAGATAAAACCATAAGGAAGAAGCAACGACATATTAGGAGAAAAACCCAGTTAATTCACATCTGGTAGGTTAAAGAGTAGGAGGGGAACACATTAGGAAGTAAGGAATAAATAGATAATAACCAATAAAATATATTACAGGAAAGAACACCAACTCGAACCAGAGAGAGAAGAAGGCAGCATAGCGCCAAGGAGAGGGGCACAGAGTTTTAGGATCTGGGGTAGGTAGCATTTCAAAGAAAAATGTAGAAGTAAGAAGTAGGATAGAGTAGAGGAGGGAAAACAAATAATTGTTGTGTGCTTAGTTTTTCTAGGGAGACATCAGCTAGCCAGATCAAAGGCGGAAGAAGGTTTCCAGATAGAAAAATCTGAAGGTCCAGAACCAGTCTCTCTTATTGTTTATTATTTTATCCACTTTCCCCCTTCCCCCTTGCTGATCAGTTAGCGCCAAGTATTCTTTTGGGGCTGAGTGGTTGGTAGTAGGAGTTGGGAAGCAAGCAACTTCTGTTCCTGTGCAAGACTACAGAACCAGCGAGAAGCTGAAGGTGAGCTCTGACAGAGTGAAGTGCCCACGTCGTAAATCTTGCACCCGAACAGAAAAGAAATGGTAGAAGGAATAAACTTACAGACCTTAGGGTCGGTCCTAGAGGCTATACAAAAGGAATTGGTAGCGGTTAAAGAAGAGAATCAAAGTTTAAGGCAGGAGGTCATGAATTCAAGGAAAGAGACGGCAGAACTAGCACAGAGAGTTAGGCAACCGTACACTACTGGAAGGGAGGGTCCAACCACATCTATGGGAGACACAAATAAGCTAACAACACAGGTAATACATTCCTTGTCACCAGTAATACCTTTGGCAGCACCCGAGAGATTCAGTGGGGACCCACAAAACGCGCAGGTGTTTATTACGCAATGCTCCCTTCATTTCATGTGTCGCCCTTCTATTTTTCCTGATGCGCAATCTAAGGTGGCCTTCATTTTGTCATACTTGAGTGGTGACGCTGCGGCATGGTCGATGCCGATAGTCTCACGAGATGATCCATTGCTGCAGAATTTTGACGAGTTCAAAAGAGAATTCCTGAGAATCTTTGACCGAAGGCGGATCTCTCAAGCAGTAGATAATGAACTATTGGAGCTGAAGCAGGGAAATAGAGACTTAGTGGCTTACTTAGCTCAGTTCAACAAGCTTGTAACGGACACGGACTGGCCGGAAAGCAAGCGGACTGCAGTTTTCTATCGAGGCCTGCGGGACGAATTAAAAGATGGGTTGGCTCAGATACCCAACCGTCCAACTGAAATCTCCGCCCTTATAGATCTGGTTCTAGAGTTGGATTTCAGGCAAGGGGAGCGAAGAGGAGAGAGAAGACGAGAGTATCGAAGTACCGTTCCACGTTTCGACAGAGCAAAGACTGAAGTTGGAAAGAGCGCAGAAGGCTTCTCAGGACCAGAACCTATGCAAATAGGAACTATTCGGGGGCCGCTTACTAAAGAAGAGAAAGAGAAAATGCGAGTCAGCAACTTATGTATGTTCTACGGTTCTAGTGGGCATTTTGTGCGAAATTGTCCAAAGAAGCCAAAGGGGTCATTTAAGCCGAAGGAAAACTCGCAGCACCACCTGTAGAAGGAGTTGTGCAGGTGGATGCGAATCAGAAATCAACTCCCCAGGAACATCGGTTGGCGAATACGTTACAGTCGTCATCACCGCATTTGATTTTATCCATGACAATACGATTCCGTCAAGAAGTAATGCAAGGAGTAGCGGTTATGGTGGACTCGGGAGCCACAGGCAATTTCTGTGATCTGAAGTTCGCGGCTAAGATTGGACTGCAAGCAATCGCCAAGGCAAAAGGTGAACCAGTTAGAGCAATTGATGGTACCAATCTATCCTCAGGGCCTATAATCAGTCATACGGAATTGGTAGAGTTGATTCAAGAAAATGGGCATAAAGAAGCAATACACTTTAATCTGATCGATGCCCCTCAGTTTCAACTCATATTGGGGCTTCCATGGCTCACGGAGCATAATCCCTCTATAAATTGGAATGATAGGACAATTGAAATGAATTCAGCATATTGTAAAGAACACTGTTTTGGGACTTTAAAGGAGACGAGTAAACAGAACCTGGCTCACGCCTTATGTTCGGCCGAAGTGTCAGTGTGCGTAATCAATACGCAATCAATACCACCGGAATATCAAGATTTCGAAGATGTTTTCAACGAGCAGGAAGCCGAACAACTGCCACCTCATCGTGTCTACGACTGCAAGATAGACCTAGAGCCAGGGGCAAACTTGCCTTGCAGTCGGGTGTACGCATTAACGGAACAAGAGAATCACCACCTGAGAGAGTATATCGACAAGTACCTCGCAAATGGATTCATACGTCCTTCCCAATCCCCAGTGTCTTCACCACTGTTTTTTGTGCCTAAAAAAGAGCAGGGCGAGCTGAGGATGTGTATCGACTATAGAGCCATCAATCGCATCACAAAAAAGAACAGGTATCCTCTTCCACTTATCTCCGTCTTATTGGACCAGATTAAAGGGGCGCGGATATTTACGAAGTTGGATTTAAGGGGAGCTTACCACCTTATTCGAATTAGAGAGGGTGATGAGTGGAAGACGGCATTCAGGACACGTTTGGGGCAATTTGAGTACCAGGTGATGCCCTATGGTTTGTGTAACGCTCCCGCAGCGTTCCAGCATTTCATAAATGACGTACTCAGTGAATTCATTGATCAATGCGCAATCGTGTATATTGATGACATACTGATCTACTCAGTAGATACGCAGGAGCATCAAACACAAGTTCGAGGAGTCCTACAGAAACTGCGAGAGAACAGATTATTTGTCAAGTTGGAAAAATGTGCCTTTGGAGTTTCGCAGGTGGAATTTCTGGGCTTTGTGATCTCGCCAACTGGAATCCATATGGACAGACGGAAGATTCAGGCTGTACTTGAATGGAAGTCACCCACCAGTGTCAAAGAAGTCCAAGCGTTCATTGGATTTGCAAACTTCTATCGGAGGTTTATTGGAGAATTTTCTCGACGAATCCTACCTCTTACGCGATTACTGAAGAAGGGGGTACGATTCGAGTGGTCAGAAGAAGCAGAGCAAGCATTTGAGGAACTAAAGAGTGAGTTCACCACTGCGCCTGTCCTCCTGTCAAGAACGGCAATACCTGTTCCTACATGGTTTCCCCTAGGTCAGATCGCAAAAGAAAACTTCTCAATTACCCTTGGAGTCGGCTGTTTCACTTCCCTTCCTTCAGACGTTCAAAAAGGAAGATTAGTCTGCTAAAAACCACTACCAACAGGGCGCCCGTTCTCGGGGCGATCTTGTAGGTTAGCGGTCTAGTGTTTGAAAAATAGTTTGTTAGAACGTGCGCACGTTCCCTGACCGCGGCGCACTTCAACTGTAGAGATCTGTGAGGAGGCAGTGTCGTGCGTGTCTCTCACAGAGTTTCCTGAAGTATTCGTTGGGGGTGAGAGATAGTTATTCTCCGCTGCCAGATTCCGGAGGTGGAGTTTTGTAATCCTCTACCTCAGCTTGTGTCACTTGAAAATTCCTGTTTATTTCCAGTGTGTGGAAATTCACCTGAGTCTCAACCAGCGGTGCCTTTGTGGAAGGACTATCGAGGCAAGAACTTTTCTCTGAGAACAAGTCTACGGTCATTCCCCGGTGAGTGGCTAAAATATATAAACGCGCTGGTACAGGAGCAGCAGTGCGTAGTGAAGCCTAAACGCGCTGGTACAGGAGCAGCAGCGCGTAGTGAAGCATTCAACAAGATTGAGACTGTTCAGGCTTCTAGTATTCCATTACAGCATTCCACAATTGTAGAACAAAGTTTCAGTCCCCATAGACTTACTTAATTCTTGGATTGGGTGACTGACAGAATTTCAAGGGAGTACAGATCAGTCTTCTTGCTCCAAGTTTCTACGAGGAACATTCTTCTCAAGTTCAGCTATCAGAAAAAGAATCCACTTCATCAACTAGTATGTAAAATATATATATATATATATATTGCTTACCACCAATTTTCGCAGCAGCAACCATCAAGCACAGCAGCGCCCCAGCGCAGCGAGGAGTTTATAAAACTGCAACCGAAAAGAGAGTGGCTAATCCACAGTAAAAGTCAGGTAAAGGAGAGGTTGTAGGGAGAGGGTAGCGAGGGCCTTTAAGGGGACTTTCCAGTAATCCTCTGTTAATTTAATTTACAGATGCCAGAGTAACCCACACTAGTCCAGGAGAAGCAGGCATCACAGTGGAGTTTCTCTTGTTATCCCATTCCCCTTTCCCCCATCTTGCTGGAAGTGAATTTAATTCGCTGTAGCGAGGCAGGGGAACTGGGAAGTTTATCATCACTAGAGTCCAGGTCCTCAGTCCAGCTGCTCCCGTGGCGGAAGGGAATTTCAGGTGCGTGGTACCTTCTTTCGCTTGATCTTGACAGATTGAAGTGCCATCTACTTATTCCCACCTGAGCAGTATGGCTGAGGGTCTGGATGTTAAAACGTTGGCGGTAGTGCTAGAAAGAATTCAGGAACAGTTAAATGTCACCATGGAGGCAAATAAGACTCTCAGTGAGGAGGTCAGGAAGTCTAGTCAGGAAGCGAATTTCCTTAGACAGAGGGTAGAAGAATTTGTTACCAGAGCTAGTGCTGAGTTTAAGGCCCCAAAACCTTTCCATTTCTTGCCCACTCCATCTACATCTGAACTGACCACTCAGGTTATCCATGCCATGTCTCCCACTATACCTTTGGCAGCCCCAGAAAGATTTACAGGTGACCCCCATAAGGCGCAAATTTTCCTCACCCAATGCTCTTTGCATTTCCTTTGCAAGCCAATAGTTTTTAAGGAGGACCAATCCAAGGTGGCCTTTGTACTGTCTTACCTGAGCGGAGATGCGGCAGCCTGGTCTATGCCGCTAGTGAGTTGCAATGACTCAATACTGTATAACTTTGAGGAATTCAAGGAAGAATTTCTTCGCATTTTTGATCGTCGCACTGTGTCACAAACGACTGACAATGAACTTTTGGATCTGAGACAAGGGAGTCGGGAGTTAGTAGCTTACATTGCCCAATTCAACAAACTAATAGTGGAAACCAAGTGGCCAAAGGAAAAGAGGGCGGCAATTTTTTATCGAGGACTGAGAGATGAAATAAAAGATGGGTTGGCACAAATTCCTAGGAGGCCCACAGATGTTTCAGAATTAATGGACCTTGTTCTCCAGATCGACTCGAGACAAAATGAGAGGCGGAGTGAGCGTCGCAAGGAGGTGCGGCCTTTCCTTCCGCGTTTCGATAGAGCAAGGTCTGATCCGGTTAAGTCGTCTGAGACAACTTCGGGGGAAGAACCAATGCAAATTGGGTCAGTAAGGGGCCCATTAACTAAGGAGGAAAGGGAGAGGCGACGTAATGGAAAGCTGTGTATGTATTGTGGAACAGCTGGGCATTTTGTCAAGGAATATCCACGAAAGCCTAAGATCGGCACAGGGCCAAAAGACAAGCCCCACCAGTAGGAGGAGTTGCTCTGGTGGGCGCAGGAGATAAGTCAACTCCAGATCCACAAATGCTTGCTAATACCCTTCAGTCCGCGGCTCCTCATTTGATTATCCCCTGTTGGATTAAATTTGGAATAAAAGCTATGGAAAACATTTCCGTTATGATTGATTCTGGGGCAACAGGGAATTTCTGCGACATCAAATTTGCCAAATCCTTAGGAATCCAGTTTGTTCGCAAGATCAAGCCAGAACCGGTGCGGGCTGTCGACGGCACAAATCTCTCTTCTGGCCCCATCACTTGGGATACTGAAGAAATCATCTTGGAAGGTCCAGGGAGCCATAGAAGCATTTTAAAGTTTGCCTTGATTGATGCCCCTCAGTTTCAGCTGATTTTGGGTTTGCCCTGGCTCACTGAACACAACCCAAGGATTGACTGGGCTAGAAGATCGGTGGAAATGAGCTCGGATTATTGTAAGGAACATTGCTTTCAAGGAGAGGAATCCAATCTCCAGCCCTCCCAAGCAACGTTATTGGCGGAGCCGTCCTTGGTGGTCTGTGCTTTGGAGGTCCCAGCGATTCCCAGTGAATATCTGGATTTGAGAGCCGTTTTCGATGAACAGGAGGCAAATAAATTACCCCCACATAGGGAGTACGATTGTACTATTGAATTGGAACCAGGGGCGCTTTTGCCGTGCAGTAGAATCTATGCCCTCTCTGAAGCCGAGAATGTTCATCTGAAGGAGTATCTGGATCAATATTTAGCTAATGGATTCATCCGGCCTTCCCAGTCTCCGGCATCTTCTCCTTTATTTTTCATTCCTAAGAAGGATGGGAAGCTTCGCACATGCATAGATTATCGCGCCTTGAACCAGGTGACAAAGAAGAACAGATACCCACTACCACTGATTTCGGAACTTTTGGATCAGGTGAAGGATGCTTGTATATATACTAAGTTGGACCTTCGCGGAGCCTATCATTTGGTTAGAATGGCTGAGGGGCATGAGTGGAAGACTGCTTTCCGGACGCGGTTCGGCCTTTTTGAGTACCAGGTAATGCCATTCGGCCTGTGCAATGCCCCAGCTGCCTTTCAGCATTTTGTAAATGATATCCTTCGAGAATTTCTTGACCGCTTTGCAGTGGTTTATATTGACGACATCCTTGTTTTTTCTGCTAATTTGGAAGAACATGTACAACATGTGCGTGCCATCTTGAAGAAGTTATTGGATCATCAGCTTTTTGTCAAGTTGGAAAAATGCATTTTTCACACCACAGAAGTTGAATTTCTGGGATTCATTTTGTCTCCTGAAGGAGTGGCCATGGACGATTCCAAGGTGAAAGCAATAAGAGACTGGCCCCCTCCACATAATGTCAAGGAAATACAAAGGTTCATTGGATTTGCTAATTTCTACAGGCGATTCATTTCAAATTTTTCAGAGAAGGTTCGTCCAATCACTCTCCTTTTGAGGAAAAAAGAACCTTTTGTGTGGGGACCAGCGACTGAGGAAGCCTTTCAGTCTTTAAAAAAAGCCTTCATTTCCGCTCCAATCCTGCAGCATCCAAACATTGAAGAACCATTCTACGTGGAGGCGGAGGCTTCTGATCAGGCGATTGGAGGAATTCTGTCGCAGAGACATCGAGAGACTGGCCAACTTCATCCAGTTGCTTACAGGTCACGAAAGTTAACAGCGGCTGAAATCAATTATTCCATTGCTGACAAGGAACTACTGGCAGTGAAGGATGCTTTCCAGGACTGGCGGCATTATTTATTAGGGGCCAAGCATGAAGTAACAGTCTATACAGATCACAGAAATCTGCAGTTCCTGAAGTCTGCTCGAACACTCTCGCCACGACAACTGCGATGGTCATTGTTTTTCGCAGACTACAACTTCGTTTTGACATATAAACCAGGAACAGACAATGGAAAGGCAGATGCCTTGTCTCGGTTAAATTCAAGTGAGCAAAGAGAAACTTCCTGAGAAGTTCACATAATTCCTGAGGAAAAGATAATTGGTGCAATACTTTACTCGGAATTGGAAAAAAAGATCAGAGATTCTATGTCGGAAGAAGACCTGGCAAGATGGATAAAAGAGGACCCAGAGAGAGAAAGCAGAGATGGGAAACCTTATCATCACGGAGTCTTGTTCGTCCCACAGGCCGATCTACAAAGAAGAGTCATACAGTATTGTCATGATGATCCTTTGGCTGGCCACAAAGGGGTCACGAAGACCATTGAATTGATAAAACGAGACTTTTGGTGGCCCGGTCTGGAAGCTCAGGTGAGACAGTATGTGGCATCTTGCGCTAGTTGTGTCAAGGGGAAGGCCGTAAGACAAGCCCCACAAGGGTTGCTCCAACCTTTGCCCATAGCACCAGCTCCTTGGCACACAATCTCAATGGATTTTATTGTGGATCTTCCTTCTAGTCAGGGGTTGTCCACTATATGGGTGGTGGTTGATCATTTCACCAAGATGGCTCATTTTGTTCCATTGAAATCGCTCCCAACTTCAACTCAACTTTCCACTCTGTTTACTCAACACATAGTCAAGGCACATGGGATTCCAAAGATGGTCATATCCGATAGGGATCCTCAATTCATTTCACGATTCTGGAGAGCCTTCCTAGACAGATTAGGGGTGGATTCTCGTTTGTCCACCAGTTTTCACCCACAGACTGATGGGCAAACGGAGAGGGTAAATCAAGAGCTGGAGCAATATTTGCGCCTGTACTTGATGGATCAGGAGGGAGATTGGCCAGAGTTAATTTGGGCAGCTGAATTTGCATATAATAACGCAGTTTACTCTTCCACTGGATTTTCCCCGTTCTTTTTGAATTCGGGCCGGCATCCCAATACCTTAGTGAATAAGTCTGAAAGTCTAGTACCAGCTGTAGAAGAGAAGGTGCGTAAATTACAAGAGACTTATAAGGTAGCAACTCAGAACCTGATTAAGGCAAAGGCAACACAGAAGGTGCAGGCAGACAAGAAAAGAAGGAAGAATCCCGTTTTTGAGCCTGGGGATAAGATTTGGTTATCTACTTGATACATGCGCCTCAAGGGGAATCGGAAATTCCAGCCTAGATTTGTAGGTCCATATGAGGTAGAAAGAATGATGAACTCAGTTACAGTGAAACTCAAGCTTCCCACCAGTCTAAAAATACATCCAGTGTTTCATGTATCGTTAGTAAAGAAAAACCCTGTGGGTATGAGAATGGAGTTGCCTCCAGCTCCAATTCAAAGCCAGGCTGGAGAAGAATTCGAAGTTAAGAGGATTCTAGACTCAAAACTGAAGAAAGGGGAAATTTTTTACTTAATTGACTGGAAAGGGTTTGGTCCAGAGGATCGTTCTTGGGAGCCCAGTTCAAATGTCCATGCCCCCAGATTGGTTCGTGAATTTCATAGGACACATCCCAATAAACCAAAGGAGAGAGGAGGGGAGTTCTTGGTGGGGGGTACTGTCAAGAACGGCAATACGTGTTCCTACACGGTTTCCCCTAGGTCAGATCGCAAAAGAAAACTTCTCAATTACCCTTGGAGTCGGCTGTTTCACTTCCCTTCCTTCAGACGTTCAAAAAGGAAGATTAGTCTGCTAAAAACCACTACCAACAGGGCGCCCGTTCTCGGGGCGATCTTGTAGGTTAGCGGTCTAGTGTTTGAAAAATAGTTTGTTAGAACGTGCGCGCGTTCCCTGACCGCGGCGCACTTCAACTGTAGAGATTTGTGAGGAGGCAGTGTCGTGCGTGTCTCTCACAGAGTTTCCTGAAGTATTCGTTGGGGGTGAGAGATAGTTATTCCCCGCTGCCTAACAGATTCCGGAGGTGGAGTTTTGTAATCCTCTACCTCAGCTTGTGTCACTTGAAAATTCCTGTTTATTTCCAGTGTGTGGAAATTCACCTGAGTCTCAACCAGCGTTGCATTTGTGGAAGGACTATCGAGGCAAGAACTTTTCTCTGAGAACAAGTCTACGGTCATTCCCCGGTGAGTGGCTAAAATATATAAACGCGCTGGTACAGGAGCAGCAGTGCGTAGTGAAGCCTAAACGCGCTGGTACAGGAGCAGCAGCGCGTAGTGAAGCATTCAACAAGATTGAGACTGTTCAGGCTTCTAGTATTCCATTACAGCGTTCCACAATTGTAGAACAAAGTTTCAGTCCCCATAGACTTACTTAATTCTTGGATTGGGTGACTGACAGAATTTCAAGGGAGTACAGATCAGTCTTCTTGCTCCAAGTTTCTACGAGGAACATTCTTCTCAAGTTCAGCTATCAGAAAAAGAATCCACTTCATCAACTAGTATGTAAAATATATATATATATATATATTGCTTACCACCAATTGTCGCAGCAGCAACCATCAAGCACAGCAGCGCCCCAGCGCAGCGAGGAGTTTATAAAACTGCAACCGAAAAGAGAGAGGCTAATCCACAGTAAAAGTCAGGTAAAGGAGAGGTTGTAGGGAGAGGGTAGCGAGGGCCTTTAAGGGGACTTTCCAGTAATCCTCTGTTAATTTCATTTACAGATGCCAGAGTAACCCACACTAGTCCAGGAGAAGCAGGCATCACAGTGGAGTCTCTCTTGTTATCCCATTCCCCTTTCCCCCATCTTGCTGGAAGTGAATTTAATTCGCTGTAGCGAGGCAGGGGAGCTGGGAAGTTTATCATCACTAGAGTCCAGGTCCTCAGTCCAGCTGCTCCCGTGGCGGAAGGGAATTTCAGGTGCGTGGTACCTTCTTTCGCTTGATCTTGACACCTCCTACATGCTGATCCGATGGAGCCCTTTTATGTAGAGACAGATGCCTCTGATTTTGCGGTTGGTGGAGTGCTTTCTCAAAGGAATAAAAAAACTGGCCAATTACACCCGGTGGCCTATCGATCTAGGAAGTTGACGCCAGCCGAAATTAACTATACGATTACGGAAAAAGAGTTGTTGGCTATAAAAGACGCTTTCAAGGAGTGGAGACACTATCTAATGGGAGCTCACCATGTAGTAACAGTTTACACAGACCATCGCAATTTGAAATTCCTGAAGTCTGCTAGAACTTTGACACCTCGCCAACTTCGTTGGTCACTTTATTTTGCCGATTATGACTTTGTGATAACTTATCGGCCTGGTACACAAAATGGAAAGGCGGACGCCTTGTCCAGGATGGGAACTGGAGAAGAAAAGAACCCACTTAGTGCTCAAGCGATCATACCAGATACTAAAATTATTGGCGCCACAGACATTCTGAACTTCAAGGAGAGGGTGATCCAAGCTTTGACCCCCGAAGAAATGCTGACTTGGGCGCAGCAAGAGCATGGAAGAGAAGTTCGAGATGAACTGCCGTACAAGGAAGGTGCTTTGTATTTGCCAACAATAGCATTGCAAAACCAAGCCTTACAGGAATGTCACGATCATTTGTTGGCAGGACACAAGGGAGAGTTCAAGACGGCAGATTTAATAAAAAGAAAATATTGGTGGCCACAGATGAATAAGGATATAGAACAATATGTGAAAACCTGTGAGATATGCGCTCAGGGAAAATCAGAACGGCATGCTCCCCAGGGGCTGTTGCAACCTTTGCCCAATCCTCCTCATCCTTGGCACACAATCACCTTAGATTTAATCACAGATTTACCATCATGCCATGGAATAAACACAATTTTGGTAGTAGTAGATGCATACACGAAAATGACACATTTCTTGGCCCAAAGGGAATTCCTACAGCGAAACTGTTAGCAAGTCATTTTAACACACAGGTTGTAAGGTTGCATGGGATACCCAAGGTCATAATATCGGACCGGGGCACTCAATTTGTCTCACATTTCTGGAGGGCTTTTATGAAAGGATTAGGAGTAGAAACTCGCTTTTCCACCAGTTTCCATCCGGAGACGGATGGGCAGACAGAACGAGTGAACCAGGAAGTGGAGCAATATTTACGATTGTTTTCCTTGAAACAGGATGGAGAATGGCCTGACTACTTGTGGACAGCAGAATTTGCTCACAACAACGTGAAGAATGTGTCCACTGGGTATTCACCGTTCTATTTAAATTACGGAAGGCATCCCAATTCCGCAGTACAAGATGTTGAGCTCTCAGTCCCAGCAGTCAAGGACTTGGTGGTTCATTTAAATTCTGTACATGAATTAGCATACAAGAAACCTAGAAAAGGCTAAGGAAAAGTATAAGAAGTATGCAGACAAGAAAAGAAAGGAACCTCCTCCTTTAGAAATTGGAGACGAAGTCTGGTTAAATACCAAAAATCTAAGACTAAAAGGGAACCGAAAATTTCAGCCCCGGTTCATCGGTCCTTACCCCATTGCAGAGCAGATTAATCCGGTGACCTATAAATTGACTTTGCCCTCCAAATTAAAAATTCACCCGGTGTTTCATGTTTCCCTATTGAAGAAGGTAGTTCCAAATTTGAGAAAAGAACCGATTCCGCACCCAATTCAGTTAGATACAGGAGTGGAGTTTGAGGTAAAAGAAATCTTAGACTCAAAACTAGTCAGAGGAAGACTGTATTATCTGGTTGATTGGAAAGGCTATGGTCCAGAGGAGCGATCTTGGGAATTAGATTCAGACGTGCATGCTCCTAGACTAATAAGACTCTTTTATCAACGCTATCCAACCAAACCCAGGGTGGGAGGACCATCTTTGGTGGGGGGTACTGTCAGGATTCCTAGCTCCAGTCCCAAAAAGACTCGCAAACGGTTACGCACTAGTGATCATTCAGGGTTGAAAATCAGGCATCAGTGGTCGAGTTGCTGGCAAGATCGCAACTCCAAGATGGCCGCTAAGGTGCTGGGGTCTGCGGTCTAGTTGATTACAAGATTCTGGAGCGAGCTGATGTGACGCGCTCACACCTGAAGTATTGCGCACTTCACTGAAGCGTTTCCACAGAGAAGACAGAATTTAAGAGCGTCCGTAGTTTAAGGTATAGATACTCTTAGAGCTCGAGTTTTAGGAGAGTTTATCAAGCGTCCAAGTTAGTTAGTCATAGTAACACAATAGTTACCTGAGGTGAGAGAAAGGAGTCATTAGGAAATTCCGAGCGGAAAGAAACTTACCGACATCCTGACAGCGCTTCGTTGTTCAAGTCTTCGAGTCAAGTGGCGAAGCAGCAAAACCTGAAGAGAAAAGAAGAAGAAGAAAGCTAAGTGAACTTCTGAGAGAATTCCTAGAGTGATAAGATATAATAAGTAAATGTAAGAATACAATGTCGTTAAGGTAGATACTTACCATTGACAGCAGATTTTAAGACTCAGTAACCTGTAAGAAAATAAGATAAATGATTATTGGTTGCGAGAAGTCCTAAGAGATACGACATTAATAAGACATTAAAGACAGTAAAAGAAAAGATAAAAAGCAATACCTGAGGAGAATAATCCAGTATAGAACTAGAACTGAGAATTCCTGTGGAGAGAAGCCGAACCAAGAACAAATAAAGAGACAAGAAAAGAAACCACCTAAAAGACAATAGATAAAACCATAAGGAAGAAGCAACGACATATTAGGAGAAAAACCCAGTTAATTCACATCTGGTAGGTTAAAGAGTAGGAGGGAAACACATTAGGAAGTAAGGAATAAATAGATAATAACCAATAAAATATATTACAGGAAAGAACACCAACTCGAACCAGAGAGAGAAGAAGGCAGCATAGCGCCAAGGAGAGGGGCACAGAGTTTTAGGATCTCGGGTAGGTAGCATTTCAAAGAAAAATGTAGAAGTAAGAAGTAGGATAGAGTAGAGGAGGGAAAACAAATAATTGTTGTGTGCTTAGTTTTTCTAGGGAGACATCAGCTAGCCAGATCAAAGGCGGAAGAAGGTTTCCAGATAGAAAAATCTGAAGGTCCAGAACCAGTCTCTCTTATTGTTTATTATTTTATCCACTTTCCCCCTTCCCCCTTGCTGATCAGTTAGCGCCAAGTATTCTTTTGGGGCTGAGTGGTTGGTAGTAGGAGTTGGGAAGCAAGCAACTTCTGTTCCTGTGCAAGACTACAGAACCAGCGAGAAGCTGAAGGTGAGCTCTGACAGAGTGAAGTGCCCACGTCGTAAATCTTGCACCCGAACAGAAAAGAAATGGTAGAAGGAATAAACTTACAGACCTTAGGGTCGGTCCTAGAGGCTATACAAAAGGAATTGGTAGCGGTTAAAGAAGAGAATCAAAGTTTAAGGCAGGAGGTCATGAATTCAAGGAAAGAGACGGCAGAACTAGCACAGAGAGTTAGGCAACCGTACACTACTGGAAGGGAGGGTCCAACCACATCTATGGGAGACACAAATAAGCTAACAACACAGGTAATACATTCCTTGTCACTAGTAATACCTTTGGCAGCACCCGAGAGATTCAGTGGGGACCCACAAAAGGCGCAGGTGTTTATTACGCAATGCTCCCTTCATTTCATGTGTCGCCCTTCTATTTTTCCTGATGCGCAATCTAAGGTGGCCTTCATTTTGTCATACTTGAGTGGTGACGCTGCGGCATGGTCGATGCCGATAGTCTCACGAGATGATCCATTGCTGCAGAATTTTGACGAGTTCAAAAGAGAATTCCTGAGAATCTTTGACCGAAGGCGGATCTCTCAAGCAGTAGATAATGAACTATTGGAGCTGAAGCAGGGAAATAGAGACTTAGTGGCTTACTTAGCTCAGTTCAACAAGCTTGTAACGGAAACGGACTGGCCGGAAAGCAAGCGGACTGCAGTTTTCTATCGAGGCCTGCGGGACGAATTAAAAGATGGGTTGGCTCAGATACCCAACCGTCCAACTGAAATCTCCGCCCTTATAGATCTGGTTCTAGAGTTGGATTTCAGGCAAGGGGAGCGAAGAGGAGAGAGAAGACGAGAGTATCGAAGTACCGTTCCACGTTTCGACAGAGCAAAGACTGAAGTTGGAAAGAGCGCAGAAGGCTTCTCAGGACCAGAACCTATGCAAATAGGAACTATTCGGGGGCCGCTTACTAAAGAAGAGAAAGAGAAAATGCGAGTCAGCAACTTATGTATGTACTGCGATTCTAGTGGGCATTTTGTGCGAAATTGTCCAAAGAAGCCAAAGGGGTCATTTAAGCCGAAGGAAAACTCGCAGCACCACCTGTAGAAGGAGTTGTGCAGGTGGATGCGAATCAGAAATCAACTCCCCAGGAACATCGGTTGGCGAATACGTTACAGTCGTCATCACCGCATTTGATTTTATCCATGACAATACGATTCCGTCAAGAAGTAATGCAAGGAGTAGCGGTTATGGTGGACTCGGGAGCCACAGGCAATTTCTGTGATCTGAAGTTCGCGGCTAAGATTGGACTGCAAGCAATCGCCAAGGCAAAAGGTGAACCAGTTAGAGCAATTGATGGTACCAATCTATCCTCAGGGCCTATAATCAGTCATACGGAATTGGTAGAGTTGATTCAAGAAAATGGGCATAAAGAAGCAATACACTTTAATCTGATCGATGCCCCTCAGTTTCAACTCATATTGGGGCTTCCATGGCTCACGGAGCATAATCCCTCTATAAATTGGAATGATAGGACAATTGAAATGAATTCAGCATATTGTAAAGAACACTGTTTTGGGACTTTAAAGGAGACGAGTAAACAGAACCTGGCTCACGCCTTATGTTCGGCCGAAGTGTCAGTGTGCGTAATCAATACGCAATCAATACCACCGGAATATCAAGATTTCGAAGATGTTTTCAACGAGCAGGAAGCCGAACAACTGCCACCTCATCGTGTCTACGACTGCAAGATAGACCTAGAGCCAGGGGCAAACTTGCCTTGCAGTCGGGTGTACGCATTAACGGAACAAGAGAATCACCACCTGAGAGAGTATATCGACAAGTACCTCGCAAATGGATTCATACGTCCTTCCCAATCCCCAGTGTCTTCACCACTGTTTTTTGTGCCTAAAAAAGAGCAGGGCGAGCTGAGGACGTGTATCGACTATAGAGCCATCAATCGCATCACAAAAAAGAACAGGTATCCTCTTCCACTTATCTCCGTCTTATTGGACCAGATTAAAGGGGCGCGGATATTTACGAAGTTGGATTTAAGGGGAGCTTACCACCTTATTCGAATTAGAGAGGGTGATGAGTGGAAGACGGCATTCAGGACACGTTTGGGGCTATTTGAGTACCAGGTGATGCCCTATGGTTTGTGTAACGCTCCCGCAGCGTTCCAGCATTTCATAAATGACGTACTCAGTGAATTCATTGATCAATGCGCAATCGTGTATATTGATGACATACTGATCTACTCAGTAGATACGCAGGAGCATCAAACACAAGTTCGAGGAGTCCTACAGAAACTGCGAGAGAACAGATTATTTGTCAAGTTGGAAAAATGTGCCTTTGGAGTTTCGCAGGTGGAATTTCTGGGCTTTGTGATCTCGCCAACTGGAATCCATATGGACAGACGGAAGATTCAGGCTGTACTTGAATGGAAGTCACCCACCAGTGTCAAAGAAGTCCAAGCGTTCATTGGATTTGCAAACTTCTATCGGAGGTTTATTGGAGAATTTTCTCGACGAATCCTACCTCTTACGCGATTACTGAAGAAGGGGGTACGATTCGAGTGGTCAGAAGAAGCAGAGCAAGCATTTGAGGAACTAAAGAGTGAGTTCACCACTGCGCCTGTCCTCCTGTCAAGAACGGCAATACGTGTTCCTACATGGTTTCCCCTAGGTCAGATCGCAAAAGAAAACTTCTCAATTACCCTTGGAGTCGGCTGTTTCACTTCCCTTCCTTCAGACGTTCAAAAAGGAAGATTAGTCTGCTAAAAACCACTACCAACAGGGCGCCCGTTCTCGGGGCGATCTTGTAGGTTAGCGGTCTAGTGTTTTCGTTGGGGGTGAGAGATAGTTATTCTCCGCTGCCTAACAGATTCCGGAGGTGGAGTTTTGTAATCCTCTACCTCAGCTTGTGTCACTTGAAAATTCCTGTTTATTTCCAGTGTGTGGAAATTCACCTGAGTCTCAACCAGCGGTGCCTTTGTGGAAGGACTATCGAGGCAAGAACTTTTCTCTGAGAACAAGTCTACGGTCATTCCCCGGTGAGTGGCTAAAATATATAAACGCGCTGGTACAGGAGCAGCAGTGCGTAGTGAAGCCTAAACGCGCTGGTACAGGAGCAGCAGCGCGTAGTGAAGCATTCAACAAGATTGAGACTGTTCAGGCTTCTAGTATTCCATTACAGCGTTCCACAATTGTAGAACAAAGTTTCAGTCCCCATAGACTTACTTAATTCTTGGATTGGGTGACTGACAGAATTTCAAGGGAGTACAGATCAGTCTTCTTGCTCCAAGTTTCTACGAGGAACATTCTTCTCAAGTTCAGCTATCAGAAAAAGAATCCACTTCATCAACTAGTATGTAAAATATATATATATATATATATTGCTTACCACCAATTGTCGCAGCAGCAACCATCAAGCACAGCAGCGCCCCAGCGCAGCGAGGAGTTTATAAAACTGCAACCGAAAAGAGAGTGGCTAATCCACAGTAAAAGTCAGGTAAAGGAGAGGTTGTAGGGAGAGGGTAGCGAGGGCCTTTAAGGGGACTTTCCAGTAATCCTCTGTTAATTTAATTTACAGATGCCAGAGTAACCCACACTAGTCCAGGAGAAGCAGGCATCACAGTGGAGTCTCTCTTGTTATCCCATTCCCCTTTCCCCCATCTTGCTGGAAGTGAATTTAATTTGCTGTAGCGAGGCAGGGGAGCTGGGAAGTTTATCATCACTAGAGTCAAGGTCCTCAGTCCAGCTGCTCCCGTGGCGGAAGGGAATTTCAGGTGCGTGGTACCTTCTTTCGCTTGATCTTGACAGATTGAAGTGCCATCTACTTATTCCCACCTGAGCAGTATGGCTGAGGGTCTGGATGTTAAAACGTTGGCGGTAGTGCTAGAAAGAATTCAGGAACAGTTAAATGTCACCATGGAGGCAAATAAGACTCTCAGTGAGGAGGTCAGGAAGTCTAGTCAGGAAGCGAATTTCCTTAGACAGAGGGTGGAAGAATTTGTTACCGGAGCTAGTGCTGAGTTTAAGGCCCCAAAACCTTTCCATTTCTCGCCCACTCCATCTACATCTGAACTGACCACTCAGGTTATCCATGCCATGTCTCCCACTATACCTTTGGCAGCCCCAGAAAGATTTACAGGTGACCCCCATAAGGCGCAAATTTTCCTCACCCAATGCTCTCTGCATTTCCTTTGCAAGCCAATAGTTTTTAAGGAGGACCAATCCAAGGTGGCCTTTGTACTGTCTTACCTGAGCGGAGATGCGGCAGCCTGGTCTATGCCGCTAGTGAGTTGCAATGACTCAATACTGTATAACTTTGAGGAATTCAAGGAAGAATTTCTTCACATTTTTGATCGTCGCACTGTGTCACAAACGACTGACAATGAACTTTTGGATCTGAGACAAGGGAGTCGGGAGTTAGTAGCTTACATTGCCCAATTCAACAAACTAATAGTGGAAACCAAGTGGCCAAAGGAAAAGAGGGCGGCAATTTTTTATCGAGGACTGAGAGATGAAATAAAAGATGGGTTGGCACAAATTCCTAGGAGGCCCACAGATGTTTCAGAATTAATGGACCTTGTTCTCCAGATCGACTCGAGACAAAATGAGAGGCGGAGTGAGCGTCGCAAGGAGGTGCGGCCTTTCCTTCCACGTTTCGATAGAGCAAGGTCTGATCCGGTTAAGTCGTCTGAGACAACTTCGGGGAAAGAACCAATGCAAATTGGGTCAGTAAGGGGCCCATTAACTAAGGAGGAAAGGGAGAGGCGACGTAATGGAAAGCTGTGTATGTATTGTGGAACAGCTGGGCATTTTGTCAAGGAATATCCACGAAAGCCTAAGATCGGCACAGGGCCAAAAGACAAGCCCCACCAGTAGGAGGAGTTGCTCTGGTGGGCGCAGGAGATAAGTCAACTCCAGATCCACAAATGCTTGCTAATACCCTTCAGTCCGCGGCTCCTCATTTGATTATCCCCTGTTGGATTAAATTTGGAATAAAAGCTATGGAAAACATTTCCGTTATGATTGATTCTGGGGCAACAGGGAATTTCTGCGACATCAAATTTGCCAAATCCTTAGGAATCCAGTTTGTTCGCAAGATCAAGCCAGAACCGGTGCGGGCTGTCGACGGCACAAATCTCTCTTCTGGCCCCATCACTTGGGATACTGAAGAAATCATCTTGGAAGGTCCAGGGAGCCATAGAAGCATTTTAAAGTTTGCCTTGATTGATGCCCCTCAGTTTCAGCTGATTTTGGGTTTGCCCTGGCTCACTGAACACAACCCAAGGATTGACTGGGCTAGAAGATCGGTGGAAATGAGCTCGGATTATTGTAAGGAACATTGCTTTCAAGGAGAGGAATCCAATCTCCAGCCCTCCCAAGCAACGTTATTGGCGGAGCCGTCCTTGGTGGTCTGTGCTTTGGAGGTCCCAGCGATTCCCAGTGAATATCTGGATTTGAGAGCCGTTTTCGATGAACAGGAGGCAAATAAATTACCCCCACATAGGGAGTACGATTGTACTATTGAATTGGAACCAGGGGCGCTTTTGCCGTGCAGTAGAATCTATGCCCTCTCTGAAGCCGAGAATGTTCATCTGAAGGAGTATCTGGATCAATATTTAGCTAATGGATTCATCCGGCCTTCCCAGTCTCCGGCATCTTCTCCTTTATTTTTCATTCCTAAGAAGGATGGGAAGCTTCGCACATGCATAGATTATCGCGCCTTGAACCAGGTGACAAAGAAGAACAGATACCCGCTACCACTGATTTCGGAACTTTTGGATTAGGTGAAGGATGCTTGTATATATACTAAGTTGGACCTTCGCGGAGCCTATCATTTGGTTAGAATGGCTGAGGGGCATGAGTGGAAGACTGCTTTCCGGACGCGGTTCGGCCTTTTTGAGTACCAGGTAATGCCATTCGGCCTGTGCAATGCCCCAGCTGCCTTTCAGCATTTTGTAAATGATATCCTTCGAGAATTTCTTGACCGCTTTGCAGTGGTTTATATTGACGAAATCCTTGTTTTTTCTGCTAATTTGGAAGAACATGTACAACATGTGCGTGCCATCTTGAAGAAGTTACTGGATCATCAGCTTTTTGTCAAGTTGGAAAAATGCATTTTTCACACCACAGAAGTTGAATTTCTGGGATTCATTTTGTCTCCTGGAGGAGTGGCCATGGACGATTCCAAGGTGAAAGCAATAAGAGACTGGCCCCCTCCACATAATGTCAAGGAAATACAAAGGTTCATTGGATTTGCTAATTTCTACAGGCGATTCATTTCAAATTTTTCAGAGAAGGTTCGTCCAATCACTCTCCTTTTGAGGAAAAAAGAACCTTTTGTGTGGGGACCAGCGACTGAGGAAGCCTTTCAGTCTTTAAAAAAAGCCTTCATTTCCGCTCCAATCCTGCAGCATCCAAACATTGAAGAACCATTCTACGTGGAGGCGGATGCTTCTGATCAGGCGATTGGAGGAATTCTGTCGCAGAGACATCGAGAGACTGGCCAACTTCATCCAGTTGCTTACAGGTCACGAAAGTTAACAGCGGCTGAAATCAATTATTCCATTGCTGATAAGGAACTACTGGCAGTGAAGGATGCTTTCCAGGACTGGCGGCATTATTTATTAGGGGCCAAGCATGAAGTAACAGTCTATACAGATCACAGAAATCTGCAGTTCCTGAAGTCTGCTCGAACACTCTCGCCACGACAACTGCGATGGTCATTGTTTTTCGCAGACTACAACTTCGTTTTGACATATAAACCAGGAACAGACAATGGAAAGGCAGATGCCTTGTCTCGGTTAAATTCAAGTGAGCAAAGAGAAACTTCCTGAGAAGTTCACATAATTCCTGAGGAAAAGATAATTGGTGCAATACTTTACTCGGAATTGGAAAAAAAGATCAGAGATTCTATGTCGGAAGAAGACCTGGCAAGATGGATAAAAGAGGACCCAGAGAGAGAAAGCAGAGATGGGAAACCTTATCATCACGGAGTTTTGTTCGTCCCACAGGCCGATCTACAAAGAAGAGTCATACAGTATTGTCATGATGATCCTTTGGCTGGCCACAAAGGGGTCACGAAGACCATTGAATTGATAAAACGAGACTTTTGGTGGCCCGGTCTGGAAGCTCAGGTGAGACAGTATTTGGCATCTTGCGCTAGTTGTGTCAAGGGGAAGGCCGTAAGACAAGCCCCACAAGGGTTGCTCCAACCTTTGCCCATAGCACCAGCTCCTTGGCACACAATCTCAATGGATTTTATTGTGGATCTTCCTTCTAGTCAGGGGTTGTCCACTATATGGGTGGTGGTAGATCATTTCACCAAGATGGCTCATTTTGTTCCATTGAAATCGCTCCCAACTTCAACTCAACTTTCCACTCTGTTTACTCAACACATAGTCAAGGCACATGGGATTCCAAAGGTGGTCATATCCGATAGGGGTCCTCAATTCATTTCACGATTCTGGAGAGCCTTCCTAGACAGATTAGGGGTGGATTCTCGTTTGTCCACCAGTTTTCACCCACAGACTGATGGGCAAACGGAGAGGGTAAATCAAGAGCTGGAGCAATATTTGCGCCTGTACTTGATGGATCAGGAGGGAGATTGGCCAGAGTTAATTTGGGCAGCTGAATTTGCATATAATAACGCAGTTCACTCTTCCACTGGATTTTCCCCGTTCTTTTTGAATTCGGGCTGGCATCCCAATACCTTAGTGAATAAGTCTGAAAGTCTAGTACCAGCTGTAGAAGAGAAGGTGCGTAAATTACAAGAGACTTATAAGATAGCAACTCAGAACCTGATTAAGGCAAAGGCAACACAGAAGGTGCAGGCAGACAAGAAAAGAAGGAAGAATCCCGTTTTTGAGCCTGGGGATAAGATTTGGTTATCTACTCGATACATGCGCCTCAAGGGGAATCGGAAATTCCAGCCTAGATTTGTAGGTCCATATGAGGTAGAAAGAATGATGAACTCAGTTACAGTGAAACTCAAGCTTCCCACCAGTCTAAAAATACATCCAGTGTTTCATGTATCGTTAGTAAAGAAAAACCCTGTGGGTATGAGAATGGAGTTGCCTCCAGCTCCAATTCAAAGCCAGGCTGGAGAAGAATTCGAAGTTAAGAGGATTCTAGACTCAAAACTGAAGAAAGGGGAAATTTTTTACTTAATTGACTGGAAAGGGTTTGGTCCAGAGGATCGTTCTTGGGAGCCCAGTTCAAATGTCCATGCCCCCAGATTGGTTCGTGAATTTCATAGGGCACATCCCAATAAACCAAAGGAGAGAGGAGGGGAGTTCTTGGTGGGGGGTACTGTCAAGAACGGCAATACGTGTTCCTACACGGTTTCCCCTAGGTCAGATCGCAAAAGAAAACTTCTCAATTACCCTTGGAGTCGGCTGTTTCACTTCCCTTCCTTCAAACGTTCAAAAAGGAAGATTAGTCTGCTAAAAACCACTACCAGCAGGGCGCCCGTTCTCGGGGCGATCTTGTAGGTTAGCGGTCTAGTGTTTGAAAAATAGTTTGTTAGAACGTGCGCGCGTTCCCTGACCGCGGCGCACTTCAACTGTAGAGATCTGTGAGGAGGCAGTGTCGTGCGTGTCTCTCACAGAGTTTCCTGAAGTATTCGTTGGGGGTGAGAGATAGTTATTCTCCGCTGCCTAACAGATTCCGGAGGTGGAGTTTTGTAATCCTCTACCTCAGCTTGTGTCACTTGAAAATTCCTGTTTATTTCCAGTGTGTGGAAATTCACCTGAGTCTCAACCAGCGGTGCCTTTGTGGAAGGACTATCGAGGCAAGAACTTTTCTCTGAGAACAAGTCTACGGTCATTCCCCGGTGAGTGGCTAAAATATATAAACACGCTGGTACAGGAGCAGCAGTGCGTAGTGAAGCCTAAACGCGCTGGTACAGGAGCAGCAGCGCGTAGTGAAGCATTCAACAAGATTGAGACTGTTCAGGCTTCTAGTATTCCATTACAGCGTTCCACAATTGTAGAACAAAGTTTCAGTCCCCATAGACTTACTTAATTCTTGGATTGGGTCACTGACAGAATTTCAAGGGAGTACAGATCAGTCTTCTTGCTCCAAGTTTCTACGAGGAACATTCTTCTCAAGTTCAGCTATCAGAAAAAGAATCCACTTCATCAACTAGTATGTAAAATATATATATATATATATTGCTTACCACCAATTGTCGCAGCAGCAACCATCAAGCACAGCAGCGCCCCAGCGCAGCGAGGAGTTTATAAAACTGCAACCGAAAAGAGAGAGGCTAATCCACAGTAAAAGTCAGGTAAAGGAGAGGTTGTAGGGAGAGGGTAGCGAGGGCCTTTAAGGGGACTTTCCAGTAATCCTCTGTTAATTTCATTTACAGATGCCAGAGTAACCCACACTAGTCCAGGAGAAGCAGGCATCACAGTGGAGTCTCTCTTGTTATCCCATTCCCCTTTCCCCCATCTTGATGGAAGTGAATTTAATTCGCTGTAGCGAGGCAGGGGAGCTGGGAAGTTTATCATCACTAGAGTCCAGGTCCTCAGTCCAGCTGCTCCCGTGGCGGAAGGGAATTTCAGGTGCGTGGTACCTTCTTTCGCTTGATCTTGACACCTCCTACATGCTGATCCGATGGAGTCCTTTTATGTAGAGACAGATGCCTCTGATTTTGCGGTTGGTGGAGTGCTTTCTCAAAGGAATAAAAAAACTGGCCAATTACACCCGGTGGCCTATCGATCTAGGAAGTTGACGCCAGCCGAAATTAACTATACGATTACGGAAAAAGAGTTGTTGGCTATAAAAGACGCTCTCAAGGAGTGGAGACACTATCTAATGGGAGCTCACCATGTAGTAACAGTTTACACAGACCATCGCAATTTGAAATTCCTGAAGTCTGCTAGAACTTTGACACCTCGCCAACTTCGTTGGTCACTTTATTTTGCCGATTATGACTTTGTGATAACTTATCGGCCTGGTACACAAAATGGAAAGGCGGACGCCTTCTCCAGGATGGGAACTGGAGAAGAAAAGAACCCACTTAGTGCTCAAGCGATCATACCAGATACTAAAATTATTGGCGCCACAGACATTCTGAACTTCAAGGAGAGGGTGATCCAAGCTTTGACCCCCGAAGAAATGCTGACTTGGACGCAGCAAGAGCATGGAAGAGAAGTTCGAGATGAACTGCCTACAAGGAAGGTGCTTTGTATTTGCCAACAATAGCATTGCAAAACCAAGCCTTACAGGAATGTCACGATAATTTGTTGGCAGGACACAAGGGAGAGTTCAAGACGGCAGATTTAATAAAAAGAAAATATTGGTGGCCACAGATGAATAAGGATATAGAACAATATGTGAAAACCTGTGAGATATGCGCTCAGGGAAAATCAGAACGGCATGCTCCCCAGGGGCTGTTGCAACCTTTGCCCAATCCTCCTCATCCTTGGCACACAATCACCTTAGATTTAATCACAGATTTACCATCATGCCATGGAATAAACACAATTTTGGTAATAATAGATGCATACACGAAAATGACACATTTCTTGGCCCTAAAGGGAATTCCTACAGCGAAACAGTTAGCAAGTCATTTTAACACACAGGTTGTAAGGTTGCATGGGATACCCAAGGTCATAATATCGGACCGGGGCACTCAATTTGTCTCACATTTCTGGAGGGCTTTTATGAAAGGATTAGGAGTAGAAACTCGCTTTTCCACCAGTTTCCATCCGGAGACGGATGGGCAGACGGAACGAGTGAACCAGGAAGTGGAGCAATATTTACGATTGTTTTCCTTGAAACAGGATGGAGAATGGCCTGACTACTTGTGGACAGCAGAATTTGCTCACAACAACGCGAAGAATGTGTCCACTGGGTATTCACCGTTCTATTTAAATTACGGAAGGCATCCCAATTCCGCAGTACAAGATGTTGAGCTCTCAGTCCCAGCAGTAAAGGACTTGGTGGTTCATTTAAATTCGGTACATGAATTAGCATCAAGAAACCTAGAACAGGCTAAGGAAAAGTATAAGAAGTATGTAGACAAGAAAAGAAAGGAACCTCCTCCTTTAGAAATTGGAGACGAAGTCTGGTTAAATACCAAAAATCGAAGACTAAAAGGGAACCGAAAATTTCAGCCCCGGTTCATCGGTCCTTACCCCATTGCAGAGCAGATTAATCCGGTGACCTATAAGTTGACTTTGCCCTCCAAATTAAAAATTCACCCGGTGTTTCATGTTTCCCTATTGAAGAAGGTAGTTCCAAATTTGAGAAAAGAACCGATTCCGCACCCAATTCAGTTAGATACAGGAGTGGAGTTTGAGGTAAAAGAAATCTTAGACTCAAAACTAGTCAGAGGAAGACTGTATTATCTGGTTGATTGGAAAGGCTATGGTCCAGAGGAGCGATCTTGGGAATTAGATTCAGACGTGCATGCTCCTAGACTAATAAGACTCTTTTATCAACGCTATCCAACCAAACCCAGGGTGGGAGGACCATCTTTGGTGGGGGGTACTGTCAGGATCCCTAGCTCCAGTCCCAAAAAGACTCGCAAACGGTTACGCACTAGTGACCATTCAGGGTTGAAAATCAGGCGTCAGTGGTCGAGTTGCTGGCAAGTTCGCAACTCCAAGATGGCCGCTAAGGTGCTGGGGTCTGCGGTCTAGTTGATTACAAGATTCTGGAGCGAGCTGATGTGACGCGCTCACACCTGAAGTATTGCGCACTTCACTGAAGCGTTTCCACAGAGAAGACAGAATTTAAGAGCGTCCGTAGTTTAAGGTATAGATACTCTTAGAGCTCGAGTTTTAGGAGAGTTTATCAAGCGTCCAAGTTAGTTAGTCATAGTATCACAATAGTTACCTGAGGTGAGAGAAAGGAGTCATTCGGAAATTCCGAGCGGAAAGAAACTTACCGACATCCTGACAGCGCTTCGTTGTTCAAGTCTTCGAGTCAAGTGGCGAAGCAGCAAAACCTGAAGAGAAAAGAAAAAGAAGAAAGCTAAGTGAACTTCTGAGAGAATTCCTAGAGTGATAAGATATAATAAGTAAATGTAAGAATACAATGTCGTTAAGGTAGATACTTACCATTGACAGCAGATTTTAAGACTCAGTAACCTGTAAGAAAATAAGATAAATGATTATTGGTTGCGAGAAGTCCTAAGAGATACGACATTAATAAGACATTAAAGACAGTAAAAGAAAAGATAAAAAGCAATACCTGAGGAGAATAATCCAGTATAGAACTAGAACTGAGAATTCCTGTGGAGAGAAGCCGAACCAAGAACAAATAAAGAGACAAGAAAAGAAACCACCTAAAAGACAATAGATAAAACCATAAGGAAGAAGCAACGACATATTAGGAGAAAAACCCAGTTAATTCACATCTGGTAGGTTAAAGAGTAGGAGGGGAACACATTCGGAAGTAAGGAATAAATAGATAATAACCAATAAAATATATTACAGGAAAGAACACCAACTCGAACCAGAGAGAGAAGAAGGCAGCATAGCGCCAAGGAGAGGGGCACAGAGTTTTAGGATCTCGGGTAGGTAGCATTTCAAAGAAAAATGTAGAAGCAAGAAGTAGGATAGAGTAGAGGAGGGAAAACAAATAATTGTTGTGTGCTTAGTTTTTCTAGGGAGACATCAGCTAGCCAGATCAAAGGCGGAAGAAGGTTTCCAGATAGAAAAATCTGAAGGTCCAGAACCAGTCTCTCTTATTGTTTATTATTTTATCCACTTTCCCCCTTCCCCCTTGCTGATCAGTTAGCGCCAAGTATTCTTTTGGGGCTGAGTGGTTGGTAGTGGGAGTTGGGAAGCAAGCAACTTCTGTTCCTGTGCAAGACTACAGAACCAGCGAGAAGCTGAAGGTGAGCTCTGACACTGCGATTTAGGGAATCGCAAATAGCGATTACCTATTTGCGATTCCCAAAGCACATGCGCAAAGCATTTCCTAAATGCAAATTGGGTATTTAGGAAATGCAATGACCATCAACTCAAAGTCAATGGTAAACTTGTACAAAATAAAGACATGAAGTAAAAATGTATTTTTTGTATGTGACATGAAGGGCACCTATGCCCCTAGGGCATACGTGCACTTACATGTGCACTAAGAAAATGCGGTGAGCCTCCACAGGGGCCTGAAGCCCACAGGCATCCTTGGTTTTGCATTTCCTAAATTGCTATTTCCTATTAGGAAATGGCAATTTAGGAAAAGTAAACCATTTCATGTTTTGCCCATAGGCGGGATTGCCACAGCATTTCCTATGTGCAATTCCTAATAGATTTCTACTTTGTAAGAATCGCTACTAGGGAATCGCAAATTTTGTACAAATCATTTTGCGTTTCCTAAATAGACATTCCAATGGCATCACTATGTAGGAAATGGAAAATTAGAATTTCGTACATCTGGCCCATAGTCTTCTGTCTGTTTATATAGACCTGGCCACCAGTAGCATTGCTGCCAAAGTGAAACTGTAGCCACCATCCATGCATGAGCAGATGCTAGGCCCTCATGTGCTGCCTTGATTAATTCTGACCTGCGGTCCAAATTTGAATTACTCTATCCCCCACTTAGGGAAGACGAGCAAAAGAAATGTTTTGCACACTTAGTAGGTTGGACTATTTTGCTGGATATCTTTTTGGTAAAGGAGTGCCATAGCGTGAAGCTGTGACAGCCATCATGATGTCTCCATATATCCTCATATTAGAACAAGTCACTGCAGCTTCCACTGCAGTTTGCATAATTGCCTTTTTGGCTTCATGAACCAATGAATTCCCTGCAGCGTGTATCCCTACATGTTGGTGGCTCAATGTATGGATAACATGAGCCAGTGGCAAACTTGCTTTAAGATTTGGCACCTGTCCCCAAAGCAACTAGTGCTTATTAGTATACTCTTTTGAGTTTTTCTGGCTTCGTTGATTGTGACATATGTATATCCAGTGGTCCCCACAATTACAAAGATTACCAAATTTGTTGTGTTTAGACACATGTGTAAGTGTCTTGCAGCTAGCATGTCAGCTAGTATTGAACGCAACATATGTGTATGTTTTGGTGCCCAATGTGTGCTTGAAAAGTCTGGAGGGATCAGGTCATAAACGGTTTTACCCATTGTGCATAATCTGGTATGTACGGTCTACCAAAGTTTAGAAAACCCAATAATGACTGAAGCCTTTTTTATGAGTTTGGTGGTTGTATGAGCACAATCTTCTCTAGGAAATGTTTTGCTAAGCTCTTGCCTTCTTTTGACAACTTGTATCCCAAGAAAAGTACACTGAGATAGGTAATTTTTTTAATTGAATTTGTAGCCAATGTGAGCAAATACTAGAATTATGCGATCTGCTCTGGGCAGGTGTGTTTCTAAGATATATGTCATCAACATAGGACAGTGCTTCATTGTCAAAGCACTGTAACAGTTCTGTTTCCTGCGCAGAGAACAAGCATGGACTGTTATTATACCCTTTTGGGAAATTACAGAATTGTTTTTGGGACCAAGCACGGTAAATTATGTCACATACCTGCTTTCAGATGCTATGTTTTGGCAGAAAAAGTCATTTGAAATATCTCATGTTGTTTTGTATTTTTACACACTATTATATTCATTAGTGCTGTGCCATGTGCATTTTGTATTGCAAATGTGTAAGTATTACTATTCAATTGTCTATAGGCTAAGACCAAGCGATATGAATGATCTGGTTTCACTACCAGAAACAAAGGATTGTTTACTGGCGAGGTGCATGTCCTAATTACACGTTGAGATTCGAGTTGTGATAAGATTTCTTTAACCTATTGTCTAGCCTCGTTTTTAATGGGGTATTGTGTTTGTACATGTTGGCTTGACCTAATGGGTATAATATGGTAAGGGAATTCTTTATCCCAGACCACGTGATTGAGGTATAACACTGGGGATTGTGCAAGGGCCCTCTCGTTGACATATATACAAGGTCACAGAGAGATGGTAATATCACATTATCCCCTTGTGGGACTTGTTGAACAAACTCAGGTGGCCAATCTCTTTCAGCCAAGAGAATGTCATACCCAAATGATACGTTCTCCCAGAACAGAACGTTATTAGTACAAGGTTTATCACCCTCCATTTTGAGTTGTAATTCATGCAAACTACTTGAAGCACTAAGTCTCTGGTCTGGTGTTTCCATCTGGACAAACTTACTAGTTGCTATCACCACCAGACACTCTTGAAGATTCTGGCAAACGATTGTGACTTGTGCCGCTCTGTCTAGCAGAGTCAGAGCCTACTCCTTGTTCAGAAGCAGAGTCCTCCATATGAGTTGCATGCTTTAGTGTTATCCCAGCCACCTTCTTCTTTTTGCATTGAGGTATTTGTTGTGGAAGTTTGCCTTCCTTTTTTACTATTAAGTCAGAGGAGCGTTGTGAGTACTTCTTCAGTTTCATGTACTCTTCCGACTTTTGTGCTCTGACTGTCCTCCTCTCTCGATGACTTCTAAAAGGAACGAAAAGAATGTGTATCAGTATACTGATAACTATCATTCAGTATAATTGTTTCAAGGTTATGCAGGTTATAGCGTTTTTCAAAGGACTCCTGTGGAGGAGATCCATCCTGTGGTTTCGTTTTTTTCTTTATTTTTTTATCATCCCAGCCTTTTTTAGAAGAATCTGGTGCCTTTTTTGAGTTATCCTTTTCTGATTTACTCTTCAGTTGGGGTTTATTAGGTCTGGATCCCAAATTATCTTGACCTATGGAAGTATAGGTTTCAGCAATACTTTTCAGTAGTTCTTGCTCCTGATCCACCACCGTAACTTGTGCGAAACACTGGCCCACCACCAGTGCTGCTGCTTCCCCTTTAATATTACATGAAATAATTGAGACTACTCCATCCCTGCCATGATTAAACCCCTCTGACAGACTAAGAACCATCGGAGGATAACCTCTAATTCTGCCCACCTATTTTAGATGGGCAGATTTAGAGGTCAGTTTTTCCTGCCCATCACTACCAGAAAAACCCTAGCAGTAAAGGGCAGTGAAAATTGCTAAATGCTCCCCTTCCCACTTCAGGATTTTCTTTTTGAAAATAATAAAAAAAATAAGTTTGATGTTGACCGAGCTGTGCACCAATTTTAAACAGCTTTCCCAGGAGCCGCTGTCACAGCGGTTCCTGCCAATGCTTGTGAAATGACCACCAGCATGGAACTCATTTCAAAATCTCATGGGCGGAGTAGTCTCGGCCTGGCTGATGTCCTCCACTTAGGCAATGGAGATTACTTTGTCCGCCAAAACATATATCAGGCCCTAAAAGTGCTCCTTGTCAGACATATCTCTGAATGTAAATATCCCTGGCTGTCATCTTTGATTTAGATCTCTCATTTGGTCATTTCATGCATTTGAACCTTAACTATGATTGTCAACTTCCCAATTCCTGCTGCAATCACAGCGCCTTGAAGTAACGACAAAGTGACATTGTAGTGATTTAGAAAAACAATAAATAAAAACATAATTATATTGTAGAAAAACAAACCAGAAGAAATATTTAACAGACTTTTTGGACACGTCTGAAACATTTGCATAAAGACTCCAGCAAAGTCAATGTGCCACACCACTGTTTTGCTTTGAAGCTCATGTGACCACATAGTTGACTGCATTTGTAGAGCAGTGTCGTGAGGTTATTTAGGCCCTAGGCACAAGCACGTCCATTTGACATATTCACGTTTTAAAGTTGACATCTTTTTAAATGATGGTTTATGACACCTTTTTGCTTGTGCGCGCGCATGAGAGAGTGTACTCAGAAATGGTTTGCTTACAGTCACATTTCTTAGTAGGCACATTACCATCCCTTAGAATATTCTGTACAAGGTCTAAGTACACTGCGCAAAATGTTGTTGTCTGTTCGGCAACAGCTCTGGGTGAGTAGAATCAACAAAGACAGCTGAACCAGAATAGGTCCAGTGTATTACATAAACTGCACTGAGCCTTAGCTTAGACAGAGGAGCATTTCGATGGGCTGTCCAGGTTGCCCCATGCCTGAATTCTGGCCCAGCTGAATCCCGTCACTATCCTTAGATGGACGGTGACCTGTTGTACATCAAGACTGGCTGCCAGATGACACGCACCCATAGGTAAAATGAAATTAAATGAAGTATTTATATAGCGCTAAATGTACCCAAGGGTGTCTAGGCGCTGCTTCAGACTAGTAGATTTTAGAATGTCACCTAAGGATCACCAATTAAAAAAGTCATGTTTTCAGTCCTTTCCTGAATTTAAGCAGATTGGTTTCTCTTTTCAGTGCGGTGGGCAAGGAATTCCAGAGTCTGGTAGTGGTATGGGTGAAGCTTTTGCCTCCCCATTATACTTTTCGCACTCTGGGAATGATCAGATTTTCACAATCCGAGGACCTAAGTGGTCTGACCGGTATGTAAGGTATGAAGTATTGAGACAATTGCAATGGACCGAGACCATGTAGAGCTTTAAATGCTATGCATAGGGCCTTAAACTGAATACGCTTTGCGATTTGCAGCCAGTGCATCTGTAAGAGAGTCTTAGAGACCGAAATATAGCATGAGAGCCCTAACGGGACTTCCACTGCTGCATTCTGTGCTGTCTGGGGTTTATAAATGCTGCGTTTACTTGCGCTGGTGAATAGTGAATTGCAGTAGTCAAGTCTAGATGCAATAAGTTCAGTGACCACTGTTTTCCTCAACTCAAAAGGGATGAAAGGAAGCTCCTTCTTCAGTACTTTAAGAATGAAAAAGCATGTCGAAGTAATGTGTTTAATCTGGGTTTCAAATGATAGATTAGTATCAAAGAAAACACCAAGATTTTTCACTTTGTATGAGGGGACCGGTAAAGGACCTGTTAGATCGGGCCATCAACTGTCTCTCCATACTGAAGATGAGTTCCCAAAGAGAAGGACTTCAGTCTTTGATTAATTTAATTTAAGACAGTTGTCTTGCATCCAGATTCCTATATGACCCATAAAGTCTTGTAATCGGGCTGCGGTTTTAGCAGGTGCACTGTTGATTGACACAATTATCTGACTGTCATCCACATATGACACAAGGGTGAAGCTATAACTTTGGATTCATTTGGCCTGAGGAATGACATACGGATTAAATATGGTGGGGCTCAAAGATGAGCCCTGGGGAGCTCCACAGGGAAGAGAGAAGGGGGAGGAGACAAACTCTCCAAGTGCCACCACGTGAGAACGATCTGACAGAAGCAGCTTAGCAGGGAGAGCACTTTGTCTCTGATCCCCAACGATGATAAACGGTCAACCAGTGCATCGTGGTTGACCATATCAAAAGTCGCTGACAGATCTAGTAGGATCAGGGCTGCGGTCCCACCACAGTCTAGAGTTTATCTAAGCTCTTCAGTGGCTGTAATCAGGGCCAGTTCGGTGCTATGATGGACCGAAATCCATATTCTGAGGGATTAAGAATACAATTTTCGGGGCGTGGCTAAGCGCTGAAGGAGATGGCGGCGCCGGCGTAGGGGTTCCGTCCGCGCCAGGATTCAGCGGCGGTTCGCGCTCACCTAACAAACCGTGAAAGGTAGCGTCCAGCGTCTGAAGATGTCAGGCATGCTTTAAGCCCTCTTTCTGCACCTCGGCGGACCTCCTCTGTCTTTTTTGCCCGTTTTTCTTCCCGGTCGCGGCTCTGATTCGGCCGCGACCGCCATTTTGGATTTCCTCCCTCAGATCTTCCTCAGTAGCGCGTTTTACCGTGCTTTGTGTCTCTAGTTGCTGTATGGGTCCTATGCTACTCCCAGCACTACTGGCATCAAGGCTGCTGCAGAACAGCTTTTCTTCACCACCTATGAGGCTGCTTTATGGACTTAATTTACATCCTCTGCCCTTCTCAACTTTGGCAGCCATTTTGAGTGCTCATTTTTGTCTCCTGGTTCTGTGGTATTCAAGCTCCTCTGATTTGGCAGTAATTTTTTCCTTTTTTCTTTTTTTTTTTTTAATATTATCAACTGCTTGCTTCCCTTTATTTTCTGCGCTCACCGGAACCTGCAAAATACTTGATTTGGTCTTCAATTTGGTAGGGCGAATCTGCACTTCTTAGATGCTTTGATGTCTGAAAGCTGCGGCAAGTTTCAAAAGCGCAACTATATTAAAAATTCTAAGCTCTTCACGGAATTGGCTCATTTAGAAGCGTCTCAGTCTTCTTCGGCCAGTGAGACGACGTCGAATATGGATTCCTCTTCACAGTCTTCAGTAAAAACGACACCTAAAAGGTTAAAAAAGGATCCACCTTCGCCTCCTAAATCTGCTTCGACCATTTCAATGGAGTTGCTCCTCGAAGAGATACGGGCCTTACGTCCTTTTATGGAGGAAACCAATGCTAAGCTGCAGGTTCTCACTGACAATTGGGCTGTGATGGATGTAAGAATGACCTCGGTGGAACGTGATGTCTCCTCTCTTCAAGATTCTGCAGCCAAGGTCACCCACTTGCATACGCAGATCTCTTCTCTCCAGAAACAGGTGGAGGACTTGGAAAACCAAAATAGACGCAATAATCTTCGCCTTTACGGCCTGGTGGAGGGCTGTGAGGGGTATGATCCCATCACTTTCTTCAAGTCTTTTCTTCCCAAGCTTCTGCACTTACCTGAGGATACCCCACTCAATATCCAGCATGCCCACAGGCTTGGTCGAGCATCTTCATCTCTCTCCACACCAGCGAAGCCCAGAGGTGTAATAATGTATTTCCTGGAATACACAGATCTACTGAAAGTTCTTTCTGCGGCCAGAGCTTCTCCTCGCCTGACATGGTCGGGTTCCACCTTGTTCTTTGCGCAAGATTACGCCAGAGCCACGGCGAATCGTCGTAAGGCCTTTTTGGACATGAGACCTGAGCTTCGCTCTATCGGTGCTAGATATGGCCTTTTCCATCCTTGTTTATTCAAAGTCACTTACAACAATAAGACTACGACATACGAGGAGCCTACACGCCTCCGAAGTTTCCTGAATTCCTGCGGCCAGTCTGAGATGGAGTTTTTTGGTCCTTCTTCCTCTTCTCGTCCACCATGACTCTTCCTGAAGCTTTATTATACTGCTCTTGTTTTTCTTGTCTGCAGTTTCTTTTTGTTCGATTGCTCTTAAGCATATAAGTTCTCATGATGAATGCATTTTTTCTATTGTAGTATCTGTTATTGACGTTGAGATTCCTTAGTTTGCTCTATTTACTGCATGTTTTTTGTCCTTGTGGTCCGCCGTTGCCTAACTACGCTACCTTTCTTCCCCTATAGATCATTGTAGTGCGTTTCGTCCTGTTTCTCTGGTGGGGCGTCCCAGTGACCCCGAGTGTCCTGCCTTCTTCAGTTGGCCCTACCTCCCTCCTCTTACCTCCACGTACGTCCTTGCTTATCCCTGATCCTGATGTTATCTTCCTTGAGTCATCCCTTGTAAGTATCCCTTATTCCTTTATTGATATGTTTGTTCTTGTTTTGTTTCTCCCTACTTTGTTCTTTTTCTTAATTTTTTCAGGTTTATTGGTGTCAATATCTTTTATGTGCTTACTCTCTGCTCCCCTCTTTTTCTCCTTCCTCATCCTTAATGTTCATTGGCTCTCTTGGTCATGTCTCTCTCTCTTCACATATTTTACCACCCTGCTACATCATTTCTCCCATGACCCATATCCACGTTCCTCTCCCTTTGATATACCTCTTTTGTGTCTCATTTATTTACTGGTTCTTACACGCATTTTCTTTCTGCTGTTTCATTTTGCCTTACTTATCAACACTTCTGGACTCCATTTCATTTCTTTTCCGTTCTCAGCAACACCTTGGCCCTTTTTTATCCTTATGTTATCCCTTATTCTCCCTGTATTCTTCTTTCTCTTGTACATTTCATTTCTCTATTCTTACTCATTTCTTTCTTTCTTTTGCGTCCCTATTTTTTACGAGGCTGTTTTTCAATGGTTTAGTTTTTCCGTGCACTACTCCCTCAATAACTCCTAATGTCTGTGCGTATTGTTTCTTGGAACGTTAAAGGTCTTCACTCTCCTATTAAGAGGCAAAAAATTCTTTCTCATTTAGCTAAATTGAATGTCGACATTGCCTTCTTACAAGAGACTCATTTATCTGATATTGAAGCTTCTAAGCTTAAAAGGGGATGGGTAGGTGTTGTGTTCTCTGCTCCTGGTGACGGTGAAAGAAATGGTGTGGCTGTGTTAATTCGTAAAACTTTCCCTCACTTGCTCTTGACTTCTGAGTCAGACCCCGAAGGCAGATGGTTGTTTGTCAAACTTTCGTCGAAGGGCATCCCCATCTCCCTTTTCAATATTTATGCACCTACCGGTGGCGACCCTGCCTTCTGGCGCACAACGGCTTCTCGTATTTCTGAATACGTTGATGTCAATTTTATCATGGCAGGACATTGCAACTTACCCCTTGATCCATTTTTAGATCGACATTCCAAAGTATCTTATGTCCCTAATAAGTCTCAGAAAATGTTTGCTCAAGCAATATCCCAGCACAAACTCATTGATGCCTGGCGTCTGTGTAACCCTACTGCTAAAAAGTTTACCTTCTACTCCTCATCCCACAAATCACGGTCCCGCATTGATTACATCTTCCTCTCCCATCATATTTCTCAGTCCCTTACTTACGCCGACATTGGTCCCATACTGTTTTCTGATCATGCCCCTGTTTTGATTAACATTGATATCCTACCCAAGTCCACTGGGCCAAAAAGGTGGCGTTTCAACAACACGCTACTTCTTGATCCCAAATTCACCTCCTCCTTTGTTGATTTCACTAGAGAATTTTTCGCCACCAACGATACCCCCACTCTGCCTCAGCATGTCATTTGGGACGCTTTTAAGGCTGCAGCCAGGGGTTTTATCATTGATTATGTAGCCAGAAGACGTAAGTCTGCCCGCAAACGCATGTGTGATCTTCTCCTCACGATTAAAAAACTGGAACATTCTTTCCACACTTCTCATTCGCAGGAAAGTTTGACTACTCTTATCAAGGCTAAGATGCAATTTAACAAACAATCCACTGATGATGCTTCGTTATATTTGTTGAAGTCCAGTTCAAAATTTTATGGGGGAAAGAACAAAGCAGGGAAGATTTTAGCCAACTATCTAAAAGTTAAGCAACATAAATTGAATATTGAGTCTGTCTATGATATTAATTCTGTTTTAAAGCGTACAGATGTGGATATGTTAGAGGAATTCTCTCAGTTTTATTCCAAGCTATACTCTTCCGAAACTCACCCTACTACCCAATCTCTCGCTACCTTTTTCTCCAGCATTAAAACACCTTCCAATTTTCCTGTTGACTTATCCACTCTTGAATTGCCCTTCTCCATTTCCGAATTACACAATGCACTTCAATCCCTCAAGAAGGATAAAGCCCCGGGTCCAGATGGATTCACAGTCGAATTTTACCTGCACTTTTCTAAATTACTATTACCCAGACTGCACTCTCTTATTGATTCTTTCATCCTTAGTGGCACTTCCTCAGGCACTTTCTCAGACACCCATATATGCATTATACCCAAAGAAGGCAAAGATACCCAATATTGCAAGAACTATAGACCAATTTCTTTGGTCAATATTGACTACAAGTTGTTTGCTAAGTCCCTTGCCATACGATTAGATCCCTTTCTTCCTGAGTTGCTGGGTCCGGAACAATCTGGTTTTGTCAAGGGCCGTTTCATCACAGACAATACTAGACTTTTGTTTAATGTCCTGTCTAGATCCTCACGGTTCCAGGACTCGCTAGCGGCAATTGCTTTAGACGCCGAAAAAGCGTTTGATAGGGTAGAGTGGACTTTCCTTTTTTCCGCCCTCAGGTGGTTTGGATTTGGTCCTAATTTTATCTCCTTTGTTTCTCTTTTGTACTCCAGCCCCAGAGCGGCAGTCTGTGCTAATAGCCTAATTTCCTCTTTTTTTAGTTTAGGCAGAGGGGTTCGTCAAGGCTGTCCTCTTTCCCCTTTTCTTTTTAATTTGGCTTTAGAACCCTTCCTTTCAAAGCTCCGCCAAAATCCTAATTTGCATGGCTTCCAAATCTCACAGACCAACATTAAACTTGCTGCTTACGCGGATGATATCATACTCTTTATGTCCAACCCCGTCATATCTATCCCCACATTTCTATCTGAAGTTCATGAGTACTCCCAAATTTCTGGTTATAAGTTGAATAATGACAAATGTGAAATCTTGCCCCTCACTAAATTTACCTTCAAACCTGATTTTGCTGCATCCAATTTCACTTGGAGTCCCTCCCATATCAAATACCTTGGTTTGTACGTAACCCCCTCTCTCCCTGACACTGTCTCGTTGTGCCTTAATAAATGCACACAGAAGTTATCTGATCTTACCTCCAGATGGCACCCACTTTACCTTTCATGGTGGGGTCGCCTTGACACGATTAAAATGATGCTTTCCCCAATAATTCTATATACGATCTCCAATATTCCGATGCCTATTCCATCTACATTTTTTAAGAAAATCAATACTGTTCTTTCCTCTTTCCTCTGGTTCAGCAAAAAAGCGCGCATGTCCTTATGTAGACTCCGTCTTCCCAAATCAGAGGGTGGGGTCAACTTTCCAGATTTCCCCACTTACCATAAAGCGTTCCTTTTGCGACAAGCCTCCCTTTGGTTGAGAGATCCTGCTGAACCCTCCCCCTTATGGCTTGTCATTGAACGTCTTTCTCTGTCCCCCTTTACCTTTGCTGAGTATCTCTCGTTTTCTCGTAAGCCCCAGGCTATTATCACTCCCATACATAAGTTTACTACCAAACTTCTTCTTTCCACCTCCCCAAGCCCTCCTTCTTCTGTTGCTGAATTTCTCAATTCCACCATTTGGTATAATAATAGCATCCTCATCAACCAGAAACCCTTTTATTGGAAGTCCTGGAGGCAGAAAGGCGCGATTTGGGTATCCCATCTTTTTTCTGGCTCCGATTTCTTGCCCTTTCCTGTTCTTAGCCAAAAGTTTGATCTCCCTCACTTTTTTACCCGTAAATATCTTACACTCATAAACGCAGTCATGTCCACTTACACCCAATTATCTAGGTCTCCCACTCATTCTGACCTTCCCAGCCCTACTCTCCACCTCCACTCCTTGTTACGTACTTCTCCCACTGCTTCCTCAATTTACCATTCACTTCGCAAAACCCCTGCACCTAGGCCCAAATCCAAAGTAGAGGAATTGTGGTAGTCTGATTTTGACACCTCCTGGCCCACTTCTCTTTGGGATGGGTTGTGGACCAAACTCCGTAAGTCGTCTAGGGCTGCCTCTCTCACACAAACCCTCTTTTTTGTCTATAATAGACTTCTCCTCTCACCTTACATGCTGAATAAGAGGTTTCCTCTAACACCAGATCTTTGTTGGTCTTGCTCCGAGCCTAAAGCTTCTCTTTTTCACATGCTCTTTTCTTGTACTGCTACAGATGACTTTTGGAAGCAAGTCTGGGCCCAAATAAATGCAATATTTCATACTGCATTCCTTTTCTCTTTTGTTAATATCTGTTTAGGCAGTCTTTCCCCCTGTTGGACAGACATTGATTTTAATATACAAATTGTTGACTTATTATTAGCTGTCGCATTCCAGCAAATTACTGTTAATTGGAAAAATGTTGCTAATATCTCTTTTAGAGCTTGGTGGTACAATGTATGTCATAATCACAGGCTGGACACTGCCTTCGTTTACCCCCTAAGTCTGGCCAAAAAGCGACAAGATCTTTGGCTTCCTGTAACCCTGTACCTTGATACTTGCGCCAAATGCTCGCATCATTTGCCTCCCTCTCAGCAGGAGGTCTCTAAACCTCCTTGACTGACCTTTTTGTTCCCTTACATTCTCTTTTCTTTTTTTTTTTTTCTTCTTTTTCTTTTATAATTCATTTATTGTACATTGCCTCCAATATTGCTTCTGTTATTCAGCCTCAATTATCTGCTGTTTTTCATTTTCATGTTTACTTCCATAGTCATGCTCTATTATATAGCTCATATTGCTGTCATGTTTTAGGTTTTCTTCTGTATTGACACCTTACTTGTTCTAATAAAATCTTTTGAACTGAAAAAGAATACAATTTTCAGCGAAGAAGGTGTAAAGTTCTAGTTGATAATCCTTTCAATTATTTTTTTAGGGAAAGGCAATCAGGAGATTGGCCTATAGTTCAGGGGATCATTAGCATCTAAATTAGATTTCTTTAAAAGTGGTAATATAGATGCTTTTTTCCATTCGATAGAGAAATACCCTGAAGTAATCATAAGATCAAATATAGGCAAGAGGGATGTTGCAACGATCTCTGGGGCTAAGTGAAGAATTTTCTGTGGACATGGGTCCATGGGGGATCCTGACTTGACTATTGAGATTGTTTTCATAATCTGATCCAATGATAAAATAGAAAGGGATGAAAGGGTCGGCATTATCGGACTTACTAGTGTGAATTTTAAAGGAGATCTATGGCTGGGATGAAGAGAAGACTGGACCGAATGAATATCCCGGGGCAACAAGACATTGTAAACCAGTTTGACCTTTTGCTGAAAAGAGACCGCTAGGAAGTCACAGAAATGTTGGCGCGCTTTGTGATCTTAAGGATCTGGAAGCTTTGAGAGTTTTTTGCTGGTGGAAAATACTTTTGGACAGCCATTAGTTGCTTCAATTTCTTCTTTGAAGTAGGGTGTATTTTCCTTCAAGATCAGATTTTTATAGACTTGAATGGCTAATCTATAATCTGTTTTTGTCTGAGGGTAGTTATCTAATCTCCATTTTCTTTCCAGCCTATGGCAGATTTGTTTTTGAGCTCTCAGTGAGTCGTTAAACCAGGGCTCTGATGGCGATTGCCAAGAGTGGCGACGATTGGCCGATGGGGCCAGCTGCTGGGCTGCAGGATTAATCCAGGAGTAATAGTTCTTCACAGCAAGGGATAAATCAAAAGGCGTTTTTTGTAAGGATTGGGTGAGCACATCGTTAAGTTGCACAGCCTCTACCTTGTACCATGGTCATGAAGTGGTGACCTTATTTGGGGGTTTTACAGACAGCTTGAGAGGCAGAAAGATTTCAAATAAGATCGCACTGTGATCAGACCAGATTAAGGGAAGTGATCTTGTCCATTCTAAATTTGGATGATCCGAAAATATGCCATCCAGGCAATGCCCTGCTGAGTGAGTAGACCCTTTAACCAATTGTCTGAGTCTTACGCTGCCCATTTTGCCAAGGAGGGCTTCAGTTTCACAGTCAGAGATATTTTCCAAATGGAAATTGAAGTCTTCTAGTCTATAAAAATTGTACTCACATGCTTTAGATTCTAGTAGTTGGATTTGGTTCTTGGGAGAGCTCTAGAGTAATATACCATTGAAGGTGTTTTGACTGTCTTGTTCAATTTTAAAAGCCGCAGTCTCCCATTCTAAGTTGTCTGTAAGCGGCTTGAACAATAGCTTATACCGAGTTCTAATGATTATGGCTATGCCTCCCCCCTTTTGCCTAGTCTATCTTTTCTAAATCTTTTGAAGCCTTCAGGGAGAGCCTGAAGTATGTCTGGATCCGAGGAGGCATCCGCCCATGTTTCCGTGACAAAAGCCAGATTTATTTGATGGCCTTCAATGAAGTCACGGAAGACTAAGGCATTTTTAGAAAGGGATCTCGCGTTAATGAGAACGCAGGAGATCTTCTAATCTCTGGGGATGTCATGGTGGACTCAAGGCGTCTAGCGTAAGGCAAAGTCGGAAAGTGAAAGATGAGGTCGCATTGTGTACAGTGTAACAAGCCCTTTTGCAGCTGGGGATCATAGCATGCTCAAGAACATACATTACCTTTGGGTCTGAGTTGTAGCAGCATTTCTCTAGTATAATGGAGCCTGGTCGTATAAGGGGGGGTCTGGGCCCTAACCGGCATAGTGGCTGGCGCTGGGCGTGGACGGCACAGACGGGCTTGGCTTTGGCATGCCTTTGACACGCCAGCGGCGCGGACGAGCTAGAGATCCGGCTTTGTAGTCCGGCCTCTGGGGGTGGGATTGGGAGCCTGAGGAGGCGTGGCCACAGGTACTAAAGCGCGAGGGCAGAAGAAGGATGAAGGTCAGGCTAAATAAAAACAAAACGGGGGTCCAGCTACCTCGGCTGCACTTACAAGCTCCCTTGTGAGTCGCAGCTACTATAAAGAAAAATAAAATTAAAATAATAGGGAGAAAGGCGAAAACATAAAACGATTAAAAAACATCTTACCAGAATGGCAGTAAAGATCCAGAGCCAGGCAACTCCAGGGAAACTAATACTTACAAAGAAAGCAATTTAAAAAGTGCTGCTAATGCACTAGATTGAGGAAAATAGGAGCAGCCACCAGCCTCTACAAGATGGCAGCTAAAGTCGGGAGCCAGGCACCTTCCAAGCATACTAGTGCTGCAAGGAAAAGAAACTGACACTCAGTTATTGGTGTCCACGTAGGGAGTTAGACTACTCTAAGGCATTTTGGCAGACCCGTACACCCTATGTTTACTAGGATACTAAACGCTAGGTATGACTATAGTTATATGTATTCATATAATGAAGACAACAGCATAATGGTTGAATTGTTCATCTTCTTCACCATTCTTGTAATTCTGGTTTGTTTCTTTCTATTAATCATTGCAGTGCACACATTTTACACAGAAGTCCAATTGCTTCAATAAATATTTGAAATGTCTATTTATGTACTTTTTTGTGTCTCCCTTTGGGCAAGCATGAGTTAACAGTGAATGGGTAGATCTGTATCCACATTTTACTTGGGGGAATTAGGGTTAGCATGTTACAAGTTTGCAGACACCATTCAGTATCTTGTAAAGTTTAGAGGTCCAGTTGGCGCACTGTGAGCTAGCCAGGAACCAGGTCATCATATTCGAATGGTATGCTCGGACACAGCCCCACATAGTTTTGATGCTTATGTTGCCCATACGCATAGTCTTACTTAAATTGTAGGAGCCATATGACATGGCACCACCAACATTCTAGTTTGGGTATTTATTTAATTGGTCTCCCAAGTAGTTTTCTTAAGTGTGCCAAAAGACCCTATTCATCAATTTACCAGAGATGTCTTTGGTGCTAGGGTAAAAAGTCCTCACCTAAATAGAGAACCCCTATTTTTGACTGTAGGTTGTTCAAGCTTTAACCTTTCAACGATAACCCCATTGTAGTTACCTTCTCTGAATTTTGTAAAGTAAAATGGCTAATGCAGACCAAGTGAACATACTACTAAACTGCAGACATGTAGCTACACAAATGGTGCACCAACATGGGCTCGCCCTGAGGGGTGGGGTTGTTACCTTCATGGTGGAGGCTCACGAAGCGTCCAGAACAGAGGTATTCTATTCATGGGTAACATTTCCGGCAGTAAATACACAATCAAGACATTTTCACAATTATACCATAGCTGCAGATCCCAACAACTACACAGACTATAAAGTGCTAGAAATACCATTAACATTCCAGGAACACACAAATAGGTTCCGAGGCACCCTCCCACATGCAAAAGACAACGCTAGACTGGGTCCCCTCAGCAATGAAGGCACAACATGGCCAATCTTAGCTGGTTACACACCTTACCCGGTCATAGCAAACGTTACAGCACCAGAGCTAGGCACACTATACACAAGTCTAGCTAGCTTATACAGATGTATGACACAATACATTATGGAAACAATGACAATAAACCCAGTGAGAAATGCCCAAGCTGCACAACCATATTTAGCAATGCCAGTAATTAGTCCAGTATCTATTAATTCAATAATGGGAAAAGTACCCACCAGACGGGAAGACATTCTGCCCTGAATTGCACAAAATATAAATCAACTTAAAGCAGCATTTCCCCATATGGGTCCTACATATAAACTTTGAATTCTCACAATGTGCGTACCATTAGGAATAGTTCCCCTGGGGGAAGACTATGCCACTTGGCGCACAGTATTTGCTGCGCTCTATACCATAACACATAGAACACCATCCATTGCTGTTTTGCCAGGAGTGCTAAAACAGACCCAAAATAAATATGGGGCAGCTCCTGCCCTGGACTTGGTGATGAAACTCATTGGCAATTATGTCTCTGCTGTGATTAAACCTAAGGTCTGCCCACATTTTAATTGGGCGGGTGGACCATTACCTTCTCTGTAAGCATACTCTGTATCAATGGAGTATGCTTACCACCAGCAATTAAATCAGGCCTTTGTTAGGTTAATCCAGTAGAAAAGATTTGGACATGGTCCACTCGGACATAAAGGGCCAGATTTAGAGTTTGGTGGGTGGCATACTCTGTCACATGTGTGATGGATATCCCATTCACCCTATTAAAAGTCTATTATATGTCATGGCAGTTATACTATGGTGAACTGGATATCCATCACATTTGTGATTTTCTCATGCCAAATATCCCAGTCAAATATGTGCTCTGCACTTAGACAAAGTGTTTCTGCTGTTCTGCACCCAAATTAACCCTATTCTGCTGTGCCTGGTAAACAAGAAACCATCTATAGTATTTTGCTACAATGCATCCTTTACAATAAAAACGTATGTATGTGTTTTCTATGTAGTTGACCATGTCTGCTAATGAAGTAAAGTCCTTAAGTCCGACTCCATTTTTTTAGCAGCTCTGACTCCATCTTGAGCACTTTCCCGTTTTATGCAGAATCATTGTCATGTAAGACATTGACGCAGATGTAGTCTGGCTTGATCTTTCTAAGAACTGTGACAGTGTCAAGTCACTCGGCTAATCACCATGTGTAGGTCAAATAAGAACAAATACAGACATATAGCCAAAATAGTGTAGTCTGACTTGACGTATTTTCAGCTTATATATTCATATGGAAACGTCTAGGACGTAGAACTTGATCCACATCATTTATGTCAGACATTCCTAAACATACGTCAGAAATTACAATCTCTGATAAGATTTACTATGTAAAAGCTGTAGCTTGACCACTTGTCAGAAGTGGTCCTTCACCAAAATTATCTCACGAGATTCTGCCAGACATGGTCCCACATACTCCCAGCACACTTCGAAGATGCTGCATCTTGCCTGATGCTGATAAAGCTGAGTCCCGGAGGAAGGTTGCTACCACAGCGCATGTTTGTCCTTCACAAGGAACAGAGCCTTCACACCTCTATTGAAAACAACAGCTCTTCCTGTAAAAATGTTATTAAGTCTGTTGCTTCTCTCTAAGAAACTCTAGATTGTAAGTTACTCGACTTTCCATACTCTCCTAATGTAGAGCATGGAAGTAGGTTTTAGGGTGTTAGGTTTTAGCCATGTTAGAAATGTACATTTTATTCTTGTTTTTCACAACAGCCCTTCTTGCTGGAGCTGTTTTAGATGTGCTGAGAAACACGTTCGCCCTGTTGTAATACATGCTTTTAGTTAAAAGTGTATATTCTTCTTAGTGCAGTGTGTATGTGATATTGTGAATAATGGAATAGGTTTGTTTCTGTTATCATGGGGTCCTCGATCCTGTGGCTCCGATTGTTAGCAAGCCAAAAGCAATACATCTACTTCAACTATGTATTGGGTACAGTTTTGCGGGGCTACAATAACTGGTCTTTCACATTAAGCTTTGGGGCACTGAACTGAGTTGATCTGTGTCACCCATGGGTGGGAAAGCAAACCTTGTAGAACTACACCAAAGTCATAGTTTACGGAACAGTATCTCTTCTTTGTAATAGTGAACATGGGTGATTTCTGTCTAGTGCATGCCAACCTCATATTTGTGCTTATAACAGGCAGTCTTTTGATCTCTGAAAGTACTATTGTCACAGTGAACCCACTAGAAGACACAACATACCTATCTGAATTATTTAAATGCATAGTACCAGGCTAGTGTTTTCCTGAAGGTCATATCAAGATCATTGCACTATGTTGCATAGATGTGACATCGGACCAGAGCACAATAAAACACATCAAACTTGAACAAAGTAATGAGTGTATACCATAACACCTTCACGGTAAGTAATAATTGTCCTCTCTCCTTTCTTCTTTATACTGAATGCTAGCATCTGATCACCAAAGCGACCTGCAATCATGCACTGGTGGGTTCCACCCTACCAAGGAGAGAAGAACCTTCTTTTCATTGCACAATACTGATTAGCATACAGTGAGACTCTAGTCTGGCACACTGGTGCTATTTTACACTTAAGGCTATGGCAGACGGAAGCATGCAGGTATGTGCCACAATATCTTTTCATCTTTGCGTTCCAATACTGGGAGCTTTCTTGGAAACTTCAGCTTCCCTGACAACAACCAGTGATAATACTAATAGGTCTGGTGTTCGCTGCCGGCCTTTTAGCTTTGCCAATGCTTATTTTGCCTTGATGTTTTGCAGAACTGTATTGATGGGAAAGCTAACGTGTACTCATGAATTTTAAAAAGCACATTGGCTATAAAACAAATTATATTTAGGTTTAAAAAAACACACTTTGCCATAGTAGTCCCTGAAAATTAAGGGAACTTTTTTATGTGGATTCTACTAAATGCATTGGCGCTGTAACAAGTTTCAGAGTGGGGGTGCTGCCATTAGTGTTACATCACTGAAGTCATAGGGATTGTGAAAAATCCAAGCGTCATTCAGAAAAAACAAGTTTAGCAAATGTGTCACACCCATCCAGCAGAGGAGTTGTATGGGCGTGGTTTGTCGCCGGTGGTGGATTTTGGTCCACTGGTGTGGTAGTGCTCTGTCAATCACAGACAGTACATTTTCCGTTGAAATGGCCACTAAGGTTGCATAGACTGGCAGTTTTACTGGGAAAACTATATAGCACACAAACGATAACGTGTGTTAATTGAGTTTCAGCGAATATTTATCATTTCTGCATCACCAAGTAAGGTCTTATGATTTGTTTGCCTTATTCACACTTCAGGATTACAAAAAAGTGCTTCTTTTGTGCTTTCCTAATTTTAAATATGTGTATAGTTCATTTAGCAATATTTAAATGTTGTTGTTGTGTTAGGAAAAACTTTCATCCTACAGGTTTTCAATTAGTTTCTTGTACCCCAGCAGGACTGGCACCCAGATCACTTTTATAAAATCCTCTCACTTTGCAGTCAGAGAAATAAAAGTACAATCCAGTTTCCCAATAAGCAGCAATTTGATAGAAGACATAACCTGACATTTGACCTACCTTTGTCTTTGAAGGCGCAGCAAATGTGACAAGATAAACACAACATTAAAAGGCATCTTAACTGCTACTTCACCCTCTGAACGCCAGCATGATTATTTCTGGGGGTGCTGCCGCACCCCCAGCACCCCTTCTTCCTGAGCCTAAATTTCAATGAAGAATTTATACTTTTGTGAAATGGCTGCATAATTGTGGAGGGGTCCTATTCTGCATTCATGACCAGCACAGACAACAGTCACTATTATCTGTTTTGAAAGTGAAACTCGTATTTAAGGCTATAGCTTTATGTTTATTTAATGTGTAACGTTTCTAAAAGCTAATTTCTATCTATTCTTTAAAATGTGGGAGTGAGAAAGGATCACTAGTAATAACAAACTGAAACTTTCACTTTAAGAATCACAACATTACTTAAACACTGTCACGAACGACCTTACAAATTGTTATATATATATTTTATTTTTTTACTTTCTGCCAGTCTACCTCTGTGTCCACCCACGGGCTCACGATGCACGCTCTGTAGATCAATGCAATGCTTTTTGAGGCCCTGCAGACAGGCATATGTAGCAGGTATGAAAAACAGGTATTTGTCAAAAGCACAGTTATGACTAATTAAGGAGTGTATGAAACACTAAAGGTTAGGTGTGGTACGTCACAGAAGTGCTCATTCCAAAGATGGACCACCCAGCGTGAACGCCAGCTCTTCTGCATTATTTGTGCGGTGATGAAAAGTTGCCGCATCTGCCTGGCGTTGTGATTAGTGGTTTTGTCTCTGGAGGCTGGCGTGTTTATTCCCTCTTGTTACCTGGAGTTAGCTTTGGATTCCCGGCTTCAGATCCCGAGATCCCTCGGCTCTGGTGTGCCCAGACAGCATCCCTCCTCCTCTGCCGCTCACCCGGATCCCAGGGAAGGGCAGATTAGACCCCTGATAGTTTGATAAACATTGGCCCGAGCACTGTTTATGGCGCTCCTGATAATTACACACCACCTCCGTTCCATTCCTCTGCTCCACACCGTGGAAGAATGCCATCTGGATGCAATATTAGGGAAGATGTGTGATTGCTTTACCTTCTAGCTGCTGTATAGGAGCTGAGGAACTAACAAAACTAACACGCTGAGCTGGTGGTCCTGGTTTCTGATCTGATAAATCAACAGTGCCAAATACTGAGCCCATATCTGAGGTAATCCAAGGCCTTCATGTTTGCAGGGCTGTGCATGGCTCCCAGGCAAGCATAATTATCTATACTTAGTCATTCACCAAGAAGGTCTATTGCTGCTTACTGACGTCACAGCACTCACTTCTTACCACCCGGCACCATACCAGACAACGGAAGTCCCTTGTTACTCTGTCCCAACATCGTGGCGAGTGATGCACATGCAAAAAACACTGGTACCAATTCACAAAAGTAATCTAAGACAAAATCCTAACTTTACAACTTTCGGTATTCACAAAGGGCATTTAGGGCCCTAACTTTACTACTCCTAAATGCCCTTTGTGCATACCGAAAGTCATAAAGTTAAGATTTTGTCTCAGGTTACTTTTGTGAATCGGGCCCACTAACTCTCAAAACAGCACAGCAGTGAAGCAGCCCAAATTGTCCCTGTGGTTTGGGGCTTCAGGGCCGGACTCGCCGTTGCGGGCTCTGCTGGACGTTTTCCTGGTGGGCCGAAAGGGTGGGGGCCGGTTTTGGACGCATGGGGTCCGATTTTGTTAATGGGGGTGATTTTGCAGCAGTGCTGCAATATCGGCCCCCAGTAATAAAAGCGGGAACGGTGCTACTCAAACCCCACCTCCCACGCTAATGGGGACTGTCGGGCAGATTGCCAGGGCTGGTTGCTGTTCACAGTCTGAATGTGCGCCTTATGCACCCTAGCACATGATAGAGCGTCATGTTATTCTGAAATTTGTAGGGGTGCATCATAACCATGGCTCATCCGCATGTAACCTTCTGTTGTATTAAAATGTGATCTTTAGAAATGCGATACTAATGAATACGCAAGAATAATGTTAGAAATTTAGTTGTATCATTTAAAGAGACAAATGTGGTGTTTTAGATGAAAATCATATTCTAAATGCTGCCCTAATTAATTAGTTCACGTGTAATGTAATGCATTAGGTTTAAACGAGCACCATATTAAAATCTGCAAGTGTAGACATGTTTATCTGTATATTGAAAGTAATGAAAATAATGCTTATAGATGCAATGTTTTTTAACGTGAGATTTGAAGTGTGTAAAGGCCTAATTGAAGGTTCACGTATTGCAATGAAAGGCCTATTCATTTCTTATGTTAGCCGAATATTGTAGGCTGAAATGTATTTTTCCCTTGGGAAGGCTCTCGTTTAGAAGTAGTCAGCAGATTTCTGTGAGTGGAAGGTTTTCTCGTTCTTAAGCTTCTGTTGCAGGTGCAAGGGCAGCGTCCTCATTAACTAAGACTAACCTTTTGTTTTAGGAGTTAAGTATGGAGGAGAAGGGTTACAAGTGTTGCTAGGAATGCTGATACGTGAAGGATGATACTTTTAGCGCTGAAGAAGCCTGGGACCCAAGGTCGTTTCAACCGTTACTGGACAAAGCTGAGTTTTGTGGAAAATCACCTAGGCGAGGTGCTCAGCCAAAGTAGGTATTCCAGAGGCGTGTTCTAATGTTTGTGAATTTTGTATTAGGGACAGTGCCCCGAGGGAAGAGTTAAGCGACGGGCCAGAGAGGCATTAGAGGGCAGAAGGATGGATCAATACTGAGAGAAAAGACTTAGAATAATGCTGTAGCTTTGGCTACTGACCCATGCAACGTGAGTGTACTTCTTAGGAAGTCTTCACGAGCTGACACATTTTCCTTGATCTTGCCTGGGAAAATGCTAAGTAGAAATGTCAACTTAGTGGTAGAGTAGGGACAGATTAACAATTTTTTTCTCTCTTTGACTAATGAAGGCTGATTTGGACATTGGAGCAGTCATTGCTTGTCTAATATTTCTAGATATTCTTATCCTTGTTATGCTTCATCGAATTCGTCAAATACGTAGGATACAGTTTGTATTAGTGCCCATGTATTTCTTTAACCTCGTTATGAGGTGCTTGTATGTTAAGTTATTTTAAGCTTTGTAATAAACCCCTTAAATTTGAATCGGGAGTCAGGGATCCTTTTCGAGTCTAAGATTATTGACCCTCATTGTTAGATTGAATGAATTGGATTTTCTCCCCTTTACACTTTTCAGCAGATAAAAAGGTCCAGTCGACCAAGGATTCTTAGGGATGGAAAGATAAGATAAGATAAGAATCCGGTGCAATCAGTTGGTAGCAGAGTAGGATGGTTATCTCTGTAGTAAGGGAAGATCTAGATTAGGGTAAGTAACTATTGAGTTCCCATAGAGCCCAAGTGATGGTGATCCAGTGGATTGTGAGCGGAGGACGACGGCGGTTGATGGAAGTCGGCGGAGAGTAACGGTGCGGCGGAAGCAGAAGTTCGTGGTAGAGTGAGTATGAACAGGGATGTGTGTCTGTTAGATTGCGGTGCTGTTTTGATTGTGTGATGTCTTGCGGAGTTGATGTGAGAGTTTAGTGATTGGGGTTTCAGACTGTGAGCGCGCATGGTCCATAAGATTTGATTTTGATATCCCGGGATAAGAGATTGTGGTGTAGAAGACACCCAGAGTTGAAATTGTCTGACCAGTGATTGTGGGAGTCATGAGACGTCGTTGACTGACCCTCCGGTGATAGGGAAACGATTGAGTGAGTGCGCGAGTAACCGACACAGGTCATGGGTTACTGTATGGGGAGCATCAGGTGTTTGGATCCTATTGATTAAGACTGTCCAGCCGTTCGTGGGCAGATAGTCTGAGGCAGTTGTCCAGTCATTTCGCGGACAGACGATTGCCAGAGTTGAGGTCGACAATTTTGTGAGACTGTCTGGTCGTTTGGTGGACAGACAGTTATTTAATTGAATGAAAGAGACGCGTGATAGTGTGAGAGACGATTTGTAAAGGAGGGGAACAGATGCGTGCGGAGGAAGAGTGACGTCAGAGGGTGCCACGCTGGGATAGGTCGGTTGGTGTGAAGCCGCGCTGGGATTGGTGGATTGACCTCAGGAAGGGAAAAAGAAAATTTTGTGCTTAAAAAGACATTGATTTCACCATGAATTGTTTTAAAGTTTTGCAAGATTTGTGTAGAGGAGACAGACAGGTGGTTACTCGGGGAGGAGAAGAGGCCCCTCCCGAGGATACCCCAGCTCATTTCATGGCTAAGAATGTGGGATTGCATACTATAATTTGGCTCGAAAATTGGCATAATATGACTGAAACAGAGGGAGAATTGGTTTTCCCACGTTATGGGACGTTCAGGTTGGAAGTATTGTACCAGTTGAAAACGGTGATGTCTTCATTGCGACCTTTGCTCAGACCGACACAATTTGAGGCATTACATGCATGGATCAGAGCAGCTCATGACAGGAAAAGAGACCTAAGTCAAGAAAGGGTGAAAAAGTCAATCAGGGCATTTCAGGATGCGCGATGGGATGCATTGGAGAAAAGATGGAGGGTGGAAACGATTGAGAGGGATAGATTATTCCCGTTGATGGTGAAGGTGGGAGGCGCTCAGAAAAAGAGTGTCGAGGAAGATGGTAGTGACACAGATGACAGCCTGTTAGATAGATTACTATTGGAAAGACCACCCCCATTCAATCCAGATTTCGAAGAAGGAAGGTCAGCACCAATAGAGGGGATTGGTGGACCGCAGAGTCAGCCTAACATGAGAGTAGTTGGGAAAATCTCAACGGGAACAGAAGAGATGAGAATGCAGACTCCAGAAAGTACAGAGACTACCGGAGTTGCAAGGGTACCGGCTGCTCTTACAGTACCGGTTACCATTGGCCCCATAGTGTCAGTATACGACCCAGACCAGATGAGAAGCGGGAGTTCAGCACAGTCAAAAACAGGAGAGAGGACTGGTGTTGGAGAGAACGGCACAGTGAGTGGAATAGTTCAGTCTCTGAGACCCATAGAATCGAGTACACCATTGCCAGCCACTTCAGATTCCTCTAGAGGACAGGTGGATGTGAGAACAACAAGACCAAGGTCTTTGGCCAATTTAAGATCAGATCTAAGAATAAGGGAACCACCTGTGAGAAGCCAGAATGACAGGATGGCAGGAGATCATGATCGTGAGAATTCAGTAAGCCGACCAGTCCTTAGAAACATAGTGGAAGAAAATCGATGCTGAGAACAGAGTAGTGAGAATGAAGAATCGAGTGGCACATCCAGTTGAGGGACCCTGAAGGTTTCTATAAGAGCAAGGATGTTAGATGTGGTGAGATTAAAAGCTGAGGTAGACGAAATAATAAGTGAGAACCTGCCTTTGGAAAGGATAGAACTTTATGAGCGAGACAAGCTGCTGTTTGTAGCACAGGATGTAACCCGAAAGGCAAAGTTAGCACATGAGAAACTGACAGATTTGGCAAAAAGGTATGAGGTGGATTTATTCAAGACAAAGACGTTACAGGGAAGTTATAGGTTGCAGTACAGTGATCAGGAATTGGAAGAGAAGAGAGTCATAGGATTGAAAGCTCACATCCGAGAGTTGATCATAGGGATGCGTGCATGGATCATGCTTGATAAGTGGGAGGAAAGATGGTCCAAAAAGAAGACCAATAAAAAGAGCGCAGGAGAGATGCCGCCTCCAGGAGGAGGGGTAATAGAAGAAGAGAACTATCCTTTACGAGAGGTACAGAATGGAGGGTATGTGCATGTGCCATGGAGTAGCGGTGATTTGGCGGCATTCACTAATGATTTTCCTAGGCTGAGGGAAAAGCCTGTCGAATGGTACGAACAGGTCGATCATTTTGTTAAGATCTCGAAAGTGTTGTGGGTCGATTTAAACACATTGTTTGATATTGTAGTACCGAGTGATTTGTGGGCAGCTTGTAAGGTTGCAGTTGAGTGGCCGACTTCCGAACCAGACAGGGATTCTGTTACCAATGGCCCTTCACCTATTGTCATGAAAAAGTTTGAACAGGTAATTACATGGCTGAAATACAAGGTTTCTCCACAAGATATTGATTGGGTTAAAATAGATCGAACTGTTCAGGAACCGAAAGAGTCTGTGCATGAATATTATGAAAGGCTCTTACAAGCCTTCAAGCAGTACAGTGGGTTGGACACCTTAGACCTCAAAGACATGGGACAGTTTGTCTCCAAGTTTGTTTTGGGTTTGAGACCAGAGATTAGTTTCATGATTCAGAAACATCTGATCTGCTGGCAAAACAAGACAGTGGATGAAATCCTGTGATATGCTAGGTATTGCAGCGATGAGGTGGACTCGAAAAATAGGAAGCTTAAAGATAAGCTGATGTTGGTCCAAATGCAAACCGCTGACAGGGAATTCCAGACCCATCCAAGTGGAGGAACGCTAGGGAGAAGACAGGGAAATGATCAAGGAGGAAATCAGAATGGACAGGGCCAAGGGAAAGGGAAACCTGTAGACCCCGAGATGGGGATGGATGTGGCGAAACGGAAAAAGACCACTGTATGTCACCTTTGTCACAAGATCAGGCACTGGAAGCGCGAGTGTAGATTGAATCCAGCGAACCAGGTTCAGCAAGAGGCGGAGATAGTGCAGGTACCTGAGGTCCTCAGCACTGTGACGAGACCTAGGCCCATGCAAGGGGGAACGATGGTACCACAGGTGCAAGTCCCACAATCTCCGAGAATCCCCCAGAGAAATCGGTCGTACCAGCAGATGCCTGTTTTTGAAAATTATGATCAGTACAGCTCAGACCCGTTGGCATGACTGTGCCTGAGAGGGGAGGAAGACTGCACTCTTGGGGCAGGCTTGGAGGTAGACCAGAGGGGACCATTTGAAGAGGGGGATGCTGATGGTCACCCTATCACCTTTTTGGTTGATACTGGTGCTACCCAGTCTACTGTGAGATCTGCAGTAGTCCCTAACCTACCCCTCTCGGGACAATCAATCCAAGTGGTAGGAGTGGCAAACAAGAAAATGACTAACCCATTGACTGAGCCGATTCCTGTGAGAATAGGAACGTTCTGAGATCGACACCAGTTTGTGGTGTGCGACTCAAGTCCAGTCTGCTTGCTAGGAAGAGACCTTTTGTGTAAGTTGAATTGAACCATCTCCTGCACACCTAAGGGAGTGGAAGTACAGACAAAGGATGACGATGCCACCTTCAAGGTTGCGAATCAGCACTTGTGTATAGAGATGTACCTTGTGTTGACTGTGGAAGAGCTTCCACTCGATTTAAGAGACTCAGTTTCATTGGATGTGTGGGACTTCACGGGAGAAGAGATTAGATTAATCAAGGGTGTTCAGAAGAACGCCCCAGTACAATCAGTCACCAGAGACAATTGCAGGGATTAAACCTGTAATTGATTCCATGATTAAACAGGGACTATTGAAGAAGATAATGAGTAGTCCATGTAACTCACCCATCATGGGATTGCAGAAACCGAGCGGGAAATTCAGAATTGTGCAAGACCTGCGGAAGGTCAACACGATTGTTGTTCCATGTTGTCCAGTGGTACCGAATCCATCAGTGATACTATTTCAGATCCCATGCGAGGCTGAGTGCTTTACTGTGATTGACCTGTGTCAAGCATTCGTCTCGATACCTCTCCACGAAGAAAGCTAATATTTATTTGCTTTCCGGCTGGAAGATCGTGTGTTAACATGGTGTCGTATCCCTCAAGGTTATACTGAGAGTCCATCTTTAATCAGATCTTGCAGAATAATCTCGAGAGTCCCGTACTGCCACAGAATTCCGTTCTCGTGCAGTACATAGACGATCTTCTAATCACGTCAGAAACTGAAGATGCTTGCAGGATTGACACGATTGCCTTACTGAATCATTTGGCAGAAAATGGACACAAGGTGTCCCCGAACAAATTACAGTACTGTATGAGTGAGGTACAGTATTTGGGTCATCGAATTGAGAAAGGCAAGCGGAAGGTGTCACCAGACCGAATTGAGGCTATCATGAATATGGCTGTACCTACCACTCAGAGGGAGGTCAGAATGTTCTTGGGAATGGTTGGCTACTGTCGCCAATGGATTTCCAATTTCTCCCTGAAGGCAAAGCCTTTGCAAAGGCTGACTCACAAGGACTTGAGTGAACCGGTACCATGGGACAATGATTGCCTGGTTTAATTCTTGGAGTTGCGAGAGGGCTTGTGTCGTGCTCCAGCTCTGGGAATGCCAGACTACAACAAGACATTTTCATTGTTCTGTTGAGAGAGAGAAGGTTGCGCTTTGTCAGTGTTGACTCAGAGTCATGGAAATGTCCGTAGACCAGTTGCCTACTTCTCGGCTACTTTAGATCCAGTAGCTCCAGCGTTGCCCGGGTATCTCAAATTCGTTGCTGCAACTGGTGTCAGCATTGAGAGATGTATAAGCATTGTAATGGGTCACCCTTTGATAGTTTACGTTCCATACTCTGTTGAACTGCTGATGACAAGGACTAAAACACAGCAACTGGCAAACAATAGACTCACACGCTATGAGCAGGTTATACTTGCTGCAGAGAATGTGACTCTGAGAAGGTGTTCTGTTTTAAATCCTGCTACATTGATGCCTTTGCCAAACACAGATAATGAAGACTGTGAGGACCATGACTGTCTCGATGTGACTGAACTGTGCACCAAACCGAGACCTGACATTGTCGATGAACCTCTGCCTGACCGTGATGACATTTTCTTTGTTGAAGGTTCATGCTTAAGAGACAATGTTGGTCAGTTGAGAGCGGTGTTTGCTGTATATACTATCACAGAAGTGGTTGAAGCTGCTTGTCTAGAAGGAGTACACTCCGCACAGGTGGCCAAAATCATTGCCCTGACTCGAGCCTGCTTGGCAGCTGATCAGAGCAGAATCACCATCTACACCGACAGCCAGTATGGGTTCTGTGTGGTTCATGATTTCGGACATCTATGGTCTCAGAGGGGATACATGACATCATCTGGTTCACCAATCAGAAACGGAGAATATGTGAGACAGTTACTTGAAGCATTGCAATGTCCGAAAGAAATCGCAGTTGTAAAATGTGCAGCACATGGAAAGGGAACCAACTTCATGTATATTTACTGGAGATTACACATGAGAGAGCCAAGAAAGAACGGAGCTCAACATGATGTTAGCTAAGGCAGACACTTGGGATTAGCTCAAGCACCTGTAGGAAGAGGTCTCAGAACAGGAAAGAGGTGTATGGATTGAATCAGGATGCGAGAAAGGGGATGTTGACATTTGGGTTTTGAATGATGGTCGAGCAGTGTTACCAGATGACTTATTGAGTCCAATGGCAAAGCAGATTCATGGTGCGCTGCACCTTGGGAGGGATGCAATGGTGCGAGTGTTCAGACAGACTTGGTATAATCCCCGATTTCATGCAGTTTCAGAAGCAGTGTGTAAGAGATGTGTTACTTGTCAGCAGATGAATGCTGGAAAGAAGACTGCGGTTACACTGAGTCACATTAGGAGGTCAGGAGGACCCTTCAACAGGATGCAGCTCGATTTTATCGAGATGCCAAAGTGCAATGGGTTGAGGTACATTCTAGTGGTGGTGTGTGTTTTTTCACAGTGGGTGGAGGCTTACCTAACACGAAGGTGCGACACCCTCACAGTGGCAAAGCTACTGTTGAGGGAGTTGATACCTAGTTTCGGTTTTCCAACCTCTTTGGAGTCGGATAGAGGGACACATTTCCACAGTGAGATCATGAAGTTACTCTGCGCTGCCTTGAATGTAGATCAGAGACTCCATTGTAGCTATCGACCGGAGGCTTCTGGAATAGTGGAGCAAGTTAATGGAACTTTGAAGGCACGAATGGCAAAAGTGTGTTCATCGACGTCCCTGAAATGGCCTGATGCATTGCCCATGGTGTTGATGAGTGTCCGCAGTGTCCCAGATAGGAGGACCGGCCTGTCACCACATGAAATACTGATGGGGAGGTACGATGCGATTACCAGCAGTACCAGCCACAGCTTTGATAAACATCACTGATGACCTGATTTTTAAAATCCTGCAAGGGACTAGCTGATGTGGTCCATTCTGTGTCTCAGCAGGTGCAAGCTGCCACAATTCCAGATGCAAGTGACCTATGCCATGACCTGTGCCCGGGTGATTGGGTACAAGTCCACAAGCACGTGAGGAAGAGCTGTCTGGATGCTCGTTGGTGAGGCCCTTACCAGGTGATACTGGTAATGAACACAGCAATGAAGTGCAGAGGATTGCCAAACAAGATACACGCTTCCCACACCCGCAGAGTTTCAGCACCCTTGGAAGAAACAGCTCCTCTCACAAATGAAAATCCAGCTGATGTGGCAGGGCCACAAGAGAGGGCAAGTCAAGCTGTGAGGGTCACTGAGGAAGCTGGTTGCTCACCAGGACAAGCTGAGGAGGGTTACATCACTCACAACCCAAACATTGACTCGGACGAAGAAAGTGACGTTGTGGGTGGTGCAGAGTCAGACTCAGCGGAAGGAAGTGGTGCGCAGGGTGTTCAAGGGGAAAGCAGAAGAGCTCACAGAACAGAGAAAGCATGGCCTGAGAGACAGAGAAGGCTGAATCTGAGACTGGTTTCCGTGAGAGATCTTGCCCCCGTGTCCGAGACCTCTGAATCGGAAGTGAGTGAAGAAGAACAAGCTCAAGGAGGTCTGAGAAGATCAAGAAGGACAAGAGTGTCTTGCCAGAGATACGCTACCCCGGAGTGCACTTCCGCAGTAACTGATGCCGGTAGTAGTGAGTTCCGGGAGGCTGAGGTCCGTGAAGGTGATTCTCAGGAATCCCTATCTGAAAATCAATGTGGAACTGTTAGTGCCTGGACTTGAAATCGAAGGAGTGCTGACAATCACTGTTCCGAAACCTCCACTTTTGAGCAAAGTACTAAATTCTGGTATTGCACAGATTGGTCTTTCCAATGTTAGGATTTGAAACGTCACCTCATGAAATAGTAGACGTTCGTCTTGAAATTTTGCAACATGTTTTAGCTGCAATTGGATCTGAACTTTTTGTTAATTGTGAATAAACTGTGTTTGTAAATAGAAGTTAAAGAAGATAACCTAGGCCCAAGTGGAAGAAGAAGAAATTTAGGGACTTTCCGTAGAAGAAGAAAGAGGGCTAAGGAAGTATTCTGGACTGTGTAAATAAGGAACTGAGTACTGTAATGGGAGTTTCCAGCTTTCTAAAGTGGTGTCTGGACTGGTTAAACAACAGTCTGTGGTGGAGAAAGAGACTCTAAGTGTTGTTTGCTGAAGACTAAACCGACAACGAGAATGGAGGCTGGAAATCTGAATCGTATGTCCAAATGTATGATAGGTACACTCATAGGGGGAGTGATAGTTTCAATAGTTATAGTTATTATAGTGTCAGTTGCCATTTCACACAAGGTAGAAGTCACAGAGGTGAAGGGAACACCTACACCCAGCACTTCTACTAAGAAAGAGGTATCATAGGAGCTGGAAAAGCTATGCTAGATCAGGATATTCGTAGATTGCATTAGATTTGTCTAGAGGTGATTTTAAGCTTAATGCATATGCCAAGCTGCTATACGAGTACGTTGAGGTGATAGATGCGAAAGATTGTTATGTGTGTATGCAGTTGCCTGCCTCAGTGGACGAGGGTATTAAGTATCACCATCTTCCACTGATGTATGGGATTTCATGTAGTCTATTACTTAGTATGTTCTATGGAAGAGGTCATTATGAGTATTTCTTTTCCAATTATAATGCAGTGCTTTCAGAGGTACCAGCTTACAAGCATCTGAATAAGTACGATTATTATAAGCAAGAAGATAGGGTTGGGAAGTACTTTATACCAACTTCAATGCTAGATACAGCTTATGCCCATAGACACAATTTGACCTGCTCATTAACAAATGTAGAGAAGAAATTCATAGATCAAGTAGAAGTTAGATATAGACAACTGACACAAACATGTGATACTGGGGAGAGTCCAGTAGATTGGACAGAAGAGGAGAGAGCTCACAGAGCAAAATGGAGATATGGTCCTATAGCTTTACAGAAAGGTAAATTGTGTGTGAAACGTGTACAGACCTATTATGATAAGGTCTATGTGGGACAAAGTACGTGTGATCATGTCTTCACTATGGAAGAGTCTGCAAAGAACTTTTTGCAAGGTTCGGTGCAAGTGGTGCCAACAGTATATTATGTGTGTGGAAAGAATGCTTATGTGAGATTGCCTGCAAATTGGTACGGTACATGTTATTTGGGAATTATTTTCCCTAAAATCTACCATGCAGAGAAATTAGAACTTTTGGAAGGTGAAAAGCATTCTAGAGGAAGGTGAGATGCAAGTGCAGGTGCTGTGATTGGAGATATCTTTGGAGCAGTAATACCAGGTTTGGGAGTGATCTTGAAGGATGTGAAGATTAGAAAGTTGGCGACTGTTGTTGATAAGTTGTCGACAAATCCAGCTAAATCACTGTTGCTTGTGGATGGAGAGAAGATATCTATAAGGACGATGGTGATGCAGAACCGTCTTGCTTTAGATGTTATGTTAGCAAAAGAGGGTGGCGTCTGTAAAATGTTGAAGGTTCAAGAGTGCTGTACTTATATACCAGACAACAGCAAAGATCTAGAGAAATATATAAGTAACATTACTGTGATTCATCATGAGATCCAGGATCTGACCGAAGAAGGTTTTTGGGAAAAAATTGGAAAAGGATTTGGTAGAGTGGGAAATTGGTTTGGGAATCTAGGAAAGGGTATTCTTGGTTATAATCTGAAGCCTATCATTATCATTGTGGTTTGTGTGGTTTGCTTGTGGGTATTCGCTAGAGCTAATCAGTGGCACAAGGCACATCAAGTTGAAAGGTCCCTTAGGGAGCAAGAGATAAGGATGTCTAGACTGCAGGACAGTCACTACCAGAATATCAAGAACCTAGAGAAGTTCCGACAGGGAAGGATGGCAACGTGCTCTGTTTAGGTCGGCTCTTTCTCCAAGTAGTTGTGATGACACTAGTCATCAAAGGGGGGAACTGATAGAGCGTCATGTTACTCTGAAATTTGTAGGGGTGCATCATAACCATGGCTAGTCCGCATCCACATGTAACATTATGTTGTATTAAAATGTGATCTTTAGAAATGCAGTACTAATGAATACGCAAGAATAATGTTAGAAATGTAGTTGTATCATTTAAAGAGAGTAATGTGGTGTTTTAGATGAAAATCATATTCTAAATGTTGCCTAAATGAATTAGTTTGTGTGTAGTTTAATGCATTAGATTTAAACGTGCACCATATTAAAGTCTGCACATGTAGACATGTTTATCTGTATATTGAAAGAAATGAAAATAATGCTTATAGATGCAATGTTTATTAACGTGAGATTTGAAGTGTGTAAAGGCCTAATTGAAGGTTCACGTATTGCAATGAAAGGCCTATTCGTTTCTTATGTTAGCCGAATATTGTAGGCTGAAATGTATTTTCCCCTTGGGAAGGCTCTCATTTAGAAGTAGTCAGCAGATTTCTGTGAGTGGAAGGTCTTCTCGTTCTTAAGCTTCTATTGCAGGTGCAAGGACAACGTCCTTATTAGCTAAGACTAACCTTTTGTTTTAGGAGTTAGGTATGGAGGAGAAGGGTTACAAGTGTTTCTAGGAATGCCGATACGTGAAGGATGATACTTTTGGCGCTGAAGAAGCCTGGGACCCAAGGTCGTTTCAACCGTTACTGGACGATGCTGAGTTTTGTGGAAAATCACCTAGGCGAGGTGCTCAGCCAAAGGAGGTGTTGCAGAGGCGTTTCCTAATGTTTGTGAATTTTGTATTAGGGACAGTGCCCCGAGGGAAGAGTTAGGAGACGGGACAGAGATGCGTTAGAGGGCAGAAGGAAGGATCGATACTGAGAGAGAAGACTTAGAATGATGCTGTAGCTTTGGCTACTGACCCATGCCACGTGAGTGTACTTCTTAGGAAGTCTTCACGAGCTGACACCTTTTCCTTAATCTTGCCTGGGAAAATGCTAAGTAGAGATGTCACCTTAGTGATAGAGTAGGTACAGATTAACTGATTTTTTCTCTCTATGACTAATGAAGGCTGATTTGGACATTGGAGCAGTCATTGCTTGTCTAATAGTTCTAGAAATTCTTATCCTTGTTATGCTTCATCGAATTCGTGTAATACGTAGGATACAGTTTGTATTAGTGCCCATGTATTTCTTTAACCTCGTTATGAGGTACTTGTATGTTAAGTTATTTTTGGCTTTGTAATAAACCCCTTAAATTTGAATCGGGAGTCAGTGATCCTTTACGAGTCTATGATTATTGACCCTCATTGTTAGATTGAATGAATTGGATTTTCTCCCCTTTACACTTTTCAGCAGATAAAAAGGTCCAGTCGACCAAGGATTCTTAGGGATGGTAAGATAAGAATCCGGCGCAATCACACACATTCACGTGTGTTCCAGCCTACTGCAGATTCTCGCACCAGTTCTCACACCCTCAGGAGATGGAGCTAGCGACACTAATGGAAAAGCCAATAGGTTTTAGCCTTAATAGGCTAAGCTATTAGCTTTACCAATACTTCTTGGCACTGGCATGCCCTTGCTTGCATCAAAATGCTTGTGAATGCATGTTCAGCAATGTTGGAAAGGCTTTTCTATCAAAGGAAACAAATTCCAAGATGGCTGCCGATGCATATGTATATGTTGTAATATCATGGCAAATATGGACATTTTTAATTAAAGGTGTGAGAAAGGCTGCGAGTGGCCTGCCAGCACTTTAGTGCTGCTGGGCCCTCTCTAAAAATGTAAAAGTGTTACACGGCTAGCAGGATTGGGAGTGGGATTAGGGACGGAGATCATTGGGGAGCAGAGGTTGGAAAAGGGAGTGTGCTGGCAGGTGGGAGAGGGACAAAAAGGGGGCAAGATCAAGGAAACACAAGCACTTCCATGAAGTGCACAATAACAAACAAAAGAGACCTCACAGGGGTGCAGAGGAAGAATAGAACTCATCCACTCAGAACACTGTGAGACAGAAATGTTCCTGGGTGGGCCAACGGAAAAGCAGGAACGAAAAGCGCTGAATCGAGAGTAGACAACTGAGACAGACATCCAAGCAATCCAGTCATGACTTATGGGCTGATACAAAGTCCACTCTTAGTATATGTTATGTATTGGAAATAATAGAGCTGCCAACAGCCAACTAAAGGTGTCTGCAGCCAAAACCTAAAGAATGTAGTCTGCACCAGCAATGGATCAGCAAGCCTAAATGGATCAATGGGAAATGTGTAAACTCTCCAGCTTTCTTATAGGATGTCATCTTAATTTCAAAGAAGTTCAGGCCATCACTATTCCTCAACCACGGCCCGTGTAGGTAAGAGCGGTGGGGCCGGGTGGGGGGGGTGGGAGATTTTGACAGACGACGAGGGAAAATGAATTATTTATTGAATTTCCCCTCGTGGTTGGCTGTCGAATTCCCCCCCCAACCCGGCCCCACCATTCTTACCTGCACGGGCCGTGGCTGCTATTCTTAGGCAACCTCAACTTCTAGAAATGAATGGAAAACTTTGTTAACACTTAAACATGGCTGAACCTCGAAAATAAATACCTCTGGTTACATTTGAAATATTTCACTATGCATTTTAAAGTAACAGCCATATATAATACATGAAATTATACTTGTGTTGCTATTAACAAGGGGAATGTTGTTCACCTCTAGGTTATGAGCGAGATCATAGGTAACCTGAGTTTTGCTTTCCTTATGAATGATTTACCTGGATGGAAAACATCCCTATTTTCAAGACTGACACTTCCCATAAAGCGCCTATGAAAGGTGGCACAAAAAGTATTGCAGAAGGTATAAAAAAATCCTTTTTAGTGTTAGGGGTGTGCTAACAAAGGAATATTTTTATTTTGCCTGGTGCTTTGTAATCCTTGTGCCAATCTTGACAATGTTGATTGCTAACCATCTACATATGCAATTCACAAAGTGTAACTTACTCCTTTGACTTTATCTTTGACTAAGTCATATCTACTCACAGAAATATATTCAGCTTTTCGAGACTAAAGGCCTAATTTATGTGAAATTGGCATAGGGCATCGCCGCATGTCTTCTTGCTGCTCTGCCTTATGCCAATGTGAAAGGGTAGGAATGCACTGTGTTTATGACATACAGTGCATTCCTGTCCTTTCCCACTCTGCTGACGCACAATTTGCTGCATAGCGGCAACGTAGAGGTGCCTCCATTGCAGGCAGTATTGTTTTTGTGCAGGACTGGGAACCTTCATGTACAAAAACAATCCCAACAGGCGTTTTGCTCTTTCTATGTGTTCTGCAGAATGCAGCACACATTGAAAGAGAAATAAATGAGGAGAAATAAAAATATTTCACCTCGTTACGCCTGCTCTGGGGAGGTGTAAGGTTTTGGCGCTACCCCAGGTTTATGTAATTAAGTACATCTGGAGCAGTGCCAAAATACTTGGGTGCTGCGTGGGAAAACCCACCCCAATGCTCATGGAATGCCTCCTTGACACAGAGTAAGGCAAGGCAACAACTTGGACTGCTTTGTCTTAGTCCATATCTATGAGGCCATGCAAAGCTACACGGAGTGGCTTTGCGTTGCCTCACAGATATGATTGAGAGGCTTGCACCGCCGAAGCGTCAAAAAAAGTGACACTCCAGCAGCTTTAGTCTCTCATAACTAACAGGCACATGCATCAACCACAAAACCGGTCGCAAACGGGCAGATTCTCAGAATCTGCCCCTTTGCGACCGGTATTTTTGCATTTGGGATGCATCATCCCAAATGCAAAAATCGCAATTTAAGGAATCTCAAAATAGCGATCCCTTAAATAGCGATTGCATTTAAGGAATCCCTAATTGAGATTCCTTAAATGCAATGCATTAAAGTGTAAAAAATAGCGATTTCGCTATTAGCGGGAGCAAATTACCATGAAGCTGGACTTCATGGTAATTTGCTAAAACTTAGAAAAATGCACTTATTTGCATTTTTCTAAGTTTCATGTTGCGCACACACATGCCCTTAGAGCATGTGTGTATGCAACATGTGTGCAGAGTTCAAATACATGGGTGCAATAGGGTGTCATTTTGACACCCTTGCACCCTAGAAATTGCGGGAGCAATTTGCGAGTACCTACTGGTACTCGCAAATTGCTCCTGCAATCTCCAATGCATTCCTATGGGCCTGGAGGCCCATAGGAATGAATGGGAAGCCATTCATTAATTGCGACTCGCAATTTGTGAGTCGCAATTAATGAATGTTAAGGAATCGCTATTTTAATAGCAATTCCTACATGCATAGGCTTTTGCGAGTCCTTCATTGCGATTCCTTAATATTTGCAATTAAGGACTCGCAAAAGCTTTTCTTGATGCATGTGCCTGTAAGCCCCTAAAATTTTATGTTAAGGGCAGTAATATTTTCTTTTGTCGTGCGCTCGGCCAAGCATGAACATATGCCTGCACTAATGCACTTCATTGCATATTTATGAAGAATGCCAGTCACTGCCTAGCTACGAATAACCCATAGTAGAAAACAATTAAGAAGAAAATATAAATGTGTGAATGAATAGAACTGAATAGCTTGCATCATGGGTGCGAGGCCTGCAAATGTTATGGAGAGTTAAATGGAGTACATTATCTGCTAAAATTTAAAATCAAAATGTCTGCATGTGTATTGGCAACTACATAGCGTTCAGCTAGCTGTGTAGGAAGAAAGCACTGTACAGTAATGGGAGTTCGGGGTACATCAATCTTTGAATGTCACGATTATGTTACATTTCTTGTATCTACAATTTCAAAACATTTGACACATATTTACAATTTTAGGCACATAGGGCCATATGTAGGTAACATACTATTTACCGATTCATTAATACCGAATTTTACCGATTCGGTATTTATGAATCGGTAAATAGTATGTAGGTAAACAATCGGTAATTATTACCGATTCGGTAAATGTCGGTATTTATGAATCGGTATTTACCGAATCGGTAGTAATGCATCCCTTCCCATTCATTCCTATGGGCCTCAATGGGAAGCCATTTACTATTACCGATTCGGTAAATACCGAATCGGTAATAGGGGAAGCATAATCATGGGTGGCAGGGTGTCACATTGACACCATGTTGCACCCCTGATTCGTGCATGTGTGCACATGTGGCGCACATACATGCCCTAAGGGCATGTATGTCTGCCACATGGCACTTTTAAAGCAGCCAAATTTAGCTTTTTGAAAGGTACATCAACCTGTAGTTGGTGTTAAATTCCGAATCCTTACTACTGAAATTCACTCACTTGAGTGCTCCCTACATATGATTTAAGGATTTGGGTATTTACCGAATCTGTATTTTACCGATTCGGTATTTTACCGATCCCTTACCGATTCGGTAAATTACCGAATCCTTAAATCATGCCTCCTACATCTCAAATGCCTAAATACCGGTCGGTAACGGGATATTTACCGAATTTCGGCCGCTACCGACCGGTATTTAGCTACCTACATGAGGCCCTTAGTCATTTATTAATTTTCCTGCGATCACAAGGGTTTCCTTCAAAAGGAAGAGACCAGAGTAGAACCCTGAATCCCAGGATCCAAACGCAGCAGTTTAGTGACTGGACCTCATCTCCATCATTATATGTTTGTGCTCACGTACACATAATTAAGTTTCAAAAAGTTTCAAGACTCTAGGTTTGATTTAATACTAGACGGAAAGCCTGTCGATGTGGCATGGAGAGGGAGTAAATTACTCGATCCTCATGACGGAGGCACCGCCCACCTTATTTATAAATGACTGCCAAACATGCGGTCATTTATAAAAGCATTGGCAGGAACCGCTGTCATGGCAGTTCCTGTCAATGCGTTTTACTCTTCGTTACAGGACTGTGTCAGCCGGACGCATCCCTGTAGCAAAGAGTATCCTTTTTTATTTACAATAAGAAAATCCCAAAACAGAATTTTCTTTTTGTAAATAAAAAAGTAATGCTCCCCGGCCATGGAAGTTACCTCCCATGGCGGGGGAGAATTATTTTGTTTTTACTGTCACTCACTTCAAGGGTTTGCCTGGCGGTGACAGCCAGTAAAAAATGGCTATATGTCCGCACATCCTAATTGGGCGGTTGGACATGAAGCCACTTCTCTGATGACCCTATCTCTGCAGGGTCATCAGAGAAGCCTGGCCATGGCGAAGACGGAGCAGTCTCTGCCATGACCAAACTTAAGGTCCGCCCACATATAGAACGGGGGCGGGTGGACCATTACGTTGGCAAGGAGTGAACTCGGCCACCGCTGCAAGGGAGTTCACTCCCCATCAGCATCTCAATGAGAGCCTCTGTCTGCTATCTGCTCCTGTGGATCCAAAAGATCTGTAAAATTAACACAGTTATTTCAGTATTGCAAACATAGAAGCCAATAAAATTAAAGAAATTATTCATAAAAATTGAAAGATTGACAGTCTGCTTTATAAATGAAAAAAACATAAATATTTGTGTTTCAAATGCAGATACAATTTGTGAGAAATCAGGACCTGTTTACAGCGTCCCCCCACTTTTTCCACCAATCTTGACTACCAGTGTGCTGGTTGTCTGACTCTGATTGTGCCCTGGGCTCGTCTAACCAGACCCAGGGCCTGTGCTCAGATTAAAAGTACATGGTTAGGTATCATTATATTTGGCAATGGCAGACCCCTGTAAGCCCCTAGTACATAATAAGGCAAGGGGGATGCAAACTACCCATAAGTCCCTAGTATATAATAGATCAGAGAGGTTTAGAGGCCCTGTAGATTTCCTGTCCTGGAGTGTGCACTGCTGAGCTGCCTGTTGTCATTTTAAAAGCCAGCCCTGCCTTGCAGGCTGCTTTTAAATTGAAATGATATGCAAATTCGACTTTGGCTTTAAAGGTACTTCCAAAGTCTCAAACTACATTATTTTTACATATAAGTCACCCCTAAGGTCTTCCCTAGGTGCCCCAGAGGTAGGGTGACTTGTAACTATAAGCAGGGACATTATAAAATATGTTTTATAAGCCCTAGTGAGGGAAACACTGACAATTTCATTTTTCTCCCATTGGAGCAAATGGCTCTATAGGCTAACATTGGAATATTTTGGTATAAATATTGACAGGGATGAGATACAATATCATTCAAGGTATCAATATGTTAGTTATGCTAAATCCAAAAACTTGCTACTGTTAGATTTATAATAACTATCACAAAAAATAGGTTTTACACTTTCTTTTCTATAAGCCAAAGTTCAGCCTTCCAGCTGCCCTCTACTGGTTGGCTAGCCTCTGCCAGGCTGAGCCAAGCTATCTTAATGAGGTATGAAGTAGCCTGCTAGAGAGACAATGGATTTCGTGTGGGAGGAAAACTGAAGCTGCAGAAGCTACAGACAGTATGGGGGTGGAGTGGCCAAACTGGTCTTCAAAGGTAGAATGTCAATTTGGGACAGCACAGGCTCACCTGCACATCCTGCAACCCCAGCCACACAGGAGCCCCTGTAATTTCCATTAGGGAATCAGAGTGTTAGGCAATCTTAGCCACACCAGTGAGTTTGGCATACCCTGATCTAACCTCTATGGGGACCTTCTCCATTTTGGATTTTCAAAGAGTGGTGCTCTCTGGGCACGAATATGCCACACTTTGAAGGAAGTGGTCAAAACCCTGGGTGGCACCCTGCTTCCCACTGGTCAGGAGTACCCACCTGCTTGACTCCCAGGAACACTGCATAAATACGGAAGAGTTGCCAAGCACCTCAATCAATCAATCAGGGAATTGAAGCGCGCTACTCACCCGTGAGGGTCTCAAGGCACTGGGGGGGGGGGGGAGGGGGGGAGGCGCAGATCTGTTTAGCCGAAGAGCAGCTCTTGAGGGTCTTCCTGAAGGTGTTTCTCAGATCTGCTGCCTGAAACTACAAGGATAAGATGGACTGCCTTGCTGGAAACCTGATCTGCGCAGTAAAGGTCTGCACTCTGAGGAACAGCACCTGCTGCACATTCTGGGACTATCACTCAATCAATCAATGTACTTGTAAAGCGCACTACATACCCGTGAGGGTCTCAAGGCGCTGAGAGGAGGGGGTGCAGCTACTGCTCGAAGAGCCAGGTCTTGAGGAGTCTTCTGAAGGGGAGCAGGTCTTGGGTCTGCTGTAGGTGCGTAGGGAGGGTGTTCCAGGTCTTGGTGGCGAGGAAGGAGAAGGCTCTGCTGCCGGAGGTCGTTCGTTGGATGCGGGGGACAGTGGTGAGGGCAAGGCTGGCAGAGCGGAGCTGGCGGGTGGGGGTGTAGAAGCTGAGTCTGCTATTGAGGTAGGCTGGTCCGGTGTTGTGGAGTGCCTTGTGTGCGTGGGTGAGGAGCTTGAAGGTGATCCTCTTGTCGATGGGGAGCCAGTGTAGGTCTCTCAGGTGAGTGGTGATGTGGCTGCAGCGGGGGATGTTGAGGATCAGTTGGGCGGAGGCGTTTTGGATGCGTTGTAGTCGTCGTAGGTGTTTGGCCGGGATTCCTGCATAGAGAGTGTTTCCGTAGTCCAGCCTGCTGCTGACGAGGGCCTGTGTCACTGTTCTTCTTGTTTGGGTAGGGATCCACTTGTAGATCCTGCGGAGCATGCAGAGGGTGTTGTAGCAGGAGGAGATGGCGTTGACCTGCTTCGACATGGAGAGGGAGGAGTCGAGGATGAATCCTAGGTTGCGTGCGTGGTCGGTGGGTGTTGGTGCTGTTCCCAGCGTGGTCGGCCACCAGGAGTCGTCCCAGGTAGAGGGGGTGGGTCCGAGGATGAGGACCTCTGTCTTGTCCGAGTTCAGCTTCAGACGGCTGCTCCTCATCCAATCCGCGACGGCCTTCATTCCCTCGTGGAGTTTGGTTTTGGCGGTGTGCGGGTCCTTGATGAGGGAGAGGATGAGCTGGGTGTCTTCGGCATAGGAGATGATGTTGAGGTCGTGTCGGCGGGCCACTTGTGCAAGGGGGGCCATGTAGATGTTGAAAAGCGTTGGGCTGAGGGATGAGCCCTGGGGTACGCCACAGGTGATGTCGGTGGCTGCGGAACGGAATGGGGGGAGTTGGACGCTCTGGGTTCTGCCGGCGAAGAAGGATGTGGTCCAGTTCAGGGCCTTCTCTTTGATTCCTGCTTTTTGGAGGCGTGTTTTTAGTGTGCGGTGGCAGACCGTGTCCAAGGCGGCTGACAGTTCCAGAAGGATGAGGGCTGATGCTTCGCTGTTGTCTAGTTGGCGCCTGATGTCGTCTGTGGCGGCGATGAGGGCTTTCTCGGTGCTGTGGTTCCATCTGAATCCGGACTGGGACGGGTCTAAGATGTTGTTGTCCTCGAGGTGGCGGGCCAGTTGCAAGTTGACGATTTTCTCGATGACCTTCGCCGGGAACGGGAGCAGGGAGATGGGCCGGAAGTTTTTGAGGTCCTTGGGGTCCGCCTTGGGCTTCTTGAGGAGAGCGCTGATGTCGGCGTGCTTCCAGCTTTCCGGGAATGTCGCTGTCTCGAGGGAGATGTTGATGACCTTCTGTAGTTGGGGTGTGATGGCTGCGTCTGCTTTGTTGAATACGTGGTGTGGGCAGGGGTCTGATGGTGATCCTGAGTGGATTGAGTTCATGACCTTGCGTGTCTCGTCGTCGTTGACGTTGGCCCAGGAGGTCAGGCGGTTGGTGCGTGTGGTGTTAGCAGGGGGGGTGGAGTCTGGTGTGGTCGGGGTGGGCATGGTGTTGAAGGTGTCATGGATGTCGGCGATCTTGCAGTGGAAGAAGGTGGCCAGTGCGTCGCACAGTTCTTGTGAGGGTGGGATGTTGTTGGTGTTGGCGCTGGGGTTGGAGAGTTCCTTCACAATGATGAAGAGCTCTTTGCTGTCGTGTGCGTTGTTATCCAGGCGGGCTTTGAAGGAAGCTCTCTTGGCTAGTCTGATGAGGTGGTGGTGTCTGCGGGTGTCGCCCTTGTGGGCTGTGTGGCTTTCCGGTGTACGCTCGTGGAGCCATTTCTTCTCCAGTTTCCGGCATGCACATTTGGAGGTCTGGAGCTCTTCGGTTAACCAGGTGGCTTTCTTGCTGGTGCAGCTGTTGGAGGGTTTCTTAAGCAGGGCGAGGGTGTTGGCGCAGTCATTAATCCATTGTCTGAGGTTGCGGGCGGCTGCGTCTGGGTCGGTGGTGTCGGTGGGTGAGTTCTGGGCAAGGGTGGTGGTCATCTGATCTTCAGTGACTTTGCTCCAGCAGCGGCGGGGCGGCTGTTGGGTGCGGTGGTGCGTGGTGGGTTTCTTGAAGGTAAAATGGATGCAGCGATGGTCAGTCCAGTGGAGTTCAGTGATGTGGTCGAAGGCGACGTGGGTGCCCGTGGAGAAGACGGGGTCGAGCGTGTGGCCGGCAGCGTGGGTGGGTGTGTTGACAAGTTGTCTGAGGCCGAGGTTGGTGAGGTTGTCGATCAGCGCGGCAGAGTTGGCGTCGTTGTTGTTCTCGAGGTGGAAGTTCAAGTCCCCGAGGAGGATGTAGTCCATGGATGCGAGTGTATGGGTGCTGGCGAGGTCGGCGATGGAGTCGCTGAACTGTGCCCTGGGTGCGGGGGGTCTGTAGACGAGCGTTCCTCTGAGGGTGGTGCTGGGGTCGGAGTGAATCCGGAAGTGGAGGTGTTCGGCGGTGTTGAGGGTGTTGTCTGCGGGTGTAGAGACCTTGAGTGTGGACTTGTGGATGATGGCTACTCATCCTCCTATTCCATTGGGGTGGTCCCTGCGGGTGATCTTGTAGCCGTCCGGGATGGCTATGGCGATGTCGGGCGCTGAAGAGTCGTTCCACCAGGTCTTGGTCAGGAAGGCGACGTCTGGGGCGGAGGTGTCGAGCAGGTCCCAGAGCTCGACTGCGTGTTTCTGTGCAGAGCGGGTGTTGAGGAGTATGCAGCGGAGGATATTGGGTCTGGTCCTTGGAGTTTTGGTGGCTCTGTCGCAGGTGAAGCTGCAGATGTGGCAGGAGAAAGGTCCGTGGGTGCGTTTCGGGGCGGCCTGGAAGCAGTTGTGGTCTCGTCTGGGGTTGAGTGCGAGGAGAGTGCTGACGTCGTAGCGGGGTCTGGCATCGTGGCTGTTGCGGGGACAAGGGGTTCTGGCACTGGGCGCGGTCCCGGCGCGGTCATGGCGCGGACGGGCGCAGACAGGCTTGCCTCAGGTGCGCCTCTGGCATGTCAGCGGCGCACCCGCTGCGCGCGGCTGCCATTTGAGACGGGGAGGGAGGGAGGAGCAGCTGGGAGGCGGGAGCGGGGCGGCCAATCAGCTGGCGAGGGGGCGGGGCTGCAGGGTAGCAGCGGCGGGAGCAGCCGGGTACAGAAGAAAAAAAGGGGGGGGGTGAGGGTTACGGCTCAAAGGGTACAGATACAATGCCAACAAAACAATAATTACAGCAATGATACAAATGAAAACAAATAAAGAAAAGGCAAAGCGCAGGCGAGAGCCCAGGAGCAACCAGGCTCAGAGGGACTCAAACTCACGGCAGCAGCGGTAGCGTGGAGGGAGAGGGCACGGACACACAGGTGGAGCTGTGCGGCGTGGGGAGCGACCTGGTCTACAGGCAGGGTCAGGGGTCGCTACAGCCCTAAGAACTTTGCTTTGCTTCAAGAAGGATTAAGGAGTGGACTCCCTACAAGCTACAGGTTAACTGAGCCCACCTGCATCATCTCCACCAAGATGTCCTCAACTCAGAGATTCTGGACCCCTGGATTGGTTTCGTTGACACTTTGGACCATCAAGGAGACCTTCTGGAAGAAGATCCAGAAGTTTGGGAAATTTTTGGAAAAAAGCTCCACAAGATGATCGACTTGATGTCAATAGTCAAGCCGGCGGCCTTCAACCGTGACCCGACCTGGATTTCATGTTTGTCCTGCTGAAAGCTTTGGAGGTCCAGACTTTCTTGATTTGACCGGGGCCTCGCAGAAAACCAAGCCCACGACGTTGACGCCAAACTGGCCTGAAGAGGAGCCTCGCTCGACGTTGAGAGTAAAAGCTCCAGAAACACAACTAAGTGCAAAGGTAAAATTTTGCTTAGTGTATCCCACCAGGGCTCCATTGCGGCCAGACTCAAACTTTGACTTTGTTCTGGGCAAGCGCATCCCGATATCCCAATTTGGCGATATATTTTTTTTAAGCACTAGAAAGTGTTTATTCTTTAAAATTTCATATCTCTGGTTCCCTACATTGAATTTTTGTCATTCTGGTGTGAATGTGTTCATAAAAATATAACCTATGTTTATAAATTGGAGGTGGATTTTTGTTGTGTGCTGTGTCTTATGTATTCAATATATTTGTGGTTTTAAATGCTTTACACACCTGTCTCCTAAGTTACACCTGCCTGCTTGTTTCCAGCTACCAAGTGTTGAGCAAGGGAATAATTTATTGAGAGCTTGACTGATCCTTTTATTGTGCTTTTGACCTTATTTCTAGTAAAATGTCACTACTAATCACTGCTAATGTTCCACTTTCCGCACAATTTGTTGCAGAAGTTACACTACTTCATTTTGGAATTCCACCTTTAAAAAAATAACACATTTTTCAAGTATCTATCGTTCACAGGTTTATTGCTTTTCCCTGTTATGCTTTATAGTGATCAATTTCATTCATGAAATATTTCACAGTTCTTATCATAATTCAGATTGTCATTGCTTCCAAAAAGTGTATAATTCCCTTCAAACCGGGAACGTGAAGTCACAGTGTATGTTCAGCAAAAAACAATTGGTCCCAGTTTTATTTAAAATCAGTCAGCACACTGCTGCATGAAAAAAACACAGCTCTGTATTGTGCGGACGGCGAAATATTGTGCTGTGCCGTATTTCCTAAGATTTGTGTGTCATTGATGCCATCAGTGTACTAAACAGTGCCATATCTACTAAGATTTGGCACTGTTCTTCTCTCTCCCTGACATATGCCAAGGTTAGTGCAAGTGTGGCTGCATTGTGGCCACATGTTGTTTGTTCCAGATGGGGTCCCTTCCTGGTAAAAAACTATACTTTAAAGCATTTTCTTCTTTGTATGTGCACTGTTGAATGCAGCATTCATGCAGAGAGGAAACAACATGGAGAAACAATATTTCTCAATGTGATGCCTGCAGCAGAGAGGCACATGATTTTTGCACAAATCCCTATCTATAATTCTTTGTAGATAGGGATTTGGGTCAAAACCCATGGGTGGTTGGATGAGAATTCCCATGGACCACCCATGAACAACTCTTTGAAGCAAAGTAATGCAAGGCAGCAGGTTACAATCCAACGCAAATTGTGATTTGGGTTGTATTGTAAATACCAACCCAACACGCTACGTCAAATCTACATAAAAAGGGCAATGCAAACCCAATGCAAAGTCTTTGTAAATCTATGTCCTGTGTTAGTGTAACTCAAAGGTGATTGAGCAGTATCATTTTTACTCGAGGCGCACTCTCCAGAAACATTTCTACAGGTAGTCAGCTGCCCAAGGGTAAGCCACATAAAGTCACAGATTTGTCAATAAGTCATGCAACACAGGACACAAGCAAAGTTGCTTCACAGCATTGGGTGAAAGGGAGAGAGAAGAACAGTGCTCTATCTATTAAGATGTGGCACTGTTCCTCTCTGTCTCTGGGCTGGCACATTTTAGGCAGCCAGGCACTAATGCAGACACCCTTGCCCCATAGAACAAGGGTATCTGTGTTGTTTGAAGGATATGGTTTGACCTGGAAGTGTTGTGTAGTTCCTACTAATCTGTAGGATCTGCACCTTTGTTGGACCACATAAACTAGGGGATTGGTGTCTAGACTATTAATGGACACCTCCGCGGGTTATGTTGCCTTATAGACCAGCTAGCTCACAGTGCCAATGCAAACCCCCCTAACCTTATCAGGGAGCAAATGGTTTCTGGCAACCACTGAAGATGACAAGCCTGACCCCTCAGGGATTGTAGAAACAGATCAGAACCTTTCGCTCAGTCACTCGTGCTTACTTGTGCTCAGAGAAATATACAGAATACACAGCAGGACGTTTTCATTATATTTATTGATCCAATGTTATTCCTGTATAGAAAACCTGTGCTGCAATAATCAGTAGACAGAAGCAGATGAAAATGATTATAAACACCAAAAGTGTAAATAGTAGATATAGTTCTACCATGGTACTAAAACAGTGAATAAATGCAGGCATATAACAAGGCAGTATTCTTGCTTACTCCTACTATGCAAAACCCTACTCTGAGTGTACCTAGAACGTGTGTAGGTGTGAAGCCAATAATCCCCCATAGGATGAGCCAACCCCATTACCAGGTGAGAGTGAATGCAGGAGTCCGTCTTGGTCACAAACTGTACACCCTCTCACGGAGATGTCAGACCGCTGCGTGGTGAAGTCTTAGCATTCAGGTACCCTCGGTGTCAGCTGAAGTGCCTCCTCTACTATCTATCGGGATGCTCATTATTTATAATAGAAAGCAGCCTTGAAATGTATGTGTAGATTACCGATGTTATGGATATGTAGATAGCTCTGTCGCCCCGTGGATGAAGATAGGGCGATGTTTGTACATATTGCGTAAAGATGGCCTAGTACATGATGTTGTGCAAAGCTGGATGTGTAAACAGAGTAGTTTCAGAGAAACTAATCCAACATTGTCATACATGCAAATATGTATAAAACTTCAAGGCTGAAATGTTATTGTGAGGACAATGTAAGAAATAAGCTGCTTCGCTACATGGGCCTAACCCATAATATACACACCCACTTCTCATACTAAGGGTCGATATATGAAAGCTATCCAAAAGCCAACAGAAATAAACATTTCTAAAAGGTAAAAAAAACACATGAAAGCATCTAAAAGCAAAGTTCCCTTTAAAATAGTCAAATGAAAGCCTTTAAGTTTTTATAACATTTGAAATACCATGCATTCAGAAAGCCATGGTGCCTAGAAAAAGAAAACAGAAAACTGTTTTGTTCATTTCGTTTAAAAAACAGGCCAAATTGTTCCCACATGGAAAAAGCCAATTGTTTATGTATTCTGAGTAGTAGACTGCAGACAACATTCCCAGAGGTTCACCTCTTAGCAGGTTTATGGAGCAAAGGAGATTCTTCCCAGTTCCCACAGCAGCCACTGATTGAGGGACTGCATCCTGTAAGCCTATCGTAGAGCCCGTGTCCATTTCACTAGGAACCAAAGCCTCCTAGGGTGGGTCGAAGAATGCTTTCATCAGCAATGGAATATGCTGGGGACAACAATACACATGAGCCTTTAAGGTGTCCATCAGTACCTCAATGTCCAGTGGCACAACCGATTGTGATCCTAGGCATAGGTCCAATACACATTGTGGCTGCATAGGTTACAGTGGAATAAAGGTTGTATGCAGTGAAACCAAACTGGCCTGAAGGACAGGAATCACTGCTTGTTTAGTTCTCGAAGCCGAGGTGCACCGAAGCAGTATACCATGCACTCGTGGCATTGCTTCACAAGCAGTGCTGTCTCCATTCCAGGTTGAACTGGGACGTCCATTGTGGAGCAGAAAAATTAAAATCAGGATCCCGCCACAAGTAGCAAGACAAGAGGGAGCTGATACATTTAAAAAAGTACACTATTCTCTTTGTATCAGACATATTAAAGATACGGGGAACCAGCTGCCCAACATGCAGTGGGAAGTTAGTGTGGAGTAGTGTCTGTATCTCAGATGAGGACCTTGCAACCTGGAGATCAAAGGTCTCTCTGGCTGAAGTGAACTGTATGTTGGAAACATTTAATGAAGACCATAGCAATGCCTCCCTAACTGTAGGGCAGGTGCAAACAGTACTTGTGTGCAACAAGTTACTATCGAATTAATTGTCACTAGATAAGCGATGCCCGGTTCCGTTCCGCAGTAACCTTGATCATTTAGCATCAAATAGCTCCCATTCGAGAGCAGCTTGAACACCGGATGAAGCACGGCAGCTGGAGAACCCTTCAAATAACAAAGTTCACTACCAAAGCATTGCATGCCCCATGTAGAGAAATGTCTTTGCGAACAAAGGACCCGCTTAAAGCATCCTCACAGTGAGAAACACTAAGGAAAACTTCTGTGTCCCTATTCCTGCATCTAAACCTGAATGGTAATTCCCAATACTCATGCACATAACCTTCCCTTAGCACTTCATATCTGTCTACCTGCTTGTATTGGAGACAATATTGGAACTGGAAAGTCATAACCGGTAGGGTGAAGTAACCATGGATTATCCAGTCTGTGGATGGTGTCTCTGCCACGGGGAAAGGTAATTGGTCTAAATTTGCGCATGTTGTAACTTCCATCTCTGCATGCTATTACTATCTGTCTCTCCATTAGATCATATGCAGAAAACAGTAGTACTATTGGTGTAACGCCACGGCACGTGGCCACAACATAATGTTTGTAACATCCAGCTCAGTGTTACGATCAACGGTAATTGTGACTGTTCATGTTGTAAAATAGACATGTCTTGCGGTATTATGTGAATGCAGAAGACACTATGTTGTCCAGTGAATAAATCCTGGATGATAATGTGATCATACCGTTGTCAACCACAGCCAAAACCTTTTCTAAATTAACCCTGTCGTTCTCGGTCAATCTCTCAGCAGCTTCTAATTGAGAAGATTGTTGTATATTCAGTACAATAAGCGCTTTTGATGTGGGTTCCAGGGACCTAATGAAAAATCCCTGAGATCCATGTCATCAGAAAGAAGGGACAAGTGTTCCATCACCAGGAAATTATTTAAGTTTTTAGTCAATCTAGGCACAACATCCCAACACTATATAATGTCACCAACCTGAGTGTTTTGTTTGTACATATCGCTGATCAGGCCTATTGATCTTAAACCCTTTGGTTTTACCCAGGAATCTAGATTGACACCTTTTTGTGTCTGTCGGCCAAATCATGTGTGTTAAGTGCTGCTAATTCTTAAAGTGTGAGAATGCGGGAATACGAGGTGTGTTCAAATCCTTCATCTTGGCTATCCAAAGACAAGAAGTTTGTTGCACTGCCTTATGCAGAAAAATAATTTGATGTGGTTTGAGGCATGCACTAAATTAGGCCTCAGTTCCCTGAACCTGCCAATCTTTTGTCCCCAGACAGATTTTGTGTCTATGGTGTCTTTCCAAAAGTTTAAACCATGTATAGACAGTTGGGAAATAAAGGAAGTAGAGTATATCAGCTTATTTTTTTTAGCCGGTGTAGGTACAAGCCTATAATAATGAGAGGCTGGGTATAGAGTGTCTAAAACCAGAAAAATAAGCAAACTTTTGTGCAAAATGTCTTTGAACTACCTTTCCGCTGTGTTGGGCAGTGTTCCTATTGAGTGTAATTAAAAACAGTGCGCAGGATACTAGCTTTATTTAAGAATTGGTGACCATAATGTTGATAACAGAACATAACGCCAATATTTGAGGTGATTGCTCTAGATCTGCAAGCAAATTGTGCACTGTTTCAATGTCCCAATCATCAGAGAAGGTACAAGAGGTGATTAAATCATTTAAGGAAATTCTAAACAAATAAAGAATTTGCAGCAGTGCACTAGGCCCATACACATTATACGATACCCTGTCCCACACTATTCCTTCAGGAACAGGATCTGCTGTAATACTCATCAGGGACAGGTCCCTTAGTTCACGGTGTGATGATGCATGTAGTACATCTTGTGAACCAAGTTCACAAGATGTACTACAAAGCATTCTGTGAGATAGTGTCCATTCAGAAGTAGGAAAAAGACAATTACCAAACCAATCCAGAGGACTAGGGAAAGTAATCCAATTGTATCCATGGGACAACAAGTATGTCTTTTTCGCCCCAAAAAAGAGAGCATACACTTATAGTTTGAAAGGGAGAGGTGGTGTTGGCAGTTCAGGTTCACTTTAATCTGATGAAAAGTCATCATAATGCACAAACTAGCCAGATGTCGCCTGGTCTATTCTTGGCAGCTCAGAAGGTTTTGTAGAGCCAGGAGATGACTCAATCTGTGGCATATTCACATAGACGTCATCAATTTTACCAATTGAGATTTCTGTACTAGTTGATTGTACAGTTGTAGTTGTTTCAACAGGAAGAAGTATAATTTCATTGTTTACAGCTTCTCATTGGACAGTGGAATCTTCTGTCGTTATTAAAGCTTACATTTGAACTTTCTGTATGGTAGCGAAAAGAGTGCGCCAGCTACCCAGGAGCCCACGTGGCCTACTGTTAAGAATTTTGCCACATAGTGTGGTTTGATCATACCAATAGAGACAAACCTCTTGTCTCTGCAAAGGGGCGGAAGAAGTACGGTTCTAGTGCCTTCGACAGCCAGGACAGGTACTGGTGCTCTGTAAGATGGCTCACATTGTTTCTTGTCCACTATTTTCTCTTTGACCAGGTCCCCAAACTTCAGGACCCAGGTGTGTCTTGCCAGAACTACCTTCACTTCCCCAGTGGTGGTGCGTTTTACTTGGAAGTTGCTTTGTAAAGTCCAGAATTCATTAATTTCCTGTAAAACAACCAAACTCTAATTGATGTCAAATGGTGTTTCCCCTGCCGCTGTGCCGACACTATCGAGGTCTGGTACCCACATTCTCACCCCAAACAGGACTTTGTGTGGGGTACAACCCACCAGGGATTGTCCTAGGATGTTATTAAGTGCTCTCTGGACCCCATATAGGTGATTGACCCAACTGCCACTCGAGGCTAATACCCTTGCCATTAAAGACTGCTTTAAGTCACAGTTTTCCTCTCAACTACCTAATTTGCCTTGGGAAGGTAGGGGGGGTGTACCATAAGGACACACCCCAACTTCCCATGGCTTCTTTGTAAGCTAGCGAGCTAAATGCTGTTCCCTGGTCGGAATGTACTGTGCCAACTGTGGGGCAGATTTACAAGGAACTGACGCATCTGCATCGATGCCTCAGTTTCCTTGCGCCACAATCAGATGTCCTTGCGCCTCCATGGATGCGCTGTATTTACAATACAGTGCTCCATGACGCAAGGATTAACAGATGCGTCAGAAGTTCTGACGCATCTGTTGGCCCAAAAGCACGCATTGCTGGAGTTGTGTTGCAAGCATGACGCAACTCCAGCAATGTATTTTGAGGCCTATACTTACTGTACTGCGTCACTCCTTAAGCCTGCTTTAAGCAGGCGTAAGGTTTTGACGCATTGGGTCCTAAAAGTGATGCAGTGAAATCTTGTAGATTTCACTGCACCACTTTTACGAGGCCTTCCTGCATGGTAACGTCCACCCTGCATACATTATACCTGATGCAGGTATAATGTGACGCAGGGCTTTACAACGTGACGCATCTCCCTAGATGCGTCACGTTGTAAATAGGCTGTATTGTTTGTGCCGCCATTGTGTCAAAAAAAGTGACGCAATGGCGGTGCAAGAAGGTGCAAGGGGCTTGTAAATCTGCCCCTGTGTATGTCCAGATGAAGACTTGCAAGTCCTTTATAACAGTTCAAGCGTCAGCCGAGCGCTGTGGCCAAACCCACAGAGATCCGGAGCATGAATCCACTGCTACCAGGATGTACTTGTAAGCCGCATCTGAGTAGGGCCCCAGTGGTCCAAATAAACACAAGCCGAAGGCTTGTCTGAGATCAATACAGGTGTATGTGCTGGACGTGCTATGGTGGATCCTTTCATCAGATGTCGCATTTAAGGACTCAGGGACATATGTATCAAAATGTTCTTTTGCGATTCTCAAATAGCTATTTTTTGCGAATCGCTATTTGAGAATCACAAAACGCTATGTATATAGGATTTGCAAATAATTTTGCGAATCCTACATATTTTCTAATTGCAAATCGCAAATTGCGATTCGCAATTAAGGAATACCTCCCCATTCATTCCTATGGGCCTAGAGGTAACTCGTGGTGTTTGCTCGCTGCTTTTCTGGCTGATTGAGAACTCCTTTCGTTTTAATAACTGAATTTGCATTCATTTTTAGGTCTCGCCTTGCTATCACGTAAGCGATTGCACAGCAAGACTATTGTAAGGGGCTCCCAAAAGTGCTCCGAAAAGCGGATTGCATGGCGAGCACGCGCACAATCACGCGCATCGTGCCGCCATGCAATCCATTTGGCATCGCACTTCAAAGGGTCCGCCCCCCCGCCTGGAATGCGCTCCCTGCCCAGCGCGCACACCACGCTCCGCCGGGCTTGTCTTGTTTAAAGGTGGGGTTTATTGAGAGTTCTAGTACGTTGAATTCCTCCTCCTCTTCCCCGATAGCAACTCTGATTTCCTCTTCCAGCCCCAGAGTGCACCAGATTTCTCCCTCACTGTGCTTGTCTAATTTACCCGCCCTCCCCCTGCAGTTGTTGGATTTCCTCCCCGCGCAGTTCGAATGTGCAGATTCCTGTCACACGGTTCATGCCTCCTATGTCTCCTTCTCCCTCAGTGCACAGGTCTGATTTCAGCTCCGACCTTTGCGCGCGCCAGATTTTTTTCTTCCTCGATACATGCATCACATTCTCCTCCTCCTCGGCAGAGGGTTCTCATTTCTACTCAACATCCTTCCACTACCACTGTAATATCCGATGCCATACCCCAGTGTCTCAGAATTCAGTTCCCGCCAAAAAGGTTTGCGTAACCCCTTTTCCCTCACACCACACGGGTCATGACCGTCCCCACCCCCATGCACTTCTCTGCATGCTTCTGGTGGTGTAAGGGGATATGGGAGTCTCTTGTTCTCCTGTGAGGGTCTCGTCTGAATTTCTGGCCGTACATTGTGGTCCATCTCTCACAAACAATTGATTGTTGCTCCTTCTGCATCCGTCCCTTTCACACCCAGTCTTTTCCTCCTCCTCCCCACCCGTCCTATCAATCCCTGGCCTCTCTTTCCCCTCGGTGTATTCCTCCTCACCCCCCCCCCTCTCTGCGCTCCTCATACCCCCCACGTTTTCTCCATCACTATATTTGTTAAGTTATCTAGTAAAGCGCCTACTGCCACGTGTCCTACCCTATACCGCTGGTTTTGACGCTGGCACGAGTCACTGTATTTGGTTGTGTCCGTACGGTAGAAGAGAGCATCACACTGGACTGAGACCCTAAAGTTAGAACTATCTATACCCCACCAATAATTTGAATGAAAGAACATCTTCCACTCCCGCTAGCTATGACTTTCTAACTCAACGTGATGCCACCACAAACTGGGTAAGGTAACTAAGGGATTTCTTCTGAGAACATCCTAAAATCACTAACCAAAACATCCTAACTTTGGTTTCCTGTAACATGCTTCTCTCCTTAAAGTGCTTCAATGCCCCCTTAAGGAAATAGGCACTATATGAATGCAATTAACCAACAATATCAAAGTCAATTGTTTCATGATGAAAATGGGCGTAGCCTGGTCAGGGTCTGCTTCAGAGTTCCCGACAATCACGCTGTTATATAATGTTAAACTATATTATGGGACAAGCAGGGCGCAAAGACAGGCTTAAGGTAGAGTGGAAAGGGAAGGAATGCGGATTGGTATGAGTACTGGGTGAGAGAAACAATATTTTGTAAAATAATCAACATATTTTATCACTTTCAAAACAGCGATGAGTGTGTGTTTTTTGTCAGTGTGCGCACGCAAACATTTCAGGTGAAGTCCGACAGACACACCTCACCATAATCGACTGAAAGCACCAATACCCAACTCGTTTTCAAAAGATTCATTTATGGGGGTGTAACACTCCAAAGCTACGGCTCTGGTGATGGATTATACAGGGACAGGGGTCGGTTAGATCGTGTTACGAATTTTCATCCCTCTCTCTGTCCGTTTTATTACCACCTGTCCCTCTCAGCCTCCCGAGCATAGCTCTTTATTTCATCCGTGTCTCTCTCTTCCTCATACATATTCCTCCCTCACCACCTCTATTAAATTTCACAAAGCGATATTGTAGGCTTGAATAGCTTTAATTAAGCAGCACGGCAGATATCCTCCCAGCTCCAGACTCCTACACCAACTGAGTCTCTCACTGGCAGAATACATCATCAGTTCTACACTAGAACTTAGAACTTAACCTGAACACAAACACAGCGCATGCCAATGATAAAGTACTATTACATTCAAATAACCACAATATAGATTACAACAACCTCCTCTTCACCCCAGCCTTGCCCTCTATTCCTGTCTACTTCATCTCCTCTTTTCCCTGCTGTCGACCTCCCTATCTCTCGCCTCATGCCCTCTCTTCTACTCCCTTCCTCGCTGTTTTTTCTGCCCGCATCGAGAGGGGGAGGGGATGACGGTTCTGTTCTTGGGGGGACATCCCGCTCTATATCTGTCACACTCTTTCCTCCTGACGGGTATTTTTATCCCGTCTCCTCACATCGCTTGAGCTCAAACTCCAAAAAGGCGGAAGATCTGCGGCGATTCGTCTTAGCAACCACGAGCTTTCCACCCCTTGTCTGAAAAATCACCATCAAACAGCTTGAGGCGCGCGACCCCTCTTAACCGCACCCACCTCGGAAAACGTCATTCAGTGAGAGGACAGTCGACGTAAATGTTTACGTAGCACCTGACGTGACCCAAAGAGTTCCGGGACGCCTCGACAACAACGAACACAAAGCGTTACCGGCCGCTGCTAACAGCAAGCACCACACTTAGGGGTCCAAGCTGAGGCAAATGGCACAGTGAGAGGGAAACCAAGCAAGGGGTTTACCACCATGAGGCGGGTGGTACTGGGGGTAGTTGCTAGACTGCAGTGAGCTGCTAGTGCTAGCAGTGGATAAACTAATAGGAGCTAGCAGAGTTTTCAGTGTTAGCAGGTGGTCTGCTGCTCAGGACGGCCAGTGGGCATACTAGTGGGATCTGGCAGTGTTAGCACTGGATTCACCACAGCTGACAGTGGTAGCAGTGAGTATATTGCTCAGGGCTAGCAGTGGTAATACAACCCCGGCCTGGCAGTATTAGGAGTATGTGTGCTGCTAGGCACTGGCAGTGCTTATAAACCAGGCAATGTTAGCAGTGTGCAGCCTACTCAGACCTGGCAGTGTTATAAGTGGGTGCACTGCTCAGGGTGCAGTGTTATCAGTGTATACTATTAGCGTCTGGCAGTGTTATAAGTGGGTGCACTGCTCAGGGTGCAGTGTTATCAGCGTATACTATTAGCGTCTGGTAGTGTTATAAGTAGATGCACTACTCAGGGTGCAGTGTTATCAGCGTCTACTATTAGCGGCTGGCAGTGTTATAAGTAGGTGCACTACTCAGGGTGCAGTGTTATCAGCGTATACTATTAGTGTCTGGTAGTGTTATAAGTGGGTGCACTACTCAGGGTGCAGTGTTATCAGCGTATAGTATTAGCAGCTGGCAGTGTTTATAATGCTGAGGGCTGGCAGTGTTTATAATGCTGAGGGCTGGCAGTGTTTATAATGCTGAGGGCTGGCAGTGTTTATAATGCTGAGGGCTGGCAGTGTTTATAAATGCTTAGGGCTGGCAGTGTTTATAATGCTGAGGGCTGGCAGTGTGTATAATGCTGAGGGCTGGCAGTGTGCACAGTGCTGAGGGCTGGCAGTGTTTATAAATGCTGAGGGCTGGCAGTGTTTATAAATGCTGAGGGCTGGCAGCCTAGAGCTACAGTGCATGTGCGCGGGCGCGCGCGCCTCGCTTGACCGCGATTACTTTAACTTTCGCGGCCGCATGGCCGCTTGGCATAGCCAATAGGTCTCGCTTTTGGGACCTTATAAGTATTTAGTTATGCAACTGTTGCATGGCTAAACACTTATAAGGTCCCAAAGGCGAGACCTATTGGCTATGCCAATGCTTGTAATTTACTGCTGCTATCGTTTTGAAAAACGATTTTAAACGGGGAATTTTAGGCTTCACTTACCTCCACGCCTACACCATGCATTTTCGGACTCCTGGGGGGGACACACTAGACCGCCATTTTGTGCATGGTGCGTTCTAGCTGTCAGGGGCTGTATGCTACAAAGCATGCACGCTGTGCAGACGCCAGCGCCGTAGGTGTGAGTGGTGGTGTTTGCTCGCTTCTTCTCTGGCTGATTGAGAGCTCCTTTCGTTTTAATAACTGAATTTGCATTCTTTTTTATTTAATGCTGCTTTTGTTTCGAAAAACGATTTTAAACGGGGAATTTTAGGCTTCACTTACCTCCACGCCTACACCATGCATTTTCGGACTCCTGGGGGGAGACACACTAGACCGCCATTTTATGCATGGTGCGTTCTAGCAGTCAGGGGCTGTATGCTACAAAGTATGCACGCTGTGCAGACGCCAGCGCCGTAGGGGTGAGTGGTGGTGTTTGCTCGCTGCTTCTCTGGCTGATTGAGAGCTCCTTTCGTTTTAATAACTGAATTTGCATTCGTTTTTATTTAATGCTGCTATTGTTTTGAAAAACGATTTTAAACGGGGAATTTTAGGCTTCACTTACCTCCACGCCTACACCATGCATTTTTGCACTCCTGGGGGAGGGGACACACTAGACCGCCATTTTGTGCACGGCGCGTTCTAGCTGTCAGGAGCTGTATGCTACAAAGCATGCGCACTGTGTGGACGCGCGCAGCGGGCGCGCCACTGGCGCTCCTAAGGCAAGCCCGTCTGCATTCGTCAGCGTCCCGAAAGCTGCCAGCACCAGCCATGCTGCCCGTTGTCCGCAAGACCTACATAAGGCCCGCTTGGGGCTGAGTCGTACCGAAATTCTGGCAATAGGGGAACATATGGGTGGGTGTGGCCATGATTGGTGTGTCCTGGACACCATGTCAAGAACTTGCCAGGTTTGCAACTTTCATTTTAATCACACCTTGGATGCTACTTCCCATCCCAATCAGGTCCTGGGTGCCTCCCCAAATTCCCGTTGGATACAGGCCGCTCTGTCCCTGGTAAAGCATGCACAAGACATCTTTGAGCTATTAGCCGATAATCAGCTAGACCTGTTATTTATAACAGAAACATGGCTCAATGAGTTCGCGGCTCCTGCCATTACACTGGCCATTCCTGCAGGCTATAAAATTACCAGAATGGACCGGAAAGCAGGCAGAGGGGACGGGGTGGAGGTAGTATTTAGGGCTAATTGGACCTTTATGCAGGCAGAATCCCATGATATCAAGGATGCGGAAGCTATGGATTTTGCCCTTACTATCTCACTGCACTTTCTTCTTGGGGCAACATTAATATACAGGCCGCCCGGCCCTGCAGGCTCCTTTCTAAAATCATTGGATGAAGCCATTGTACCTAGGGCGCTGCATTATGCTAACTTTTTGCTACTTGGCGACCTTAACATTCATTGGGATTGTAAAGAGGCGGCTGACACTAACAAATTGAATGATACAGACAGACAGACAGAGCCTGCGTAAAGTTGAAAGACAGTGGAGAAGAGCATATAAGGCCTCCGACCTGATCCTCTATAAAGCTGCTCTGGTCCTTTATAAGAAAGCTATCACTTCCAGGAAAGCAGAATATTATGAGGCTCGGATTATTGATGCCCCTAATAAACAAAAGGAAACCTTCAAGATCCTAAAAGAACTTAGCAGAAAGGTCGATGTGCCATCAACTTTAATACCTTTCGACGTTGACACCTTGCAGTCTTTCTTCCTGCAGAAAGTGATGGATATTTTGCTTGAGATTAATAGATCTCCTGCGATTGCTGTCAGTCAGGGACTGGCGTCACCTCAAATTTTACCAGCCCAATTTCTTGCCCAATTTCCTCCGCTGGACTCAGAAGCTTTTGCCTTCCTGATAAATAAAGTTAAATCCGGCTCACCGGCTGATCCTTGTCCTCCCTGGATTTTTCAGCTGGCTCGCCCAATCTTGGAATGTCAGATTCTCTCGCTCCTCAACAACTCCCTGGCCACTGGTCAGGTGCCAACTAACCTGAAGGAGGCCAGAGTTATCCCCTTACTGAAAAAGCCAGGAGCTGACAAGGCTGAATTGAAAAACTATAGGCTTATTTCACAACTCCCCTTTTTGGCTAAAGTTATGGAGCAACATGTCCTAAAAAACCTATCTGACTTCCTGGACACATTTAAGCTTCTACATCCACGTCAGGCTGGTTTCAGAGCCTACCATAGCACGGAGCTAGTCATGTTGTCCGTCCTTGACGACCTTAGACTGAATGCTGACAAGAGAGAGCCGAGCGCACTTGTGCTCTTGGACCTCTCTGCAGCATTCGATACGGTCAGCCACTCCATCTTGCTGACCCGTCTGATGGATCTGGGACTCAGGGGCTCGGCCCTTGATTGGCTAAAACCCTTTCTCTCTGGTCGCTCGCAAAGGGTGCAGCTTGGTGATTGTTCCTCTAAGAGAGGTGTCATCCCATGCGGCGTACCCCAGGGCTCTGCGCTGTCCCCTTTGCTTTTTAATATCTATTTGCAACCCTTAGTGTCCGCCTTATCCAATCTGGACTGTCGTGTCTTTAATTATGCTGACGACACTCAGCTTATTCTGAGGATTGACAATTCAGCCCATGCCCAAGAGACGGCTAAAAATATTTTAAGATTCACAACTAACTGGATGACAGCGAACTCTTTAAAAATCAACCCCGATAAAACGGAGGTTCTCGTCGTCCTAACCATTAATAACTCCTGGGGTGGCCTGTTCTGGCCCACAGAACTTGGGACTCCTCCCTGTCCATCCCCAGTCGTGAAAAGCTTGGGAATCAAGATTGATGCAGAACTCTCGCTAAGTCATCAAGTCTCCTCAGTGGTGGGCACCTGCTCTGGTATCCTGACGCAACTGAGGAAGTTGGTTCTCATTCTATCAACTTCCTCCATGAAATCCATAGTCTCGGCTACTATTTTATCACGCCTTGACTATGGGAATGCGTTGTACCTGGGCCTTCCTCAGAAACTCACTAACCGGCTCCAGGTGGTACAGAATGATGCCGCTAGGCTGGTTTTCAGCCTTCCTAGGAGGTCTCATGCATCACCTCTGCTTCTTAAGCTACACTGGTTGCCCGTTAGACAACGCGCAAAGTTCAAGGTCCTATGTATCGCCCATAAATCCCTCTATGGTCACGCCCCCAGCTACATTAGGGATCGCCTGGCTAAGTATGTTCCAGGACGCCTACTTCGATCTACAGATGCTTTCCAGCTGGTCTGCCCCCGAAGCAATCTGGCCTCCAAGGGCGGGCGAGCTTTCTCTGTTATCTTGCCACGTCTTTGGAACCAACTGCCGGATGCCTTACGGAAAGAACCAGGCTTACTCCCTTTTCGAAAGCTACTGAAAACGCTGCTTTTTAGAGATACTTCTTAAGATCCCTGTCACCAGGACTGTCTTTGCCGGGCCATTTTTGCAAATCTCCTTCTGTCAGCGCTAAGAGACCTGTCGGTATACATGCGCTATATAAATTCCCCTACAAATACAAATACAAATACAAATACAAAATACCTTAGGCCTTGCCCATCTGACGCAATGGGTCAATTCCCCTTCACATAGCGGGGGTCATACTCTTGAAGTGATTTGCTTTAACTTTTCCCTAGTAGTTCAGGACCCCCTTTTGGTTATATGGTCTGATCACTCTCTAATCCATTTTTGCCTGGTTGTGCGCCACATGGCACTTTGAAAAATGCAAAAAAGTGCATTTTTCAAAGAAATCGCAAATTACCACCAACTTGAAGTTGGTGGTAATTTGCGATTTCTTAAGGAGAAATCGCACAATTTGGGTGCTTTTGTTATGTTATATTTAATTTATACAGCACACGGCTAATCGAAAGTGTCCCGGCGCTTGCTTCAGAAAAGGTGAAATGCACACAGATCAGAGACTAAAAAAGCAACGTTTTTAATTTTTTCTTAAGCAACAGTGGATCCTGGGTGCCCCGAAGAGCCAAGGGCAGCATGTTCCAGGCCAGACCGGCTTTGCGCACAAAGGAATTCCCACCAAGTCTTTGGTGATTAAACCTAGGTGTCTGTATCAACAGCTGGGTAGACGAGCGCAGCTGTCTCCCTGGTGTATAAAAGGCAAACCTCTTCTGCAAATAAATAGGGCCTAGACCGTAAAGGGCCCGGTGCGCGATAGACAGCATTTTGAATTTCAGACGAGATTCAATTGGGAGCCAACGCAAGGAGCCCAGATGGGTGCGAACACTATGCCTTGATGACAGACCCAGAAGAAGTCTGGCCGCCGAGTTTTGACATCGCATTTAAGGAATCGCAATTTGCGATTCCTTAAATGCTTTCCCAAAATAAGGAATCGCTAAATTTGCGAGGGCCTTTTGGGATGATACATCCCAAAAGGCTTTTTGCCTTTCTCAAACGGCTGAATCTGAGAATCGGCCCGTTGCGAAGGGTAAATGGGCTTCATACATATGCCCTAAAGTCCTTGGTCTGTTTGGTAAGACCTGACCACCAATAGCAATGTTTCATCATGATACTGTATACATAATCGCGAGCTGACTCCAGACCCTCATGTGCAGCTAGTATCAATCCCAATCCGCGATCAGTGTTCGGTATTACTCTATCCCCCACTCCTGGAATCTGAGCATACAGTATGTTTTGTAGGAGTACTTAAGTGGAAAGCCTTTGGCAAGTGGGTGTCAATGCAGGCCACACTGACAGCCACCATGATGTCTCTGTCTAATCTCGTACTAGAACAAGTGATTGCAGCAATGGCAGCAGTGTGGACTGTTGCCTTTGCAGCCTCATCGGCCATGGAATTCCCTTCAACGTGAACGCCAATACGGCGATGACTCAATATATGGATCACATGAGCCCTTGGCATGCCTTCTTTCTGCTTTGCCACTTGTTCCCAAAACACCTTATGCTTGATTGTGTAACCCTTTGAATCTCAAAAAACATTTTGGCCCCAATAGTGAAGATATTCATTATAGGACCGGACAAAATAGTATGAATCGCACACTATGAGTGTGGAGAATGTGGGATCCGTACTTTGTAGTGCCATTATCAGGGCTCTTACTCCTGCCAGCTGTGCTGTACAGTCTCCTAGGGACTGTGTGAGTGTTTTTTCTGGATGGAACTTTTCGTCATGCATGCACCCTTTTATGATTGCGCATGCAGTTGAATACTGTTGCCGTGTCCCTACGGCAAGTTGAGCAGATCCTACGGTATAAATGATATATTTATATCGATCTAGAGGCACCATTTCATTCAGCAGAGGATTTTATAGTTCTTACTGTAGGAATTCTTGTGTTTGTAGTGTAGAATCAAATCTGTAATCTAAATCTGTTGCAGTGAGAGAGTTAGTTATTGGATCCATTGTGGATGCAAGGCTTTAGCTTTTGGAATGCTTGCTTTGGTAACGGCCTCTAAGGTCGGTACTGGGGTAACTACAATTATCCACTTACCCTAAACCAGTGCTGTCTCTCTCACTACAGCAGTCTGTAATGCTGTGAGAATTTTCAGCATTTGTGTACAAATGTGGTTTGTATGCAATGGGTACCGTATCACCGTCATTGAAAGTGATATAGGTATGCCCGGTTGGTCCAGCGACTATCCGGATTACCAGGTTAGTCACATTTACACACTTGTGCAAATGTTTGGACGCTACCATGTCAACTCGTACGGAACGTAAAATGTTTGTATGTTACTGTGTCCAATGGCTGATTGAAAAATCAGATCTGATCAAGTCGTAGAATGGCTTTAATCAAAAATGTATGTTCTGTCAAAATTCTAAAATCCTAAAATGGATTGTATTTTTTTCAGTGTCGTCAGAGGTTGGAGCAGTGCACATTTTTCAAAAAATGTGCTGCCAGGCTTTTGCCTTCACTTGACAACTCATATTCTAGAAATAGGACACTGAGGTGGGCAATTTTTGATTTTTTAAAATTAAATCTGTAACCCAGGTGAGCAAGGCCAGAATTATGTGGTTTACTCTATCCAAGTGTTCCATGAACTCATCGTCTGTCAGATAAATATCATCTACGTAGAACAATGCCCCCTCATCAAAATTTTGAAGTAACTCTGTCACTCTTCCTGAAAACAGTCCAGGGCTTGTCTTATAGCCCTGTGGTAAATGACAAGATTGTCGCTGAGACCTTAGCGCCGATAATACTGTCAAGTATCTGCTTCCAGGTGCTATATTTTGGCAAAAGAATCCATTTGAGATATCTAGTGTTGTTTTTAACCCTGGGCGGACAACTACGATACGCTTGCGAAGTTTGCGTAGGTTGTGCTACTTCGCGCTATGCGAATTGCACGTAGCACAGTGCAAAATCGCGTAGCGTAGCATAGTTGGCATTTTTTGCTCGCTCGCGAACCCTCAACGTCAACTTGGCAACCACGAGCGAGCAAAATGACATCCCGGCGAGACTTTTTCCTCGTTCGCGATCAGCAACATCAAGTTGCCGATCGCGAGCGTGGAAAATAAACCTCCTGGCGAGATTCCCAACGCGGGGAGGTCAGGTTTCTCATTGCGAGTGGTCGCGTATGCTCGCGGCCGCTCGCGATGAGAAACTACCAGTCCGCGTTGAGTAAGCTGCCGCTCAAGTAAAAATCTACTTGAGCGGCAGAAAACGACAGCTCGCACTGTGCAAGATGCCGTTTTCAATGATTGCACAGTGCGGTCAAGCATCCGGCACTGTGCAATCATCGCGAACAGCGCACTACGCAGTCCGCGTAGTGCTACGCGTATCTCGTGTAGTGCGAAGTGCCCTTCTCGTAGCTACGCGTAGCGCTACTACATGAACTACGCCCAGGGTTGTTTTGTATTTCTTCTGCACATTTTATTCATTAGTGCGGCACTATGTTCATTTTGTACTGCATATGTGCATGTGGAAGTGTTCAAATGTCTTTAGACTGGACGGTATGAAAAGTTCGGTTTCATTGCGGGAAACAAGGGATTATTCATGGGCGAGGTGCAATTCTCTATTATACCCTGGCACTCAAGTTGTTCTAGAATTTCCCTAACTTGTTTTTTGGCTTAATTTTTTATTGGGTATTGTCTCTGGGAATTAGGGACTGATTTTAATGGGATCTCGTGATGAAGAGACTCATTATCCCACCCAACATGGTTTCAGTAAGGTGCAGGAGCTAGTGCTAGCACCCACTCCTGTGCATATGAATGTTTAACTGATTCTGGAATGAGTTTGGAGAAAGCTGGATAAATTACTGTTTCTCCCAGTGGGCACTCCATTACAAACTTAGATGGCCAATCCTTTTCAGCCAAAAGAATGCCATAACCATAAGTCAGGTTCTCCCAAAAGAGACCCTTAACTATCCTGGGCATGTCCCCCTCCATTTGGAGTATAATTTCATATAAATGATGAGGGACACTTACCCTTTCCACCCTGATATGCTCATTCAGAGCTACTACTGCTATATAATCCATCAGGGTTTGGCGAGCTATTGTGACTTCTGCCGTGCTGCCCAACATCGTCACTGCCCATTCCCTGTTGAGACGCAGAGTCCTCAGCAGCCTGGGCATGTCTTATTTTGATCCCGGCTACCTCTTTCTTTTTGAATTGAGGTTTAGGAGTCTTTTGTTTATCCTCCTTCATGATGTAGTCTGAATTGCGATGTGTTTCCCTTTTTGGCTTCACTTGCTCTTCAGATCTGCGCTTTGACTGTTCACCTCTCTCCAAATGAGTATTGGATAAATCCTGAAAGGAACAAGAGGAAAGTGTATCAGTATCCTGATACCTGTGAGGCTTTCCAATATTATCACAGTTTCTCAGGTTATATTTTTTATCAGTGGGTTCTTGTTGATCGTGTTTTATTTTGTTTATTTTTTTGTTTATTATTCCACTTTTTCTTGGAAGAATCGTGTGCCTGCTTAGAGTTATCCTTTTCAGAATTACCCTTAACTGATGGCTCGGCAGGCCTGGCTCCTAAATTACCTCTACCTAACGTATCATACGTTTCTTCAATAATTCTAGGGAATTCTTGTACCTGCTGTGCAGGAGTGAGTTCCTCCTGCACATTAAAGGGTAGGCTGCTGCCTCCCCTTTTATGTTACCTAACAATATAGACGATACTGTATCAAAGTTCCCTACCAGTTTCATCCCTAAGTTCAGGGCAGGTGCTGCCCCGTAATTATTCTGTACTTGTTTCAGTACTTCAGGTAGAACTGATATTGAAGGAGTGCCATGTGTTCTAGTATAAGCAGCAGTGAAGACTGTACCCCAAGTGGCACAATCTTCCACCGATCAGCTGATCAATTCTCTGTGCTATCCAGAACAGAATTTGCCCCTGACTGGTGGGAACTTTTCCCATAACAGCATTCAGTGTTTGAGGGCTGATACCTGTAGTAGTTAATTGTGGTTGTGCAGCCTGAGCTGTCTGCTCAAGGTTAACTGTGAGTGTTCGCATAATGTACTGTGTGAGGTTTCTGTAAAGTTTGACTAGATCTTCGAAAAAATTTCTTATTGCTGCTGCATTTAATTTAGCAAGATTAGGATGCAGTGTATAATCAGCTAAGAGCGGCCAGATCGCTCCTTCTTTACTGAGCGGAGCGAGTCTCACATTTTCTACTGTATGGTTGCAGAGATTTTCTTTGCTTTTTACAGTTGTGGTGTTCTTACTATATTTTACAGTACCAGAGTTTTACAACTGTGATCTCCCCTGCAGTTGGGAACCCTATTGACTGTAGTAATGAGTTGTGTACACATAGTTAGTTTTGCCGACAATGACACTACATGAACCAAAAGTGTAGGGTGTCTCCCAAAACAAGCAGTCCCTATGCCATGCTCCTTAGTGCTCACCAGGCACACTGCATGTGTTCTTATAGAACCCTCACCCACACATGCTAATTATGTGTTATGCTTCATCATCGTGCCCTCACCTGGTGAGGTACTCACCACCAGGGGAACTCAACCTCACCGTGGGAGGGAGACTTTGATATTCTCTGTGTAGTTAGTGGGGTCTTAGGACAGAAAATATCTCCAAGGAAGCCTGGCCCAATTCTTTAATAAGAGGGGCCATGTGATAAGGTTAAAAACATAACATGAAACAAAGAGCCATTTACTGAGCCAGTCTGTCTATTCTAGGTTGACTGAAGTGCCTAATAATGCTTCTTTTGATATGGCTGCTGAGAAATATGAAGACATAATACAGTATTTGAAAAAGAAGGTGCCAAAGAAAGACATTTTTGAGCTCTTCACAGGAGCCAAAGGAATCAGTGCATGCCTACTATTAGAGACTTAAACAGATTTGTAAGAAGCACAGCGGAGTCAAAGATCTTGAGTACAATGGTGGTATGTGGTTTTGTTTTTGTGTTTGATATGGGTTTACGTGCTGAGCTTAGATTTCATTTCAGCAGAGTGTGATGTGCTGGCAGACAAAGAGTTAATCAATCAATCAGGTTTGTTTCGCATGGCTACTCACCCATTAAGGTCTCAAGGCGCTGAGTTGGGAAGCTGCTGATCCGTCTGAGTGTGCAGGTTCAGTCGAAGAGCCAGGTCTGGAGATCCTTCTGAATTGGGTCAGCGACAGGGATTGCCTGTGGTGGAGGGGTAGGGTGTTCCAGATCTTGGTAGTAGATAGGAGAAGGATCTTCCTCCAGTTCTGGTCTTGTGAATCTGTGGGATGGTGGCCAGGGCAAGTTGGGGGGTGTGAAGTTGTCTGGCGGGTACATGTAATGAGAGGCGGTGGTTCATATATGCTGGTCCTGCGTTGTGAAGATCTTTGTAGGCATGTGTGAGTAGCTTGAAGGTGATTCTCTCGTTGACTGGGAGCCAGTAAAGCTGTGCAAGGTGTTGTGTGATGTGGATGCAGCAGGGTATTTCGAGGACCAGTCTGGCTGCGGCATTTTGAATGTTCTGTACTTTCCTGAGCTGGTTCTGGTTGATGTCGGCATAGAGTGCATTGCAGTCGTCGAGTCTGCTCGTGATGAGTATGTGGGTCACCGTCTATCTGGATTCTGTGGCAATCCATCTGAATGTCTTTCAAAGCAGGCGGAGCGTGTGGAAGCAGTATTAGGATACGGCATTGATCTGGCAATTCATTGTTAGTGAGGAGTCCAGTATGATGCCGAGGTTACGTGTGTGGTCCGTGGGGGTGGGAGGGGTTCCCAGTGTGGCAGGCCAACAGGAGTGATTCCTGGCTGAGGGGGCGGGTCCCAGGATGGTACTTCGGTCTTGTCCGAGTTGAGCTTGAGGCAGCTATCTTTCAACCAAGTGGCAAAGGCCTTCATCCTGCTGTGAGAGTTGATTCTGGCAGCTGTGGGTTTGTTGGTGAGGGAGAGGATCAGCTGGTTGTCGTCAGTGTAGGAGATGATGTTGAGTCCATGTAGATGTAGAAGAGGGTGGGGCTCAGGGAGGAGCCCGGGGGCACTCCAGAGCTGATCTCAGTAGGTTCTGAGAGGAACGGAGGTAGTCTGACTCACTGTGTTCGGCCAGTAAGGAATGAGTGGATCCAGTTCAAGGCCTTGTGGTGGATGGTGGCATTGTGGAGTCTCATGAGTAGGGTGCGTGGGAGACGGTTTTGAAGGCAGCCGAGAGGTCCAGTAGGATAAAGGCTGCGCTTTCACCCTGGTCAAAGAGGGAGCGGATGTCATCAATGGCAGCGAGGACTGCGGTCTTGGTGCTGTGGTTACTTCGGAATCCGGATTGAGAGATGTCCAGGACTTTGATAAACTCAGTGAATTGGGGGTTGTCGGCCTTCTCGATGACCTTGGCTGGAAAGGGGAGGAGGGAGATGGGTCTGAATTTGTTGATGTCTGTCGGGTCAGCAGGAGATTGATCTTGGCGTGTTTCCAGTCATCGGCAAAGGTGGCGGTTTTGATGGAGCAGTTGATGGTGCGGCGAAGCTCTGGGGAAATGGAGGTAGCTGCTCTTTGGAAAGTGTGATATGGGCAAGGGTCCGATGGGGCTCTGGAGTGGATGCTCTTCATGGTCTTGAGTGTATCATCTGTGGTAAGCGGAGTCCAGTTGAGCAGGATCTGTTGGGGTGTGGCAGGGTTGTGTGCGGTGGTGACGGGCATTGTGGCAGGGTCTTGGGTGTTGAAACTGTTGTAAATTTGCCTGATCTTGTGGTGGAAGAAAGTATAGATAAAATTGATAAATTTGCTAAATACAGCAGTGATTGGTCTGATGCAGGCAGAAAATTAACAAAGAGAAGCTGATGGTTGCCTAGAGAAAGAAATTTGAGAAGAATGGTAGAAATCAGTCAGTGGATTCAATTCTGATTTGGGATATGTGCAATCGGATAATGCTGGAATGCATGTGGTATCCTCAATGCAAGGTGTGAAAATGGCATGATGCAAATGCATGGTCAGGGTAGAGGGCCTCTGACCAGTGCTGGAATAAATGAAAATGTTGATATGTTGAGGAAGAGCACTGCTCGTCATATCTGTGGTAAAATCAAGCACTAGAGGTGTGAATGTCAACAACAATCAGATCAAATACAGAATGATTTTGTTTTCCACATGCAGAGAAATGTGAATCAGAGACAGATACGGTTGTTAGTACCGGCCCTATCAGCTCCTGTACAGAGTATGCATGATCAGAGACAGTTTTGCATGAATATGCCAACAGCCCCAGTGTTGCAGTAAAATGTGAAAAACAAAATGCCATATAATTCAGGGTACCCTGGGGATTGCTTACTTTTTTTTTAAAGCAAACTTTATTGGCATTTCACATAGTATACATACTTATTGCAGTATTCCTGTCTTATCCAGTTCCAATTTAAATTGTAAACATTCTTAATAGACATTTTACGGTGTATTTCAGTAGTAGTTCACATATGACACCCATCAATGAGAATATTCCTTTGTTGCAGGATCTACATTAAATTAAACTCCATTACCATAATAAATTTACCATTCTTCTTTAACCATAACTCCCCCCTCCCTTCCCACCCTCCTGTGTCTCAGTGCCCTACGTCCATATTCTTGCCTGAAGGCTGATAGACATCATCCGGGTGCAGCACCATGCAATCATCCATCCTAATTTTTATTCCGGGCTTGCTGTGAGTCTCCTCTCTCCTCTCCCTCCCCTTCTTGTTGGGGATTGCTTACTTGGAGAAGTCCTGGAGGTAGACGAGAGTGATGGTGAAGTCAGTGGCCATCCCGTTTCTTTCTTGATAGATACAGGAGCTACCTGCTCTGCAGTGCATTCTGTGATAGGTTGCAAGTCTACCCCTCGTGGGAAGGGAAGTCCAAGTTGTAGGAATTAGTAATGAACAGACTGTTTATCAGGTCTCAGCAGATGGCCCTGTTAAAATAGAGTCAATGGAGAATAATCATCAGTCCCTTCTATGTGATTCAAGTCCTGTAAACCTATTATGCAGTGACTTGCTTTGCATGATGAACTGTGTGATTTATTGCACACCAGGTGGTGTTGCCATTGAAAAACAAGATGATGATTCTATATTTAAAATGAGGTCACATGATTCAAGAGTCCAACTTTTCCCAGTCCTTACCAAAGATGACATACTGTTAAAGAAGGTATGGAATTCCTCTGGTAAAAGAGACAGGATTCATAAAAAATGCAAAGCCTATTAGAATTAATTTAAAGCCCAATCCTCTTTTCATTTTAACTTAACAATATAAACTTTCAAAAGAAGAAGGAGGAATGAAACCTTTCATTGAAAAATGATTGAACAATGAATTTTTCATGATGTGCTTGGGTCACTTGAAACTCTCCCATGATGACAATTAAAAAAAAAGAATGATAAATCAAGAATAGTGCAGGATTTAAGAAAAATAAATAAAATAGTGATCCCATGTTGTCCAATGGTACTGAATCCAGCAGCGATATTATTCCATCTTTCAACAGATGCAGTATTGACTTATGCCAAGTGTTCTTCTCTATACACCTTCATGAAGATAGTCAATACTTATTTGCATTTCTCTTTTGATGTCAAATTCCACAATGTTATACTGGAAGTCCTTCAGTTTTTAGTCAAATCCTACAGAAAGATCTAAAAAATGTAAGGTTACTTTGTAACTCAGTCTTGGTGCTTGGTGTGAACTAGTCACATCAAAGACAAAACAAGCATTGGCATAGCCAATAGGTCTTGCATTTGGGACCTTATACGTGTTTAGCTATGCAACAGTTGATGTTGTTGCACCAAGGATATTGTGCTGGATAACTAAACACTTATAAGGTCTCATAGGCGAGACCTATTGGCTATGCCAATGTTTGTTTTGTTATGGGGGCATAAATAACAGGAGGTTGAAGCTTGGGAAATAGTACCTGTGTAACAGTTAGTGTGATAGTTAGTGAGTTAGTTAGTTTGTTAATGAGTGAGTTAATTAGTTAGTGAGAGAGTAGGGGGCATATCAACAATAACCGGCGATAATTATGGCTGAGCGCACTTAGCGCTCGGATAATTATCGCCGGCTTGCGCCGATTTTTATCGCTGAGATAGCGTGCTATTAGCAACACTTATCTCATCAGCGATAAAAATCCTAGCGCTAACTGGCTAACGTGAGATTATCGCTGGAAACCCAGCGATAATCTCACGTTAGCTTGTTGATAGGGACTCACAAACTTAGCCATGATATCCTCCTTTCATAGGATATCATGGCTAAGTCAGTCCTGAAGCAGGTGTTAGGAAAGTAGCGATAACAGGTGTTATCGCTACTTTTCCTGACGCTATGCTTCATAGCGTTAGGCTTGCTGATAGGAGAAATGTAGCTTAGCGACATTTCTCCTGTCATGCCAGGTCAGGAACGCCCACTTTGCATCTCATTATTGATGCAAAGCTGGGCGTTAGGAATCCTGACGCTAAAGCAAGGTTTCACACGTTAGCGTGGCCTTGCTGATTAGGCTATAAAATTATCGCCGCTTTTCGGCCAAAAACGGCGATAATTTTTTATCGCCTGCTTGTTGATATGCCCCTTAGAGAGTTAGTAAGTTAGTGAGTGAGAGAGTGAGTTAGTGACAGAGAAAGTTAGTTAGTGTGAGAGAGAGAGAGAGAGAGTTAGAGAGTTAGTTATTGAGAGAGAGAGTCTATGAGAGAGAGTTAGAGAGTTAGTTTGGAGAGAGTCCGTGAGAGCGAGACAGTTTGAATTAGTATTTTTAAGGAGAGTTAGATAGTGAGAGAGTTAGTGAGAGGGATTGAGATAGTTAGTTAGTTAGTGAAAGAGTAAGTTAGTTAGTGAGAGAGTGAGTTAGTGAGAGAGAGAGAGAGTGAGTGAGAGAGCAAATAATCAGGCAGAAGGAGAGGAGGGAGCAGTGCATCAGTGGAGCAGGACGGGGGGAGAATAGGGGAGCAAGTCAGGGAACTTAGGACATAGCAACATCGGGCAGATGGGGAGGGATCTTAGGGGCAGTTTAGCAGGGGAGAGGAGAGTGAAGGGCAGAAGTGGGGCAGGAGTCGAGAGGGCATGGTAGCAGTGGGGTAGAAGAGAAGATGAAGAAGAAGATGGAGGAGGAAGGGGAGGGGTAGGGAAGGAGAATGAGGGGAAAAGGAGAAGAGGAGAGAGGAGATGAGAGGAGCAGTACTTAGGAGGCATTATGACGGTGGAGCAGGGCAGCAGGAGGAGGGGGTGGGGCAAACAATCGGGGTGGAAAAGCAGGGAAGGAGAGAGTGGAGGAGGTGGAAAGGGTGGCTAATGGGGAGAGGGAAATAACCCACCTTGTGTTTTGTATAGACCGGACAAGTCGCCATCAGGAGGGGCGGAATGCTATACGGTAATACTGCTTCATCTGACTCAGAATAAGGCCACCATTTCCAGAGGATGGAAACACTACACCACCATCAGATACCCACTGCCAGCGAAACTGGACAAACACAAATCTTATTTGTGCCATTGGAGAGACACAAACTGTCCTATGTACCAGTAAAACGGATGCGCACCCATCCACCATGCTCCCAGTCAGTGCCGCCGGGACATCTGCCCCAAGGGTACGCTGGATAGAGTACAATTTCAAAGATGCTCTCTCTTCTGGTGATACGCATTTCATCATAAGGTGAAAAGAAACTCCAGTTGTAGTGCCCGCGATGCGCGAAATCAGAGACTGACAAACACAACTACTGCCGGGACACGCACAGATTGTTTTATCAAACACCATCTGACAGCCGAGCGGTGGAGCAGCCAAAGTTTTAGGGACACATCGGCGCGCAGACTGCAGCACCGGGCAGGTGCATGGGTAAACACAAGCATCGGGTGTGTCCCTTGCACACAGCGTTCTTCTAGAAACATGAATAGGCGCAGGTGTGCAACTCACTTCGCACATACACAGGGCAGGGTGGGGCCCGGATATGGCAGTGCTGCTGTTCACACGGCGCTGCTGATTCAGAGATAGGTCTGGCCCAGAGGTGGGTCCACGCTCTGACAGGATCAGGATGTCCGGGCCCGAAGGCTGACCAGGGCCAGACTGGGAACCAAAACCGGCCCTGGAAAGTGCTCGGCAGCCCCCCCCTCCCCTCCCCCCCCGGGGTTGGGGATGCCGCCGAGCTCTTTGCCAGGGCCGATGTTCAGCTGATTTTGTTACAGGGCCGAATTTGCAGCTATGCTGCAAAAACGTCCCTATAACAAAAACGGCCCCCAGGGGCCCAACACCGGCCCCCACCCGTGCGGCCCACCGGGGGATTGTCCGGTGCCCGCTATGACCAGTCCAGCCCTGAGATTGACGCTGGCTTCTGGACAGCAGAGAGTATAAATCCACAGCCTGCCTGTGCTCGGTATCCAGTGGCCTACACACTTGGACAGGTTGCCCTCTACACTGAGCAGCGCCCCGAACATCGCAGGTAAGACAGGTGCCGAGTATGACGGATCACTGATTTGAGAGTTCGCTGTACAGGAATGTGCATGGCCTAAGATTCACAGGTTCGGATAGGGCATGCGACGGGGTGACATTTTTGTATGAAAAGCGCATATTTAAATATGAGCGTCGAGTCTGGAATTACCCACCGAATTTGGGCTTAAAGAAAGATTTTATAAATTACTTGCAGCTATTTTCTGCATGGGCATGATGCAAAACGATGGAGAGAAGCCCACCCTCCTCCCCCCCCCCAAAAAAACACTTGTAACTCGGGGATATTCATAGGCCTTGAGCTGACTGAGGGGCTTTGAATAGTCTGGGTGGACTTGCGCTGCCAGGACCCGTGTTATACCCGGGGTGCTTCCAGGCCTATTGGAGTCCTCTCTCTGTCTCTCTGCCTGTGCGTCCATCCTGACAGAAAGTACATCCAGTATGATAGAAATAAGAAATGTAGCCTGGGCGATAGAACAGTAGAGGTCATTTGAACTTGGTCATCGACATCACTGGCACTGACTGACCGAGGTACCAATTCATTATGGTAGCAGCTCTGCACAGTGCTTTAAATGGAAATGCTTGAGAAGTGCCGGTACTCTCCAATTATAAGTATTACCTCACTCTTGATCGGTGCCAGTACTCTCCCTCTCAAAATAAACAAGTTATGAGTAGTCCTCTGCTTATTGCTCTGTTTTGTTGTTGTCAGAATGCAAAGAGAAAACAAGCGGCTGTGAAAGTGAAAGCGATCGCGAAAGCGATCGCGATTATAAAACAAGTGGGGGGAGTGCGGCCGAGAGCAGGGACAGGCAGCGTTTCCCTTGCGGGAGCGAGCGCAGTAATTGCTACCATATGGTGCTGCTTGCTCCCGCAAGGGAATCACCAAACGTGCACGTGTTGCCATTCAAAGCAATGCAACGTGTGCACGTTTTTGCCTGAAAAAGGGAATTGATGGCTAAAGCCTTTTTTCTATGCAGCGCATGCACGCTGCTTAGGCGAGACCTAAAAAGACTCTAAACTTGACACAATTGCCCTGCTGAATAATTTAGCTGACAAGGGTCACAAAGTTTTTTAGTCCATCATATTAAAATAGGAACAAGGAAAGTTTCAAAAGAAATTTTTCTGCAATTCTGAAAAATGAATCCTCCTACCGCCCAAAGGGACGTTAGGATGTTTCTGGGAATAGTTGGCTACTGGCATCAGTGGAATCAAGCTTTTTCTTGATTGCACAACTTTTACTAAGGTTGACCCATGGTCATATCAATGATCCGGTACCATTTTATGAAGAATGTTTAGAGGCCGTCCGGGTGTTAAGAGGAAGTTTAAGTAATGCACCCACCTTCGGAATACCTGATTACAATTTGGAATTTTATCTTTTCTGTCATGAGAAAGGAGGGTGTGCACTTGCAATTATAACACAAAAACATGTGGAGGATTTACGAGGCCAGTGGCATATTAGCTCTGTTGGATCCAGTTGCTAAGTCTACCTGGTTGTTTGAAATCAGTTGCAGCATTTTGCATTGGAATTGAACAAAGTGAAGGTACTGTAATGGGGCATAAATTCATTGTATTTGTTCCACATTCTGTTGAGATTTTGCTGATTCGTACACAAACTCAGCAGATTACAAACAGCTGAATGACCATATATTAACAAGTAATAATGGCAGCTGGAAACATCTCAAGAAGAAGATATAATTTTTTTAACCCTGCGGCATTGCTTTCAAACAAAAGCTGTGTAGACAAAGACCGAAGTGATGATAATGATGATGTTGATGATGTAAATGAACCAGAGCATGACTACATCAGTGTTACAGAACTAAGGGGGTCATTAGGATAGCGGTGAACCTGCCACCGGCAGCCCGCCAGTGGCAAGTTTACCGCCATCGTGCGGCCATTCTCTGCCCACCAGATGAGGATGGTGGGCGGAGAACTGGTGGACGGAAAGCCCGTCTGCCACGTGTGCAACACAGGCAATCATTTCGATTGTCTGTCGGACCTGGCCAGCATTTATAAACTGATGGCGGTGCCTAGATTAGGATGCTGCATTCTGCAAGCCTTTGAATGGTGGTTCCTCCGCCATTCAAAGGTTGGTGGAGATTGGCTTTGGGGGCATGTTGCGGGCCCCCCTTGTGCAGGGGCACTTTTGTTTTGTACTTGGGAGGCACCTATGGTGCCCCCCTACATTTCCCTGCACCAGGTGGCAGGCACCATGCGGTGCCTGCTGCGTAGTGCAGGGAAAAACAAATGTACACTTTTAGCAGTGGGGAAGGTGCTTCACCCAGCAGCACCCGCCGCAATGTTAAAGCTGCATTTTGCGGCCGCCAAAATTACTAGTGCGGGACCGCCGCCATATAGGCGGGTGGTCCCTATCCCCGGGACGATGGCGGACAGACTAAAGTCCGTCCGACATCGTAATGAGCCCCTAAGTACCAAACAAAGACCAGATATTAAAGAAATTTGTCTGGAAATGGCTGATCTGACTTTGAATGTTGATGGTTCCTGTTTAAGAGACCTATATGGAGCACTGAAGGCTGTCTATGTAGTATGCTCAATTTCTGAAGTTCTTGAAGCATCATATCTGCTGAATGTAACTTCAGCATAAGTGACTGAGTAGGTTGCATTGACAAGAGCTTGTTATTGGTCAGAAAATATGAATGTGACAATGTATAATGACAGCCAGTATGGTTTTGCAGTGGTCCATGAATTTGGTCAATTGTGGTCACAAAGGGGATTCATGACATCTTCTGGAGCTCCAATTAAGAGCAGTTTCTATATACTTGATATATTAAGCAATACAACACCCAGAGGAGACTTTTGTAGTCAGCTGAGCTGCTCATACTTCTGGAAAAGATATGGTCACTCTTGGAAATAAATATGCTGAGCAGGTGACCGGATGTTGTGCACATGAGGACAAAACAGTAATTCAAGGAACAAAACAAGATGAAGAAAGAGAAAATTCCATTACAAATAAAGATGTGAGTTGTATCTTGCTAAATCTAGTTCTGACTTCTTTAAGTGAATTGAGAGATCTCCAAGGCTTCAGAGGATGAGAAAATGGGAAATTTGGGGTTATAACAAAAATTATCAGAACCTATACAGCACTCTTGAATATCAATATGTTTTGCCTGACTCAATGTTACATCCAATGGCCAGGTATTTCCACAACCAATCACATGCAGTGAGAAATTGCACTGTGAGGACTTTTATTAAGCATTGTGCAAATACAAAATGTAGAAATGCTGCTGAAGATTTGTGCAGGCATTGTCTGACATGTTCTAAGAATAATCAAGTTTGCAAGACAAATGTACTTATGAGTCATACTGGCAAATCAGAGGGTCCATTTACAAGATGTCAAGCAGATGTTGTTGAAATGCCACTTTACAATGGACTTAAATACATTCTTGCAATTGCCTGCCTGTTTTCTAAATGATTCGAAGCCTATCCCACTTGGAGACCAGACAGCCTGACAATTGACAACCTTTTGTTGAGAGAATTAATACCAAGATTTGGCACGCCCACCTCTATTGAGACAGATCGTGGCTCGCATTTTAAAATTGAGATTTTAATACTGATTTCTACAGCTTTCCAAATTGATCAGAGGTTCCATTAGAATTATCGTCCTCAATTTTTTGGAGTAGTTGAGAGAATGAAGGGAACCATTAAAAAAACGGCCTGAAGTTTGTGTTTTGACTGTTTTAAAATAGCCAGATGCTCTTCCTCTTGATTTTTTGAGTATCAGAAATACTCCTGACAAAAAGGCTGGTATCTCGCCCATGAAGTACTAATGGGCAGAGAATGAGATTGTCACTCAAATAACTTTATTTGACCAGAAACATCATAAAAGACAGATGGAAATAACCAGAAAAAACAATCAATCAAAAAATACAGATCACAAGATTGAATGAACACATTAGATTAAGAAAACAGATTAAAAACAGATTAAAAACATCATAAAATACCAAATATAAAATGCACGAAGACCATCAAACTGGCGAATTTCACTGGACTCCATATTTCATATGTTTAATTACATACTGAATAAAACTAACTACTGTCAGACATACACTCAGGGAGGGCAGTGGTTGTAATTTAAACATAGCTTGCTTGTATTGTCTTAGATTATTTCCCTTTAAAATCTTAAAAATATGCGTTCCTAATACCTAAATAAAGTTTACAAAATAGCATAGGGTGCAAAGTAGATTGTAGATTGTGCACAGAGGCTGTCACATGGGCACACATCCAGGCTTGTTGTATACCTAACTGGTTCTGGAAAGGCAACCATAAGCACAAGGTGCTTAGTCTCAGCCTAGTCAGCAAAACCTGCTATTTGGTATTTACCCAGGTAAGGTACAACTCCATACCAGGTCTGGAGTTTAAAAAGCTGTGCTGGAAAACTGTCCTTTGATATTCTCTGTGCAGTCTCTTTTATTTCTATTGCATCTCCAGAAGTAATACTTTACTTTTTGTTTAAAGGCCGGTGAAAGGGATTATAGACTGGTATAACATTAATGAATGCCCAGGCTGATATTTATGATTTTTATGTACATTATGTACATTAGCCGGGGGATTTTGGTGACTTTATCCAGATTCATACAACCCCTAACCACCTTGTGACTAAAATCAGTCAATCAATCAAGGATTTGTAAAGCATGGCAAATAGCCCATCTCAAGGAGCTGTCTTTGTCCAAATAGACAGCCACAAAAGAAGCAGTCAGATTCTATTAAGATTGCTAACATAATGCAGGCTTGGTTCAGCATGACTAATGTGGGTAGCAGTACTTTGAAGAACCACCAACAGCCTTTTTAAGCAACCATTTTCAACTCTCTGTATGGCGGGATTATCCTTAAACCCCCAAATGTTGCTGTTGTGAAACATTTGGATCTATATACGGCCATAAGCTTCCTAAGAGTTTTGGATCCAAGGTATGGTATGTACTTGAAAAGTGCCTCCACAGTACAAGCACACTTTGCTGCTGGCTGGCTTGTTGTTCCAAATCATGCTCGTGGCCACACGCAGGAAGAGCTGCCTCGGTGCTCGCCATGTACGCCTTGCACGCTGTGTGTGATCTTGTTCCTGCTCCTGACTCTGCTGCCTCTGGGGGAGCTTTCTATCACCCCAGAAGGGGATCATTGCTGCGGCTGGCAGCATGACTTCCTTTTATATCACCCTCCTTCATTGTCTTCTGCCCTTACCTCCCCTCCCCGCTGGTTAATCTCTTCCACTGCGGATGCCTGGACCGCAGATCATTTACCAAATAAGTTGAGAGAGACTCGCTACGCTGTGGCCTTCTTTGTCTAGCAGCTGCTTCTCTGTTGTATCCTGGGCCACTATTTGTGACGTAGCCAGCGGTGCAGTGGGGCCCAGCCTCGGGGAGCCGGGGTCTGGCCCCCGCACAGAAGCTTTGCCGGTGGAGCTAGCGGGCAGTGGGAAGATCCTTGGATGTGAAACTTCAGGCAGATTCTTACGGAATTGAAGACACGCTGCATGATTGGGCTGGACAATCTTTTACCAATTTTGGGGGAATCAATTTCATTAATTAATTTCATATAGCTACAGTGTGACATGCCTGGATTTTAGTTGAGTATCCTAATTAACAGTGTCCATCTATTGGGCAGAGTGACTATTAGAAAGCTAAGAAGCCACTCAATTCTACTGAAAAGGCAATCTGCAGCACAGAGAGTAAAAGGAGGAAGAAAGAAATATCTTTAAGCTGGCTCATTAGAGTGTTTTCCTTCCATTCCTGATTTTTTCCCTAAACAGAAATCTTCACTATTAGTCCCCAAAAAAGAATGAAATCGTGGTAGAAGAGTGTAAATCCCAAGAAATAGGCTCAAACAAAACAACTGAGAGCACTCCTCTAAATACATCGGGAAACTTTGCCAAAGTAATGGAGAGAATCACTCAGAAATGATACCCCTCCATTACACTCTCCATGGTGTGGAGTTGAATATATTGGCTCATGAGATGACAAATAAACACCAAAGGAAACATTAAGACCTTTTAATCGCACACTGAGTAAAGGGTCGGCGGATACTAATGATCCTTTTATTCACCAGGAAATTATGTGCATATTTCTGAAGCATTACAAGTATTACAAAAAATTCTAGAATCAATGCTGTTGCGTCTTGAAAAAACTGCAAGTAACCAATATAACAAGGGGAACCCCTGTAGAAGGATGAAGGTAGAGACTCAGGGGAAAGAAACTCAACAAAGAAAGAAAGGTACTCTACCTATTTTTTTTCTAAATGTACAATGTATCATATCATAAATGTGCTGACACTTAAACAAGACCCATATAAAGCAAGGACATTTCAATACATAATCAAAGAAGGATTTTGTTCGTATTTTTATTTTTTGTTTTAATCAATTTAGACTGAAGGATTCAAGAGGTGAGTGAAATCCTCAATAGTTTATAACAAACACAATTTCGTGAGCCACAAAACCAATAATAGAAACAGAAAGGTCCCAATCACTATCGCGCACATACAGACATACACACTTATACCGGTACCATATCACACCTTAAAAACAAAACTCAAACATCTACTCATAAAAAGCCACTCATCAGATAGGGGTCCAAAACAGATTTGCCTCGTAAATCAATATATAGGTTAAAGCATGTGAGCATTCAATGCTGCGCTGAAGAGAGCATGTTCAAAATACAAGATTTAGGGCTTAAGTGGACCCCTTGGGAGCGCCGACGCGCGTTTCGGTGAACGCACCGAAATGCAGGTGCCACCTTCCTCAGGGCGAACAAGGAAATGGTTTAGGCGTTTTGGCTGGGACCTAACAAAAATAAGAAAAGCAAATCAAATCAAACAAAAAGGGAGCAGTTCAAGTGTCATTAAGTCCAACATTAGACGAACCAGACATGGAGCCCCCCTAGTAGATCATTGGACGGCTATGGGACACTCTGAGACTGACCTGCGTTGGACGATCTTAGAAAAGATCCGCCAACAAAGGGGCTCTGACAGCAATAATGTCCGCAAAAAGTGAGAAGTGTACTGGATTTTTGTCCTTAAATCTAAGGACAAGGGACTAAATGAATCCCTTCCATGGGAAAATGCCATTCTTTAAGCCTTAATACTCTCCCCACCTCCACGTTACCCCTGATCTTTCACCCTTTGTCTCAGCCCTTTAGCTCTGAGCCATTTTAGATTACGTGGATATCCATATGTAGGCGAGCTTCGGAACTTAGCAGAACTTACTTTGAACTAGCGCCTTTTCTATACCATCTGACGCCTGGATGTTTCTAACACAGTGATTTGGATATTCCTATCACAGTGATTTGGATCCTTCTGAATATGTCCCTTATTGCTAAACATATATAATTTAGACATATATAATAGATGAACAGATCCCGCTCGTTTGACCATGCACTGTTCATTTTCCGTTTTTCTAGAATCAGACTTCGCCCGGGCCCTTATTTCATTTTACTTTATTTCATGTCACATTATTTCATTTTATTTTACTTATATTTATTCCTCTCTTTCTGCATGGACAATTATTTCTACGTTTTTGTTTTCTATTTTTCTACCAGTATCATCCCAGCACTATTCTATCTACATGCCCGTGCTATTTTTATTCATTTAAAACGCCTGCCCTGCACTGTTCCATCCCATCACTTATGTGATCTTCACTGCTTTAAAGCCCCTGCTTTACATTACTCTTTGCTCCTTTAAACCTGACCACGCCCCCCTCCTCATTTTTTTCATTTGTTCTCTCATTTACCTCCGTGCATTGGCCTATTTAAACGGCCATCTGACCATTCCGAGCGCTTACCTGATCGTCTATGATTCTCCCGCTTTTGAGGAATCTTCGTTTTTCGCCGGAGTTTTGCGCTCTGACGATGTGAATCTCCACGCGGCGCCTTTGTCTTCAGGTATTTCCCTTTGACTCTGTGGCTCCCCTCCTGATAAACAGTTGTGTCTCCCCTCCCGGTTTTTCCCTAGATTAATGTTCTTTCATTCATTTATTTTTTCAGGCCTCCAATTACTCGTTTTGCTGATATCCTCCACAGCGAGTTGAGCCTGCTCCTACCTTTTTTCTTTTATTGTGGCATACACCCTTGTTCCCTCAGGTATGGCCCCCTTACTTTTTTTATCTTTAGACCCCGTAGAGCTCTGGCTCTGCAATATCCTAAACGAAATTTTCCACGAGTTTTGTTTATATTTCCTTTTTTTATCATTAGGCAGTGGGCTTTTCTAGCGTCATCAGGGATCTTTATCCCACCATTATGTCGCCGTAAATCTATAACTAAAAGGATTCAACTTTGACGGCGAACCCAATACTCCCCTATCAGGTAACTTTTCTATCCCGCCTTATTTGTTACCCTTTCTGACTGCCTTTAAAATACAGTTTAGAGAGTTTTCTATCCGTCTTCTTTTGTACACCAGCACGCTATGGATAGTCTTCCCCACTTTATTCCTGTATGTTTTTTGGCTATTGTGCTGACCACTAGTTTTTCCTTCCCTAATTTTTATTTAATTTAAGGCAAGAATTTGTCGCCTTTCCATTCTCCATATATTAGAAATTCATACACTAGAATGATGACGATATGATTCTTCATTCTTTGCTTATTCAGTTAGAGTTCTATTTGCTCTATTTTCTCTCTTTTTCGTCCTTTTTATGTTTACCCAGCAGATTTTGTTCCTATGAACATTCCTGACCCCCGTTTTGCCGCCTGAGATCAGATATTCTTCTTGCCTGTGTCCTCACTTGGACCTATTTGCAACTACTTGATTCCCCACAGGTGAGCGCTAAAACGATCATTCTGCCTTCCTTTTTTTTTTTTTTTTTTTCCCTGAACTAGAACTAGAAACATGGTGCTAATAAAGCATACTATATGCTCCTTCTCCTCTCTCTGGAAAACAGGACTCGTCAGTGTTCACGTTGCTCTATTGAATAATGCAATTTCTCACTAGATATTAATGTTTAAACAAATTCTTTTATGATGCTTAACACTTATGACATATGACCTTGTTGTTGTTTAGTTCTCTATTTGAAACCAATGATGTTATTTAATGACACTTGAACTGCTCCCTTTTTGTTTGATTTGATTTGCTTTTCTTATTTTTGTTAGGTCCCAGCCAAAACGCCTAAACCATTTCCTTGTTCGCCCTGAGGAAGGTGGCACCTGCATTTCGGTGCGTTCACCGAAACGCGCGTCGGCGCTCCCAAGGGGTCCACTTAAGCCCTAAATCTTGTATTTTGAACATGCTCTCTTCAGCGCAGCATTGAATGCTCACATGCTTTAACCTATATATTGATTTACGAGGCAAATCTGTTTTGGACCCCTATCTGATGAGTGGCTTTTTATGAGTAGATGTTTGAGTTTTGTTTTTAAGGTGTGATATGGTACCGGTATAAGTGTGTATGTCTGTATGTGCGCGATAGTGATTGGGACCTTTCTGCTTCTATTATTTGTTTTGTGGCTCACGAAATTGTGTTTGTTATAAACTATTGAGGATTTCACTCACCTCTTGAATCCTTCAGTCTAAATTGATTAAAACAAAAAATAAAAATACGAACAAAATCCTTCTTTGATTATGTATTGAAATGTCCTTGCTTTATATGGGTCTTGTTTAAGTGTCAGTACATTTATGATATGATACATTGTACATTTAGAAAAAAAATAGGTAGAGTACCTTTCTTTCTTTGTTGAAAACTGCAAGTAACTCGGACCATAACCTGGAAAGTCTAACTGCAATACTGAAATCTCTTACCATGAAAAATATTCCTGAACCAGAAATTGAAGGACGTCTAATACAAGACGGAAAAAAGATACACAGGTATATGTGGAAAAACCGGTAAAAAAGGATAAAAACAAACTCTAACACGGGCACCACAAACAGGAAAAAAATCAAAAGATTGCGTGCAATAAAAATCGGAAGCAGACAGACCTAGGAACTGTATTCTGAGTACGCAAATTGTTGTCTGAAGGCTAACAGGACCATTAAGAGTCCTCAGTGCAAGGTTCTCTTCCTTGTTATTCAATCTTCAAAAAATAAAAGAAAATGATTCATAGAATAGGAGAAGTGAGCACAAATATAACATTAAAAAAACACAACCAACAAATGACAGAAGTCCAAAGTACCATGAAAAGGAGGAACTGAAAAGGAGAAACCATAGAATCCCAAAACACAACCAATCCGAATAAAAGTTGAGATGAAAACGGTGTCCGAAGATAATATTAGCCTGCCTATCAATGAGATAATTTTAGCAATTGGGATGGAGACACATTCAGCCCCCTCTCTTACATCCAATGTTAATGTTAATATAAATGAGGGATTAAATCCAAAGGCCCCTGAATTTAATTCTATGATTTTCTTTCAGGAGGATTTGGAGCTTAGAACCGGAACTTCAGAAGCAAACCTAAATTCCTAGCCAAAGACTTAACTGATGGAAAGTAGCCACTTATTACCTTTCTCTGCTGTTGCTGAAATAAAAGATGTATTTCCAAATTATGCAACTCCATTAAATAGACAGATAATCTTTAGTCTATTACATACTTATCTACAATTTCAAGGCCTTTCCTCAGCAGAGATAAAAATGGTCTCCTTTCCATCAAAGCAGGATGTGTTTACAGTGCTGGGTGAATTATGGTTCAACCTGATACCAGCAACTTTTATGAAGGGATGTGATACACTTCACAAAAATGGAAAACAATGGGAAACCCTAATTTGGTTATAATTCAAGTGAATGCAAATGGCAAATATACCAATCAAGAGCATCAAATATGTGAGGCATCTTGGAAGAAGGATCCCAGGTTCTCGTTAGCCATGGCAATTAATGAAAACAAAGCAAGTTCAGAATGTAAATTATCATTTTATCAATAAATTATCTATAATATCATAAAAACCTGCTGACTTTTGGGCAGACAAAATAGCACTAGTAACAGAGCAACAGCCTGCAACAATTTGCCTTCAAGAAACCGTGTGAGATGGGAAGTGTTTTATAGAATCATATTTTTTAATAGCTATTCCTGCGCAGACAATAACGAAAGGAAATTCAAAAGGAGGGCTCTCCTTTTCTATTGTTAACCAAAATTCTATGGGATTTTGAGATCCTCCGCTTTTCCATCAAAATATACAATGTATCCAAATTAATTTTCCTAAAACTGAAAATTATAAAATATTTTCCCTCCTTTTCACATATATGGTCCTTCCTGTATAACAACGTAACTTAATCTTAAACCACATCTTTGATTCTTTTCAAACCCGTCAAGGAAATAGAAATATTGCCAGCATGCTCTTAATGGGGGATTTTAATGCCAAAGTCTTGAATGCTACTTCATCTATATTTAGAAGTAAAGTGCTAGAAGTTGCCTGGCAGATATCAGAATCCTTGTTCCCCACTTTACAAAAAGCAGAACGAAGAGGGTCCTTCTGGAATATCTCAGTGGAATCAATGGGATAATAATAAATGGCCGGGTGGCTCCTGACAAACCAGCTACCCCAACTAGAAAAGGAATCACAGGCTCATCTATCATTGATTATGTGGTTCCTACTTATGATTTATTTAATGTTTTTGAAGAGGTCTGTGCACATTTCTATCAAGGTAGCAACCATGCAGCTTTACTTATGATAGTCGTCCTTCAGGTACAACAATCAGACATTTGGTCATTGGAGGTGGGAAATATTAAAGCACAGGTAGATTCAGCACAGGGAAAAAGATTAGGGAATTCTGGGTCGATCAATTAAGTGAATGAACTAGTAGAAGACTATCAAAATCTACATAGAAATAAGAAGGTTAATACAATTACCACTTATGAGGGCATTATCTCGAAAATCACTAAAGAGATTTTGAATCCTTTCAATTGTCCCGAGAGAAACAAGGAATATAAGCAAACAAATGTTCAACACAAGGACATTTTAGTAACTATAAATAAACGTATTCGACTTCAGTTTCATTGAATATTCTGCAACTAAGAAAAAAGAAATAGGAATAATGCGGGAAAACAGAGAAAAAAAATCATCAGATCTTAAAAAAATGGAAACTAATATGAACTGGATCAAGCTCCGGCTGGCAGCACAAAACAAAAAACCAAAACGATTCTGGAACCTTGTAGCATCCCACAGTGGGGTTAAGAAATATTTATTATCCATTCCCATTCAAGGGTTTGAATGGAATGCATATATATCTAAGCTCTATAGGGAGAATATATTCTCATTGATTAAACAGATTTTTAATCTCCCTGTAAATATAACTGAATTTATAGCACCCCCCACAAGTAGGTTCAAGATCTTCTGCAGCAACGGTGAAGATAAATTATCCATAAAAGTTGTGCAAACAAATCCCGAGGAGTGGGGGGAAATGTTTGTTCCTCTCTTTGAATATTGTTTTCAAACAAGTCAAATTCCCTCCCCGTGGAAAGGGAATACTGTAATACCACTCCATACGACAGGCCTTCGATTATTCATGACCAAATATTGCCGGAGTGCTCTACTGGATGCATCAGGAAAGAGTTTCTCAGCCAGCATACTAAAACATCTCCAGGTTTAGGCTTTCTCCAAAGGAATTGTATCACGTGAACAGGCTGGATTTAGACCAAACCACTCTGTGATGGATAATAATGCAATTGTAAAGACTTGAATGGACAAATATGTGGTTAGGAAATCGCAAATTCTCTTCGGTTCCTTCATTGACATCTTGATGTCTTTTGAAAAAGTGGACAGACCATCCCCTTGGAGGAAATTGTTCTTATTGGGCATACCTTTGGATTTATTAAAACTACTAATAGCACTGTAGTCCTCCACTTAGTGTATGGTGTTAATGGAAGGGACTAAGGGCCACATGCATCAAGATTTTTTCCGGTCGCAAACGGGCCGATTCACAGAATCGGCCCGTTTGCGACCGGAAAATGCCCTTTTCTGATTCATGAATCCATTTCCATTTGCAAATAATTTAATCACAATTTTTTGGGATTACCTAAATTGCGAATGCATTTAAGGAATCGCAATTTGCGATCCCCTAAAGGCGATCCATCAAGCCTTTCCTAAATGCAAACTGTGCATTTAGGAAACACTAATTACTATCAACTTCAAGTTGATGGTAATTTGCGCATTCTTTGAAAAATGCAAAAAAAGTGCATTTTTCAAAGTGATATGTGGCACACACACACACATGCCCCTAGGGCATGTGTGATCGTACATGTGCACACTTACCTTTTTTGGGGGGCATCAGTGGGGCCTTAGGCACCCTGGCACCTTTGGAATTGCATTCGCAATTTGCGATTACCAATTTGGTAATCACAATTTGCGAATGCATTGCCATTCATTTCTATGGGCCTATAGACCAATAGGAATGAATGGAGTAACATTACCTAATAGCGCTTCGCAATTTGCTAATCGCTAATAGGTAATTTATTTTGCGATTCCTGCTTGCATAAGGATTTGCGATTCCCAAATAGCGATTCCTTAAAAATCACTATTTAGGAATCGCAAAGCCAAATGTTGATGCATGTGGCATTTAGAGCCTAACACAATACATTCAGACAAAGAACTGCCTAAACAGGGCTGTCTGTTTCCCCCCTTCTCTTTTCAATATATCGTTTTGATCTCCCCGCTCAATTTGTAAATGTCAGGAATTTCCAGGTTGCATTTTATGATCTATGAGTATTGCTGTATGCAGACGATGTTGTTTTATTTGATCTTTCACCAATAGGTTTGCAAATAAATGTGAAAGCTTTAAATAAATATGCAGAATTTCTTTTTTTTTATTAATATCTCTAGGACCAAAATAATGGCTTTTACAGGAAGAAAGCATTGTCACCCGTTTGATTGGGGCATAGGCGGAGCACCACTTGAAATAGTAATATCCTACACATATTTAGGAAAAGTGTTCTCCCAAAGTCTCAATAATAAACTTAATTTTAAACATTTAGGAAGTAATGCCTTAGGGAATAAGGCAGACTTAAATCAATTTCATAAATCTTCTGGGAGGAGACATTTTAAACGCTTAATCGAAAAATACAGAGTCAAAATACCTCCGACTCTTACTTGTGCACTTGAGTACATACCCATAAGGCAATAGTCCTTTTTAAACCAATGCAAAGGTAAGATTCTTCAAAATCTGGCTAAGATAAGCCATGGAGTCTTGGTGCGGGCCTTAAGACTAAAACTTGATATTACTAATTCATCTGCCACGACATTGGCAAAGATTGTTCAATGGGCCTATAACTTATTTCATGCAAAAGTAGATACTCTTAGGGTTATATTGTAGCAGGACTTCTTAAAAGTACACAAAAAAGAATACACCTTTATGGAAAACCTAAATTTGGTCTTAAATAAACTGGAATGCAAGATGGAATATTTATATACCTTGACCACTGCACAAATTGAAAATTTCTGAAAGACGCCTGATTCCAAAACTAAGGGCCTCCTTACAATTTTGGCAGTCGGACCGCTGACATCCCGTCGTTGGCAGTCCAACCACCAACAGCCCTTCTGTCCGACCGCCGTATTACAATACTGGCGGTCATACCCACAGCTGTCAGATGCAACACCACTGCCTCCGCCAGGGTCATATATAACAATGGTGCGACGGTCGGAGGAGCTTTCCAGAATGTCGGCGGAGCTATGACAGGCAACATCATAGGCATTACGATATCCCTTTCCAACAGTTTTTTCATGGTAGTAACCTTAACATGAAGAGGTTCCCGGAGAGGGTTTGAGGGGGCTAAAACAAGGCCCACGGCTGTCGCAGGATGAAGATAAGTGTCCCTGGGGGCACATGTATTGCCACCCTTCCGTTGCACTTACCTCAGAGCACTGTGTGCCATGCACGACATGGTGCCTGGCACGTGGTGCACAGACATGCAGGAAGTGCTGCACAGCGGCAGCATGTGGTGCGGCTCTTTTCCATGGCCGCAGCATGCCTCCACCATGGTAGTGCTGACTTCGGGCTGCTAACCCGGCGGTCCGATCGTCATACGGCGATCGGACCGCTGCATGCACGTCGGGCAGTCTCCTAACTGCCCAACGTCATAATCAGGCCCTAAGTCACCAAGGTGACATTAATCAATGTATGAATCTCAAATTATACAATGACAACCATCCTCACAAATATATATTATTCACCTTAGATCATAGAGTTACATGTGTGTAATATTAGTACGTAGGCTAGAAGTGCTACCATTTAATGCCTATTAAAGCCACTGGAATAATACTGATGGCCAGTGGGATTTGTTTCATGGAAGGATCCAACATTTAAGACGTGCACTTTATATTTGCCCGTTAGTCTCAGCAGCGTGTTATCAATATTTAATCCCTTTATTTTTTAGATTCAATTGAACAAGAGCTGATGAAATGATTAACCTTATAAAGTTTCCACTGTATAAATGTGTATGTCATAATGTATTTAAAATGTTTAACACTTTTTTAAGCTTGCTTTACTGTAAGGACACCTGCAATAACGATTTTATGGAATGATTACAGTAACATTGTCTTATATTGTTGATCCCATAGGTCTAAATCAATAAAGTTTCATTCATTCATAGCTGCTGTAGCAGCACCAAGTGGAATCCATGTACTGTTTTCATAAAAAGGGCAGTCCCAGGTAAGTCGAGACTGGTGCAATTTTAGTTCAGTTAACAAAAAAGGACTTGTGCCTATTCATCCTAGGCCCATAAATCATGATGTAAGTTTTGAAATGGTTCACAGTTGGCTCCAAACTGTTCATAAAGCTGACAAAAGTATTGAGCAGCTTCTGCAACTCAAGTTTCATTCTAGCAATAAGGACAGCATTGTCTACGTAGAGTAAAATTGGAACTGAATGAGTTCCTACATGCGGTGCATCCACCTTTAAATTGACAAGATGTTGTTCCAATCCATCAGTAAATAAAGTAAATAAAAGGGGGGCCACGACGCAATCTTGTTGCACACTTTGGGAAAGTATAAATGTATAGGTAGTTTCCTCCATCAAACTAAACCTCAACTGTGCCAAATTCAACCTCAAAGACCCATGGCGACTCCAGCACCCGGACACCAGAGACTACACCGTCTACTCCAACCAGCACAACTCATACAGCAGGATAGATTACATATTAATCACAGTCCCACACACACAACTGATAGAGCATACTGACATAGCGCCTAGGCTAGTGTCAGACCACTCATGCATCAGCCTAAAGCTGAGCGGGTGCCACAACGAGGACATCCCCCGAAGGTGGCGTTTTAACAGTGACGTCTAGGCTGTCCCAGAAAACAAAAAAAAGATTGAGGAGGCCATAAAAGAATATCTTAGACACAATGATACACAGGAGACCGTCCCCACTACCTTATGGGACGCACTCAAGGTGACAGTCAGAGGCACAATAATCGAAATTAAGCCCAAAATTAACAAAAACACAAACCTACAACTGAGCCAGCTTTAGCAGGACATCAAAAATGTTGAAACTGCCCACACCAGAGCCACGCACGATACTAGAACCCTAACAGACCTAACCAGAAAAAAGTACGAATATAACAAAATCCTGAGTGAGAGAGCCGGACTGTGGGTCAACAAATACAAGGCCATTAAGCTTTGCGAGGCTAACAGAGCGGGGAAACTACTAGCCTCCTACTTAAAGCACAAACGCAATCAATTTACCATCTCATCCATCACTGATTCACACAACAATACCTACACAAGGCACAAAGACATCCTAAAAAACCTTCCAAGAGTTTTACAAGGAACTCTATAAAAATGACCAATCCCTAGACCTGGAGGCGTGCACAAAATACCTTAACAAACTCAGCCTCCCTAAGCTAATGAATGTAGAAGCGCAGAGATTAGGGCAAGAAATTAGTATGGCCGAGATTGAAATGGCGGTCAAGTCTATGAAGGACAACAAAGCCCCAGGCCCAGATGGGTACAAAGCCACTTTTTACAAGTCCTTTCTTGATCACCTGAAACCTACCATTAAAAGGGTGTTCAACCATTGTGCGGAGAATGGGCTGGTATCACAATCCATGTCCGAGGCCAACATAATTGTAATCCCAAAAGAAGGCAAGGATGAACTGCTACCCAAGAATTACAGGCCCATATCCTTAATTAATGTGGACTGTAAAATATACACAAAAATCCTGGCAACAAGACTAAACCCCGTCCTACCCAGTCAAATAAGCAACTCACAAGTAGGCTTCCTAAAGACCCGTATGTCTAATGACAATACCAGACTCCTCTGCCACATCTTAGATCACACCACTAAATTGGCAGAGCCAGCTGTGGCTATCACCCTAGATGCCGAGAAGGCCTTCGACAGAGTTTCATGGGCCTTCCTTGAGCAATGCATGCATTCATTCAATCTAGGGGAAGGGTACATACGGAAGGTGTTGCCACTGTACAGGGATCCAAGAGCATGCATTGTCATTAATGGATCACTCTCCGAACCACTCACATTACAACACGGCACTAGACAGGGTTGCCCTCTGTCCCCTTCACTCTTCCTGCTAGCCTTGGAGCCCCTGATTATTGACATCAAAACTAACACGGAAATAAAGGGGATCAATATTAATGACGTGGAAATAAAACTAGCCGCCTACACGGACGACATTCCTATTGTGACAGAGCAACCTAAGACCTCTATTGAGGCCCTGATAGAAACCATAGAGACATACTCAGAACATTCAGGATATAAACTCAACAGGGACAAATCAGAATGCAAACCCCTCAACATCCATACCACTAGGGACAACCGAGGGGGGTCGGGACTGGCCTGGCAAACAGGGTTCATCAAATATCTAGGGATCTACTTTGGTAATGACCTCATGACCACACTACAACAAAATGAGAAGCTATTGATAGAAAAAACAAAGAAACTCTTGGAGACCTGGTCCCCCAAATTTATAACCTGGTGGGGCAGAATAGAAACGATCAAGATGATGATCACCCCAATGATCAATTACCTGCTGAGCATGTTACCACTTCTACTTACGGATGACTTCCACCGCAAAGTGGATAACCTGATTAGTAAATTCCTATGGCAGGAAAAAAAGGCACGCATAAGTATAAAAAACTAAGGCTAGATAAAAAACTGGGAGGGCTAAACCTTGCCGACTATAGAACCTTCCAAACCGCTTTCAACCTCAACCCACTGGTACTGCTAACAGCTAACAAACACACACACGCCTCCAACCAAATCTTCAAAAACACAAAAATTGTCCTACTCAAAATAGACAAGAAAATGGAAAACAGCGTAAAAAACTCGAAATGGGAGTCCCTTTGGGCCAACAGCAAAATCAAATACAAAGGGAAATGCCTGTCCCTTGACACATGGATGGAGAAAGGCATCTCCTACCCAGCCCAACTAGAGGAGGAGGGCCATCCCATCATGTTTACCACACTAAAAGACGCCGAGTTCTACAATTTCCTAAAAATCAAAACAGCCCTAAAAAAAGCCAAACTATCACTATCCAACCCGTCAATTATGCAGTATATGGCAAAAATTAACAGAATAGGTCATCAAGTATTGCACCTCTACAAACTTCTACGCCCAAACTCCACCAAACTTAACGATAAGTCAACTAACTACTGTGTAAAACAAGGCAATATCAAACAAAATGAACAAGAGCTAGCTTTGCTTTGGGCCTCCCCCTCACGTAATAAAATCTCCCCGGTACTATCCCAAACAACATTTTGGCTACTCCACAAGACTTACTGGACCCCTGCTCGGTTAGCCTCACTAGGCCTGAGAGAAAACGACCTATGCTGGAACTGCGGCAACGAAAAGGGGGATCTGGCACATCTTATCTTCTACTGCCGAAAACTCAAAACGTTCTTGGGAAAAATCTTTGATTTCATAAAAAAGGCGCTGGGATGTACACTAAATCCAGAATTCTCTTCCCTCACCACCGCATTTATGACCACAGGACTTGCCTCATAGCATGACAGGGATCTGCTAGACCTCCTGCTGACCGCGGCAGTGAAAATAGTCCTGTCCAATTGGAAGGATACCGCTAAGACATCATACAAAGGCTGGGTCAACTGGGTGACGTACCTCAGAGGCGCAGATAGCACTGCCCTGCAAAACTCACCCTGGAGATCAGCTACTAGGGGGATGTTGAAGTCGCTCGACACGTATCTGGACTCCTATGAACCCCCGTGAGGCCACTTGGGGGTGTCGGTTTTCACACAAGGCTACAACCCAGACTAGGCTCATTGCTATAGAACACTTCTTGTATCCTATCTCCACCCTTTCTTTTCTATCCTCTCTCTTTCTATCATCCTATCCCTAATTTCCCAGCAAGTCAATGTAAAGGGGTTGAGCTAAACACGTATACCAAGTACCTGTAACTACTGCAACACCAACCACGTTTGGCTGGTACCTCATAACGGAAATGCTAATGTACTTGTTTATAAAATTAATAAAATACTTTGAAATAAAAAAAAAACTAAACCTCACTCTAGCTGATACCTCGCTATGTAATTGCCGTAAAAAATTAACTATATTAGCCTTCACTCCCATATCCATCGTCATGCCCCAAGGTTTAATACAATTTAAATGGTCCAAAGCAAATAGTTTAAGTCCATAAAAGCTAGATAGACATTCCCTGACTTAAATAGGGTATATTTGTTAATTATTATTTGTAGATTCAGCCACTGCTCCAAAATGCTTAATCCTGCCTGGAACCCAAACTGTGAATTGAACACAATGCTGATTTCCTGGGCCCAAGCCTCTAAGGGGTCTAAACTTACTCTATCCATAATCTTCGTAGTTGGACTGATCGATGAAATGGGGCAATAGCATTTTAGGTTGCTCAAATATAGAAACTATTGCAGAATGTGACCAAGAGGTTGGTGGCTCTGTCTTACAGAAGGCATTCAAAGCATTAGTTAACATGGGTGCCCAGAAATCTAAATTTTCTTTGAATAAACAGCAGGGGCCCCATCAGACCCAGGTGCCTACCCTCAGGGCACCGATTTATAGAATGAAATTGATAACACTATATCATTCCCTACATGTATTTGTCGACTCTAGGACCAGAGAATTAGTGAATGAGTCAAGAGCAAAATGCAATCGGTATTTGACGACAAGCTCGTTAAGGGCATCTCCATAAAGTTTGTGGGTAACGTGTGTTAAGGGTTCTCCATGACTATCACTTAAGCCAGAAATCACCAAACCAAACCGATCACAGCAGCGAATGTTGAAATCACCCATTCATAGTAGAGAAAAAAAATCCAAAATAGGTACAATCTCTGATCACAGCATTGATGATATTGCAATTGTTAACATCAAAAGAGGTATTGTAATAATTAATTAGTGAGAACTTCTTGAAACATTACTCTAACCAAAGAAGTTGGAAATGGCAAGAATCTAAATCCTCTCTAATGACTTGGTCAGGAAATGTTGTAGATAGCAAATGTAAGACCCCACCCTTGGCCCTACCTTAGACCCCCGTAGTGGCTGGTGTAAAATACGACATATAACACTGTACATGACATGGGTTAACAGTCCATGCATCTTGAAAGGTAATAATGTTGTAGCTACGTATGAGAGCTAGCCATTGTGAAGGACTCATATTTGAATCCAAGCCAGCCACATTCCATGATCCTAACTTCCCCAGTATCTTTGATACAGTTGAACCACATTTGCCTAATGTTTTGCACGTCTGGTCAGGAGGATTAAAGTCAATTTATCATTATTGTCTTCATGAGAGATTACTAGAACCCCATGAGCGCCAGGCGTGATAACTGCTTCCATACTAACTGAAGCACGGCATGTTGTTTTTTTTCAATCCACATGATCACACTAGGCAAGGATGGCATATCTGTTTTGAAGAGGAATTTCATGTACTTGGATAACAAACCTCCCCTGCCCTTGAGCCCTGGAAGCAGATAGCGCATTGAAAACAGTCATTGGCCTGTAGAAGAATCCCAGTGGGATGGCTTCTATTCTACTTTGGGTTAATGTATGGCTATTCAGTATTAGAAGGATACTTTTGACAGTAGATTCTTTCCTAAAAATATTTTTTTTTAACAGTTCCTTTAATTAAATTCAAAATGTCACTTAAAAAATAAAAACAATGTACAGGCAGTATTGTTCTCAACTCGGCAGTCGGCAATAGTCCACATTACAACATCACCCCCCACCAGTGTAGAGTATAATACAGCATATCGACCCAGCGACCCTTACTCAATGTCCACCCTTTGTATGCCCATCGGTGGCTCACAGATCTCCCCTCTGTAAGCATTCCATTTTTGCCATATCTGCGACCACTTATTGGGACAACATCTTGATACATATACAGTTTTTTCGGTAAACATACAGTGGCCCATATCGTTCTCCCAATGCCTCAGGGACGGTTTTTCCCTTGCCCCCCACAATCTTGCAACATTTCGCTTGGTGACCATCGTCCCCAATGACACCCACAGTTTCGCCTTAGTATTCAAGTCCGTGGGGCTCCAAATATTTAGAAGACACAGCTTAATATTACAGTCGGTCATAACCCCCATGACTACTGGCATACAGTTTGTGACCCTCGCCCAGTAGCCCTGGATTACAGGACACTCCCAGATTGTATGAGTGAATATGTCTTCTTGCCCGCATCCCCTAATACAATATGCGTCGACCCTAAAGCCCATCTTCACCAGCGTAGGCCCAGAGTGGTATATTCTATGGAGTATCTTAAGCTGGTCTAGCCTAGGCCTAGATGAAATAGCTGTTTCCCTAGGAGAGGCAAGCGCTTCTAACCATTCACCATCATCCAATCCAGCTATGTCGTGATCCCAGTGGGCTTGGAGTCGGAGAGGGGGGGGGTCCGGTACATTATTTATAAGCTTTCTATAAATCAAAGAGATTGCCTTGTCTGGAAGGTGTCCATCCAGTATCCTGTCCTCTAGCGGGGAGGAGTCTGGCGGAGGTTCACCCCTAGGTATTGCTGCCCGCAGTGCATGCCTAATTTGGAGATATCTGAATTGTTCAGAGTCAGCTAGTTCATATTCGTCCCGCAGCTGGTCAAAGGAAACCACCCCTCCCTTCTTCCACAGGTCCCCGACTGAGGATATGCCAATTTAAATCCCACTGGTCAAACCCTTTGGTAATTCTTAGACTCCCCAATCGGGTGGTGTCCCAGAGTGGGGTGGCCAGCGTAATTCTGCCCTTCCATCCCAGAATTAATGTGGCGGCCCGCCACACCTGAGCAGAATGGTCAGTGGGACCCGTTAATTTCAATCGAGAGGGATTTGCAGATAGTGCGCCCCTGTAAATCCCGCCGGGGAGTATCCAGCTGTCCATGTTAAATCCCGGATCGTCCGGCGGTCCATAAGTACAGTGATTAACGGCAGTCAGTTGTGCAGCCCAATAATATCTTTTGATGTCAGGGAGTGCATTGTCTCCATCATACAACCCTCTTGTGAGCTTAGGAAGTGAGACTCTAGGTGGCTTTCCCTCCCATAGGAGCTCTCTCAGGGCAGTGTCAATAGATTTGAAATATTGTGGTTTCACCGGGAGTGGTGCATTCTGAAGGGCATAAAGGAAACGGGGAAGGGACATACTTTTGAACAAGGCTGCTCTCCCCAATATGGACAGAGGGGGCGTCTTCCAGTGTAAGACATCACTTCTGAGGCGCTGCAGCAGGGGAGGAGATTTTAGTCGTAAGAGAGTGTCAAGTCTTTGGAAACATGTATACCAAGGTATTTAAAGCCCGTCGGGGCAGTAGTTATAGTAAAACCTTTGGATAAGGTTGGCAAACTACTGCTTAAAACAAAAAGAACCAACTTAAACCAGTTAATGGTATATCCTGAAAATTCCCCAAAGGTAATAAAGATATGGGGTGTTCGATTCAAGGAGGCTACAGGCAACTCTAAATATAATAAGATATCATTGGCATAAAGCGATATTTGGTCCTCCCAGTACGCAGCCCTTTAATTATCGGATCATTTTGTATCCACATCGCCAAAGGTTCCAACATGAGGGCAAAGAGCAATGGGGAGATGGGCAACCCTGAAGAGTGCCCCTTCCTAGCTCAAATAGTGAGGACACTCGATTGTTGACCACTATCTGAGCCAGCGGAGTGGTGTAGAGAAGGTGTACACGCTTGACCCCGTCTTCTCTTCCAGCAAGGACGTCTCCTTCAGTTACTCCACCGGACACCACTGGACAGACCACAGCTGCGTCCACTTCAGCTTCAAAAGGACCCCAACCCACCACCACCCGCAACAGGCTCCCCGCAGGAGCTGGAACAAGATCACCACCGACCAGCTCACCACATCCCTGAACCTGATTCCTCCCGCCAGCACAACGGACCCCAACCAGGCAGCCAGCAACCTCACACAGTGGATCACCAACTGCGCTGACGACCTCGCACCCCTGAAAAACCACCCCAGCAGACCCGGCAGCAAGAAGGCTTCCTGGTTCAACGACGATCTCCTGAACTCCAAGAAGAACTGCCGCACCCTTGAGAAAGCCTGGCGCAAAGACCCGACTACAGATAACATGACCGCCCTTAAGCACGCCACCCGCAAACACCACCAGCTGATCCACGCCACCAAGAAGACAGCATTCAAGGAACGACTAGACAACAACGCGCACAACAGCAAAGAACTCTTCAACATAGTCAAAGAGCTCTCGAATCCCAACGCCGGATCCAACGACATCACCCCCTCGCAAGAACTCTGCGACTCACTCGCCTTGTTCTTTAACAGCAAGATCGCCGACATACACAACAGCTTCGGCACACAGCCCACGCACCCAACCACCGAACCGACGACTCCCACATCACCCTCCGCACCTGGAACCCGATCAGCACCGAAGACACCATCCACACGATGAACACCATCCACTCCGGATCACCAACCGACCCATGCCCCCACCACATCTTCAACAAGGCCGCCTCCGCCATCGCACCCCAACTCCGAGACGTCATCAACTTCTCCTTCAACACCGCCACCTTCCCGGAGAGATGGGAGCATGCCGAACTCAGCGCCCTCTTGAAGAAACCATCAGCTGACCCCACCGACCTCAAGAACTACCGCCCCATCTCGCTCCTCCCGTTTCCTGCCAAAGTCATCGAGAAGACCGTCAACCGACAGCTTGCCGCCTTCCTCGAGACGAACGGATCCCTCGACCCCTCGCAGTCCGGCTTCCGAGCCAACCACAGCACCGCGACCGCCCTCATCGCAGCCACTGACGACATCCGAGCCCTGCTCGACAACGGGGAAACAGCTGCCCTCATCCTCCTGGATCTCTCTGCAGCGTTCGACACGGTCTGCCACCGCACCCTAGTTCAACGCCTCAGCAACATCGGAATCCGAGAGAAGGCTCTGGAGTGGATCATCTCGTTCCTCGCTGGAAGAACCCAGAGAGTCCGCCTCCCCCCGTTCAGATCCGAGGCCGCCGAAGTCATCTGCGGCGTACCACAAGGATCATCACTCAGCCCCACCCTCTTCAATATCTACATGAGCCCCCTCGCGACCATCGCACGCCAACACAACCTCAACATCATCTCCTACACCGACGACACTCAGCTGATCCTCTCCCTCACCAACGACCCAGCCACCGCCAGAACCAACCTACACGATGGATTGAAAGAAGTAGCCGTGTGGATGAGGACCAGCCGCCTGAAGCTCAACTCAGACAAGACGGAAGTCCTCATCCTGGAACCATCTTCCTCCGCCTGGGACGACTCCTGGTGGCCCCCTGCCCTGGGCAGCGCTCCCAAACCTACGGACCACGCACGCAACCTGGGCTTCATCCTGGACTCCTCCCTCTCGATGACCGGACAAGTAAACGCCGTTTTGTCCTCGTGCTTCAACATCCTGCGCATGCTCCGGAAGATCTTCCGATGGATCCCCACCGGAACCAGGAAGACGGTCACACAGGCACTCGTCACCAGTCGACTGGACTACGGAAACAGCCTCTACACCGGAACCACAGCCAAACTTCAGAAGAGACTCCAACGCATCCAGAACGCCTCCGCACGTCTCCTCCTGGACATCCCCCGCCACAACCACATCTCCGGACACCTGAGAGACCTGCACTGGCTCCCCGTCAACAAGAGAATCATGTTCCGTCTCCTCACCCACGCACACAAGGCCCTCCACGGCCTGGGACCCAGGTACCTCAACAGCCGCCTGACCTTCTACACTCCCACCCGCCAGCTTCGTTCGACCAACCACGCCCTCGCCGCCGTGCCACGCATCCGAAGAGCCACCATGGGAGGAAGATCCTTCTCCTACCTTGCAGCCAATACTTGGAACTCCCTCCCCATCCACCTCCGTCAGACCCAAGACCACCTCTCCTTCAGGAAGCAACTCAAGACCTGGCTGTTCGAGCAGTAGCAGACCCCACTCCCCCTAGCGCCTTGAGACCCTCCGGGTGAGTAGCGCGCTTTACAAATTTCTTGATTGATTGTGTATCCAACGCAGGAAACCTGGGCTGAAACCTAATGTTCTCAAAACTGCGAACATATATGGCCATTCGATCGTCTCAAAGGCCATGGTCGCATCAAGCGTCACTACCACCGTCTCTTCTAGTATAGTGTTGGCCCGTGCAAGCACTCCATGTAGTCTCCATAAATTGAGAGAAGTATTTCTGGCTGGCGTAAAGCCTGACTGGTCGGGGTGTACTAGATTGCTGATGACTGTTAATAATCGGGTGGCAAGTAGTTTGGCCAGTATCATGGCTTCTGTGTTGAGTAGTGATATCAGCCTATAGAAGGAGCAGAGGTGCTTGGATTTCCCTATCTTGTGGATAACCACGATATTGGCCAATATTTGGTCTGCTAGGAGCGACCCAGTGTTGCGACTTTCATGGAACATGTGGTGCGATTTTACTTGGGGTCAGCTTGTATAGTTCGACCGGCAGGCCATTTGGGCCGGAGGCCTTTCATTCTCTCAGGTCGTGGATAGCTTTCTCCACCTCCGAGAGTTCTAATTCTCTATCTAAGTCGGAAAGTCTCGAGAGTTGGATATCGTGGAGCATGGAAAGTGCATCGTTTTCGGTGTACTTTGTTTGGGAGGTGTATACATCTCTATAGTAGTCAGCAAACGCATTTTGCAGTATCTTGCAGGTCTGCGGTCTTGTGGTCAGATCTCGTGGTTAGTTCCACCACTATTAGTTTGCCTATTCTCTGCGGTCAAGCCACGCGAGCAGCTTTCCTGCCTTGTCGCCCAGCTCGTAAATTCTACACTGTGTGGCTCTATGCTCGGGACTGGAGTGAAATCACGCTCCCTCTCACGTAGTTGTAATGTGCGGGACCAGGGTGGATCTCGTTGTCCAGGTTGCACGCAGAATCAATTGTAAATCTTGAGGTGATGAAAAATGAAGATAACAGGAGTAATGTACATGGTGTGCACTGTAACACTTCGTTCTGTAATTTTTTCTGCCCTACTTACATGTTGCAACCAAAGAAAACTTTCAAAAAACACACACGCAGGAAGCTACATCCTGAGGAACAAATGAAGAACTGTGGTTGTTTAATCTTGTGACTTACGAATTGTGAGAAATTCACCAAGGATTTATGTCATTAATATTGAAACTGTTTCTCAGAGTAACAGCGTTTCGTACGAACAGAGGGTGGGCGGAGTATTTAAATGTTATTGCCTAGCGAGTGCCGTGATTAAAGATGTAAAAAGATGTGAATGTACATAGGTAGCGGGTTCGCTTTTTGTTTACATTGGTGAAAGTTCCAGGAGTGCATGATGGGCATAGTAGTTTCCTTTGATTAACATCATGAATTGTGGTTTAAACGTCATTGGTAGAGCGTGAGGGGAGGAGTTACGATTTTCAAATAAAAGAGGGTGAAGATAATTTGAACATGCGCTGTTTCGGCAGAGAAAAACTTGTATGGAATAGATTTGATCGTTAAAGATCCGTTAAGGTATGAGGGTAACGAAGGTGTTTTGTGTCACGAGGGAGGGGGTATTATGCTTAGCACAGGAGAGAATATGGTGAAGGAGGTATCGTTACATCGGGGCTTGTGAAGAGTAGAGTTGAACGAGGTCTGGGATATAATATCGCAGAGACCGGCTTGGGCAATATTACAGTTAAAGAATTTATCGATATTAGAGGGAAAACGCTATACTGGGGAGATCACGACACGCAGTTAATGTATTATATGTTTAAATACTGTTGGGGCCACATAAAATTACGAATGTAATATGAATGTTCTTTTACTTGTAGTGAAACCCCTGACGAAGGGCCAATCCTGGCCCGAAATGCATTGGGTAATAGAAGCTGAAAGTACAGGATGTGCGTTGTTTTTTCCACGTGCTCAGAAAAAAGGCCCGGATAGGCATGTCTGTAGCATGAGAAGCTGCTTAAATACAACTGCATCCTACGTGTGATGATGAAAAATAAAAACAACATATGAAATTTCTTTGGAGAATTTGAGAATCATCTTTGTTATAAACATGGATTATCAGCTGATACTTTACAAATTATGAAGTTAGCTGTGCTCGGGACTGGAGTGAAATCACGCTCCCTCTCACGTAGTTCTATGCTGGGTTTTGACAGCATCCCTGGCCACCGCCAGATACTCTTTTTGTTTAAGTCGCAGTTCATGCCTCGTCACGTCAGAGTCGGTCACTTGGAGGCTGCTTTCTATCGCAAATATTTCAGTTTCCAGCCAAACCAAGTCTCCCTGTTTCTCTCTCTTGGAGGTAGCGATTTGGGATACGGCCGTCCCTCTTATAACAGTTTTGTAGGCTTCCGATAGCACTCTTGCCGAGTCCACAGAGTTTTCATTCTCAAGATAATAGTGCTCTGTATCACTGACAATCCGTTCACGTATCTTGGGGATTTTAAAGTACCTGGGATTAATAGGGGCCGTCTTCCCTCTTTGTGGCTCCCCAACCTCAATCCAGGCCCAGAGGGGTGAGTGGTCCGAGATACCTTGCGCTAGGTGATTAACCTCCCTAACCTGTCTCAGTTGATCCGCTGGCGTGATTATGAAGTCTATTCGGGACATACTGCGATGGGCCCCTGAATAAAATGTGTAGTGTCGGTCTTCAGGGTGAAGTGCCCGCCAAGTGTCAACGAGTCCCAACTCTGTCAGAAAATCAAGTATCTGCGTGCGTGTCGCCGGCAGGTTCTTAGGGGGCCAGCGATCCAAATTATCGTAAACAACTGAGTTGAAGTCCCCCCTATCACGAGTCTCCCTTCAGGCAGGGAGAGTAAAAGATCACCTAGATCTTTAAAGGCCAGAGCTTGAAGGCCAGGCGGGACGCACGTTGACACCAAGTTGAGCGTCCGACCCCTCCCAGCAACCAGAGACAGTCACGAATCTTCTCTGTACGTCCGTCTTTATGCAATCAATTGTCATTTTTGCGGAGACCATTGACGTTCCAGGACATCAATTTAAATCCAACTATTAGTGGTGGCCCCATGGTAAGAAAGTAAGTTACTGTAAAGTAAGTTACTGTGGTATCCCAAGAAACACACTACAAGTGCATCCCTCCCAAGACAGCGGTGTTCAACTTCAACCAGAGTGATCAATGCAAGCTTAATACATGTAGACAGCAGCCGTTCAGTGACACCATTAGACCCATTGAAATCCACTTCGCGCAACCATTGAGCTATCTGAACTACAACAGCTTGCCCCCCCCCCCAAAGTCGCTTAATAGGACAATATGAGTCTCTACGCAATCGTAGTTATCTTGGTCTGAGGTGTGGATATTCAGCCATGGGGAGTCCCCCCACGAGTGTCCATATCATGAAACGAGCCCGTGAACCCTTCGCCCACCAAGACAATAGTACCAAAAGCATAGAATGGTAGTTGCCAGTTTTCAAATTAAGTCAAATATGTCATGCCTGTATAACAAAAACGAAACAAATTGAAACATTCCCCACCTCCCCACCCTGCACTGTCAAAAGCCCAAAAGGGGCACATTGGATATGATCCTTAACGGAGAGACATAGTGCACAGGCACCCAACCCTCCCAACATATCAAACTCAACCCCCCTCCCTTCCTCCCTGCATGGGGAATTAGATCCTCCCGCCACCCCAAACATGCAGAGTGCCTTTCGTCCACCCTTTAAAGTAGGAGGTACGTGCAGCCAACCGGTGCACCCGCTCCATACATGGAAGGCAACGAATAAACAGTAATACCAAGAAGCTGAAGCCACATTTGCATCGCAACAAGCATTATTTGGCGGCCGCCCAGTTTACAAAACGGTGTCATGCACACAGTCCTGCAGCATGGTCTACCACCAGTAGGAGGACCCGGCCTCTGCCCAGTCCGACAGGTCCATATAGAGGAATCAGCACACCAAAAAAGGTTTTAAAGTACAGAGCAGATTATCCAACGCCACCAGCTGCAGCCATGTGTTCTCCCTGCAGGGCACCCCCATCGGTGTCACTCTGAGTCCCCTCCGCTCCAGGCTTTCGGGTGCGATTATTTTTTCCCCGTCCTGCTAAGTGCCAGCCATCCAGCCAGTCCCAAGCCTCGTCAGGGGTAGTGAAGAACCAGGCCCTCCCTTCCGACTCCACCCTCAACTTGGCTAGAAATAACATGGCGTATTTTATATTTTTGTCTCGGAGCACACGTTTAACATCCAAGAAGCTGCACCGTTGTCGCTGTACCTTGAGGGTGAAGTACGGAAAGAAAGTTACCATGCTGTTTTGGAATGCCAGCTGGGGAGCCGCTCGAGCCGCCTGGAGGATAACATCCCGATCCCTGTAGTTGAAAACCTAGCAACTATAGGCCGAGGGGGGGGGGGCCCGGCTTCGTTCTTCCCCTTGGCACGCAGTGCACCCTCTCAATGGAAACAAACTTGGACAACCTAGCTGGTTTCAGGTAAGTAGTGACCAGGCCTTCGAAGAATAGGTCTGCTGCCGGCTCCTCTGCTCTTTCTGGGACTCCCAGTATGCGAACATTATTACGCCTAGAGCGCCCTTTGTATTCATACAGCTGCGCCTCCAGCTTCGTAGTGAGAGTTTGAAGATCGACCACCCTCTGCTGTAAAACAGAAGTGTCAGTGACCAGCGAGTTCACTTTGATTTCAACTTCCTGCAATCTAGTGTTCATGGAGTGCATGTCCGCTCTGATGAGGGATACCTCTGAGGATACGGAGTCTATTTGTGTTTCCAACAACGTGCGAACCGAAGTAATATCTGTGAGAATATCTCGTAGCTTCGGTTCCTTAGCCCCTTCCTCTGATTGTTGCGTCCCCGATGGAACTATGCCCCCCCTCGGGGCCGTGCCGGGGCCCTTGTCCCAGGTGTATTTCTCCAGCTTGGCCTGCACGGCCTTGGAATTGCATCCAGCCATGACCGGCGCCCACCAGGCATGGAGCATGCAGGGAGACAGGAAGCACACGGGCGTAGCACGATTATCTCTTGGCACCACACTGCTCGCAGGACCCCTCTCTCAGAGCAGACTATGACACCAAAAGCTCAAACGTCGCTGTATCAAGTGGTGTAGTGCAGACCTGGGGCCAACGAAGCGTGAGACAAAGGAGTAAGGCCTTAGTACGTGGCACCCAGTGGTCACCGGCCACCGCGGCTCAGCTACTATTACACTCCCTTAGCGCAATGCAGAGGATGTGAGAGCCGACCCACTCTCGATGCCCCCGTCAGACAGCGCCTCCCGGCAGGGTCAGTAAGGCCACCATCAAAGGGGGGGAACAGCCCCAAGTCCAGAGGAAACAGTGTCACTGATGCCCCCCAACACACAAGTCACAGGCCTGGTCTCACGGATGAATAACATGCAATACACTAAGGTAAACAGCGGTCCTCCAATCCGGGGACAGACTGAACTAATCACTGGAAGGTGAGGGGGAACCACAATGTGATGTAGCCAGCGAACAGCAAGGGGGGCCACAGATCACTGACAGCGGCTAGCTCAAGAGAAATAGTCGGCTTCTTCAGACGCTGGGTGCGGCCCGATATTATTTCAATTGCCACAGGACCGAGCTGGATTACACTGCAGAACCCCGCGGCGCCCACCAGCTGTCTCAGTGGCACCGGGAGGGGAGGTCCGCTCAATCACAGCGCCGGGGGGGGAGAGCCGTGTCTCGGCCACCTTCAGGGCGCGGGCTGCTGCAGGAGTCACTGGCTTCGAGGCTTAGGCCTGATTGGCTGCCGGGCCACACGCTGGATTTACCCTGCACCGGGCAGGCACTTAAATCTTATTGGGGTGCTGAGATACACACCGGCCGGCTCCCCTTGATATATCGGCACAGCGGGCAGTCGCGGGCACAACGGCACACATGGAGCAAGTCACTCCAAACTTGCTGCCCCATCAGGATACTGGGCCTGCTTGCTCCTCCTCCACCACGATCGCAGCTCAAATGGGCCCAGTGCGGCTACGAGACGATCTCCGGCACCGCCAGCTAGAATCCGCGGTGTCGCGGCTCAATCGACTCGTGCAAGCATGCTGAGCTCAATGCCAGTTTCGTTGCCTCCTTTAGTAATGGATTAATAAGCGGATTTTTGTTGGAGCGAGCGCGCTCGGTTGGAGCCGCTTCAAGAAGCGGCCATGTTCCTCGGCGATTGGCCACACCCCTGCCTCTTTCCTAAAATTGACAATGACAGTCATTTTCATCTGGTTTGTCACAATTGCCAATCCATGCTACTCTTTGTACCATATTGATTTCCTTGTGTAGTGTAGTTTTATCTTTCAGCTGGAGATTGAACCAATGGGCGACCTTGTTAAGTAGCTGATCGTGTCTTTCATCTTTGCCTGGGCCCAAAGGTGGAACACCTTTCAAAATGATAATATAAGGCATAGCTGCAGTTCTCGCAAAACGCCAAAGCATAGGCAGTGATATCCTCGAGGCGTCCCCTCACCGACGAACTCCAGGACTTGAAGCACTGCTCGCCCAACAGCATAAGCATAAGCTGGAAATTAGTTAAGTAACTCGAATGCCATCAGATACACAGGTAAGCCGCCGAGTTGAAGAGCACCAGCTTAACCGGCCACTGATGCGGCCGCCATCTTGCCCCTTAAGTAGCCTCCTCCCAATGCTCCATGAGGGGGGTGAGGGGGGTAAGGGTAAGGGGGGTGGAGGGTAGGAGGTGCAGGGGGGGTGACGGGGGTGTAGTGGTGGGGGGGGTGAAAGTTTCAGCGAGGAGCAAAGATTTTATGGTTTATTTCAATATGCTCCAGCCAAAGCGAGTGGGTATACGGAGTAAGAGTAAAAAAACCGAGTTCGTTTCTAAAGGATATCAGTTATATAGTGGTTCAGTAAGTTGTTGGTTTAAAGTTATTTGGAGTGAGGAACTTTATTGTCCTAAGTCTCTGAGACAAAATCTGGAAACTGATAAGGACTTTGGATGATGAAATTAATTTGCTGTACTTTGAATATTTGTGGGCTGAACGATTTTAGGAAAAGACAGGTATTAGCTGGAATTATACTATCATGTTCCTGGGATTTGTTATTTTTACAAGAAACGCATATAGCGTGGTCTAATAGGGCTTGGCTTAATTCCCTCGGTTTGGAATTATTAGCTTGTACATCCCAGTCAGTTAATATTAAAGGAGTTGCGATACTTGCCAAGAAAGGATTGATGGAGGTTAGGAAGTATAAAACAGATAAGTCGGGACGCTGGGTCATTATGGAGGTAGCGGTTTCCCATCAAGTTATTACACTGTGTTCAATATATGGGCCAAATTTAGATGATCCGGAGGTCTTTCAAGTGATTAATACAGAACTGTCATTGTATTCGCAACCTATGATAATATGTGGGGATCTAAATATTCATCTTCACTCAGGGTTTAACTTTAGAACGGGTGAATCTTATATGGGAAGGAAGTCACGAGGGTTTAGGGCCCTGCAAGCGCTGGTTCAAGATCAAGGGCTGTATGATGCTTGGGTGGAACTCAATTCTGGCCAAGATGGATATACATATTTTTCTGCCCCCCATGGAAAGATGGTACGGTTGGATTATTTTTTAGTTTCTGATGCTATTTTATCGAGTGCATCTATCAAGATCCTTCCTAAAATTATATCGGATCATAATCCGGTGGTGTTGGAGTTTGAATGCACTGATTTAAGGCATATGATCACAAGATGGTCCTTCGATAGAAGGCTTCTTTTCAATGAAGACTATTGTAACTGGATGAAGGAATGGATTCCTGAATTTATTCAGCTGAATATGGGGTCAGCCAGGAAAGATATTTTTCTGGGATGCACTGAAGGCTGGGGTGAGAGGTGAGACACTGAGATTTGTCGCCAGGAAGCACAAAACCGAGCGCTTAAAGACTATAAACGATTTAGCGACCCTCTCTCAGCTGGAGCAAAAATGAGTCCAAGAAATAAATAGTGGGGGTAGGGTTAAGGAGGTCCAGGCGCAAATTGCAGTTTGTCGAGCGAAAATATATCAGGGCTATGCAGACGAGGCAGCGGCTAAGTATCAAGTATATAGGAATGAATGTTATGAATATGGAGAGAGGGTCGGAAGTGTCCTTGCTAATAGGTTACGGCAAAAAGAGGCTTACTCTAGGATCATTAAGATAAAAGACATTGAGGGGAAACTTGTAGAGACCCCTACCTTGGTTCAAGACTCTTTTAAAAATTATTATGAAAGATTATACATGGCAGAGCCAGTTGCAAGACCGGAGAGTTATCTTGAGGAAATGGAGGTTTTGGGGTTAGAGGAGAGGGATAAAGAGGTATTGTCTGAAGCGGTTTCATGGGTGGAGATTGAAACTGCTATGCTGTCGTTAGCATCAGGGAAGGCGATGGGTCCCGATATGATCCCCTTAGAGTTTTATATTGAGTTTAGGAAGGTCTTAGAGGGGATAATGATCTCAGTATTTCAAGGGGCTTTTGATGGGGTTCCCCCAGCTTCTTGGTCTCAGACAGTAATAGTAGTCTTTAAAAAAAAGGAAAGGATCCCCATGAGCTTTCCTCGTACGGGCAAATCTGTTTAATTAATGCCGATAATAAAATTTACTCGAAATGTCTTGCAAAGAGATTAGGGGGAGTTATTACTCCATTAGTCTCATTACAGCAACACAGGTTTATTGCTGGGAGGGGGACTACGGATCATGTTAGACGACTTATCTCTGTTTTCGATTGGGCTCAGGCGATGGGGGTGCCAGTAGGGGTGGCCCTGTTGGATGCCGAAAAGGCATTCGACAGGGTCTCCTGGGAGTTCCTATGGGCAGTGATGAGGTGGAAGTCTTTTCCTAATAATTTTATACGGGCAATGCAGTCAATGTATATCACTCCGGGCGCAATAGTACGGCTGGGGGGAGAGGAATCACAGAGATTTATGGTCAATAGGGGCACCCGGCAGGGCTGCACCTGTTCCCCACTTCTTTTTGCTCTGTTTATAGATCCTCTCATTTCTAGATTAGAGACTGACATGGAAATTAGACCGGCAACTGTGCAGTCACATTCGGTTAAAGTTTTAGCATATGCCGATGACCTTGCGGTTGTGTCTACTGATATGAATAAGGCGTTGCAGAGAATCGAGGTTATTACTAGACAGTTTGGAGCAGTGTCTGGCTACAAACTAAATTTAGGGAAGACAGAAGTGTTGCATACGGAGATCGGATTACCTCCGGAGGTAGAGGTAGTTACAGAGGCAACGTATCTGGGTATAATTATTTCACCCCAAATTCAAAATATCCCAGGGATTAATGTAGAACCGATGCTCGCATCTTCGAATAAGACTTTGGAGCGATTAAATCGGCTGCATCTCTCTCTATATGGAAGGGGCAACGTACTGAAGATGACGATTTTTCCGAAGTTCCTCTATCTGTTTCGGGCCATCCCAATCGTTTTTCCTAATTCTACTTTTACTAAAATAGAACGAATGTCTTCAAGATTTCTTTGGGGCTATCGCCGATCCAGGAGAGCAATTAAATGGCCTTATCTGCCAAGGGAACGTGGAGGCCTGGCACTCCCAAATTTTTATTTATACTATTGTGCTTCGTTACTTCAATTTATGGGAGTCCTGGTCTGTGGGGAGAAGGCGCTTCTGGACCCCGCTTTCTCGCCCTCAATATATGAATGGTCTCTGGGGAAACTGGCGCAAGGGTTACTTTTGAAGGTATTGGAGCCAAGTTATTACAAAAAAACTAGATTTAAAATTATACAGGCAGCATATTTAGTTTGGAAGAGGTTACGTAAGCAGCTCCATATCCCTAGTATTACTTGGTTTACCCCATTGGATTCGATTGCCCTATTACCTGCGGTATTCCAGGACTCGATTATGCGGAGGTGGGCACAGTATGGCATTAAACTAATTGGGGACCTGTTGGAGCAGGGGGAAATGGTTTCTTTTTCAGTACTGCAAGAGAGATTCAGTGTTAGAGTCGGATTTTTTAAAATATTTACAGTTGAGAAGTTTCTTGCAAGGTGCGATTACGGGGGGGAGATGTCAGGCTCGCCAGATTCGAATTCTGGATCTATTGAATCTATTGAAAGGGAACTGTAAAATAGGGAAAATATACATTGAACTTATGTTAACACAATCTGATGATATGGCTAGACAGGAAGCAATATGGGAGGAGAAATTGCTGGTAACTAATATTGATTTACAATTGGTAACACAAACTGCTAATTCTATTTTACTCACTGGTAGCCTTAAAAGTCAATCGTATATGGCAATGTTTAATCTGTACTATACCCCCGCAAAGATCGCAAAATGGAAGGCGGGGAGGGGGGATAAATGCTCAAGATGTGGACTCCAAGCGGCAGATTCGGTACACATGTTTTTTTCATGTCCTGTAGTTCAGCCACTTTTGCTGGATATCGAGCATTTTATGTTGCAATCCTTGGGTATCTCGATATCTTTAACAGCAACCTTGGTTTTGTTTGGTATTGAATTTGGTACAGAGGTGGGTAGTCGAGTTGTATCCCATAGGGGCCTTAAGTTCATTTGTATGTCGGTTCTGAGGCTCTGTATAACCTCTCAGTGGCTGGACTCGGAGCCCCCGTCTTTCGTTAACTGGAGGGCTAGGGTTATCTCAATATATAATATGGAATCGGCATTGTATAAACTGAAAGGTATGTCAAAGAAAAAACTGGGGGCCGCAATATGGGATCCGATAAGAAAATGGTTACAGTAATGTTATCAAGTTTATTTGTATTTTTGTTATACTGATGAGGCATCCCAGATGTTTATATTCTCGTTTTTTGACCTTTTCCTCCTCTTCTTTTGGCAAAGATGGAATGTAACCTCGCTGAATCAATAAAATTTATATAAATAAAAAAAATAAAAAAAATGAATGAAGCAACCCTAGAGGGGGGAAAATGTAATGTATCAAAGGCGAGACCACACAGGATGCACAAAATAATGCACCGCTAAGATATAATGAGATAAGTGGAAGTATCGTATAAGATTTCAAACCAGTAAGGCGCATCCCCTCGTCAACAGTTATGTAAATACCAATAATGTTATGTTAAACCTTCAAAATCTGTGATGCAAGCTTCAAAGGGATGAAACAGCAGAATGCAATCCAGTTACTGTGAATTGTATTGTGTACAAACAAAATGCCAATGAAGATAATTTAAAAAAAATAGCAAAAAAAGAAAAGAATTATGTTATAAATTGAGATTTTCTGATTGGTGAAGAACAACTGTCTCAAGCTCAACATGGACAAGAGAGAAGTCCACCTCTTCAGGAACATCTCACCATGGAACGACTCATGGTGGCCCGCTGAGCAAGGCCCAGCTCTGCCCGACATACCACACACTATGTAGGAATCACCACATGCCTCTTAAAGAGACTACAGACAATACAAAACGCAGTGGCAAGGCTCATCCTTGACCTCCCCAGACAGTCCCACATCACACCACATCTCAAGAAACTACACTGGCTCCCAATACAGAAGAGGTGCTAGTTCAAGATGTTGACACACTGGTTTAAGTGTTCCTGTAAAGTATGTTCTATGTTCCAGACCTAATCATTTTAAACAGGTGCTAAGCTGTTTATAAGCAATCTCACACAGCCTAAGAGTTTGAGAATAAGGTACAGTAAGATTTATTAGGTGCTGAAAAGTACATGCAAAAGGGAAAGAAAAAAACGTCAAGACTTCAGTGATGTTGAGGGGCGTGGTTTCAGTACCAACCGAGATGGCAGCTCCTAGCTGAGCTCTGGTGGATACGGAGAGCTTATTGCCCTCTGAGACTGCTCAGGCACTTGCCTGTCGGGAGACAAGACTACGTCTTCTCGGAATTTCATGGTGAGTCATTGGAGCCCAGTCATGCTCCGCTTCACCTCTGCTTGCGTCTTGCCCCGGGGGATTTTGCCTCACAACACGAGGTCACGCCCGCCATTTTGGGAGCCGGTGAGCACGTTCCTCCTTCAACGCAGAATAAATTATATTGCCACATTTTTTGCAAAGGATATGCCTGCCTTCTAATTTGCCTTGCAGACACTTTGTATACAACTGGAAATAAGTGAGCATTTTACAGACATTTTTCATTGTGCTAAAACAGAATTCTACCTTACTTTGCTTACTTGACTTCTGGAACCTCTTCCAAACTAACAATCCTCAATGTGTGATACTTTTAAATGCTCATATACGCCCATATCTTTTTGATCTTTTCTTCATGCTTCTCAGTCATTTGAATTGCTGACTTTATCGTTTTGCTCTGTCTCAGTGCTTACAAACATACTTTTTAATGTATCACTTGTGTCTCCAGTGTGCTTCACTTACTTTCCTGCCTTATGTGCTAGTGGGGGAGTCATTAGTCTCCTGGAATTTGGCACTTCTCTCCTATATGGGGAAAATAAAAAACCTTAAGGTTTCTGGTACCTCCAATAACACTATACTTTCAGATTTGGACTCTATCTACAACGATATGGATGACGTTACACCACAGAAACTTGATTTCCATACAGGTACCATCCCAAAAACTTCTTCCTTAAGTAAGATGCCGATGGACCATATAAGAGGCCAAAAAATAACCCCGTTCTCCAGTGAAATCCTCGTCGGCTTCCATTGAGGTGATCCTTGAGGAAATCCACTGGCCGAAAACCTTTATGGAGGAGACCACCAAAACATTACAGCATTTAGACGATAAATGCTCCTCATTGGAAGTTCAATATAAAAAGCAATCAGTGCACCACTATGTATCAAGTCCATAAAATGTAGCCACCTTAATCTTTCTAGTGACCGTAGGGTTGGTGTGCGACACACCTAAATTGTCAATACATTGGGTCCCACAAGTAGGAAGTCTTCCTACTTGGAACACGGACCAGGAGGATCGCTTTTGACATAGTTGTCCTGCCTTTAATTGTGTAAGACCCAATGTATTGATAATTTTAGGTGTGTCGCACACCAACCATAATGTCACTAGAAAGATTAAGGTGGCTACAATTGCACCAAAGTGACTCATTTGTTCCGGCGCTTAGTCGCATATCGCTGTTGACAAATTACGTCTTGTCTTAGATACAGCGGCCTGTTGCATTACTGGGCTGCGCAAATGCCCTGAAGAAGTCCATTTGTAATGGACGAAACACGTTGGCTGGTCCACTCTACATGTTGTATGGCACACTAGAATCATTTGCGAGTTGAAATAAAAGGAGAATTTGAAGAACACGACATTGGATACAGATCTTGTATTTTATGGAATTGATACATAGTGGTGCACTGATTGCTTTTTATGTTGAACATTGTACAGTCCAGTTGAGGACCACACCTTGAGAGTGGGTGTTTTTGATCAGGTGCACACATACTCTTGTGGTGGAATTCGCTCTATTTACTGTATTTTGGGGATAGCAGGTTAGGTGCTAGTAACTATAGGGCCTCACTGTCAATTGTTCTTTACTGCTCCTCATTGGAAGCACGAGTTTTACTGGTAGAGCAATACGGAGGGCTCTGACACACCTGTTTATTTTCAATCTTTTCTCCCAAAACATTTGGATATGTCTAACACCACTCCTCTCGATATACAGAGGGCCCATAGGCTTGGTCCCAAAGTCTCTGCCAAGCCACTAGTAGTTATATTGTTCTTACTGCAATATACAGAAATGTTACAAGTAATGCTGCTGTCAGAGCTACAAAGCAAATTATCTGGGCAGGTCACATACTATTTTCATCTCAAGATGTGGCTGAAGTCACAGCAGATTGCACAAAACAATTACTGGATGTGCGTCCTCAGTTGAGAACTATAAATGCTAGATTTGGCTTAATTCACCATGCCTCTTTGAGGTGACATTTAAAGATAAAACAATCACTTACGAGGAGCCTGCTGCACGTAAGAATTTTCTTCAACAGCATGAAATGGAAGATATGGACACTTCAAGTATTACTTGAATTAACTTGTCTCTTCTATCTGTTTTCGTTCTACACTTAACTTGTTATGAGTTTCTTTTTTGTCCCTATGGTACAAGTATTTGTCTCCGTGTCTTGTTCCCTTCTGGTCTCACTTTTATGTAATGTTTTCACCCAAGTCAATGCTGCCCTGCTGTCCTATGGAGTTCGGATGTTGTCACCGATGTTTTCTGGTGTCGCCACCCTCCCTTTTGTTCTGTGTTCATTGGTATGTTTATCGGTCGTCATTTGTAGGGTTTTATGTTTCAGGTACTAAAATAGATTGGTTTTCCTCATTTATGTATTGCTTTAACTTCTCTGCTATATACAGGTCCTAATGCAGCAATTTTTGTTAATGATATACTTTCAGATTACTTCTCCTTGTTTAAAGGGGTGTGTCAAGAATGCCTGTTATTGCCTCTTTTGTTTATTAATGCGCTGGAACCCTTTCTAACCAAAATCAGACAAGCCACACACATCTGGCTTTTAAATTGGGTCACAACAAATTAAGATGTCAGTCAATGCTGATGACATTCTCCTTTATTGTTCTAACCCTACACTTTCCCTTCCTCCAGCAAATTACCACTTTTTCTCAGCTGTGGGAGGGGTATGCCCAGAGGTGGGTCCCGCACTCACTGTGCCACTGGATTGAAGCTCGCTTGTCTGATGAGGGGTGATACCACGAAACCAGCCCCAGGATGCTTGTTTCCGGTCCAGGGGGGACCTGGACTGGCCGTTTGGGCTGCACTGTTCCCATGGAGACCAGGGTCAAGACTGATTTGCATATGGCTGGGTCTAAACTGGGGTGGTGTGGCTAGCAAAATAAATTGGATCAAACCCAGATCTGTGACTGGGGGTGAAAGTTTGCATTGTTCAGCATTCCGTTTATCATCGGTTCTTTTTGTTTTTGTCACCCTAAGTGGGACGGGTATGCCCATACTTGGGTCCCATGCTCACTGTGTCACTGGATTCAAGCTAGTCTTTCTGATGAGGGGTGATACCCCTAAACTGGTCCCAGGATGCTTGTTTCCAGTCCAGGGAGGACCTGACTTGGTAATTTGGGCTGGACTGTTCCCATGAGGAACAGGGTCAATACTGATTTTCAGAAGGCTGGGTCCCAACTGTGGTTGTGTGGTGAGCAGAAAAACAATGGATTAGACCCATATCTGTGACTGGGGGTGAATGTTTGCATTGTTCAGCATTACGCCCATCATCTGTTCTTTTTGCATCTTCTGATAGGGGCACAATATCTGATGATGTTTCCACAATATATGCCGTGGACAAAAAGGTGGATTTTCTTTTCAAAAGGGCTTGCTCTGCTTCTAACTTTGCAAATGCTTTGCAATCTACGTGTTACAATGTTTACTGGGGTAATTCCGGGCACTGGCAGAGGAGACATGTGGGAAAGACTGTATGGTATACATTTCCATGTGAGAACATCAAGACACAATCCTTATATACAAAGACTTGTAGAAAGGGATTTGCCCTAAAATGCTGTGCCTCCTTGAGGCAGGCATAACACTAAGATATGTTTTCATTTGTCATTGTTTTTCCCTCTTTGCATGTGTGCTGCATTCTACAGCACACATACAAAGTGGAAAACACCTTACAGCATAGTATTTGTATAGGAAGGGACCCTCTTCCTGTACAAAACTATGCTTACCACCCTACGGCGCAAGTGTGACTGCATTGGTCAAAAATGTGCTAGTGAGTGCAGATAGCATCTTAGTACATATATATATATATTCACTGAAAAAACCATAGGTTTCACACACATTATAGTTAGGAATTAGCATTTAAAAAACCTTGCAAATTCACTTAAAAAACCATAGGTTTCACACATGTTATAGTTAGCTGTACATTTCACTCGTAAAAAACCAATGAAATTCCACGTTATAGTTAGATCAGGTAACTATAACTTGCGCGCCCACAATAAACTGCTGATGACGTCACATATTACATCACTCATGACATGGTCAGTGACATCACTCTTCACATCAATGATGACATCTGAAATGACACATTGTGGATTGCGGTCGCGCAAGTTATAGTTACCTGATCTAACTATAACGTGGAATTTCATTGGTTTTTTACGAGTGAAATGTACAGCTAACTATAACATGTGTGAAACCTATGGTTTTTTAAGTGAATTTGCAAGGTTTTTTAAATGCTAATTCCTAACTATAACGTGTGTGAAACCTATGGTTTTTTCAGTGAATTTGTACGGTTTTTTAAATGCTAAGTTATGTATTTTTTTTTTATTTTTTTTTCTGGTTTTTCACCGTGCGCACACCCTGCGCGCACGGTACGCTTCACGCACCATGCGCGCGCTGTGGGCACTCGGTGCGCTTCGCGCACCGAGCGCCCACGTTGCGCCGTTCATACCGTGCGCGCCTCGCCTTTTTTTACACAGTAACAATTTTTTTTTCTCCCTTGCGGGTCCTTCAATTTATTTAATAAATGTGATTGTTATTTCGTTTTTTTTTTTTTTTTTTTTTTTTTGCCGTGCGCGTACGGCAAGCTTACCGTACGCGCACTCCGCGATTTTTTTTTAAAATTATTAAATGTATTTTTCGTACTTTTTGGTCCTTCGTGGACCCCCTGACAAACGCTAGGGGGTCTGCAACTCTCTTCGTTGCCCCCTTTTCACGTTATCCACCTTTGTTTTTCGGTGCGAGAGACAGAAAATGGCGGCCGACACTTTCTGATTTCGACCGATTCGAATGTTTACAGTCATGTAACCACCAATCAGAATTGAGCTCGCGCACGGCACCGTACGCGTACGGTAAGCTTACCGTAAGCGCACGGAGCGCGCTTACAGATATATATATATATTGATTTAAATGCTATTTTCTCAGGACCTACTGAACAGATTTACACCAGACCTGCAAAAGGCACATCTCTGACCTGAGGACTACCTCTCTGCCAAATTTCAAGTAATTCTGTTCAGCCGTTCGGGCTGTAGCTCGGACTAAATGTCCTATGGGAAAATGCATGGGGAAAACGCGTTTTGGGACCCCCCTTTTTTCTCAGCCCCCGCTTGACGAATCCCCCCGAGACTTAAAGGGTAGGAGCGGAGCGGAGCGCCCCACCTATTTTGAAAATTTCGCGAGGATTCGTCAACCGGCGCCAAAGTTATTCCAACTAGAATGTTGCGAATTTCCTATGGAAACACGGTCCTAACTATAACTATCTACTGGCGGCCGCCAGTAGATAATATATAGAATGCAGGCAATGGTTTGGAATAAGAAATAGTTAAACGCTGGAGAAAGCCAGTGTGCTTTACCGAGCAGGCCCCCTACAAGATGAGAGGAGGGGAGAGGGGGGGAGGGGGCTCAAACTTTCAGGGGCTCCCCATTCTGCCCGTTCTGCAGGGGGGCCCCATCATTTCACATTATGCCACTGACAGCTTCTGCATCACAAGGGGGTCCCCAACCCTTCAGAAGCCCCCTTCAGGGGAGCCCAAATCTACCCAGGACAATGGATGTCTGTAAGATATGGGAGACTCAGGGCCCCTCTTCACATTCTGCAGGGGGGGGGGGCTTCATTTTAAATGTCCCCACTGGCGGGGGAACTCTCTGAAGACCCAACAGTTTGCGATGTGAGTGCCACATTTTTTTGCAACTGCGCCACAATCTTTTTATTTTTCAAGAATAACCTCCCCCCCCAAAGCGGGATGTAGTTCTTGAACAACAAAACGATCACTGGGTCTGATGGGGCGGCAGGGAGAGTGTCAGGTCATGGGGTTCCAATGGAGGAGCCAGCCGAGGTTCAGTCATTGGAAACCCTGCAGTTCTGCCACCTGTGAACGGGGAAGCGGAACCGGAAGTTTGTAGCAGGTGGAGTTAACTGGGAAATTGTGTCGATTCACCTGCTGGCCAAACCCTAGGTGAGGGGCGGAGCTTCCAAAGTGTGCAGCCCCGGCTGTCATCTGCTGCTGAGAAATGTCACACATTGCAAGAGAAATGCATACCTCCAACGCCACTCTGGTTAATGCATCTAAGGCCTGTGATTGTAGTGCCTCGTTTCGGCATTTTGATAATAAGAATGAAAATATACGTTATTTTTTTCAGAACTGCCAGTTACAGTGGGTTCCTGTGAGAAAAAAGATGAATGGTTTTTCAATAAAATTACTTTTTAAAGCCAGCTTTATAGCATGTTCTAAATCCATTCAAATATTATGCTGGGAAGACAGCAGCTGTCTAGTTTTATGGCGAGATCTGTGATCTATTAGTGAGCGAGCAGGGCCTGTGCGCGTGCACACAGACCTACCTGCCTGTATCCCTCCATTGGCAGCTCTTGGAATGGTCCTGGGTGTATTTAAGACAGGACTTTCTTTTTTTATTAGAAGCACACATATTGCAGAGAGCACAGCACACAATGAATTGTCTCTTGGTGTGGCCAGAGCAAGAACAGGCCTAGCCTAGGATGATGTCATTAGTTGTAGTTGGAAAATAAAATCACCGACTCATAATTCACTGCAGTTCCAAATGCAGAGGGGTCTCATGCATTGTTACGTCAATCGATTTTAGTAATTCCCCATATAACTCTCTCTATCAAAATGCTACATTGTACCACGAAAATACAATTTAGAGTTTAAGGCAGAGAATTGGGCATTGTTCCTTTTGTGTTTTTGTAACAATTTATGTTTATTGTGAGGCAGCTCAGACTTTTCAAGGCTATAACTATTCGTCTTATGAAGGCGGTTGCTACAATGGACGTTTGAGGCTAAAGGCCAAATATATATTTATAGACGGAGGGCCCGCTGTTGTGGCGTATGGACTGAGTAAATTACTCCGTCCCCATGACAGAGGGACAGTCTGTCAAATTTATAAATGACTGCTAGGCAGGCAGTCGTTTTTAAAGCCATCACAGTGGTTCCTGTCAATGCATCTCGCTGTTTGGTCCAGGCCTCGTCAGCACGACGCAACTCAGCACCTAACAGTTTAATCAAAAAGTAATGCTCCCCTCGCCATCGGAGTCCTCTCCCACGGCAGGGGGGTCATTAATTGGTGTTTACTGTCCCTCACTGTTAGGGTTTGTCTGGCGGTGATGGGCAGTAAAAAATAGCTATATGTCCACCTATCCTGATTCCAAAAGCCTGATTTAAATGTCGGTGGTATGTATACTCCATCACAACCGCAACAGAGTGTACAAACAGACAACCTAAATTTCAATCCGCATAATTAAAATGTGAGTGGACCTTTGGTTTGGCTACGGTCGGGGACCACTCTGTCACCGCCATAGCCAAACCTCTCCGACAGCCTGACAGAGTAAGGGTCGTCAGGCAAATGGCTAAATGTCCGCCTACATCATCAGGAATTGTGGACATGTAGCCAGTTTTTTACTGTCCATCACAGCCAGGCATACTTTGGCAGTGAGGGACAGTAATAACCAAAGATGACTCACATGGCGAGGGGAGCATTACTTTTTTTTCAATAAAACTGTTGGGTGCAGGGTTGCATCATGCTGATGCAGGCCTGCACCAAACAGTTACATGCATTGACAGGAACTGCCATGACAAAGATTGCCAATGATTTTTAAATGACCGTCTGCTTGGCGGTTGTTTATAAATCTGATGGGTGGTTCCTCCGTCATGGAGACAGAGTAATTTACTCCTCCCCCTTAACAGAAAGGTGGGCGGCCGCCTATATATAAATCTGGCCCTGAGTATGTACATAACCATGCTGTATTTGACATCAAAGCATGAGATTATATATGTTACATGTGTTGGCTGTGGTGTATCATGGATGTACCTCTGGCATACCATGGCATAAGCCCTTCAAATATATAGGTGGTAACCAAACCAAAATTTTTATCTGCTTTGGTTACTTTATTCTCATTTTTATTAATCTTGCATTTATTGTAAGTTGTTGGCAAGTTCAGTTATATCGCTGTTGGAACTTGCAGTGTGCGGGTGGCTGAACGGAGGCCCCCCGCCAGGCAGAACTACCACTCCCATCAAGGGCAGGTGATTACTAGGGGTGGGCGGTGAACTCTGCTCCTCTGGCAGAGTTTGCCGAGTTTTGGCACTCCGTGCTCCAAGAGGAGCGTTGAGTTCAGCAAAAAAACTCCATCTACTGCCGGCGGAGTTAACCAGGCCTGCATGCTCTTAAAGCAAGACATGCAGGAATGGCATTCCTACCATTGGGAATGTGCAATGTGCAAAGAAGAGGGCTCAAACGTCATTCAATCTATAACAGCAGTATTTATTCCGGAGCATTGATCTAAGGACAAGAGGCTGCGGACAACAAAAAGCGTCCTTAACCTCTCTATCATTTTGCAGTCTCGTGACATCTGCCCCATGCATAACACTTCTAAATAACAAAATGCCACTTCAAGTGCTTGGTGGTATTTCTCCACTTTCCTATTAGCTAAACCTGTACAATCAATAAGGCCCACTCCTGAGCACAATGGCTCGATCTCTGCAGCCTAATAGGCGGAGACACTCAGCCTCGGTGCTTCTCATTGGTGTGCTGGACAGTCGCTAAACTGCGGCTCCCACGTCTGTTCGTGCTCAGCTGGAGGCGGCTTGAACTGGTAGGTGCGAGAGAGAGAGAGAGAGAGAGAGAGAGAGAGAGAGAGAGAGAGAGAGAGGCGAAAGGCGCAGACAAGTTGCAGAACAGGCGGCAAATAGAATTGTATACTGAGCTCATCCTGCGGGACAATGGTACAGCGGTGCACAAGCCTGGCCAACAATGCATGCCATGAACCTGAGCGCGTGCTGTACTATCTACCTACCCAGCAAGTTCTTGCTCCAGTGCCGAAGCTGTCATCATTTAAATATGCTGTTTCCGTGTGCTCACAGCCCATGTGCCCCCACTCCAACTGCTAAACACGAGAGTAACTCCATGCAAAGGCACCACCATTACATGGAATATGGAGGGCAGGCAAGGGGTGTCACAGCCGACGTGAAGTGGGCACAGGGACATTTGAGTCTGGGAACCAAATATACCAACCAAGAAGCCCATAGGGAAATACATGACTGTGTTAATGAAAAAATAACAAAAATCAGCCCCCATTTGTAGGTTAGAGCGCCTAGAGGAGGTCCAGCGCATGAAAGTGGTTAAGCATTTATAGTAGCACTTGGTATGGATTTCCACCCTGATCCCCAGAGGTTTCACATCTGAGACTTGCAGATGAGGCCTGTGAGTCATCCCCCACCATCCCCTCAGAGCAGGAGCAGCTCCTAGACTCGGTTATAAGTTGGCTGAGCAATACTCCGCCATTCAGCGGAACTCTGCGGAATTCCACAGCATTTTCCAGTGACTCCGCCGAATCCCACAGAGAGAAACTTCAGGAGCTCTACCCGGGCCTAGTAATTACACGTGCTGTATAAACCGTGCTCACCCTAGGGTGGCTTGGCACTAAGCAGTCAGGCTCACTACAGGGGCACTGTGTAAAGCAAAGGCATAGCAGCCACTCGTAATAAATACATTGACCGTCACAAAAGAGACTTCATACAGAACGTATGTAAGAATGTTTACATTCCACACACATATTCAATCATTATAACATGGCCACCTTATACTTTTGGGTATAAAACACAATTGGAAATATTACTAGTAGTACTAGGCCCACTCGTATGGTTATGCTTTCACTAATATGCAAACCAGGGGCGTAACAAAGGCCCCCGCGGTGCGGGGGGGCCCCGAGCTCCAAGGGGCCCCTTCAGACCAGTACCCTGTCTGCAGAGCTCCTGAGTGTGGTGAGAGGGGGCCCCCTTCATGCATTTTGCAGGTGGGCCCCCTCCAGTTTCGTTACGCCACTGATGCACACTATGCACAAACCCTAATCTAACTCTTCCCCAAATTCAGAGAGAGCACCCTTATGCGGTGTGCGATATCAAGATTATGTACATACACAAAACATAGAACAATTGTTAGCAGCACCGCGGGCCAAAGCCATGTGGGAGAATCTCAATATCAAACGGTATTGTGCTTTTGACATCAATCAATGTATAAGACGACACCGCTGGCCAGTGCCGCGAACCACAGGCGGTCCACACACAATCACTCCCACACATTCACTTCACACCCCTCTGCAATGCAACAGGTATCAGCCAGCCCGTACAGCATATTCTTATATACACATTCGCACTCAGCACCCTAATGCGGTGTCAATGGTTCCCAACAGGTATATGGTTTACCCTCAGCAGACTCTGTGGCCCAAGCCTCCCTCCTTTCTCAAGTTCAACCCTATTTTCCTATAACCCCGGATGGAAGATAAGCAGCCCTGCCTCCCAGACACTAGGCCGCACGGGGCCTAGTCACACTTAGTCTGGGTCCTCGGAAGCAGGTAGGAATATGTACAGTTTTAATTAGGTGGTAGATGTAAAAAGGGAGACGCTAGCAGCCACTTGGAAAGTTCACCCACGGGTCTCAAAACACAAAGGAGTCACGCAGTCTCTTGACCTGCTTCCAAACTGTCTCGGAAGCGATCCTTCAACCCAGTCAATCTCTCTCACTACCTGGCACCACAATGTCTTCGGGAAGGGCCAGTTGTGGAGAGGGCAGTTACTCCGCCATGATGAGGATCAACAAGGGAACAACCAATGAATGGGGAGTAATACAGGGGAGCCTCTCAGTTGGATGAGGCACCCTGATCGGTACATGATGATCTGGGTCGTGCCCAGGCAATTCGAGCACAGTGTCTGGTGCACAAAGGGATGAGTCACACTAGATACTTTAGATTTCAAACATGATGAGTTGTAAATTCCGCACCTCCCTGGTCAGGAGGCACAATGACCTGTACATGTCGAGTTGGGTTGCACCAGGCAATTCCGGTCACACACAACGAAGAGTTGCAAATTCTGTACCTCTCTGGAAATGAGGCACGACATCTGGTGCATGATGATGATACACGTTGCACCAGACCAATCCTGTCACACACAAATAGGTGCAAGCTCAGCAGAGCCACATGAGGTAGAATGAGGAACTACTCCAACTACACCCCCTCCTCCGAGGGTTGCACCTTGTGAATCAGACATCGAACGCAATGAACATACAGTCAGCATGTCAGACGAGAGAAATGAGCCATGGCCGACGAAATGGGCCGTATGGGGACCCACAACCGGTGAATCTGCTCAACACCACTAGACGCTTATGAGCACTAGACGCTTATGAGTGTCATGGTCCCCGCAGTACGTGAACCACACACCTAAGATGTGGACAAGATTTCTGGGGTGCCGAACTAGGCATTCCGGTCTCCAAATACACGCCTTAAGTCCAAGCTCACACCACACTACCAGCTTAGATTTAGTAGCTGAGGTGGGCACTTGAGAGGGCTCCACTAACCAAATGTCACAGATAGATGATGTAGGTCCCTCGTGGGAGATCTTTGATGCCTCTGTGATCTCCAGGAGAACAGGAGGCCCACCGGCGGGCCCTTCGCAAGCACATTTCAGGGTGCCACGTTTCAGCAGGTCTTCGGCTCAGGCCAGTCTCTATTTGGACAGTTGTCCTCCATGTGCACAACAGAGTCCTCTGACAATGTATACCACACAGTCCGGGTTCTCTGGTCCCACGTCGTGACATGCATATCTTACCCTTTGCTGGAGGATGGCACCTGTAGTTATACTGTTGTGTATGTTTGAACTCGGGGCTGTTTGAGGGTTTTTCCTTTGAACCATAGATGTCTTCCCTAAATTTTAGACCTGTCTGCAATGGGGTCTTGGAATGAAAATCTTAATCTTTAGTGGGCCCATGATCCAGACCCTAGAGGCTAAGTGTCACAACCTCTATCTCATTGGGCCCACAAAGGTCTTCCGTTCCTGTGGAATGCCCATGTTTTACGGTTGTTAATTGGGGAATGCCCATATGTGCTCCCCCCAAACTCTGGTGTTTACAGGAGCCAGACTCCACGGTCCCTGAGTCTCGTGGAGCATAGGTATGTCCATATTCAATAGGTGGCATTTCTAAGCAAGTTATGCCAAAACCCCCTTTAGCAATGGAATGGGTTTGGCACTGCAAATCCACTGATATGAAACATCAGGAGGCTGCTCCACTGCAACCTACTATTTCAATGCAAAGTTTTTTTTTACCATTACCTCATATTAATTTATGGGATGAGCAGGCCTCATAGGTAGTGAAAACACACATAGGTTTTCCTCTCTGCCTGGGCACATGTGCGATATTGTGCACCCCAATCTGCAATTACAGCAGGGACACATAGTTCCCAGCACCAGTGGTGCCAGTGTGCCCGCCCGAGTCTGCACAGTAGACTGGACGCAGGTTTAACCAATACATGTGTCTGTGCGCATGCACTAACCTGCGTTGGCAGGCGGTAAATCCAACCAAGGGCACAATAGGTGTAGGTGAGAGCTCACAGCAGCCTACAATAGCAAGCTGCTCATGAGTTTACCCACGATAGCTACCAGTGCCCACCCAGCGGTCTGCAATGACAGATCGGCCCGTGTTTCAGAACAAGAATCAGTGCCATTTCTCAAAACAGATAGGAAGGGAGTGCGCACTTTCAAGCAGCAAGGACAGACCGGGCACATGACTTACCCAGGCCCGAGCACCCTTGGTGCCAGTGTGCACACACAACCCTGCTCGGCCCAGCCGGTCATGGGTGGATCCCCTAATGGGTATGTATGCTTGCACACTCCAGGCCCGCGATGGCAGACCAGGCATATTGCCGCTAGCACCATGGATGCAAACGCAGGCCTGACCCGGAGGTTAGAACACCGGGGTTGCAGTTATACGCTCATCAGCCCACAATGGCAGGCCGGGCACCTATCCACCATGGCACTGGTACTGGGGAGCTTCTCCAGCCTGCTATGGCAGATGGAACACACATCCGAAACAGTATCAGGATCTGCATTGGAAGACCAGTCCATGTTCTGGAACAGCATGTCAGCATCTCTTCCTAACCTGTGTAGGAAGGCACACGCACTTTCCCATGGCTTTGACAGTGAGGATGTGAGGAGGGCCTTGAAGCCACTCCAGAGATTCAGTATCTTCCCAGGAGTAATGTGGTGAATGAGCCACTTTTGTGGTCTGACACCCTATGATGACCCTCAACCACCACCATTCTGTATTGACTTAAGTGTGTTATGTTACCTTAGCCTTAATGTAGGATGGGTTTGCATATGCCTGCTTTTCTTCTTTTAGTGGAATAGTCTTTCCAAGAATAGAAGGTATGGGATGTTGAGGTGCAGTCTTGTGGGTGGTGGTGCACACATGTGCTCAATGTTGTATACTGAGGGATTAAGTGTATAATGTTATTTGGTTTAGGTGAATTATAACTTTGACCTATTGGCTTTGACGTAGTCTAATGTCATTCTGCCTTCTGACTTTACCTTGCTTCAAACTTTTCTGTGTGCACAATGGTGCTTGTAAGTTGTGTGGATGAGAATTATATGTGCGGACTATTGCCTTTGACAGGGCCTCATGTCTGACTCTGCCTTGCTGCTGCGTGCACAGCCGTGCTTGCAAGTTGTTTGGGTTATTCACATTCAAGGTCTTGGTGTTTTCCTGAGCGATTGTTTTTGTTTAGTGTACTGTGGAAGGCCTTGTGAGAGCTTCGTCAAGACAGAGGCTGGAAGAAGTGCGAATGGAAGAAGAGACTTGAGAGCTCCTTACTGCCATGGAGATGCTTGCTTGGAACTTGGCCAGTTCTGGTAAAATTCCTCTGGTGGTGGGAGGAGGTCTTTCACGAATCTTCTAGTGTGTTTATAGCTGAGGGTTGCAGGCTGAGAAACTGGGAGTTTGGATTCCGAGCGAGGGCAGACGTGTCTATCTCGGATTGAACCCTGGCTTGCTGAGCTCTGATCCCCGGCTGTAATTCCCCCAGTCAGAAGTGGGCAGTGTATGCACCAGGTGATGTATTGAGTTGTGTGGTTCTTTGATCATTGGAGGTGTTTTCTTTGTGGTGTGGGAGGTGCACATCCAGAGTACTCCTCTGCTCTCTATATATGTATATCTTTCTGATCTCTTGCAGGACATCCAGTGTACCTTATCTTATATCAGTTATTGCTTGTTTATTAATCAGTATTATAGTTTGCTCAGTTATTGATTCGTGCCTTTAGATTATAAGTTTGCTACATATATTTGAATCTTATGCATTTGGTATCTGAGACAGCTTTTGTTTAGAGAGTATTATGTAATAAACCCCAAGCCTTATTCTAAAAGTGATAGAGTCTTTGCATTTTGTTATTTGCCTCCCAGGTGGGAGTGCAGGGATTGGGTGTGGCTTATTGGTGAGAAGCTACATTCAAAACATTTTGGCGTAGTCGGCAGGATCTGAACATTGATTTAAAAGGGGAAGAAATATGTTTCTTAGAAATTGAAAGCAGACTCTTAGATTTCAATTGATTTATTTGAATGGGGGTAGCCCATATGATGTGCTGGCTCGTGAAGTGAGCTAATTGTGCTGAGTTAGAATTGGTGTGTGTGTGTGTTTAAGTGTGTTTTGTAAAAAGTGCTTATAAATAGCTTGCTACATTCGGCAGAAAGGGCTGGATCCCTTTCAAGTGTTTGCTAAGGAATGCATATCAAATGTTTTCAGTTGCAAAGTGAATGTAAGATATCCGAGCTTAACTCTGAAACGTGGGACTCCCTTGAGATTCCAGACTCCGGAGTTGCGATGCAGGGTGTTAATCAGCGGGAGATTAATGACATTTTAGACAGAGACAGCGGTGTTATTTTAAATGTGTTCGTTAATATGCATCAAACATGTGGGCATTTGCAAAAAGAACGTAGTGAGTTGAAAACAGAGCTAGTGGATGCCCAGTTTGAAAATATATCTTTGAAGACAGAATTAAACGTGTACCAGGCTCTGAAGCTGTTTACTTTGACCTGCCAGAATGATTCAGAAAGGAATGTGCAGGAAAGTGAACAGACTAATGTTTTAGGCTTAACGATCACCGGTTGCGGACATAATTTAGACATGACAGTGAATGATCCATTTTGCTTCAAAAGAGAAATGCAACAATATGATTTTGGATGTGAACAGCAGATTGTGTACAATGATTACAGGAAAGTGCAGGGAAATGAAAGGTTACTTTTAAATTCAGATGCTGGACAAATGCAGATGATTCTGTGCTTTATGGCACCAAAAGATTGTGGACAGAACAGCGTTACAGAAAATGTGGTTTGCCTATGGGAGATTGCAATGGTTATTAAGTGGCATATACAGACAGAAAAACAGTTTGCACAGGATTTGATAGAAAGTCCTGAAGTGGAGTTTGAGACACAAGATTTCCAAGTGCCCCATGTTACAAAGGAAATTAATTTGAAACAGTACAGAATGCCAGATGGGCGTGAAGGGATCAGTGAGATCATTCAGGGCTTGACAGATTGAGGTGGTGACCCTAATTGTGTAGCGTGTGTGCAAATATACCTTCTTTGACTGATGCTGTCCCAGATATTGTTATAGAAGTAGCATGGGACTTGATATGTGATTTTTTGATATTGCCAATGCTTTTTTCTTTTTGATATGTCAAGAGCAGTTTAGTTTTTTTTTCATGAGGTGATAGATTAATGACAGTTAAGAATTTGCTAGAATTAGTTGGACAGAATGGGGGAGCATTTTCAGATTAAAGAATGTGAAGTCTTGCTGGAGGTAAGGAATGGTTAAAGCTGTTTTTCCTCTCAGACATGTAAAGAGTTGTTCTGGCAGTGGGTCATTTGAAAGCGTCTTTCAGATTGATGTTTGGGAGGCTTGCAATGAGATCATCCAGCAACGCTGAGAAGAGCTCAGGCTTTCTGTGAAGGCTGAGGAGGAATTCCTACGGGAGGGGTCATCTCAGCTCCTCTCCCCGGTAGGCAGAGCAGATAGGTACGGACGAAAGTTGGCAGCAGGAGTTCAGAGCACGTTGACCTTGAAGAGATAAGGTGCGAGCTAGAGACAGCAGAGACGTCTCTGCTTGTTGAGGGGCCATTTGGTGTCCGCAGAGATTTGTGAAGGGGGGCAGCACCTGTGAGGGGTGCAGTGAGAGAAGTGACAGAAGGAGACTGCCCCAGCCCATCTTGCTGTGTAAAGAAGAAGAGAGATTTTACCAAGAATTCAGAGGCTAAAGCGTTGGTAGTATTCTTAGACAATTCCTCAGAGCTAGAGGAGGGCTATGTAGAAATGCAAGCTTTTGGAAAAATGTTTTTTGCAAGAAGAGTGATGCTTGTTTCTTTTTTCAGATTCGCCCGGTTCTCCGCGTGTGAGTGGGACTCCCTTCTCCCGTGTGAGTGGGGCCCTCCCTCTCCCCCCCCCTCCCCCTCTCCCCCCCCCAAGCTTGGAGTGATCGCCAGACCAGACGGTGGCGGCTGATGCCTGTGGCCGACCAGAATGGATGGGGTCCTCCCTTGTCAAGGAGATCAGATATATACCGGAGAGCATGATGGACTGCTTCTTTCCAAGCACAGAGGGATAAGCAAAGTGTGGAACTGTTTCCTTCACGTGAGGCCAACTTTCCATGCATGAAGGCTGTGTGTCTTTCACACAGGGTACCTGCTTGTGTGACAGTGAAGACAAAACAAAAGAAGGAACTACAAGATGTGCTTTGCCAGAACTGTTTTATCAACGTGGAGTTCAGATGCGATGGGAAACGGCTGTGTGTTTTGTCACACAGAAGGACTGTTTTTGATTTTAGAGAGAAAAAACCGATAGAGACACTTTGCTGCAATCAGAGTAGATATTTTCTGAGTTAGAGACTGGACAGTAATAACCTGTAGCTGTTGCTACAATATATGAGTTTGGCAGTAGAGTTTCCAGTTTAACCATTAGAGGCATTAGGAGCATTCAAAAGCTTGATTCATTTATTTTGTGTATTCATTTAAACATGTATCCAGATATCTATGAGCTATTTCTAGATGCACCTGAGTTGTTGCTTCTGCATGTATTTAGAGAATGCAGACTTTATTTGCTCTAAAGTGATTATCATATACTTTTGATGAGTTTTTCAGTTTTGCAATGGAGCATTTCGATCATAGTTGCTTTTTAGTCATGATTTGTTTTGAATTATGTATTTTTGTGTAGCCACTTCAACAGATGAGTTGCTGTTTCAACATGTGCTTTTTAGTAATTGTGCCTTTCAATTTAGAAATGTGTTTTTAAATGATTTTGCTTCCATTGAGATATGCAGTGCTTCAATGATAGTTTTGTTTTTCAGTTATGATATACAGTTGCTATTTGCTTTGCAATGATTTCATTTTTGCAGTTAAGAGATGCAGTGCTTCATTCATAGTTGTGCCTTTAGTTGAGGATTTTGTTTTTGATATATGTGACTGGTGATGATCGAGGGTCATGGGGTGCAATGTGGTGAATGAGCCACTTTTGTCGTCTGACACCCTATGATGACCCTCAACCACCACCATTCTGTATTGATTTAAGTGTGTTATGTTACCTTAGCCTTAATGTAGGATGGGTTTGCATATGCCTGCTTTTCTTCTTTTAGTGGAATAGTCTTTCCAAGAATAGAAGGTATTGGATGTTGAGGTGCAGTCTTGTGGGTGGTGGTGCACACATGTGCTCAATGTTGTATACTGAGGGATTAAGTGTATAATGTTATTTGGGTTAGGTGAATTATAACTTCGACCTATTGGCTTTGACGTAGTCTAATGTCATTCTGCCTTCTGACTTTACCTTGCTTCAAACTTTTCTGTGTGCACAGTGGTGCTTGTAAGTTGTGTGGATGAGAATTATATGTGCGGACTATTGCCTTTGACAGGGCCTCATGTCTGACTCTGCCTTGCTGCTGCGTGCACAGCCGTGCTTGCAAGTTGTTTGGGTTATTCACATTCAAGGTCTTGGTGTTTTCCTGAGCGATTGTTTTTGTTTAGTGTACTGTGGAAGGCCTTGTGAGAGCTTCGTCAAGACAGAGGCTGGAAGAAGTGCGAATGGAAGAAGAGACTTGAGAGCTCCTTACTGCCATGGAGATGCTTGCTTGGAACTTGGCCAGTTCTGGTAAAATTCCTCTGGCGGTGGGAGGAGGTCTTTCACGAATCTTCTAGTGTGTTTATAGCTGAGGGTTGCAGGCTGAGAAACTGGGAGTTTGGATTCAGAGCGAGGGCAGACGTGTCTATCTCGGATTGAACCCTGGCTTGCTGAGCTCTGATCCCCGGCAGTAATTCCCCCAGTCAGAAGTGGGCAGTGTATGCACCAGGTGATGTATTGAGTTGTGTGGTTCTTTGATCATTGGAGGTGTTTTCTTTGTGGTGTGGGAGGTGCACATCCAGAGTACTCCTCTGCTCTCTATATATGTATATCTTTCTGATCTCTTGCAAGACGTCCAGTGTACCTTATCTTATATCAGTTATTGCTTGTTTATTAATCAGTATTATAGTTTGCTCAGTTATTGATTCGTGCCTTTAGATTATAAGTTTGCTACATATATTTGAATCTTATGCATTTGGTATCTGAGACAGCTTTTGTTTAGAGAGTATTATGTAATAAACCCCAAGCCTTATTCTAAAAGTGATAGAGTCTTTGCATTTTGTTATTTGCCTCCCAGGTGGGAGTGCAGGAATTGGGTGTGGCTTATTGGTGAGAAGCTACATTCAAAACAAGTATCTATTGGGAGCCGAACTCTAAGGCAGGGGGGTTCCTCACTACCCGGACAGGAAAACATCCATATATGCTTGCCCTGTCATCTGCCTACCACCCCCTCCTTGGTTTCCACAAATGTGGGAAGTTTAAAGCATTCAAAGGGAGCAAAAACACCAAAACATACAGACTTCCAACAGGGAGAGTGGTTAACAACTGCAAATTTATCACTTGTAGAAGTGACTTTTTTGTGAATGTCTTAGTTTGTCCATGTGGTCACCAATATGTGGGCAGCACCATTACCTAGTAAAGAAAAGGATACTTGAAAACCTCAGGGCAATAAAGAATTGTGATGCAAGCTATCCAATAGCCTGGCATTGGTTGAAAGAACATAATCAGAACCCTAACACTTTGTCCTTTTTTGGGTTTGACAGTATTTTTACCACTTCCGGTCGTTGTGACCGGGAGAAGAAGCTTAGCATTCTTGAGTCAGAGTACATAATTTTCCTCTATACCACGTCTCCAGCAGGTTTGAATGTGGAAGAGGAACTCTATATGCATGTTGGATGAGCACATATTTTGCATACTCTGGATCTTTGACTTTCCTTCTGTTTTTCCTCTTTCCTTTCCTGAGGAACTCACTCACGGTGTATGGGTTTACCCTTTCTTACTCTTCCTATTTTTCTTTTTCTTTGATTCTATTTTATTATCAGGATAATTCCATGAAGAGAATATCTCAGGGTCCTCAAAAAACTTGTTATATAGTAATGGGGTGTCAATACATGCTTCCAATTTAAAATACAATGGTTATCCAATAATGGGCTTGAGTGCTACTTGTTATGGTGTGGAGGCCCATGTAGTGGGGCATTTTGCATTCAACCTGTGTGAGGGGTCTCTTGGATTATTCTAATTGCTAGCAGTAAAGTCAAGTGCTGAATATATTGAAAATATCTCCCGCGTTCATGATTTACCATTCAAATATGGCGCCTAAAGATTGAGAATACTCTTTCTTCAAGTCCGCTTTCCACGTTTATTACGTGAGCTGCGTATTAAAATACGAGTCGAACTGAACAAACAAACAAACACTAACTCTTCGCCAGATCTGAGATGAAGGAACTTCAAAAGGTATGTGACACAATTAGGCTTGCACTATTGGAGCCTTTCTCCACTGTCATTCAGCCCTTAGAGGGATACCGCGATAAGGGGGACAGGTTACGATGTAATTTTATAAAATCCTCACGGGTTTCACTGTTTATCTGTCTTTTTGCCTTGTGGAGATATTTTTACGAGCGACGCTTGGCAGACGTCGAGATTATACAAATGTTTGGCTGACCATATTTGGAATTGCCATTAAAATCACGATGTAAACGGTAAAATCGGGAAGTTTAAAATAACAGAAAGCGCTATGCACGCTGTTTTCATTATTTGCAGTTTGACTGCTCGTTTTCTCCTGTGCGCTACGACAAGTAGCTGTTGAACTTACAACATGCTGTCTCTTTTAAAAATGTCATCTAATCTATATGGTGGCATCATTACTGGATGAATACCAGTAACATACATTTTAAACATTTGTAGGTTTATTAGGACCTGGTCATATTGACTACTGAAGTGACAACTGCACAATGAATGATTTCCAGGACTAGTGACACAATGTGGAACACTTACTCTTCAACTGGTCGTTTATTTATTTCACCAATTAAGGAATAACTATTTGGATACATCGACTTATATTAGGTGAGACACAATAGCTAGAGGTAATACTCTTTCTGTATGAAGCTTGTGGTGGTAGGTTATTTTTAAACGTACACTCAATACTTGGTTCTTGGTGATGGTGGCAATGTTTGCGACTTTAAACACGTGGGACATGATTGTCATAAACATGTTTATTTCTGGTAGTGTATGTATCAATGTAAATGGGGACGCACGATAACAATTTGGTGACACACTACCGACCTGTGAGCCCGCAGTGAGGGAAACGGCCATCGTTGGGGTATTGAACTTTTCCTAGCCCACCCACCGTCAACAGCGTCGCTGTGAGGGGAACGGCCAGCGGGAAAACTACATCCCCCAGCAGCCCTTGCCCCAGGCGCCTGCCGCTGAAGTCATCAGGCAGCGCCTGGGTCCCACTTACGTGCCGCTGTTGCCCCGCAGCGCGGGATGCGCGCGGGCAGCGCCCGGGCGAAGCCCGGGCCAAGGGCGGGCCCGTCCTTGCCCGTCTAAGGCCGAAGGAGGCCGGGCTGGGCAAGCCCTCTGTCATCCGAAGTAGGAGCATACAACTGTAAGTACTGTTGTGGTTTGAGGACCAGATAATTGCTTAATTCAGTCTGCGGACTATTGCGACTTTTGACTATGCATCAGTCTCCGGGTTACTGTGGCCCATTTACAATGGGGAAGAGGAAGCTAACTGAGGCCGGGGGCCCACTGACAAGTAAAAGAGGGAGGAAAGCCAAAAAAGTTGCCCATGCTGCCAGTAACTGTGTCCTAATAAGGATCGAGGGCATAGTTAATGATTGCGAGGAGATTCTGGGCACCAGCATTGATACCACTTTAGTCATCGATGAAAATCGGCCCGTGGATGCACCAGCAAGGCCTCACCCACAAGAGAGACTTATTCCAGCTATGTTTACTAAGAAGGCATTAAATAAATCTTCTACCCTTGAGGGATTTTGTCCAACGGAGAGCATTCATGGACTTTCATCTCCACTTAAAAATGTTGACCCAAGCGTTCCTGTAATAGCTACTAGTGAATGTATGTCTGCCCAATTATCCTGTTTTAATAGGTATGCCGTCTTAGACCTCAGTGCAGAGATTACTGAAACTCCCATCCCTAGTAAAGCAGGGACGGCCAAGCCCCTCGTTAGTTCATTGTCCTGTAGTGTTTGCGGCCCCCAGAATGATGCCCTCAGATTGAGAGTGGAATCCCTTGAAAAGGAATTGGCCTTGTTGAGGGAAAATGTGGATCTGCTTGGGAACAGATCTCCTGACCCAGCCCTCCCCCCCCAAACCGACTAGTATTAGACCACGTCAGGTTCCGGTGGGAAAGAGCTTTGAAATGGCTGGGCAAGGTCTAGTGAAAGGCCAAGGGTCCCAAGTTTGGCCCTCCATTGCCACCTCCAACTCCCACACTCAACTTAAATCTCACCCTGACTCGGGCTCCAGTAAAGGTAGTAGAGGTGGCTTATTAGACCGACCCCTCCTGGGAGCCAATCGTGACTACATGGCTTCGACTAGGGATGAGCAGCTGGTCCGGCCCTATCTAGGGCCCAACAAAGGTAATACACACTCAAGGGGCCCCATTTCCACAATCTTTATGACCAAGGTCCCAAAACCTACGAGCCCCCACAGTCATGAATCCCAAGAATCTCTTCACAATAAAGTAATTCATTGGATAAGATATGTGAGGGGCTGCAGGTCAGTAATACGGGAGGATCTGGCAAAGGTATTGAGGATTAAAAAAGATGGCTCGCGGACAGATTGTATCGAGATTAAGCTATTTAATGCTGAAATAGCCGAAAATCTGGTGGCTCTCGAATTTCGTACTTCTCCGCCAGGTTTCTCGACAATTCAGTTTCGCAACTCTCCATTATGGTCAACAGTTGGGGAAGGAATGGACAAAATTTCTCTATCAACTCCCGACATTATAAACAAAAGGGGGAAAAAGGATGACATAGCCCCCTATTTAAATCTTAGGGGGGCAGGGCAAGTGGAGTGGGGGAGTTTACTGGTTGACCACAACAGTGATGCAAGCGCAGGAGGCATTGGAACTACAGATAACACTCAAGGGCCACTACGCCTCCTTTCCTGGAACTTTGCTGGGCTACAAAAAAAACTGTTGCTCCCTGAGTGGAATACATTCATAGATGGCCAAGACATCTGCTTGTTCCAAGAAACTTGGAGCACGGTCCCCCTCCACAAGCCTGGGTTTGCCACCCATTTTATTCCAGCCACGAGAACAGGGAAAGGCCGCCCAGCGGGGGGACTCCATATTTGGATAAATGTTTGTCTAAACTGGGTAGCGTCCTTCCATCTAACCCCCTCGAATGATATTTTACATTTGACGATAAAAGGCCCTAAAAATGGTCTCAAATTGGAAATTTTTAACGTCTATGCTAGAGGGTCTCCTGGGGCTCAATCCTCTCCAACCATAGTATTATTAGAGAGAGAATTATCCAAAATTAACCCCAACTCAGTTGCTATTGTGGCGGGAGATTTTAATTGCACTTATGAACCTCTCTGTACTGTGGATGTTCTGGGTACCGGCGATCAGGATACTAAATTTGCAATCCCTCCTCTCAGCTTGGCTCCTATTAAGAATTGGACTCAAAGGGCTACACAACTGTGTGCCCTAACATTGGAGCATAATCTCAGAGCCGTAAACGGCAGGTCACGCTCCGATACGTGCGGGGCTAATACATACAACAGAGCTAGCTGCCCGTCTAGGATAGATTATATCCTGCTGGACATACGGCTCTGGTATGACTTAGTGGATATGGAAATCCTACCAACCCAGGATAGTGATCACAATCCACTTTGTATGCTCCTAAACAACTCCTGGTCGGCCTCCAAACCTGCTAATGCATCAAAACTGATATCAAAAGAGGTAGTCCCTTCTCATTGTAATCGACGCCTTAAATGGAATAAGGTTGCACAGGACGAGGATAAACTGTGCCAAATAAGAACCTTGGTAGAGCAGAAGTCCTGGGAGCTTGGTTTACCTCAAGAGCCCCTTATGGGTGCACAGAATTCCCCCCTCACACATTATTATCAAGATTTTATTGATAAAATGGGTCTCCTTCTTACCATTCCTGAGTCCCGCACTTATAAACCAACTAATGGGCCCACTAACCTGTGGTACTCTAGGGAATGCAGGGAGAAGAGACGTAACCTAAATGTAGCCCTCCAAAGCCACAACATTTCTCTTGTTAGGCATGCCAGGAAAGAGTACGCTAAGACAATTGAGTTAGCTAAGCGTATATGGGAGGAAGCGCACTGGCAGGATCTTCGATCCGCAGCTCTTATGCGGGACACCACGCTGTTTTGGGAACTTATTGATAAGGGTAGCCGCATGGGTGAGGCTCCGATCCCCAACCATATCTCTTCGCAACAGTGGCACACACACTTCACTAGGCTGTATAGTGAGGCTAATCGCCATCCACAATTGATCAGCGACAAGCCCCTCCCACTCTCTGAGGTCCCCCCAACAGCTGTGATCCCTGTCTCTGTTAGTGCATTGGATCTTTTTAAGCTTAGTGAGGTCTCTTCTGCCATCTCAGGGCTGTCAAACGGGAAGGCGGCAGGCCCGGATGGCATTCTGGGCGATCTCCTTCTTCATGACCCCAAAATTTGGGCAGATTTTATTCTTTCCATATTGAATTTAATTGCTAGAGGTAATCCTATTCCAGACTCCTGGAAAGGCGCCGCAGTGGTAGCCATATTCAAGAAGGGGAATAGGGAGGAGCCCGCCAACTATAGGCCGATAAGCCTAATTGATGTACTTCAGAAGGTGGTTGGCAGGGTCCTTCTTATGAGGGTTAGGTTTTGGCTGGATGAAGCCAATGTGCTTTCACACCTTCAGGCGGGCTTTAGACACAGGGTGGGTACGATGGACCAGGTCTTTCGTTTTTTTACGATCTACTGGAAAGCGGTTCTTATTGGGAAAGGCAGTTTATATCTGACCTTTAGCGACCTAAAGACCGCATTTGACCTGGTCCCTCGATCCAAACTCTGGTCGGTGCTGTCTGATTTGGGCTTTCCACCTCTGATCCTGGACATCATCATGCGCCTCCATGAGGGGAACTATGCAAAGATCAGGTGGGGCAACCAGGGTCAGCTGACAGACAGGATGGCAGTAGACAGGGGAGTTTGCCAGGGCTGTGTGCTGGCCCCAACCCTGTTTTCTCTCTTTATAAACGGGGTGGTTGATTATCTGAGAGAGGTTCCTTCAGACGCCCCAGCTCTGGCCGGGGAGAAAACTCCCACCCTCCTTTTTGCCGACAACACCCTTTTGATGTCAAAAAGCCCATGCGGCCTCCAAAAGCTGCTCGATAGGTTCTGTCAGTTTTGCGACGCACGGGATTTAGTAATTAATACTTCTAAAACCAAACTAATGACACTATCCCCTTCTAAACGTTTCAAGAACGATATTTCACTTAATGGCACGCCATTAGACATCGTAGACTCCTTTGATTGTTTGGGCATCAGGATCACTAAGTCGATGAAATGGAATGACCATCTAGCTAAAATGTTCCTCAACCACAAGAGGGTGGCGGGTGCTATATTAAGGAAACAGCGGCTCTCCTTTAGCAGAGCAATTGTTGCGGCCCTTGAGATCTACGATGGGAAGGCTTTACCCTCAGCACTATACGGAGCGGAGTTATGGGGGTTCGAGAACTCATGTGATCTGGAGAAATCAGAGAACCACTTTTTGAGAGGTTTGGTCTCTCTCCCTACTTCCACCCCTTTGCTACCACTCCGTATGGATTTGGGTAAACACTCCATTAGGGATATTGCAAGATTACGCCCACTGCTTTTTTGGGTCCGCTTGAGACGCACCTCTGAACTGGCTACCTATGCCGACGCCTTGGATGAGATCATTAAGCAAAACACAGGCAACAAGATCAAATGGGTCTGCAATTTAAAGCGATTGGTGACAGATATTGGCTATGGGGAGGCATGGCTCGATCAGACCCCACCGGCAAAGCAAGTCATCAAAAAAGCATATTGGGTCTAGGTGAAGGGTAAGGAAGCTAGAAATCCCAAGAGAGGTACTCTTACCAACCAGTTCCTTGAGCACAAGTTGGTGGCAAAATCCGAGCAATATCTGGATTATTTTCAATGCCCCTGTGATAGAACGCTCTATATGAAGCTCAGGTTTGGGACTCTCCCACTTAACTCCTTGGTAGCTGGTTGGAATTGTCAGACTCCAATATCTGCTGACTGCCCTGGGTGGCCCGCCCCTAGCGAATCCATTCCTCATTTCCTCTTTGCATGCCCAATTTACAGGGCGGCTAGGAGGAAATGGCTCAGACCTATTTGTAGGAATCGGGGCTTTGAGAATTACAGTGTGGCACTTTGCTTTCTCCTAACCGATGTCTCTTCCCTGGTGGTGGTTTGCGGGGTAGCCAAATTTCTGGGGTGTGCCTGGTCGATTCGAACCAAACTGCTAAGATCTCATAAGAGTTTGGCTATTGGTGACATATGAGTATCCGTCTCTGCTTTAACATGAAGTGCTCTTATGGCTTATTATCTGTATATATCTACTTTTTATATATTTGTAATGCTTATGCTGTATTAATATTGGATATTTAGGATGTCCTTATAATGTATATACTTTTATGATATTTTTTATATCGAATAAAGTCATTCAACAATGTAAATACCAAAGAATAGGATCTTGGTTGATTAATACAACTTCTAATTTGGTTTGATGCTAGTTTCTGTCTTTTTGATATACACAGAAGCAGCAGATGTGAGCTTAGTGAAATTGTCTAAGACTCACAATTTGTTTTTATTGGATTTTAATTGTATGTCTATGTGTTGTTTGTAGCCTTGAGAAAGTCCATGGGACGAAACACGTGTCGGCTGCCTGTACATATATTTTGTTTCCGAAGAGACAAATAAAGAACTTTAAAAAGAAAAAATTTCAGATGAACTTGTGAACTTCGATTGCTTTACGTGAAAAAACAGAAAAAGCCAGCCTCATTGGCTTGGAATATTACTAAGTGTGCCTCGGCAAGTGTGTGATATATTTATGGACTCCAAAGGGGACTTTGCCTCATTGGTGTTTATGTTGTCCTCCAAAGGCAGAGGAGGACGTTTTGCCTGAAGAGCACATAAATACATTAATTGATTGCAGTCCATTGCTTCGAACATACAAAATAGTGGATGTGCATGTAAAATCTGGCAGCTTCTGCTTGGGTTCTGTTTGTGCAAAAAGTATATTCTTAGCATGTCAGTGTTGCACTCCATTCCTCACAAGGAGTTTAAACATTAGAGAGTTGTGTATGGTGAATTACTTGTGTAATTAATAAGTGTCACATCTATCAATATGTCTGATTTCGATGACAATAGAGATAATGTTTTGGAAGCATTGTTTAATGTGAATGCTGGTGTAAAACGTTACAAATGTTGGTTCAGCACATGAAGGTCTCAAAATGAAGTTTATAAGACTAGAACGCTTAAAAAAGCAGGAACTCTCACGTTGGTTGGATGCCACCATCCTACAAAGATATTTGGATATCAAACAGAGCCCTAGGGGATTGAGGGTGGTGATTTTTCCTTCTTTTGATGATTTAGGGGCTGATTTACTAAAAGAATGGGAATACCTGATCACATCTTCATCCTTTGGTATGATAGAGATACTTATCAGAGATGCCAACACCAAAAGAGAAAAACTGTTGTAGGAAATAAAGGACTTAGAGGAAGAAATAAGACAGATGAATCTACCTGAAGTAGTTGATAAGAATTCTAAGATTCTAAGAGGAGTATTACAAAATCATCAGCTCTATATAGAGGACAAAAAGATGCGCAAACTGAAGCGCGATGATAATGACTACAAAAGCGGGAGGGTATTTACTTATGCAAGTAAATTTGACAATGTGAATACCAACAAAAAAACAAATCAGAGGTAACACATCGGAAGGAGACACTCTAAATGTGTCTATATCTAGCGAGACAGACCTTTCAAGCATTGCTAGCTATACAAGTGATTAATCTAATACATCAGCAGGGCCATATAATAGTGCCAATGTGGGACAATCCAACTCTTTTTTATTAGAGATGGAAAGATTCAGGAAAGGTAACAGACAGAGACCAAAACATCAGGATTTAAATTCAAGAAGACAAGAAGAGGTAAGACAAGAGGACAGAGGGGGAGTAAAAGGAAAGGAAAGGATGACAACAAGATCAGTGTCCAAAACAGCACAGAAACAAATGTGAATAATTTACCTAACTTATCGAATTGTGTGGTTGACAATATAAATGTCATAAATCTCTCTGACCATGTGCTGGATACAAATGAAATAAAAAATTTGAGCAAGGGCCTGGGATTTTGTCCTGCTTCGTTACAAAATTTTACAGACTAGCATATTGGCCTTTTCAAATTCATAAGATGCCTTACACTAAATAATTTTTTTTACAACAGAAGTGAAGATGAACCTATTCCATCTATAGGTTCATCACTATGCGAAGTGACGGTCAATGATGTTAAAAATATACAACTCCTCCTGTCTCTGGAACAAAATGAGGTCCCTGATCCAACTATTACTCAGATACTACAGGATCTTAATATTAATATGGATGTTGATATAAATAGTGGATTAAAGGTCAAGTCTTGTTTCACACCAAACTTGGCATCAGACAATGTCATTGACATCTTTCTGCACAAAGTCACTCAAGAATTATATATGTTGGAGGACAAATATCAAAATAAACAAAAAAAGGCCAAGCAAAACATCAGTAAGGAGGAGAGGGAGGCTCTTCATAGAATTTCCAAAAATCAAAACTTGATAATAAAAGAGGCCAATAAGGGGGGAAATGTAGTCATTATGAATAGATAGGACTATGTTTCAGAGATCGATCGACAACTAATGGACTGCTCAGCATATGAGGCAGTCGTGTCTAACCCTATGAGTAATGTAACCAATCTCATAGAAAAGAAATTGGAGTTTTGGAAAACTCGAGGATTGATCACTGAAGTAGAATGTAAATATCTTTTCAACCCAACACCTACAGCAGCTTGCATTTACATCTTACCTAAAGTACACAAGTGTAATACATTTCCACCTGGTAGGCCCATTATTTCTGGGATTGGTTCCCCCACGGAAAAGCTGTCTGAGTTTATTGACCTGTTTTTACAACCTCTGGTACAAAATCTTCCCTCATACCTTAGGGACACAAAGGATTCATTAAACAAGGTGGAAGACTTTGAGTGGACAGACGGCCATCTTCTTGTCACCTTGGATGTGAGCTCTTTATATACATGTATCCCGAGAGAAAAGGGCTTAGAGGCAGTTCAACACTTTTTTGACACTAGAAGTGCCAATCTATATGAACACAATACTATGCTCATTGATCTAATATCTTTAGTTTTGGACAACAACTTTTTCATACATGAAGGCAAATGGTTCAGACAAACAAGAGGAGTGGCAATGGGCGCAAAATTTTCACCATTGTTTGCTAATCTATATATGGGTCTCTATGAGAAAATCCATGTTTGGAGGCACTGTCCAGCTATCTACACCGAACACATCATTCTATGGACTAGATACATAGATGATGTGCTTCTTTTTTGGTCAAGCACAGATGAAAATCTGATAGGCTTCATCAACTTTTTAAATGACAACATTTTCAATGTACAATTCACACACCAGTCAAATAACAAGAGCATTGACTATTCTGTCACCACATTATATGTGGCAGATAACAGCATTAGATCTAAAGTATTTCGTAAAGAAACAGCATGCAATTCAGTTTTGCATGCAACTAGCACCCATCCCAAAATGCAGATTAGATCAATTCTGTATGGGGAAATGATCCGAATAAGACGTAACTGCAGTACAGACAATGACTTTGAACTTGAACTTGAGAACCTAGAAAGAAGATTCATAAAGAGGGTATACTCTGAACAGGTCTTGGCCTCATCTAAAGACAAAATTAGCAAGGTGAAACGGTCTGACTTGCTATGTAACACACAACAGGTACAGAAAACAACGAGAAAAGATCAGAGAAATAAACCAGCTCTAGTGGTTCCCTATAGTACAGCTAGTTCGGATCTCTTTCAGATTATGACTAAACACTGGCATATACTTAAAATGGATTCCACTTTAAACAAAATAATCACAGATAAACCGAACATCATACATAGCAGGGGAAGAACACTTAAACAAATGTTATGCCATAGCTATTTAAGACCTAATCCTACTAGTACCTGGATGCCTACACCACCAATTGGATTTCACAGATGCGGACGATGTAGTATCTGTCATCTAGCAAAAAACAAATTAATCACATTTAGACACAACACACATAAAACCTATGAAATCAAGGATTTTATCACTTGTAATTCAAAACATGTGGTATACTGCATTGACTGTTGCTGTGGTATGATTTATGTAGGCAGTCCCTTAAAAGAACGTATTGAAGAACACGCTCGAGATATAAGAAATAAAAATCTAGAATATCCACTAGCTATACATTACAATGATCTGCACATGATTGAGAGCTTAAACATTTCCAGTAGAGGTGGAAATAAAACTCTACACCTCAGACAAATGAAAAGTAAATGGTTGATCAAATTAAGGGCAGTGGATATGGGACTTAATTTAGATAGGGAACTGAATAGCTTTTTATAGGCTGAAAAAAGGACAGAGAAAAAAGGTTCCTTGACATTGTACAATTACAAGACACTGGTGTACAATAAAGTTTGATGTAATACAGTCAAATTAACTGTAAATGAGCGAAGGAGCGACTTGAAACGACATGGGTGGGTATATTTAAAAGAAGAAGTTTTCCTCTGGTGTTCTTTCATATATGTAACCTTAGATGCTGCCTAAACAATGGAACACACTTTGTTTTTTAAAACTTTGAAGCTGTTAGACAGATATAGGAACTCACTCAAGGTGTATGGGTTTACCCTTTCTTACTCTTCCTATTTTTCTTTGATTCTATTTTATTATCAGGATAATTCCATGAAGAGAATATCTCAGGGTCCTCAAAAAACTCGTTATATAGTAATGGGGTGTCAATACATGCTTCCAATTTAAAATACAATGGTTATCCAATAATGGGCTTGAGTGCTACTTGTTATGGTGTGGAGGCCCATGTAGTGGGGCATTTTGCATTCAACCTGTGTGAGGGGTCTCTTGGATTATTCTAATTGCTAGCACTAAAGTCAAGTGCTGGATATATTGGAAATATCTCCCGCGTTCATGATTTACCATTCAAATATGGCGCCTAAAGATTGAGAATACTATTTCTTCAAGGCTGCTTTCCATGTTTATTATGTGAGCCGCGTATTAAAATACGAGCCGAACTGAACAAACAAACAAACACTAACTCTTCGCCAGATCTGAGATGAAGGAACTTCAAAAGGTATGTGACACAATTAGGCTTGCACTATTGGAGCCATTCTCCACTGTCATTCAGCCCTTAGAGGGATACCGCGATAAGGGGGACAGGTTACGATGTAATTTTATAAAATCCTCACGGGTTTCACTGTTTATCTGTCTCTTTGCCTTGTGGAGATATTTTTACGAACGACGCTTGGCAGACGTGGAGATTATACAAATGTTTGGCTGACCATATCTGGAATTGCCATTAAAATCACGATGTAAACGGTAAAATCGGGAAGTTTAAAATAACAGAAAGCGCTATGCCCGCTGTTTTCATTATTTGCGGTTTGACCGCTCGTTTTCTCCTGTGTGCTACGACAAGTAGCTGTTAAACTTACAACATGCTGTCTCTTTTAAAAATGTCATCTAATCTATATGGTGGCATCATTACTGGATGAATACCAGTAACATACATTTTAAACATTTGTAGGTTTATTAAGACCTGGTCATATTGACTACTGAAGTGACAACTGCACAATGAATGATTTCCAGGACTAGTGACACAATGTGAAACACTTACTCTTCAACTGGTCATTTATTTAGTTCACCAATTAAAGAATAACTATTTGAATACATCGACTTATATTAGGTGAGACACAATAGCTAGAGGTAATACTCTTTCTGTATGAAGCTTGTGGTGGTAGGTTCTTTTTACACGTACACTCAATACTTGGTTCTTGGTGATGGTGGCAATGTTTGCGACTTTAAACACGTGGGACATGATTGTCATAAAAGTGTTTATTTCTGGCAGTGTATGTATCAATGTAAATACCAAAGAATAGGATCTTAGTTGATTAATACAACTTCTAATTTGGTTTGATGCTAGTTTCTGTTTTTTTTTATATACATAGAAGCAGCAGATGTGAGCTTAGTGAAATTGTTTAAGACTCACGATTTGTTTTTAATGGATTTTAATTGTATGTCTATGTGTTGTTTGCAGCCTTGAGAAAGTCCATGGGACGAAACACGTGTCGGCTGCCTGTAGATATATTTTGTTTCCGAAGAGAAAAATAAAGAACTTTAAAAAGAAAAAATTTCAGAACAACTTGTGAACTTCGATTGCTTTACGTGGAAAAACAGAAGAAGCCAGCCTCATTGGCTTGAAATATTACTAAGTGTGCCTCGGCAAGTGTGTGATATGCTTATAAAAGCTCTGGGGCCAGATTATGTGTTAATAAAGGGGGGACAGCTTGGCCCCCCCGGGCTCTGGGGCCACCACCTCCCGGGGATATATTGAAGGTAATGAGGGGGGTGCATGGACCCTCTGGAACCTGGGGACCACCACCTCTCCGGGGCCAAATTAACATTAAAACTGGGAGGGGGCCACGTGGTCCCCTTCAAGGGCCATGAACGGCCCCGGGGACCACCACCTCCCCGTGACAGGCCCTCCAAAGGAGGGGGCTGTATGGCCCCCTCCCTCCTGGAGGCAATAATGGCCCTGGGAACTGCCATCCTCCAGGGCCGGCTCTTGCTATGTCCTGGGGTGCCCACCTCCAGGGACATAGCTGTTTGCTGTGGCTTAGCGGGAGCTTTAACTGCTCCTGCCAAGCCACAGCAAACATATCGCTTTCAGCAAACAAGAGCAGTAAAAATGCTCTCGCTTGCTGGAAGTGGAACATTTATCTGTTTCCCTGCCCGCTGTCAAATGAGCAGGGAAACAGATGAATTGCTTTCAGACATAGGGAGCTGCATGTTTAGCAGCTCCCTGTGTGTGAAACCAATGCTGGCACCCGCAGGAGGAGGGGAGCCGGCATGGAAAGCAGAGGCCTTGAAGCTCTCCCCGCAGTCCCAATGCAGACTGAGTGCCCTGGGGCCACCCTGGACAAATGGCTGGGCCCTCCCGTATTGCTAAATGTCCCTGGGGCCAAAATAGACCTGGGGAGCCGGAGTGCATGGCCCAGCACCCCAATTAGAAATATAATATTCTTTTACAAAGCTAGGTCCCGGGAAAGGGGCCCCGGTGCACTAATTTAAAAAAAAAAAAAACTGGCCCAAGGGCAAGTCGTTGGAGGCCCAACCCCTTTCTCAACCACTTTGCAAAGAGGCCTCCTGGTTCAGAAATATTTGGAGGATGAAGTGCCGTTGGCTACCGAGGGTCCTTGGTGGCCAGCAACCCCTCCAGTAAGTCATACACAGCGGGATTGCTGAGCGCTCATGCGAGTCCCGTCCCCTTCCTTCACTACTCTGCAAACATACCTCCTGGCACACTACTGGTTGGGGGATAAAGTGCCCTTAGATGCCGATGGTCTTTGGGGGACAAAAACCCCTTATGTCACCTCTAGTAAGTCCCAAACCACGCGATTGCTGAGAGCTTGTGGGAAGCCCACCCGCTTTCTCCACAACTCTGCAAACACACCTCCTGGTGCACTACTGGTTGGGGGATGAAGTTCCCTTGGATACCAAGGGTCCTTGGGAGCCAAGAACCAATCCTGGTACCTGCAATAATTCCCACACAGTGAGATTGCTGAGAGTTCATCAGAGGCTCGATCCCCTTACTCAACCACTCTGCAAATGTGCCTCCTGTCGCACTACATGTTGGGAGATGAAGTCCTCTTGGATGCTGAGGGTCCATGGGGGCCAAGAACCCCCCCTGTTGCCTCCAGTAACTCCCACACAGCAGGATTGCTGAGAGTTCATGGCAGGCCCTACCCCTCTCTCCACTACTTAGGAAATAGAATTACAGGGACGTGATCGTTAGGAATTAACATTTAAAAAAACACTGGAAAAAAAGGTTACAGGGATGTTATAGTTATCGAATAGAATTTATAAAAACTTAGAAAGACACTGACAAAAATTAAAGTTACAGGGACGTTATGGTTAGGTTCAGATTTCAGTCTTACAAAACCAGTGAAATTCAGCAGTTATAGTTACCTGAGCTAACTATAACGTACGCCCCCGCAATGCACTGCTTATGACCTCACATATTACATCACTCATGACATGGTCAGTGGCATCACTGATGACATCTCAAATGACATCACTTCTGACATCATCCATAGAACCACTCACACACACAATCACACCCCCATACAGTGTCTCATACACTCACTCACACACCCATAGAAACATTCACATACCTATTCACATATCTGTACAACTTGACACGTACCCACACAATCATCCATGCAAACACTCACATACCCATTCACTTACCCATATAGCCACTCACACAACCACTCAGTAACTCACACACCTACTCACACACCCACTAACAGGCCACTCAGACATCCACTCACATATTGATATAGACAGTTAGACAACCACTCAGATGAGATATGTTAGAAATAGTATGACTAATGACTAGTACACAAAGAATAGTAATTTAACTTATACTGTAGCTTAGTCTATATCTTTAAGTCTCAGAAATGTTTACAAAACACTTACAGTCACGGAATGATGTCATCAGTGATGTAATTTGAAATGCCATCAGTGATGACATCAATGATGTCACTGACCATGTCATAAGTGATGTAATATGTAAGATCATAAGCAGTGCATTGCAGGGTCGTAAGTTATAGCTAATTCGGGTAACTATAACTGCTGAATTTCACTGGCTTTGTGTGAGTGAAATCTGAGCCTAACTATAACATCCCTGTAACCTTTTTGTTTTCCAGTGAAAATGTTATATATATATATATATATATATATATATATATATATATATATATATATATATATATATATATATATATATATATATATATATTTTCACAGAAAAAAACCATAGGTTTCAGGCACGTTATAGTTAGGAATTAGCATTTAAAAAACCTCAGTGAAAAGTCCAGCTAACTATAACACCCCTGAAACCTATGGTTTTTTCAGTGAATTTCTGAGGTTTTTTAAATGCTAATTCCTAACTATAACGTGCCTGAAACCTATGGTTTTTTCTGTGAATTTCAAAGGTTTTTTAAATGCTAATTTCTAACTATGCCTACAGAGATAGGACATGTGAAGAAAGAAGAAAAAATGCACAGAAAGAAAAAAACAGAAGCGCAGAAAGAAGCAACAGAAGTCCTCAAATACGAAGAAAAGTGCAGGAAGAAGGATAACGTGCAGAAAGAACAAAAAGAAGAGCAGAAAGAATCCTTGTTGCAAAATCATCCTGTACCCTCAACTTTTTCAGACGGATACTGGTGGTAACTGAGTCTGACTAACCAGTCCTAGAGCCAGTGCTATGTTAAAAGACACTTAGAATACAGTGAAAACACCTACATACACTAGGGAACATTATGCGTTGGGGTCCCCCTGTGATTAGCATGACCTCCTCTGTAAGCCCCTAGTATATAATAGGGCAGGGGGATTAAAACTACCTCTTAAAACAGGCCACAGGGCGTTTTTGCACACGTTAACTCAGGCCCCGTCCCCTCCCTTCACCACTGTGTAAACACGCCCTGTGTCCGTTTTTAGTTGGGAGATTAAGTTCATTTGAATCCTGAGGGTCCCTAGGGTCCAACTAGCCCACTAGGTACCTCCAGTAAGTGCCACAGAGCTGCATTGCAGAGAGGTGTAAAAAGTGGCATGGATGGCCTGGACCACCTCTCTGCAATGCAGCTCAGTGGCGCTTACTGGAAGCACTTGGTGGGCTAGTTAGCCCCCAGGGGCCCTCAGTATTGAAGGGAAATTATATCCCCAATTTAAAACGTGCCATAGTGCGTGTTTGCACACGCCACCTCAGGCCCCGTCCCCTCCCTTCACCACTGTGTAAACGCGCCCTGTGGCTGTTCTAAGTTGAGAGATTAAGTCCCCTTGAATCCTAAGGGTCCCTAGGGTCAAACTAGACCACTAGGTACCTCCAGTAAGCGCCACAGAGCTGCGTTGCAGAGAGGTGTAAAAAGGGGCTTGGCCTCCAAACACCTGTCTGCAGCGCAGCTCCCTGGCGCATACTGCAGATGCCTGTTGGGCTAGTTGGCCCTCAGGGACCCTCAGTATTGAAGAGGAATTAATTCCCCAACTTACAACTCGCCAGGGGGCGCGTTTGCAGAGTGCTGCAAGGAGGGGGCGTGTCCTCCGGCACGATGCCAGTCTTTTATTTATTTTAATTTTTTAAGAAGGGGGGCTGTGTGGTTCCCCTTCTTATTCTAATTTATTGGCCCTGATGACCCCATCCCCCAGGGCCTGTCTCCTAATTATATTTTTTTGACCCCAATCCCCAGGGCCGGCCACTGTTTTTTATTATTTTTAAAAAATATATATTTATAGACACACCTAGGACATGCTGGACAAACCGTACGTACCTATCACCATGACGATTTGCGTGATATTCATTAAAAGGCGACTATGCATACAATGAATCCATGTGGAATGTATTTACACCACTAGTGAAGCTCTGACATGTCTGATGCCCTACCGTGCCTAATCTCGGTAGACACCCTTGTCGTTTATTTATACAAACATGGGTAGCTATTGACGGGCACATTTAATACACATGCACACCAAGCCATTCAAAGGGGATTCGACAAAAATTCGACCAAAACTATGCAAGAAACCCCCCTCACGGTTAATAAAACACACATCCACTGACGGATGTGTAATACTTTTTATTTTACTCTCTGGAAAGGGGACAAACATCACTTGAGAGTCACAGCGCGCTCCTGGCAGAGCCCAATGCTGTGTTACACCCACCATTGCCTGCCGAGTGCCACACACCTTTGTGTTGTATTCCACCAGCTAGTGCATATGCTATGACACTCTCTAGCCCATGTGCACTGTAACACCACCCCGTGAATATGTCATGCCACACTTGTCTTCGCACGGGTTATATTGCCCCATCTAACGTGCCTTCCTCGATGCCTATGTTATAACGCACAGTGCTATGCCATACATATTACAATCTGGGAACCATATCTTTGTCACAGTGCATATGCAACGTTACACTCCCCAGCACATATTTTATATTACAACTTTAGAGACTAGTTAGGTTACACAACACTTCCCTGTGCATATTACACTCCAAGGCGCATATCGCATAGCACGCGCTAGTGCCTGTGCTATCTCGCGCTCTCCAACGAATCTGTCATTGCGCACAATGTATTGCATATTATATTTCACGCCCGGTTCATCTTATATCACACTTTTTGGTGCATAGTTTATACCATACACTATATCTAGTTTTCATTTTCAATCGTGCTCTCAGGACTATGTTCTATATAACACTGTGTTCACCTACCCTTTTCACGGGCATTACATTTTGCGATAGGGGGTGGAGGGTCAGGGGGTGTTTCTGCCAAGTGAGCCCGGAGTCACAGTCACAAACGTCCTCTTCTTCCTAAATAAAAGTGAGATTATGCTGCATACTTGTTCATATTTTAAGTAGTTCGCACAGACACACGTTTTAAAACAATAAAGTTCCTAATACCTGCCTTCTCTGAACAGTTAGCTTGCTGCCCCATCCCCCTCCTCCCTATCCTCTGTTGTGTGAATCCATGGACTAGCCTCCTCCCTCCTGCCATGCATGGTCTGATGTGCTGCCATTGCCCTCAATTTAGTATGATGTACCAGTCCAGTCCTCCTGCCCTCCATTGTCCAATTCTATGCCCCATCATTGACCTCCTGCTTAAACTCTGTGCTTAGCTTGCTGCCCCTATTCTCCTTCCCCCTGCCCTCCGATGTCTTTGTGCATGCCCCTGCTCCATCCTTTTTGCCCACCATGTTTCATGGACCTGCCACTCCTATCTACTCCGAGTGTTCTGTTGAGCTGCCACTCCCCTCCCACCTGCCTAGCATTGTCAGATGACTGTAACCTGTCCCTGCCACCTCCACCCTGGCTGTCCACATGCCATGCCCCTATCCTCTTCCTCCTGTCCTACATGGTCCATTGTACTGCCACACCCTTCTGTCCTCCCTGGTCTGTTGTGCTGCAACTGCTCCTCCTGCCTGCCCCGTGTGGTCTGTTGTGAGGCCCCTTCCCCTGAACTTTCTTGTCTGTGCACAGGCCCTGACCCTCCCTTCTATCCTCCATCGTCCTTTGTGCATGCCCCTGCACCCTCCTTCTTGCCCATCATAGCCATTGTGCTGCCACTAACCCTCCCACTTGCCATGCATGGTCTTCTGTGCTGCCATGGCCCCTCCCACCTTCCCTGTGTGGTCGGTTAGCTGCCCCTGACCCCCTCCCACCTTCCCTCCATGGTCTGTGTGTATGCCATCACAGTCTCACTGTTGCTCTTCACGGTGTGTCTTGCTTCTAGTGCCCATCCTGCCTGACCTCCATGGCTATCTTGCTGCTCCTGCCCTGCCCCCTTGCCCCCAGCCCTCTGTTTACATGTGCAGACCCCTACTCTCTCCCTCCTGGCTTGTCTGTTCCATTGTAATGCCCCTGATCCGTCCCTCCTGCCCTTTATGGTCTGTTATGCTGCAGCTTTCTCTCCTGTCTGTCCATTATGGTCAGCTAGCTACCATTGCCTCTTGCCCCTCTGTTCTCTGTTGTCCATGTGCATGGTCCTGTCCCCTCCCTTTTGCCTTCTATGGATTGTTGTGCTGCACTCCCGTCCCGCATGCCCTGTGTGGTGTATTGTGCTGCTGCAAACCCTGATGCCTGCCCTGCAGGGTCAGTTTGGTGCACCTCTCCATGTCCCTCCTGTCCTCTGTTATCCAAGTCCATGTCCCTACCCCATTTCCTTCCATGATCCAATGTACCATACTTGCGAACATTTTGTACTTGGTAAGAGGGAGATTTTGAAAAAAAACTGAGGTATTGATTTTCCCCTTTGAGTTACATTGAAAAAGAGGAGATTGTAGACAGGAGACAGATCAAATAAAGCCCATTTGAGCTTAAAAACATTGGACGTTTCCTGGCTGAATCGGGTCTGTTGGCATGTATGGTTGTACTACCATTGCCTCTTCCTTCTGCCCACAATGGTCTATTACATTTCCACAGCCTCTCTTGCAAGTCCTGTATTGTTGGTTTGTTGCCCCTGCCCCCCTTTCCACTGCCCTCCATAGTCTGTTGTGCTGCCACGGCCCTTCCTGCCTGCTCAGTGTGGTTAAATTGTTGCCTTTGCACCCTCCTACCTGCCTTCAATTTTCAGAGTCCGTGCCCCTGGCCTCTGCCTCTCAACAGTATCCTAATGAACAACTAGATTGCTAACATTCTATATTTATTACAAAAGTGTGGAACGCCTGACGTCATCTTGATGTAATCAAAACTGTAATACCTAGAGCATTTCCTTTAGAAATTACATATATGAGAGGGTCTTATTGGCATCAAAATTATGGTTAGTGCTCTAAAAGACTAAAATAAGGACATATTTTCTGAGTTTTCAATTATTTGTTATCTTTATGTTTTTTTATCCAGTTGACCACTTGATTAAATGTTGCACTTAGGGGAGAGGAGGTGGTGTTACTTCCAGAACTGCAGACTTTGCAACTGGGGATCCAGGTTGGAGTTCCTGCTTCAGCTCGACATTCTGTGATTCTGGTCAACTCACTTAGTCTCCCCATGTCTACAACCAAAATGAATTTGTTCTTGTGTGATGTAACCAATGCTCATGTAAAGCACTCCAATACCTGACAAGTCTGCACTATATAACACTGCAAAAACACAAAATAATAAGTGTTTTGCACACTTCTGTCATTGGGCTATATTTGGGCTACATCTGGGTGATTTTGGGCTACATTTGGGCTCTTTTGTCTCCGGTGGCCATCTTGGGAGATTTATTTGTTATGAAGTTTCCTAATTTCCTCATGTACTGCAGTCTCCTCAGTAGGAAATGCTTTCAGTTTTTTACTTTGATTCCATCATGAAGGTATTCAGATATGTCACACATTTGCCATAAATTCTGAAAGTTAGCACTCTAGTTGCTCATTAGATCACTGTAGTAAAACTACTGTTCACCATGGAAGTCTGCTCCTGGTGTTAAAAGTGCATGTTTCAGTCTGCATGTCAGAATTTTTTAATGAAATAGAAGAGGATTTGAGAAGTCACTCAAAATGTGCCCTCATTTTCTTTCTTCAGCATTAATCATAATTTCTATGGCAAAATGAACCCCCTCATTGTGTTCCTTTTTAAATTAAATGTTTTAAGTGTTACCAGTTTATTCCAATCAAGATGGCTTCAGGTGTGCCATACTTTTGTCATAATGAAGACAGTAAGCGCTCTAGTTGTTTTTAAGAACACTCTGGGACATTCTGTCATTGGGCTATACTTGGGCTACATCTGGGTGATATTTGGGCTACATTTGGGCTCTTTTGTCTCTGGTGGCCATCTTGGGAGACTTATTTGTTATGAAGTTTCCTAATTTCCTCATTTACTGCAGTCTCCTCAGTAGGAAATACTTTCAGTTTTTTACTTTTATTTCATCAAGAAGGCATTCAGATGTGTCACACATTTGCCATAAATTCAGAATGTTAGCACTCTTTTCGCTCATTAAATCATTGTAGTAAAGCTACTGCTCACCAGGGAAAACTGCTGCTGGTATTGAAAGTGCATGTTTCAGTCTGCATGTCAGAATTTTTTAATGAAATAGAAGAGGATTTGAGAAGTCACTCAAAATGTGCCCTAATTTTTCTTTCTGAAGCACTAATCATACTTTTTATGGAAAAATGAACCCCCTCATTTTGTTCCTTTTTAAATTAAATGTTTTAAGAGTTACCACTTTAATGCAAGCAAGATGGCTTCAGGTGTGCCATACGTTTATCATAAGTAGGACTGTTAGCGCTCTAGTTGTTCTTTGGAACACTCTGGGAAGCTGCAGTAGAACACAAAGGAATTAACTGACAGTCTCTGCCCTTGCTGGATGTACATGTTTTACTGAGAATGTCAGACTTCATTCTCACATGACTGAGAAAGATAATGTGAATTTACAGAAAATAAGCTCTCGGTTTAGCTTAGAGATCACCTTCCAAACCTCTGTGGGAAAAGCATGAGAAAATATTTTTCTCTCAATCATGATATCCCAGCAGAAGGCTTTTTCACATGCTGAAATCACCTTAGAACATACCACAATTCCTAAAATGAGTATGGTACCATCAACAAATGATTTATAATGTAACTAAAGTCTTAAAACCTTCTATTAACTGCAATGCTTTTTAATGAGGTGCTATCATGTATATTGGTCCCAAGATGGCTGCCAACACTTCTTGGATGAAGTGCTGACAGCCAATCAGATCTCAGGATGAGATGTGTGGTTAGGCTCCGCCCACATATATATATGATTTTACTTTTGATTTTCTCAGGAACTACTGAACAGATTGACACCAGACCTGCAAAAGGGACTTCCCTGACCTGAGGACTACCTCTCTGCCAAATTTCAAGTAATTCTGTTCAGCCGTACGGGCTGTACCTTGGACTAAAGGTCCCTATGGAAAATTGCATGGGGAAAACGCGTTTTGGGACCCCCCTTTTTTCTCAGCCCCCGCTTGACGAATCCCCCTGAGACTTTCAGGGTAGGAGCGGAGAGGAGCGCCCCACCTATTTTGAAAATTTCGCGAGTATTCGTCAACCGGCGCCAAAGTTATTCCAAATAGAATGTTGGGGATTTCCTATGGAAAGACGGTCCTAACTATAACTATCTACTGGCGACCGCCAGTAGATAATATATATATATATATACATACATACAATATATACATATGTGTGTGAGTGTGTGTGTATATATCTATATATAATCTACATATATATGTAAACATATATGTATATATACGTACATATATGCATATATCAATGGGTAGATAGGTAGATAGATTGTTAGATATATATATGTATCAACACTTAAATATGTAGCGAGAGAGAGAGTATACATAATGGGTAACTGTATAATATGGGGCTACATTGCCTTGGTGGGGTAAGGATGACATTTCCAAACCACAAGACTGAAGGTTGAGGGGTTTAAGTATGTCACTTGAACCCCAAGTAGACAACAAAAGAGCATGTTTCCCATTATGTATTTTTTATATTACTTGATTTATTAATTGATTTTAGCAGACTTTAGAAAAATTATGAGCATTTGAACATCATCCATTTAGATTTCATTGTTTGCCTCAGAACGTCTGCCAATGTTTTGACAAATGTGTGTTTTTGATGGGGATAGTGTGCTTATATTTGAAATGTGTTTTATGCAATAATGTGTATTATCATTATTATAAATCAAATCTAAATGCAAAGTGCATTGTAAGGAAAACGTGCATTCTAAAATGTGGTTTTCTTTTGCAGTATATTGACGTTATAGAGTAGGTTTAACAATACATTTATAAAAAGAGAAAAGAAGGTGCAATATTGGACAGTGTAACCTTTTGCTGACAAGGCTCTGCCTTTGCAATGTTTATTATCACACACTAGATAGGATTCTTTGGTAGATGTTTGCATAAAGGATGGAACTATAAGTGTGAACATGTAAGGTATTCTGAATAATGGACTTAGAGCAGCACTATCATTGTGAAAGTGTTTTTTATCAGCACTGAAAGAAAGATGGAATGCTGTGTTTAATTGTTTTATTTGGCTAGGGAAGCTAAATATCCTGCAAATTAATTCAGCACTGTGAAATCACAATGAGACCACTTTTCTGTGAATTACCTCTCATCAGCAAGCCATCCATCCACATTTGTGGATTTATGTATAGTAAAATTATACTTACTGTGGCAATATTTCCGCTACAGCATTTTGGAGCATAACACTTTTTCCATGATGTTCTGGCACCACACCAGTGGTTAGGCTGCCAGGTTCAAAGGTTTATGACTGTGGAGAAGGAACATCACAGAATGACAGTGGTGAAGCTTCTGCTCTGCCAAATGCTAAATGACATGACTCTCCATGTGATTTGCTGGAGCTCCCTGTATTTCTGCTCACTCCACACCATCAATGCATGAAAGAGAGATGCATGGGAGAGGCAAGGGTGAGTTGCCTCGGTGTGCCGGAGCACTTCCAAGTCATGCACTAATATTTAAAGTTATCATAGGTGGTTTCTGCCACTACACCACTTAGGTTGTACTGTAAATGGGAAATAAAGGGCCGTTCCGGGGTCAGATGTCATGGTCATCTGCATTTGCCAAGGTAACTACATGACCTTTAGCATCACATAAGTAGGAAATATGTTATATTTTGCAATGGAATAATATCACAAAAAAGAGGAACAGCTTCAGATGCTCCTGTCAGCCTATTGGCTTGGATGCGGTTTGAGGCACAGCAATCATAGCAGTCAAGCGGTTAGTGGTAGTCAATTATTGTGGTTGGAAGACTTGTGTTTAATTCGTAATTCAGAGACTTGACATCCTGTATGACAAAAATGGTAACATGTGTAAGTTACAGTGTTTTGTCAGTAGGTCAAATAATAGATCATTAAACATTGTGTCATTATTAATGTAAGAAGTGAGTGATGCCTTATTGTGATCTGGAAATTTTATTTTTGCATTTATTTTTTATGTTTTATAAAGCCTAGACTAAACTCTGAGAAATAATGGCCAAGCATTGAAAAGAAATAAGAAATTTATAATAAACGCGCACTACTAACCGGGAGTGTCTAGGCGCGCAGGCTTGCTAACAGGGCTGGCCAAGTTTGAGAGGCCAGCCTGTATGAAGGAAAGTGGTCTTTTGGACTCGTGACTTGGGGGAGGCCAATTGGCGGTTGGGTTCTTCAAAGGGCTTTCCTAATGGTGACCGCTTGCCTGTCTTGTGCTGGGAATCTGGCTGTCATATGTATTGCGGGCAATGTTCACTTAAAAGGATTCTTGATGTTTTTTGGCCTCTTTGCTGCCTGTGAACTTTTGTATGGATTGCTTCCCGTGCTTACTGAGGCAGACAGCTGCTCTGGTTTGGCCGGTGTCAGTTGAGGTGTCGATTCGGTCTTTTCCACAGGATTCCTTGCTGGGACTCCATCTTTCAATGCGCTAAGCTCCATGGCGGCCTGGAAAGACTGACAACGCGTCGGCTAAGGCTCGTTTCAAAGGAAAACGTGAAGCGAGGTGCATTAAATCCAAACTAAATGAAGAACCCGCGGGCTGAAAGTAACTGAAAAAGGATTCACGCCTGGAAAATTTAAGACTTGATTTTGACCTTCCGGTTCTCGACATATTGCCGATAAAAACGAGTATATTATTGACTGGGGTATGAGAGTACAGCAAGGATCGGCTGATCTCGCAGCATAGAATAAGCTTTTTGGTCCTGAAGAGAACCCCGTATGTGAAGGGGTTTGAAACGCGTCGACCTTTTTGTGTGGCCAATCAAGTATACAAATTAGTGTAAAAAATCAAACGTTTTGTATTTTGTGAATTTTTTTCTGTTTGGCCTTTGTGTACATTTGATTTACTTGTGTAGTTGTATAAATATGAAATATTGAAAGGTGGGCAGGGTATGGGTGTGCTGGTATGTAAGGGGTGTGTATTGAATGTATGATTGAAAAGACTGACAGAGAGGGGTGTATTGAGAGTGTGTAAAGGAGAAGTTTGTATGGCTGAAAGGATGCTATAAAAAGAAATTGTGGGTAAAGGGAGCTTGGTTTTTTCAAAAAACGTTTAAATTGTATGTAATTTTCTGTTGTTGATTCATACATGTGATTCCTAGAATAAATTTTTGATTAAATCAAACCGAAAAATTGGTTTATGGTGACATTGTTTTATTTCAATGCACCGGTTGTAAGGTGAGAATTGCGCATCAGCATTGGCGTTTTGTTGTTTTTGTTGGGACTGCATCTTTAGCGCTTTTTGGTTCTGTCTCTGACTTCCTAGTCTTGGGACCCTATTTGGTCTTCTGCTGGTCTGTTTCTTGGTTGGTTTGCTTCCTGCCTCTGGAAAGGGATTGTCTTTTTGATTATCTTCACTTCATGTGCAGGTTATTTCTATTGTTCATTCCAGGCCAGCTGCTTAATACTTCAGTGGGATTCTGTTTATTCTGCCCTGTCACTTGACTGTTGGTCTAAGGACCATAGTTGCCCTCTATTAAATCTTATCCACTTAGTTTGTCTGGGAGAAAGATCAATACATTAATATATGCTGATGACAAAGTTGTATCTGATCTTACTCCCACCAGTTTACAAACTGGGCACATTTTAGAAGTATTTAGAAAAGATTAAATCTATTAATAAATGTGTCAAAAACTAAAATAAAGATATTCTACCGGCAAACCCACCTTAATCTTTTTACTAAGGTTGTTAAGAAACACCCTCTTGTCTACACATTGTTCCGAATATACCCATCTTGGGTGTTAATTTATAATATATCATCAATTAAGGATTATGCTAAGACTCTGGCAGTTGTTGTAGAAAATGGTTGTTTCCGATTGTTCTGTTCCCTGGGTTGAGAGAAGGTAGATGCATTTCTAAAAGTTTATATTGCCAAGATTCCTGGGATATTAATATATGGTTTTGAATGCCTTAAAATTTCAGATGATTAAATATTCCCATTGGTCGAAAGCATGGGTTGGAAGTGCTTTTTGATGGTAAGTAGGAGTTGCTCTATTGACGCATTACAGCCTAAAACTAGATATGGAGGGCATTTGTATTGCAGATACGGACAATTCATACTTTAGTGGTATTACTGTCCTATTACTCACCGGTAATCTTCATTACTCCTGGTCCCGTAGTCCTCGTCCCATTCCTCGCAAGTGGAGATTACTATCTCTGCGACAGAAAAAAAGAACAGGAGCATGCTGGGATACCTAACCCACTCCCTCCCGCTGGGAGTACATAAGCGGTACCAGCCCAGCATGCAGCCTGAAAATACCAAGCCAACAACCGGAAGGCCGGCCGCCAGGGAGGGAGGGAGGGAAGTAAGGAATGGGACGAGGACTACGGGACCAGGAGTAATGAAGATTACCGGTAAGTAATAGGACATTACCCCCAGGTCCCTCCGTCCTCGTCCCATTCCTCACAAGTGGAGAATACCAAAGCAGAGAACCCGGCCTTCCGGAACCCCACCAAAGCCAGGGGCACCAGACCGAGAAAAACGGCACCCAACAGAGACACCACAGGCCAAAAGCAGGCCGCACGGGAGCGGGAAACGCACAAGCCCAAGGACAGGCCCACAAGGGGAAAACCACAGCCCCAGGGCCCAGGCAAAGCCAACCGCCAGCACAAGGCTGAAAAAGGGGAGCGGGGACGCAGCAACGCGGCCCACACACCAGGGGAGGCCGACACCAGACCACAACCGGCAGCCCCACCAACAAATCCACCGGCCAAGCCCAAGAGAAGGCACGGCGAGCAGGACACCGGGAGCGGCACCCACAAGCAGGAAAGAAGGGCACAGGGCAGCCCGAACCCACAAACAGGGAGGGGCACAGAAGCAGCGCACCCAAGAAACCAAGGATCCACCCAGGCAGAAGCCAAGGAAGACCCACAGCACCCAGCCACCACAGGAGGCAAAAGGAGCAGCAGCGAGAGGCAAATGACCCCAAGCCACAAAGAAGAGACACGAGGGAAAAAGGAAACCACAACAGGAAACCAAACCCCACCAGCCAACCCAGCGCAACACAACACAGCACCAGGCAAGAGGTAAGAGGCAAGCAGCAACACCAGCCAGAAAACCCACCAGGGGCCCCACCAGGGGCCCCACCAGGACAGCCCCGGAGGCAACAGCCAACCAAGGCCAAGACCTACCGGGACAGAGGGAGGGCACAACAGCCCCCCCCCCCCCCCCCGAGAACCCAAGAAACAGGGAGTCCGGAAGCACCAAGGACCCCGACGCAGGACGCAAGAAGCAACCCAGCCAAACACAAGCAGGGACCAAGCGCAAGAGCAGAGGAGCCGCAGACAGGGGAATACCGGGGGGCCGCAGGCCCACCTCCCCGACCCACAACCAGCACGAACCTCACCCACGGGGAACCTGCCGGGGAAGGAGCCCACCAACCCAGGCAGGAAGGCACGCCGGAGGGCAGGAGAGGAGCGAACGCAAGGGCACCGGCGCGCCCATCCGCAACACCAAGACATGACCAGGCGCCAGCAGGGAGGAAACCCCACAGGCCAGGAAACCCCACACAGCGAAGCCCAGAGCACCGGCCAGGCACAGGGGGGCAGAAAGAAACAAGGCACCCCGAGCACGGGCCACACCAACACCCCCGGAAGGACGCAAGAAGTGCCCAGTACCAGGAGCCGCAGGCAGGCACCCAGATAGGTACGCACCAGGTCCGAATCCACAAGAACAGGCAGGAACCAACAGGGCGGACAGGCAGTAGGCGGAAGAAGCCGGGCAACAGGCAACCAAGGCAGACATCCAACCAAGCACCAACCAGGGGGAACAGAAGTACGCAGGGCAGGAAGGCCGGAAGCCCACAGGCCAGAGGAACGAACCAGGCCGAACTCCACCCAAAAACAAAAAAGCCCAGGAGAGCAGAAGCGTGCACAGGGGAACGGGCGGACGGCCACAGCACCCGCCAGCCCCGGCACACCCCCAGCAGCGGAAAACAGGGAGCCAAGGCCACAGGCCAATACAGCAGAAGAGCGCAGCACAGGGAAGAAAGAAATGCGGCACCCACCAGGGGGACAGGCCAACACCACCAAACAGAGACCGTCCCCCAACCCCCCGCCCAGACGCCCTCCAGCAACAAGCACCGAGCAAGCGGAAAACAAGGAGGACAGGGAACCCACAACCGGAGGAGGAAGCCCCCCCCCGCAGCACTGGGAAGCAAGGCAGAGACACAGCGCAGAAAGCCACGCAACGCCCACAACCCAGCAAGCAGGAACAGGGAGCGCCACAAGCCAGCACGGACAATCCCCAACAGGAATCAACCAGCAGACGGAGAGAACAGAGGATGCCAGGTCCCAGAGTAGAAAGCGCCAGCAGCAAGCAAGGTGAGAATACCACCGAAGCAGCCAAGCAGGTCCCCGAGCCAAGACCGCCGAACAGCCCACCGCGCACAGCCAGAACCAGCAGGCAAAGCACAGACCACAGAGCCAGAGGAACATGTAGCGAAGAAAAGCGGAACCGCTATGCGGTGCTCACCACAGGGGCAGGAAGAGCACACCAAAAGCGCCCTGCCCCCAAGATCCAGCCCAGGCGCCCTCCAAGACACCAGCGCCGGGCGAGGAAGAGTGCTGCAGCAACCGGCCAGACACTGACCCCCATCAAGGTCCGCCCCTGCACCAACATCAGGAACAGCAGGGGCAACAGGGAGGAAAGAAGGCAAGCAGCACACCAACAAGCCAGGCAGGGAGACCAGGAGCACCGCCCGGCGCAGCCCCTGGACCCCCCATAACAGCCACATCAGCGCGTCTTCCAGCCAGGCCAAGCCGTAGGAAGACGCGCGCAGTAACCCGGAAGAAATCCAGAGATCCGGCGCCCCAGCCGCAAAGGGCCGGGCGCCAATCAACGCGACTCCCAGCAAGCCCGGCAGGCCAGGAGACGCGGAACAGGACGTCGAGGACAGCCCAGCAGCCCGACGACACATCCATCGAAGAAACACACAGGTAAGTCAGCAACACGTCCCATTCTGTCGGAAGACAGAAAAAAAGAACAGCCTGCATGCTGGACTGGTACCACTTATGTACTCCCAGCGGGAGGGAGTGGGTTAGGTATCCCAGCATGCTCCTGTTCTTTTTTTCTGTCGCGGAGATAGTAATCTCCATTTGTGAGGAATGGGACGAGGACGGAGGGACCTGGGGGTAATGACTATAGACTCTAAATTCATGGAAGTGATTCTACTTCCCTAAAACACCTTCTCTATGTTGAAAGAACTGTGTTAAGAGATAAATACACTCTTTATCTCAGTGCAACAAATCCTCCAATTCATTTGGCATTTAACCTTGACTTATTTAATTATGACATGTCTAATGATAGTTTTAAACAATTGATCAAAAGATGTAATAAAGTTCGGAGCCGCATTCATGATTGTAATCATTGTATCAATCATTATATGAGAATTAAACGAATGGGGGTTCTTATGTAAATTCTATCCAACTTGCTGTTTGCAATTTTATCTTAAAGCTAACTTAGATGTGCATACTCGATATTTTTATTTACATTTTTATTTTTGAACTGTAGGCTTACTAATCGCAGATAGCTAATATGTTCTGTACTATAGGAAAAAATGTACTCTTTGTTCCTATTCCACACAAGATTTAATGCATGTGTTATTAGCATGTCGTGATTTAGCAACTGCATGTCAGCAATGTATTATACCAATGTTGCTTACAAAGTGGATGCCAACATGTTTTGAGACAATTGTATTATTATTGTGTGCTAGGTTCTTTCAATATATGCTATTGTTTGCACATATTCTTTTAATATTTTATTGATATTTACGATTTGATTGTAAATTCCGTGGAATTTACAATATCATTAATAAAAAGCTTGATAAAAAAAGCCTTCTGGTCCTGCCGCCCTCCAGGTTCCATTGCTCGGCTTTGGGTCATGAGTTGGAGTGGCTATGGTGGCAACTGTTGGGTGCTGCCTGGTGTGGAGCTCTTATGTAGGTTCTCCAAAGCCTTTGGGGTCCAGAACGCAAACTGTTCTGGCTTACTTGAGGTCTGCTTTCCTGGTGCTTTTTTGGGGTTTTCATCTTCAATTCCTCCTGCGAGCACCTGTTCATAATACTATGGTCTTCCGTTCACTGTTAGATGTCTGAGGACAGATGTGCTTTTTTATTTTAATGTCTGTTTATTGGAACAAAGCATATACAAAGCAACAAATGCCACCAAAGGTAAGAGGGAGGGGCAAGGGGATATCGAGCACACAGTAGGAGAAACAGGACCCCCCGGTGTAGGCCCCCAACATACGGAAGATGATGCACGAATTACAAAGAGCAGCCTCACATATGTAGGTAAAGCAAAGCCAGAGTCCATGCCTGAAAAGTCAAGCTGAGGAGGTGGGCTGTCTTGCAGTGTCCAGGTAGAGGCCATAGGGGGGATCAAGGTCTCAGGGGCCTGTATGAAAAAGCTGGACTATCTGAAAGGGATCCCAGCAGTGCACGGGAATGCGAAGAAGGGCTCCAAAGTAGCGATTGCAAGTGAACCAGCATCCCGCCCCCATATAAAGCATAGGACATAGTGTATCAGCATCATCAGAGGTGCTTTTAACATCCTCATATACTAAGGAGTGGATGAGAAAGAGGGATTTGGGGCTAATGGCTTAATTGCTTATGGGCAATCTTCAATTACCCCTAGTCTAAGACTTACTTGTCCCAGTCCTATGAACTTCCCACCTGTCTTCCTTGTTGTCTTTGTTGTCCTTGTTCTTTGACCTGTCTGGCTTGCTTTTGTTCAGGAACTGGAAAGGCTAGAGTCCATTTATGTATCCATAGGATCAGAGTCAAAAAAATAATCTCTTCTGGCGTAGGAAAGTTGCTGCCTATTGCAAGAAAGTAGATTCTTCACGTTTTTTTAAAGTAAGCAGTAGCCTTTATTGTAGATCAACTCACAACGACCAGCAGGGATGAAAAGCAGGAGATTGCTGTCACAAGTTCAAAGAAAACAACCTGATTAAGAACACTCTTAAGCAAGGGTTCCACAGAGAAGACCACATGAGACCCACCACCTATGTCCGCGGTGAGAGCCATAGAGTAAGGGCTGGGGTGAGAAAGACATGAAATGGGAGTAATGAAGAATAGCAGAAGGCAATAGGGCCATTATTCTACCAAGCCTTCTGCAAGGCTTAGATTAGTATCACAGCCCATCCTGTAGCGTACCTCGGTGGGCAGTAAAGTACCCAGGAGCCTCTCATGAGTCCATTGGCCTGACCGCAGCAGCTGGGATGCCTCTGAATGCTTATACGTGTGACCTGAGCACGCTTCACCTTCTCAAAGTTATGTGTGTCAACTATCTAGGCTCTGGAGCCAGGCCCATAGTGTCAGGGGACTCACCACCCCATGGCATGAGTCCCTATAAACGCCATTCCTATATCAAACATTGAGACCACCCCTGGTCTTCTGGAGTATCTGGGAAGGCCAACCATGACCCAGAAGGCTGTTTCTGACAGAGCTTTGATGACTCTGGGTGAGCCACTGCTAGGCTCTGGGGTAGGTTTTGGGGTGCTAGCTATTTCAGCTCCAATGGTAGAATTTACATAGCATTCTAAAAAATCAGGAAAGATGTGATCAGGCACAAGTCAAGCCAAACACACCGACCAACCCATCATCTCCCCAAGCATGGAGCAGCCAAGGCGGAGGTGGCAGGTACTACTGCGGGGTCTGCATGCTCCTCGGTAAAGAGTGTCTCTTGGAAAAGCAGAGATTATCCTGGGCTCCATCCTCATCTGAGTGCAGCAGCAGAGGGCGATGTAATGGAGCCTGCCGGGCTGTGGTGGAGTCAGTTCAGAGAGACTTAGACATGGAGTTATGGCTCACCTTCTATTAATATAGTACGGGCCAACCCTTGGAATTACCATCATAATAAATGCTTCCGTGGCCAGGGTTGCCTTTTCCAGGGTATTCCTAAAGGTTCTTTTTTTTTCTTGTTACTATGACAGACATTTAGTTTCTGTGTTTTGATAAAGCATTTTTTTTATAAAATCAGAAATATCATTATAATCTGCCACCTTGTGCCCTTCACTTTATTTGCGTTTAGTTCGTTTTGTGTTGTTCCCTGTATGTGTTTGCATGGAAGTTCCCCATAGTTCGTCTGGTGCTGTAGGACATTTTAGCACATAAGCAACACATGTTGCCTCATGGTAATTGATGACGTCAAATCACTGCGCCTGAAGCACCGTCCCTGACATTTCAAAGCTGTCGCCATAAATCCAGTGCGGGGGTTTCCTGACCCAACACTTCAAAATCATGCTAAAACTACAAAAACATATATGTGAGAAATGATACAATGGAGTTAGCGCATCCATCAGCCTTCCACCCTCAAACATTTGCAACTGATTATCGCATTTGGAGTTGGCACACAGTCATGGCGTTCTGCACTGCGCAGACTTGAAGGCTGCCAAAAAGGTAGAAAAAAATGAGAAAGTATCCCTGAAGCTTGGGCTCAGACAAAATGTCTTCTGCTTAATGAAAAGATATGGATGGCTGGTCTGATTCGTTCCAGGGGAGCGGGATCAGCAGAGGGCCCCATGGCTCCCAGTACTAATGCTGCACCGGGAAAGGCTTAGGTCTGAGCTGCTATCGCTCTTTCTGACTTCGATTAATCATGTCTGTGCATACATTTTAAGATTGCGGAGCTTCCTGTTCGCATTTACAGGCTTTGTCATCAGAACGAAGTGTTAACATTGTAAATGGGGTACGCCTCTGATGAAAAGAGCAGCCACTCTTCCATAGTGGGGGATAACATGTATGCCAAAAATTCAGAACAGGAAAGTGGGAGGTTTTGAAAAAAATAATCGGGGTCATGAATTTTCCCCATTGACTTCTATTGAATCAGAGGCCATTTCAGGCGGGACACAGCTAAAATAAAGCTATTTCTGACATCAGAAATCTGCAATCTCTTTACTGTCATATCTATGTGCTGTGAAAAGGTGAGGCCGGATTGGGGCCGTAGTCTGCCTTTCAGAGCCTGACTTCATGATCATGCTCAGTGCAAGGGACAGGCAGCCATGTGCTTTTAACATTGCTTTTAAGACATGGGCAATGCATTTTACATTTCTGGAAATTGGAAGGCGCGGCCCCCACGCCCCAAGACAGAAGCCACTACTGGGAGCACTGTACAAGGTCAAAGTCATTCAGAGACGTTTTAAGGCATGGGCAAAGTGGGCTTTGGCCCAGGGCCCCAGCCTTACAGGGGGCCCCCTGATAGAGCCAACTCTTTTCTGCAGAGAGTCTTGCCCTGCTGACCTCGAATAAGTGTTTTAACTAGATTGTTTTAAATACAGTTATCCTTTAATTAAGTTTAATGTGGTGATGTGTGTGAGTCTATTACAGACATTTTGCAAAGAAATGTTGTGTTTATGTTTTATGCAACATCCATAAAAACTTTCTTTTTAGATCAAAACATGACCTCACATATCAGAAATAGGAGGGCGCCACAGAGATTATTTGCAGTAATATTAGTGCGCGGCTGCTGTGTTACAATATTGTCACTATCCCTGCATATTAGATGAAAACCCATTTAAAATTCGGACATGTGTGCTTGTGCACTGTCATTGACCTGAAATGAAAGAGCATGAAAGAGCTGAAATTAGATTATAAATTCAAATCTATTCCTAACAGGGCCCCTCAAAGTACGTTTGGCCCAGGGCCCCAAATATCATTAAGATGTCCCTGATGTAATTAGTGGTTAAGATGCACCGGGGGAGACTGCGATTCTGCATTAAAGTGCTTTAACACGATACTTGTTGTTTGTACTCCACTTATATGCGGGGTCGAATTCGGAAGGTGGGCAGTCGGGCATTGGGCGAGGGGCCGGTGTCTCAGGGTCAACTGTCGGCCATTTTGTTTGTGCTTCAGTAAACCGGCCCGCAGAGACTTACTGACTTCCAGCCCCGCTAGGCCACTGTAATGTGGCACCAGCATCCTGGGCACCATGCACTCTCCTGCCATGCTGTAAATTGAGACTTGTGAGCAGGTGTTGCTCTGGCAGTTGTGGCATTCTCACCTCAGTCCCCTAGCTGTGTGGCATGCCCGGCCCATAAGCAGCATCATCCCCCACTGGGCCATCACATTCCCTCCATCAGGGCCGTTTCTACCATTAGGCAAGACTAGGCGGCCGCCTAGGGCGGCAAAAGGGCGAGGGCGGCAAAAAACATGAGTTTGGGAATATCTGATGCATTAATTCTTCTAGCCTGGATGAAAGGGGGAGAGAGTGATGGTAGTAAAGGGAGGGGGAGGCATTTTTCAATTCTCGCCTATAGGCGGCAAAACACCTAGAAATGGCCCTGCCCACCATGGTGATGTATTCAGGTGCCTCGCTGGTGGGCCAGGTGATTTTGTGCCTTTGGGCCATTGTCACATAAGCCCCTCTGAAGCCACAGTGGTGTGATTTTTCCACCCCTCCCCTGTCAGGTCATCGCCCTGAGGCTATAGTGGGCTGGGGAGAGGCGGCCTCGCTCGTGCCAGGTATTGTCACCTCGTCCCAGTGTCTTTTAGTTCTTGTTGGGGTGGGGTAAAGGGTGTGGGTGTTGGTGGGGTTTGCATAGGCCTCGCTGTGAGGCCTCTTTTCCCAGAGGTAAAAAAATTGGATGCAGCTATTGTTAGAGCTACCACGTTGCAACTAGGTTTGTTTACCAGTGTCAACTCAACATTCTGGGAACTCACTTTATCTCCCTACCTAACATAATAAAAATGTATTGGATTTTCTGCAATGTAACTGGTACTCATGTAAATTGCTCCAATGCTTTGGTAGAGTTCACACTAAATAAAACTACAAAAAACGTAATACCCCAAAATAACCAGACAGATTCTACAAAGGCCGGAATATGATAATTAAAGTGGACTCTTTATATAGAAAACGTCCCAGTTCCTACTTAATATGGCTTTTCTGCCTCTGCTCAGTTTAACTATCTGTCACAGATGATAAAGGCAGCTTTAGTACACATTTTAAAGTGCTTCTGCCTTTTGTTTACTGTTTAAAGTGCTTACGGGTCAGAGGAAAAAAATTCAGGCTTTAGGGGATTTTCTTCAGTTTTGTACCATCCAGGATATTAAAATACAGGTCATGCCAGTAAAACAGTAAAAAACACGTCCAGGTGGCAACCCTAGCCAGATCAGGTGCTGTGGCCCTTTGACCATTTCTCCTCGCCTGCCAGGCCAAAATGCAGTGCTTCTAGTTACAGCAATGTTACTGGCTCTATAATCTTTAATATATCTAATATATTTAATTTACCAAGCATTTCTCTACAAAATGAGTCGAATAAGACTAACCAAATCATGATCCATGAAAGGGACAATCTTGGAATCTGAGCCACTTTTTTTGGGAGTGCCTGGGCCTAATTTTGATCCCAATCCTACCCTGCATATACGAACATGGTCCAGAAAATACCCATCAATGTTTATTTCGCTAATGCATATTGTCCATGGGCATCAACTGTTCACGAAAAACATCTGGTAATGTAAGGTAAGGATTTCTGTCTTCAGTGCCCCACTTCCAAGGCACTTTCAGACCTTGATATATATATATATATATATATATATATATATATATATATATATATATATATATATTTATTTATATTTAGTTTTATATAGCGCAAACTTGACCTGAAGGTATCGGGTATCAGAGCGCCCAGTTACGTTACACAAGGACACATTATTTATTTATTTTTGCGCTGGGAGATTATGTGATTTGCCCAGAATCACAGGATGTTGACCGTCATTGCCGAAACTCGAACCCGGTTCCCAGATTTGAGATTGATTGCCCTCGCCCATTAGGCCACAGCCTCTCCCCTAAATATAACTCTCCAAATATAACATTAAAAGTGCATGTGTTTCATACCAACACTTCATATTTCACATCGTTTTGATCCCAGTTGAAGCATGAAATCCTGCTGCACTTTTTCCCACTGAAGGATATGTTTCAGCCAATCCTGGCCTCACCATCATGAATCCACTTATTGGGGCAGATTTACAAGAAAGTGCCGCAGCACTGCACTGCAAGCCCATTGGCTGCGCCACGCTGCAGCACTTCCAAAGCACAGGAATGCGACATATTTCCAATAATATGTTGCAATCTTGTGCTCTCCCCTGCGCTGGCGCACAAACAGCTGCCATGCGCCGGTGCAGGCACCCTTGAGCCATGGTGCAAGGACGCCTGCGTCATGCGGAGATTGTCTTTGTGCAGGAAGGAGCACCTTCCTGCACAAAAACAATCACTACAGGCATTTTTCTCTTTCAATGCATGCTGTAGAATGCAGCACGCATTGAAAGAGGAAAAAACAAGGAGAAATTAAATCATTTCTCCTTGTTGCGCCTTGGCGTAGCATTCTAACGCATTTCCAGGTTTACGATTCCTTGTAAATCTGGAAATGTGTAAGGTTCCATGGCTGTTGCATGGGAACACCCGCAGCAACCCCCATGGAATGCCCCTTTCACACAAAGTGTTGCGTGTAAAGGGGCCGTATTTACAAGGACAGGAAAAGTCACGCAGGATGGCTTTTCCTGTCCTTGTAAATATGGGGCAGTGAAATGCACCGATGGTGCGTCACAAAAAGTGACACACTGGTGTCGCAAGGGGCTTGTAAATCTGCCCCACGGTGTTTAAGAACAGAGCTCTCTTAAATCCAGAGACACGTGCAATGGGGCATATCAACAAGGACTTTATCTCTGCTTTTTTGGCTTTAAAAGCCAAAAAAGCAGAGATAAAACTAGCGCCCTATCAGCAACAGGGTGCTAACACGCAAATTCGCATGTTAGCACCCTTTTACTCTACGCTTCCCCTTGCATATCTAATGAGATGCAAAGGGGGCGTTCCAGAGTAAAATAATAGGAGAAATGTCGCTAAATGACATTTCTCCTATTATCAAGGATATCGCTAACCCTGTAAGAGATAAAAAAAAGCAGCGCTAACCGCGGTTAACGCTGCTTTTTTACGTCTGGTATTTTTCTGGCTGAGTCATGATATCCTATGTAAGGTCGATATCATGGCTAAGTATGTCTATCCCTATCAGCAAGCTATCGCCAAACCTTGTGGGATCATCGCTGTATTTCCAGCGATAATCTCACAATTGGCAGCTTGCGCTCTGAATCTTATCGCTTTGGAGATAAGCGTTGCTGATAGCACGCTATCTCCGCGATAAAATTCAGAGTTGGCCGGCGATAATTATCCTCATGCTAAGAGCGCTGAGCGATAATTTTCGCCGGCCCTTGCTGATATGCCCCATAGTAACTTAGCTCCCCTTTCACAGTATTATGGTAAACATCCCATGACACAGCTACTGAAATACAGTGAGTCAGGAATCTGGCTAAAGGGAGAGGGGAAATGTCCTCCCTCCCGCCTCAACACCACAGCATTTCAAATTCTTGGGGTAAAAATTAATTGATATGATTCGTGAAATCAGGTTCAGTATTCTAGCACAAAAGAAAGATGGCTGGAAATCAAGTGTTAACGGAAAATAGACCTGTGCACAAATGTATGTCGTTGACCAAACATTAAGCCTGCTTATTTAAATTTGAGATTATTACCATGATGATAATTGCATATAAAAGGTTGTTTCGAAATATCGCAGGGCACGTTTCACAGCATTGCAGTGCTGCAAATGATGTATCACTAGAGTCCAATTCAACAGTGATCTTATTATTGACATTGGAATGATGAAATGTCGGAGATATGGGTTGCAACTGGCATGTAGAGTAAATAAGCTATGACAAGTTAAATTTTATTGTACTATGACATCTTTTTCATGTATGATGAACTGCCTCTTTCTAACGAACTGCAGGATTAAAATATGTAGGGCCATATGTATCAAGCTAAATTGCGATCGCAAATGCTGAAATTCACAGGATTTCAGCGTTTGCGATCACAATTTAGCAGTGTACAATGTATCACACAAAAACCCACTTGCAAAATAAGGAATTGCAAAATTTGCGATTCCCTATTTTGCAAATGCATTTAAGGAATCGCGATTCTTTAAACGCAATGTAAGAAGCACAAAAAAAGTGCAATTTGGCCTTAAGGAATCGCAAATTACCACCAACTTCAAGTTGGTGGTAATGTGCGGTTTTCTTTAAAAAAGCACCTTTTTGATTTTTTAAAAGTGCCATATGTCGCACATACTGCATGTTTCAGGGGTGCAACAGTGTGTCCTTTTGGCACCCTTGCAACCTTGAAATTGCATTCTCAATTTGCGATTCTCTAATTGGGAATCGCAAATTGAGAATGTCTTCCCATTCATTCCTATGGGTCTCCTAACCCATAGGGATGAATGGGAAGGTATTCCTTATTTGTGATTCTCAAATTTGCAATTCGCAATGAAGGAATATGTAGGATTCGCAAATTTTTTAGCAAATCCTACATACATTGCATTTTGCGCTTCTCTAATTGCGATTCGCAAAATAACTCAATTAGAGAATCGCAAAACTCGTTTTTGATACATATGGCCCTTAGTGTGGTAACAAAACCCAAAGATTAAAGATTTTGCAAAAACCCACATAATCTTGAGGTATATATAAAAACAATAATTGCAATAATAAACATTCATCGCACCTCTAGAAAATCTATTAAAGTAGCATTAATTAATTAGTTGATTTGCATGTCTTTGAAGTACTTTAAAACTCGAATGTCAGCATAGTGAATCTCATTGTCAGGGGCACACATGAATGTCTATGGTATTTCTATTGTCGGAACCTAGCCAAAATGCAGTGGAATGCTGTATATAGTCAAGACCAAGCAAAAAGTCAACGAGTAAGGGATGAAAGCCATCGCCACCTGGATAAACAGGAGATGCCTGAAACTCATCCCCGAGAAAACAGAAGTCCTCATCCTTGGCCCCACCTCATTCGCTTTGGATGACACCTGGTGACCCCACCCTCAGAACCCCCCCACCCCGACGGACCATGCACGAAACCTCTGCATCATACTAGACTCAGCGCACACAATGAACCGCCAGATCAACGCTGTATCCTTGTCATGCTTCAACACCCCCGCATTCTCCGAAAAACATTAAGATGGATCCCTCCAGAATCCAGAAAAACGGTCATGCATGCCCTCATCAGCAGCAAACTGGACTAGGGCAACGCTCTCTACGCCAGAATCCACAAGAAACTACTTCACAAGCTCCAGACCATCCAGAACGCTGTAGACAGATTAGTCCTAGACATACCCTGCCACCACCACATCACCCAACACCTCCCCGATCTCCACTGGCTCCCCATCAAAAGAAGAATAACCTTCAAGCTCCTCACACACGCTTACAAGGCCCTCCACAACATCAGACCAACATACCTAAATGAGCGCCACTCATGCACCCAAGAGACACCTCCTGCTTCAAGGTCGCCCCGAAACGCACTCATGGTCCCTTCACCTGCCGGAACTGCAGCTACACCAGCCTCAGAGCCGCCGAAGCACCCGCCAAGAAGGACCTCAACCACCTCCGATTCATCCTACTGAACACCCACTCCGCACGCAAACACGCCGTCGAGCTCTGGGACCTACTCGACACATCATCACCGGACGTCGCCTTCCTGACAGAGACCTGGATGAACAACTCCTCCGCACCTGAGATCACCCGCAGAGACCGCACCAACGGAGTAGGAGGAGGAATCGCCATCGTCCACAAGAACACCATCAGGGTCTCGACCAGCACCAACGACACTCTCTGCACCGCCGAACACATGCACTTCCAGATCCACACAGACCCCAACACCACCCTTAGAGGTACCCTCATCTACAGACCCCCGGACCCTGACCCCAGTTCAGCGACTCCATCGCCAACTTCATCAGCACGCACGCCCTGACCTCCACCGACTACATCCTCCTCGGTGACCTGAACTTTCACCTGGAGAACAACAATAACAGCAACTCCACCACCTTGATCGCCAACCTCGCCAACCTCGGACTGAGACAGCTCATCACTACGCTGACCCATTCCACCGGGCACATGCTAGACCCCGAATTCTCCTCAAGCTCCCACGTCTCCTTCAGCCACACCACCGAACTCCTCTGGACCTACCAGCGCTGCATCCACTTCACCTTCCAGAAACCCATCACATACCACCGCCCCCAACAGGTCCCACGCCGCTGCTGGAATAAAGTCACCGAAGACCAACTACTGGCAAACCTCGCTCTCAGCCCACCCACTGACCCCTCCAATACCGACGACGCTGCCCACAACCTCAGACGATGGATAGACGACTGCGCCAACACCCTCGCCCCGCTGAAAAAACCCACCTACAGAGACACCAGCAAGAGAGCCAGCTGGTTCCCCCCGGAACTCCTAGCATCCAAGTGTACCTGCCGGAAACTAGAGAATAAATGGCACAGTGAAAAGACACCGGACAGCCACGCAGCCCACAAGGACGCCATCCACAACCACCATCACCTCATCAGGCCCGCCAAGAGGATCTCCTTCAAAGACCGCCTCGACAACAACGCACACAACAGCAACAGCAAGGAGCTCTTCAACATCGTGAAGGAGCTCTCCAACCCTAGCTCCGACACCAACGACATCCCGCCATCGCAAGCCCTGTGCGACTCCCTCTCCACCTTCTTCCACCGCAAGATCGCCGACATCCACAACAGCTTCAACACCCAGACAGCCCAAACAGACAACGACACACCAGACTCGCCGCACACCATCGACCATGACCCCTTGCCAGCGTGGACCAACGTGAACATCGATGACACCATCAAGACCATGAGCACAATCCGGCTCCCTGTCAGACCCTTTCACGCACCACATCTTCAACAAAGCCAGCAGCTCCATCGCACCCCACCTGCGCAACATCATCAATCTCTCCTTCGGGACCGCGACCTTCCCAGAGAGCTGGAAACAGGCCGAGATCCACGCCCTACTCAAAAAACCCAAGGCAGACCCGAGAGACCTCAAGAACTTCCGGCCCATCTCCCTGCTTCCGTTCCCAGCCAAGGTCATCGAGAAGATCGTCAACAGACAGCTAACCCGATACCTCGAAGAAAACAGCATCCTGGACCCATCCCAGTCAGGGTGTTCCGCAGCAACCACAGAACCGAGACTGCCCACATCACCGCCACCGACGACATCAGGACCCTGCGGGACAACTGTGAGACCGCAGTCCTCATCCTGCTGGACCTCTCCGCCGTCTTCCACACTGTCTGCCACCGCACTCTACGCGCACGCCTCCATGACACAGGGATCCGAGACAAGGCCATGGAATGGACCACCTCCTTCCTCTCCGGTAGAACCCAGAGAGTCCGCCTCCCCCCATTCCGATCCGAAGCCTCCGAGCTTACCTGCGGCGTACCCCAGGGATCATCCCTCACCCTGACACTGTTCAACATCTACATGGCCCCGCTCGCACGCATCGCCCGACAGCACGACCTCAACATAATCTCCTACACCAACGACACTCAACTGATCCTCTCCATCACCAAGGACCCCCTCACCACCAAACCCAACCTCCACGAAGGAATGAAGGCCATCGCCGACTGGATGAAGAGCAGCCGAATAAAGCTGAACACGGACAAGACGGAGGTCCTCATTCTAGGCTCCAACCCTTCAGCCTGGGCCGACTCCTGGTGGCCAACGACACTGGGGGCAGCCCCGACACCCACTGACCACGCACGCAACCTGGGAGTCATCTTCGACTCAACGCTCTCCATGACCAAGCAAGTCAACGCAGTCTCCTTCTGCTTCAACACCCTCCGCATGCTCTGCAGGATCTACAGGTGGATCCCGACAGATACAAGAAGAACAGTCACCCAGGCCCTCATCAGCAGCAGACTCGACTATGGAAACGCCGTCTACCCGGGAGCCCCGGCCAAGCTCATCAAACGACTGCAACGCCTCTGTACGCCTCATCCTCGACATGCCATGCCACAGCCACATCACCCCCCACCTGAGAAACCTGCACTGGCTCCCCGTCGACAGGAGAATCTCCTTCAAACTTCTCATCCACGCACACAAGGCACTCCACAAGACTGGCCCAGCCTACCTCAACAGACGACTCTTCTTCTACGTCCCTAACCGCCAGCTCCGCTCCTCCGACCTCTCCCTCGCCACCGTCCCGCGCATCCGAAGAACAACCACCGACGGAAGAGCCTTCTCCCACCTCGCCACCAAGACCTGGAACACCCTTCCACTCAGCCTACGACAGACCCAAGACCTGCTGACCTTCAGGAGGCTACTCAAGACCTGGCTGTTCGACCAGTATTGGCACCCCCTCCCTTTTTTCCCCAGCGTCTTGAGACCCTCACGGGTAAGTAGTGCGCTCAACAAATTCTGTGATTGATTGATTGATTGATCAGCAGGCCTCTCTCTGGCCACCATCCAAAGCTTCTACAAGACCAGAATGGGAGGGAAGTTCTTCTCCTAGCTCGCAGCCAAAGGCTGGAACTACCTCCCCCTTCACCTCCGGCAAACCCCCACACTCCCCTCAGTTCAGGAAAGACCTGGCTCTTCGGATGATCCCAGCACGCTACGAAGCCGTCCCATCCCCTTTTTAGTGCCTGGAGACCCTCTTGGGTGAGTAACTGCGCTTTACAAAACCCTGCTTGATTAATTGATTGATTAAGTAATAGAAGAGGAAGCTGGGTGTGGACGGATGAAGCACTGTGGTGTAGAGTTCTATATAGAGGTGCTTTTTTTAACTCTTTCCTAAATTGGAGCTGCTTTGGGTTGACCTTGATGGTTACAGAGATATAGTTTCCGATCCTGGGTACATAGAGGGAAAAGGCCTGCAAGTCTTGTTTTTCATTTTTATACTTCTTAGTCTGTAGTCGAATGATGTCCTTGCTGCAGATGTGCCGAGAACCATCAGAAATAGTGAACCTTTCTGTAAGATATATGGGGGTGCTGGTCGTGATGTCTTTGTAAATAGTGCAGCTGGTTTTGGAGATGGAAGAGAACAGTAAGGAGAGCCAATGGATGTCATCAGGATGGGAATTATGTCAACATATTTATTCAGGCCCTGGGTGAGCCATGCAGCTGCATCTAGAATGCCCCTAATTAATGCCAGCTTGTGGTTTCAAAGATTATGGGGTAGGGCATTACCACAAATCTGATGCAGGAGTATGAGGGTTGGAACAGCAGTTCTGAAGTCAATTTCTGGAAGAAACATTTGACTTTCTTTAGAAGGGAGAGCTGATATAGGCTTTCTTTTTAGGTCTCGCCTAGGCAGCTCTTCCAGACATGCTGTATTCAGGATATGGGCTTTAAGCTCCTCCTGTGTTCCGCCCATGTGTTTTATTGGCTCCTTTTAGCGTCTTTTGGAATTGTTCATATTTCATTGGTTTATTTGTTTTATAGTCCTGCCTTGTCCCTCATTAGTCCCTCCCTCTGTACTTCTGGAACCTCCCATAAGGAAAGCCCCTGTTACTTGTAAACGTCCTCGTTATGTTTTATTTACTGTTTGCTAGCACTCTTCTATTAATGATTTGCTGGTTTTCCATTCGATCGGCTTCTGTTTTTTTTGTTGCCTTTCCGATCGTCTACAACAATGTTTTCACTGGCTACGTGCGTGCGTGCCTTTATCTTCAGGTACACAAGCTTGCGTTAATTATATGTTTGTGGAGCTCATGCACCGTTTTTTAGAGCAGCACGCGTCCACTTCACAGATGCCATGCATCCCCATGTGGCTGTTTTAAAAGAAGCACCACACCCGCTTCATCGACGCCACACATCTGGTTTAAGTTTTTTTTTTGTTCCACCATGAAGCTACACGTTTGTGGAACACTGCAGCTTTTCTTAGACCATTACTGTGCCTGCTTCACAGATGCCACAAGTCTTGTTTAATATTCCTTTTTTTGTTCCCACTATGGAGCTGCAGGTTCGTGGAGCCCACGCAGCTTTTTTTTTTTTAGAGCAGCACCACACCTGCTTCATAGACGCTGCGGGTCTTGTTTAATATTCATTTTTTTGGTCCCGCCATGCAGCTGTAGGATCATTTTTATCGTTCCTCTCTAAATTTAAGTCTCTTGTCCCAATTTAAAAGCGCATGCCGACAGGGCATCAACATCACTTCCCATCCGATAAATCTTTGCAAGTTATGCTCCCAGGGTGTAGTGCACAAAAGGGTACAGAACCACAGGCTGTTATTAGGTGTGTGTGAGAGGAACCTCTATTAGCCACATAAGTTACTGCAGCCTTAATGCAATCTTTCTCTTTATAATTGCATTAAGGGTACATAACCTTATAATGCCAATAGAGGTACCTTTACAACTCCACCGAGACACATAATAACAGACTATGGTACTGCACCCTTGCGTTGTTTTGTGCCTTTTCATGTATTACTTATGCTACGGGTAGGATATTTTTTTGACAAAAATAAATAACAAACTTTAATATTTGCAATGCCAATAGCTCCAACATTCACTAATTTTTTATTTAGAAATCTGTTTATTAGAGTTTTCGTTGCAGGTAAAACCACATATTACATCATACTTCATCGAATAGCATTGTTACATAAATCTTGTAGGCAGGCATCAATATATAACTGATACAAACATGGTACTTTGTATTATGTGTGCCGTAGCCGGTTGTGTCCCAAGGTATACCCTGTCAGGTCATAAGCGGATCACCATTCTCAGTGCGTCCCCGGATGTTTATACCAACAGTGCAATACTCCCCAGGCTATAGCTGGGCAGTCGCCCTTCCAACAATCTAACAACTAAAACAATGTACAACAGCAGCTTGTGTCCTCTAGTCTAGTCGGCCCCCACTTCGCTGACCCCTCCCCCATCAGGCTCCACCCTCCCCGGCCCCCACCACTCAATAAAGGGGGGGTTAGGCACTTATATCCTATCTGCGGCTTGCACTATCTTCGCCAGTCAGCCAGTCGCACCCACCAGCGCGGAGTCCCAGTCAAGGAACAGTGCCCCATCGCCTAACGCGGCTCCTACAGCGCAGTGTCCTCCCCCGGGGTCGCCCCCTCCGGTCGCGACAGGAGCTGCCTCATGTCTCCCCACTGGGCAGCGACGGGCGTCGTCCTAAGGCCCAGTGTCTCTTCCCGCCGAAGCGCCACCTCTTCTGCCTTTGCCCACACCATAAAAGAGCTACGCCACGCTCGCACATGCGGTGCGGTATCTGCCTTCCAGCGCTTGGTGATGAGCCGCTTAGCCACTATCATCCCCAGATCGAGGAAACGACAGGCCATCTTAGCCGGGGGCGGTCGGGGAAAGAGATGCAGCAGGTATGTGGGCCACTCCGGTGGAATCTCCCGTCCCGTACACCTGCGGAGTTCCCCATGTATCGCCCGCCAGTATATCTGTAGTGTGGGGCAGCCCCACAGCATGTGGATCAGGTCGGCGCCAAGCGCCGCACAACGGGGGCAGCACGCGTCCGTTCTGCAAAAATACTTATTGATGGCACCCGGTGTGAGGTAGGCCCTGTGTAGGACAAAGAACTGTATTTGATGGAATCTCATATTTCGGGGCACCCTCCGTGGCCCCCTCAGCGCTCCCTCCCATTCCCTGTCTACCATAGGGCGGGCAAGATCCCCCTCCCACTTCTCGCGCAGTGTCCCCAGACTCGGCGCCGCGTGAATCCGTAAGGCCCCAGCGAACCACTTGACCAGGTGTCCTCCTCGGCCCATAACATGGAGATACTGCAGCACTAAATGCTGCTCCGGTTCCACCTGCAGGTCCCCCCAGTGACCCACTAGGGTCTCAATCAGGGCCCGGTGACAGAGAAACTGGCCCTGCGCCAGCCCCGTCTCTTCTGCAAGGGTCGCAAACGGCAAGAGGCCCCCGCCATGGTATAGATCCTCCATGGTGTGAATATCAACCGCGTGCCAGTCCCGCAACTCCGCTGCTCCCAACGTGTCGCGCCCACAAGGGGATCCCTCCAGTGGGATGGCCGGGGCGTATGGGAGCGTGGCCCTTGTCAGCCGGAGGCTTCTGCGGTAGCTTTTGCAAGCCACCACTAACAGCAATGGTTTAGGCTTCAGCGCTCCTGTCGTCGGGTGAAAAATCTTGAGGAGCTCGGCCACCGATAGCGGCGGGTTCTCCGCCGTCGCCGTATCCTCTCGGCACCTGTCAGCCAGCCAGCGAGCCACCCACTGCAGCTGTGCGGCCAGATAGTAATGTTCCAGGCAGGGCATCCCAAGCCCGCCCCCACCCACGGGAAGGCACAATTTCGGCAGCGCAACTCTGTGGCGCGCCGTTCCCCATATGCAGTCGCGGAGGGAACACGTGAGGGGCGCAAAGAAGGACACCGGGAGGTATATCGGTAAGTTGGCAAAATAGTACAGCAGACGAGGCAGTACCACCATTTTAACGAGCGCAATTCGGCCAGTCACCGAAAGGGTAAGCGTGCTCCAAACCGCCATCTGGGTCCGGAGCACGGTCACCGCGCGCCCTAGATTACCCTCCACCAGGTCCGCCGGGCGGCGATAGATCTGGACACCCAAATAGCGAAAGGTGTCCAGCCGCCACTGTACCCGCACTCCTCCGAGGCAGTAGCCGGGGTCCTGGACATCGCCCCCAAAGGCGTACAGACAGGATTTGGCCGCGTTCACTCGGAGGCCAGAAAGCCGCTCAAAGGTGTGTAGAATGCGATCCAGCCCCTCAGGGATGGAAGATACGTCTCGGACATATACTAGGAGGTCATCCGCGTAAAGGGACACCTGATGGGTTGCGTCCCCCAGCGGGATGCCATCCGCAAGTTCTCTACGGAGCGTCGCCGCCAACGGCTCCATTGCGAGCGCGAACAAGAGGGGCGACAACGGACACCCCTGCCTAGTGCCCCGGCCAATGACGATGGGATCCGAGACATATGGGCCCGTGCGCACCCGCACCGTGGGTCCTTTGTACAGCAGGGCCGCAAGTTGCAGGAAGCCCAGCCCCAATCCGAACCTTGACAGTGCCGACACGAGGAATCCCCATTCCAAGCAATCAAAGGCTTTCTCGAGGTCCAGGACCAAACAGCCCGCCCTAGGCCATGGTCCGGTGCTCTCCTCCATCACCCGAAAAAACCGCCGCAAATTAAGCGAAGTGCTACGCTTGGGCACGAAACCATTCTGGTCGCCGTGCACCAGCGCCGGCACCACTGGCGCCAATCTCTCCGCCAGCACCTTCGCCAGTATTTTATAGTCCGTGTTGAGTAGGGCGAGCGGGCGATAGGACCCCTGCTGCGTGGCATCTCGACCCGGCTTAAGCAGGGAGATCAGATAAGCCTCCTTCAGCGATGCTGGCAATGTGCCTTTCTCTAGGGCAGCCAAGTAGAGACTATGGAGCTTAGGAATAAGGGACTCACGGTGAGTTTTGTAGTATTCCGCCGGGAGTCCGTCCGGTCCCGGCGCTTTTCCTGAGGCTAAAGAGGAAATAGCGTCCCCTATCTCCTCTATCGTGGGGGGGCACTCCAGGCTCTCCTGGTATTCCTCCGGAACCACCGGTAGTTCCACCGCTTCCAGGAACGCATCCAGATCACACGCATCCCTCCTGCCCGTTGACCGGTACAGAGAGGTGTAGTGTGTCGTGAACGCCCGGTGGATTTCCCACTGCGTGTGAACCAGCACTCCGTCCGGCCCCGCGATCGCACCCACGGGGGTTCGGGTCGCATCCTGCCGGATAAGCCAGTCCAGGAGTCTCCCCGCCCTGTCTGACGTGGCGTGTACCCGGGCTGAGTGCGCCGCATAGTTAAGGCAGCGGAGCCGCTCAAGGAGATCGGCATATTGCGCCCGGAGGTCAGATAGATGGCCCGTGTCCGAGCCCCCCCCTCCCCACGCACCTCCCAGGAGAGGAGGCGAGATTCCAAGGAGGCGAGAGCCCCCGCCAACTGCTTCCGAATATTCCAGGTCGCACCTATGCAATGGCCCCTGATGTACACCTTATGTGCGTCCCACTCTATCAACTCGCTATCCGTGGAGCCCTCATTGAGTTCGAAATACTGTTCGATTGCAGTGCCCAGGGAGGCCCGAAATTCCGGGTCCTCCAACGCCGCTGTCTGAAGACGCCACGTCGGCGCCGGGGGCCTATCAGGCCTCCAGCGAAGCCCCAGAATTAGCGGATTGTGGTCGGAATGCGTCCGACCCATGTATTCCACCCGGGTCACCCACGGAAGCACCGAATGGGTGCCCACCACCCTATCCAACCGAACATGGAGGCCGTGGACCGCGGAATAGTAGGAGTACACCCGGTCGCTCGGATGGGCATTCCGCCACAGGTCGGTGAGCGCCCAGTGAGACAGCCATGCGGCGAGGGCCCTGGCGTTCGACCCCACTTGCGTGCCCCGCAGGGGCGGGAAGGACCGGTCCATGTTCACATCCAGCACGGAATTAAAGTCTCCCCCCAAAAGCCAGGGGAGGCCAACAAATGGTTCCAGCACTGACGACAGGCCGGCCAGATAGGCTGGCTGCTCCACATTGGGCGCATAAAGAGACCCCAGTAGCACCTGCTGGCCATCTAGTTTCCCATGAACTAAGGTGTACCTCCCACCAGGATCCACCAGCGCCTGCAGACAGACAAACGGGGCACCCGCCCTTATCCATATCAGTGTGCCTCTAGCGTGCGCCGAACACGTGGTGCCATAGACTTGTCCCCTCCAGCGCGCACGCAGCCTACCCAGTTCCCCGGCCGTCATGTGCGTCTCCTGTAGGAGAGCGATTGCCACCGCGTGTCGCTGCATGTACGCATAGACTGAGTATCGCCGCGCCGGTGTATGCATGCCCCTGACATTCCATATTCCATGTAATCACATTCGTAACAGCCATGTGGAAAGAGCTAAGGGTGATGCGGTGTCAGGGGAGCAGGGACGCCCGTCCGGGGCGAGGGGTGGTGGGCCTTCACCTGACCATGTAGAAAGCTGCAACATAAACACCTCAACTCAACTACGCACCTCCATGGAGCTGTGCGAAAAACCGGGCCAACCAGGCCAACTGAACTGACAGGGCGACCCCCTCTGCGGGTAATCGTCCAAACCATGTAACAATGCTCGCTAAGTAGAGCTAAGCCCAATTGTGGCTAGGGGGCAGGCAAGTGAGAGTCAGTCCGCGCAGGTGCTCAGCTGCAGAGATGCCTGTGTATGAGTAACGTGTAGGGACCCCCAGAGTCAGAGCGCAGCGCCGGCCCGGGGAGCGTGGGATCCCCCCCCCCCCCACCACGCCACCCATCAAAGGCAGATGAACCCTAGTTCGGGCAGGCGCCCTATCGCAGGGGGGCGGAAGTCCAGCCATCACCGCAGCTCACCTGGCCCAGTAGTCCCCAGTAGTCCAGCAGCAGGCGTGCTCCCATCCGCAGCTCATGCCTCCGCCTGCTGCGCGGTCAGGAGCCCCAGAGTGTTCATCTGACGGCCACGGGACCCATATCCAAGGAGCACTCCCAGCCGCAACCCCAGAACTCTCAAAGTCTCGTCCATCTTACATCACTTGGTCCGATGTCTGCGGGGTGACCAGCGGCAACAGCTGGTCGTCAGAGATCGCAGTTGATGGGGAGGATGAGCCGCTGGACAGCACTTCACCCCGTTCTTGGGCAGCATCTCCACTCCCGCCGTCCGGCGATCCGAGAGTGGCCACCGCCGCCAACGCATCCTGTCGCTCCAGTCTGCTCCAACATTCACTAATGCGAGACCTATAGCATTGCAAATGCTTGTTTAATGTGTTCCTTGAGGGACATGTTGGTGTCTAGAGTGAATTCAAGAGTTTTATAAGCAAAATAGACAAAATTACTACATTGCCCCAAAAATAAACTCAATCCATTTTTAAATTTTCAAATATTTAAAACAAATGCAACTAAATAAACCCTAATAATTGTATTCAGTTTTATAAGTCAGCCTAATACATTAAATTAAATAATAACAACTAAAGACAGCAATATACAGTAATAATAATGTGTTATTAATTAATATAACTTTTCAATAAAACAATACCCTCTTAAATCCTCAATGAACCCTACAACCTGATAAAAATCATACACATTTAAAACACAATAAAATCATAATTAGACATCTACATAAAATGATAACAAATAGGTAATTATTACAATGAACACATAACAATTTGATATTAAACAATATGGAGCCGATTCACAAAGGTAATCTGAGACAAAAGTCTAACTTTACGACTTTTGGTGTTCACAAAGATCATTTACAAGTCTTACCTTTACATCCGCAGTCGGGCTGGAATCTCCGCACCCGGGCCGTACTCTCCGGCTTGGGCCGTACTCTCTGGCTCGGGCCGGATGAAGTGTAATCAATGGGCCAGAATGCAATTTTTACAATAGGGAACATTAGGAAAGTGCAAGAAATGGTAGAGTTACCGGCTGAAAATCGTATTGATGTTTTTCATGAAATGTTGACAGATGACATCAACAAATGAAGGGTATCAAAGCGAGGAAGGAGCCACAGCAATTTCACAGCGCAGGATTGGAGTGAATTGAATGCATTGAAAAATAACAGTACCATCATTCTCAAACCCTCGATAAGGGTGGCAATGTCATTATCCTAAGTACCAACCAAAATCTTAAAGAGATGTGGAGGCAACTGAGGGTTAAAGAACATTACCAGGAACTTAAAGCCAAACCCTTTCGAGATTATCAAAAGGAATATCATGTTTTGCTCCAGGGATGGATGGAACGGGGACTCCTCTCCTTTGAAGAATTTCGATACATAAAAATGGATTACCCCAGAATACCTATCATTTATTGTCTACCGACATATTGTGACTCCTCTGGGTAGGCCTATTGTCAGAATGAATGGATCCTTGTTGGAGAATACTTCCAGATATCTTGATCTGTTTCTATGCCATTATGTCACCAGCTTTGCACCATACATACAAGCCACCTATGACTTTTTGAGGAAGATTAATAACATTCCTTGACGCAATGGTTACATTATGGTGACTATGGACGTTTGCTCTTTGTACACCTCCATCTCGCACAACCATGGCATAGAGGCTTGTCGTTATTTTTTATGATCAAGACCACTCACATTGGGGAGGAGCCTAGCGGGCAACCAAGATGGCCGCGTAGGTGCGAGGCTCCCGAGGATCTCCGTGACCTCCTACATAAATCCTGAAAATATCCTGTCCTAGATGAGGGGACTGTGTTGGTGAGCCCGAGCTGAGGTGTCACCCGTTTTCCGTTTCCAAATTGGACCTCGGACACCGGCGGGAGCACCGATTGAGGTTTGCGGCCTTCTCCACGCCGGCCCCCCGGATTGGAGTTGCGGGGCGATCCGGAGACAAAGTGATCAACAGCGGCGGGCAGGGCTGGGCGACTCGCGTACCCCGCACTTTCACTTTCGCTTTTGCACCCTCCTTGCTGCTTTGGCGAGGTTGGGTTGCGGGGCGGTGTGCGGTGGTGTGGCCTCGTTGGGGTGCCCTGCTGGCCCGCCGGCTGTGATCCGTCCTGCGGACCTGTGGTGGCCCCCCCCCGGAGCCCGTGAACTGGTTTGTCGGCCTTTCCCGAGGTGATTGGCACGATTTGGGGACTGAAACCATGTCCACAAAGCAAGATGGCGACCGGGCAAAGATGAAATCGACCCGCCGTGGCGCGGCCCACCAGTCCAACAGCATGGACCGCTACACCCTCCAGAAGGGATCTCCCGAGGTGCCGCATCGGTCCCCTGAGGGCCCGACTGATGCTCCTACGCTGCCCGCGGATCTGACCCTGCGAGATGTTATGGGCGCTATCGCCGAGATGAAGGCCTCGGTGGACCAGCGCTTTGACACACTGGCGCAAAAGATTGACTCGGTCCACGTGGATGTTGGCCTGGTGAGGGCCGATTTATCCAAGACCAATGACCGGGTCGATTCTTTGGCCCACACCACTTCGGGCCTTACGGCGGACGTGGCGGCCCTCCAAAAGGAGGTGCGCCGGCTCGGCCAGGCGAGCGCCCTGATGGATCGTCGACTGGAGGATTCCGAGGGTCGGGCCCGGAGGAACAATGTCCGCATTGTCGGGGTGCCGGAGGGACGTGAGGAGGCGGCGGCGGACCTGTTTGTGGAGGATCTGATTCTCACCCATCTCCAGCCCCGGGGGCTGAGTAAACTCTTTGCGGTGGAACGTGCCCACAGGGTTCCCGGAGGAAGACCTAAGGCCGGAGCCCCTCCGCGGCCTCTCATTGCCCGGATTTTCAACTTTCGGGACAGAGACGCTATCCTTCAGACTTCTAGGCAACAAGGACCGGTCAGACTTGACAATATGGATGTGAACTTCTATCCTGATTTCACCCCAGCGGTCCAGAAGCAGAGACTGAGCTTTCTCGGAGTCAAACGTCGTCTACGGGACCTGAACCTCAAGTATGCGATGCTTTTTCCAGCTAAATTGCGGGTGGAGGTGGATGGCCGCACGCACTTTTTTGATCGTCCCGAGGCAGCCGGGGACTGGTTGGACTCCTTGCCCGGGGATCGGGGCCGGGGGGGTGGGGGGGGCGCGGTTGGAGGGGAGGGCTCGCCGGATCACGACTGAGGGACTAATAGTAGGCCTTGCTCTGGACAACATTGTCGTCATTTTTGACTGTTCGTTAAGTCTCCCTCCTGTGGAGGTGGTACGGGGTCTCTTGGGGGCTCTCCCTCCTCCTCTGGGGGACTAGTTAGTTTAATCATTCATGGGGCGACAGGCACACTGCACTTTGGGGGGGCTATTTGGGCTCATGCAGGGGTGCAGGGAGGGGGGAGTTCTGTTGGGATGGGTGGGTTGGGGTGGGGTGTTGTTTGTTTTTACCGCAAGGCAAACCCTTTATTGTATTTGTGTTTTTAAGGTGCTCTCCGGGGGACGAATGATGGCTTCTGTATGTGATGGGGGGTAGGGACCTGACTTTATTGTCCTGGAACGTTAACGGACTGGGGGATAGGATTAAGCGAGGTGTGGTCCTGCAGTATTTGAAACGACTTTCGCCAGATGTGGTCTTTCTGCAGGAGACACACCTTATTGGTAATTCCTTTTGTGCCATGAATCGGCGTGGCTATCGTTTGGTGGCCCATTCGGGCTTCACGTCGGGCTCGCGGGGGGTGGGCATCATGGTGAAGAACTCGCTCCCGTTGGAAATAGATGAGGTGCGCCATGATGAGAGGGGACGCTACACTGTCTTAGTGGGGAGAATGGAGGGTAAAGTAGTTGTCTTTGTATCAGTGTACGTCCCACCGGGGTTACAGTCCACGACTTTTGCAGACCTAGGGCGCCTCCTCCTTGACCTTCCGGGGGGGCTTCTGGTGATTGGGGGGGACTTCAATGCGGTGGTTTCTGGGACCGTGGATCGTCACCCCCTAGGGACCTCCCCCGGGCGCAGGCGTGGCTGTCCGGCTTCTTAGACACACTGGGATTGGTGGACTGCTGGCGCTTAAAACATCCCACGCAGCTGCAGTACACTTTCCACTCGGGTGCCCATGGTAGCCTCTCACGGCTTGATTATGTCCTTGTCCCTGCGGCCTATGTTGGGAGGGTAGGAGAGGTGCGCCATTTGGCGCGGGGTATTTCAGATCACTCCCCGCTCCTGTTGCACGTTGATGTCTTCCCGAGGGGGGAGGGCAGAGTAGCTCCAATCAATGCCTGGTACCTGCGCGACCCCACCATTCGCGCTGATTTGATTAAATCCTTGCAGCGGTATTTCGATGAGAATGTGGGGTCCGTCCCTTCGGCTATCTCCCTGTGGGAAGCTTTCAAAACAGTTCTTAGAGGCGAGGCCCTCTCCTTTATTTCCCATGCCCGGAGGCGCGAGCAGGAGGAGGTGACCCGGGTGGAGGCCGAAATCGCTGAATTGGAGGGTGATCTAGAGGGTGGGGTGACGGATGCTGCACTACATGTCCTACAACTTAAGCAGGCGGCCTACAGGGCCCTCGTCACGGAGGCGGCCAGGGGCCTCTATAGAGAGCAACAGGGGCGACTGTATGATGTGGGTGATAAGGCTGGTAAACTGCTTGCATGGTTGGATAAAAAGGAGAGAGCGAGTCGTGTGGTTCCGCTGATCGAGAGGATGGATGGTGTGCGTGTCACCGAGCCAGAAGACATCGTCTCTTGTTTCGCGGAATATTTTCGCGAGGTGTATTCCCCGGTTTCTCCCTGCTCGGAGGATGATTCCCATGCCCTGCTTAGGGATATCGCGCTGCCTTCCCTTTCGGTGGAGGACAGGGTGTCGTTAGATGCCGCTCCTACCGCCGACGAAATTGCCCTCGCCATACGCTCGGTCGCATCCGGCAAGGCCATGGGCCCGAACGGCATCCCTATCGAGTTGTATAAGCTGCGACCGGATGTACTGGCACCCCACCTCCGTGCGATGTTCCTGGCGGCCCACTCGCCGGGCTCCCTCCCGCCGGACCAACGTCTGGCTACAATCGTGGTGATCCACAAGGAGGGGAGACCTCGAGACCGGGTTACATCCTACCGGCCTATCTCGCTCTTGAATGCGGAGCCCAAAATCCTCGCCAAGGTGCTAGCCAACCGACTGGTCGGCGTGGTGGGCGACCTGGTCCACCAAGACCAGTCCGGCTTTATTCCCCATCGCAACACGGCCCTTAATCTGCGGCGCTTGCACGGGGTGCTCGCGCGTGTCCCGTTTGTGCGGGAGCCGGCCATATTGGCGTCCTTAGACGCCACCATGGCGTTTGACACGCTCGAGTGGCCATACATCTGGGCCATGCTGGCGAAGTTTGGATTTGGCCCGGGGTTCATCAGCTGGGTCAAATTGTTGTATTCGGGCCCATTGGCGCAGGTGGTGGTGAATGGAAGAGTATCGGTCCCATTCGAGCTGGGACGGGGCACACGACAGGGCTGTCCCTTGTCGCCGCTCCTGTTCGCGCTGGCTTTGGAACCCCTGGCGGAGTGGCTGCGGTGGCACCCTTCCATCCGTGGTCTCCGTTGGACCCCCGAATATGAGGACCGCGTGTCCCTATACGCTGACGATATCCTTTTGTACCTAGCCTCCCCGCGTAAATCATTGATTGTCCTGGTTGATGTTTTGCGCTCATTCGGCCGCAATTCAGGCCTTGTCATCAACTGGGCTAAATCATGTGTGTATGTGCTTTCCGGGGAGGCTCCCGTCCTCCCGCGGGGCTGTCCGATCCAGATTGCCTCACAGGGGTTTCGGTACTTGGGGGTTTACATTACTCTGGACCCGGAGGCCCGCTACGAGCGGAATTTGCTTCCCCCCCTCCAGCGCTTGAAGGAGGACGTCGCGCGCTGGCGGCGCCTGCCGCTTTCGCCGCTCGGCCGGGCGGCATTGTTTAAGATGATGTCGTTGCCACGCTTCCTGTACGCTCTCCAGAATACTATGGATTTAGTCCCGGCGCGCTACTTCCGTGAGGTGGAGAGTCTACAGCGCCGCCTGTTCTGGGACGGGAGGCCGCGTATTGCCCTGGCGAAGTTGACGCTCCCATGGTACGACGGGGGGATTGCCCTCCCGGATATTAAACGGTATTACTGGGCCTCCCAGCTGGCTGCAATTAATCATGGCCTTTACGGGCCCGCCTTAAACCCGGCATTTGAAATGGACAAGATGCTCCTGCCTGGTGGCGATTATAATCGAGCGCTCTACTCTGGCGCGCCCGGCCCCCGCCTGACGGGACCTACGCGTGTCATGGTACGAGTATGGCACGCGGCTAACGCAGCTATGGGGTGGAAGGACCGTTTGACCCGGGCATCACCGTTGTACGCGTCTGAGAGATTGGGCTCCCTGTGGACCTCGAAGGGCTTCGAGAAGTGGGACATGATCGGCATCAGTAAAGTGGGGGACCTCTGGACGAGAGGGGGATTTAAAACATTCGAGACGTTGCAGACGGAGTTTCAGCTGCAGGGCAGTGAATACTTTCGGTACTTGCAGGTCCGTCACGCGCTGGGCTCAGTCTTCCCAGACGTCGCCTCCATCCCGGAGTCTTCCCCCCTGGAGGATAGAGTGCTGGATGGCCACGTTCCGGACAGCACGATCTCCCTTATTTACAAAAAATTGATTAATGACCGCTCGGGCCTGCTGACTGGCCTCCGCGAGGCTTGGGTTGCCGACGGGCTGGAGTTGGACGACGAAGACTGGATTTCCGCGGTGGCCTCTCCGAAGGAGGTGGCCATACCGGCTCGCCTTCGCTTCGTCCAGCTTAAGATACTCCACCGGGTTTACATGACGGGGCCAAGGCTTCTGCGTATGGGCTATGCTGAGGATGGGTTGTGTAAGCGTGGGTGTGGTGCTTTGGCGACTTTTTTGCATATTTTGTGGGAATGCCCGAAGGTGGAGCGATTCTGGCGTGGTGTGCATGAGGTCCTGCGAGTGGTTACGCATGTTGCGCTGCTGCCTGAAGCGAGGAGATGCCTGCTGAATGTGTGGGAACCAACTGACTACTCGGTTCCGCAGACGCGATGGGTGACTCTGGGATATATGATAGCTAAGCGTGACATTGCTCAACTGTGGGGATCCCAGAGGCCCCCGGCGGTGTCGGCCTGGAAAGAACACATGGATTGGTGCATGTTCCGAGAAAAGGTGGTGTATGTGGCGAGGGGTAAGCCTGGGGCATGGGTGAAGGTATGGGGCCCCTGGAACGCCTACCGTGGGGGTATCTGCGCGCCACCATTGCTGCCTGCGGCCTCACCAGCCCCGTCCCCTTAGTTGACTCCTTTCTTAGCCCCGAGCACGGAATTCCCCCAGTCCTCGATCTGTTCCCCTTCCCCTCTTTAGACTCCTGTGGATGGCTGGGGTCCCCCATTCGGGAAGCACGTGCTGTTACTGTCGATTGCAGGTTGCCTTGCGGGTGTGGTTTTTTGTGTTGTTTGTGTAAAATGAAACCGTATTGTGGGGTCAGAGTGATGTGGCCCACGACGCTGATACCTCCTGATTTTGCTCCTCTGCAAAGCCAAGTGTTTTTGTATGTATGTCATATGCTCCTGTCATTCTAGCGGCCGGCCGGAAGGTTGTAGGCCCATACCTGTATATTTTTGAGATTGCAATAAACGGTTTCAAAAAAAAAAAAAAAAAAAAAAAAGACCACTCACATTGACACAGCATACTATGATGCTTCTCACCATGTTTTCTTTCTGCCTCGCCCACAATGTTTTACTTTTTGATAAGAAAATATAACTTCAGAAGCAAGGAACAGCGATGAGGGCATCCTTTGCCCCCACATATGCTAGCATTTACATGGGTTGGTGGGAGAAAGAAATTGCCTGGGCGGATTGCACTGCTCACTTCACCAGCAAGATTGTAATGTGGGTGCATTTTATTGATGATTTGTTCACTCTGTGGGATGGAGATGAAATGTCACTGGTTGAATATTTTGGTATTTTGAACATCAATCCTTACAACATACAGTTGGCTGCTAACTGGAGCACTCATCAAATTGACTTCTTGGATGTGAGAATACAAACCAAAGGAGACTCCATGCACACCAAGGTTTTTCTAAATGAATCTGCCTGTAGCTCGATTTTACATGGTAATAGTGGACACCCACACTCTCTAAAATGGAGTATACCATACAGTCAATTACTCAGGGCACAAGGGATTTGCTTCACTGATGAATTGTTTGAAGCAGAGGCTGAACTGATGATTTCACGATTCTCTGTCAGGGAACGTCCTATGCATATTCTCAGGTAAGCAAAACATAGGGTTCTGACTAGGAACAGGGATGAGCTATTGAACATTCAGACCAAATCAGAATGAGGTGATACGTTTTTTCATGGGCTACAACTCGGAATATAGCACTATATGTTCCCTGATCAATAGGAATTGGCACGTTTTGAATCATGATGAACATTTAAAGGATGTAATTGGTCCTCATCCCAGGATCACATATTGAAAGGCTCTGTCCTTGGGAGACATTCTCATGAGATCCATGTTTCACCAGGAGCCTGACTGGATGACAAGCAGGAGTCCGGGCTTTAGAAAATGTGCCACCTGCAAAGCCTGCAAGTTTGTAACTAATTGTACTGAATTTAAGACCTTGAAGGCAGGATATGTAAGATCAAGGAACCTATAACATGTGATACAGAGTTTGTAGTCTATGTACTAGAATGCGGTTGTGGCAAACGTTATGTAGGTAGCACTATCCATAGGCTAAGACTAAGGTTTTTGCAGCACATCAGAGCCATAAAGCTTCAGGACCGAGCATACCCCGTGGCGAAGCATTTTGGGGGAGTGCACCAAGGCGATTTAACATCCTTACAATATTTTGGTATCAAGCACATCAAGGCACATCAAACACCATCCACGCAGTGGCAATAGAGAACTGGATTTAACGTCAATGTGAATCACGAATGATCATCATATTGGGCACTGAGAAACCATGGGGACACAATCTTGATGCTGAGCTCCATATCCATTTGTGATTTATAATTAAGGCTCCCTGTTTTCCATTTTTACAGATAAAAATAATGTGTTTTCTGTCTGCATTTATTTATAAAAGTGAATAAATATATCAAATTGTGCTTCTTTTAAGTGACTCTCCGTGCTGTCTATCATGAATTGTAGCCAATAGCCGAGCAAATGTACAGCATGGAAAATTAAAAAACAGGATGACATTTCTTTAAATAAAATGCATATCTCAACATACAGTTGTGGTATAATGCTAATATTTAGTGCATTTATTGTCACATAATATTTGGCAGCTTAAATAGCTAAATTACAGACATCAAAGTATGAGTGCATCTATCATTTAAATAAATATGGAAATGTACAGTTTTACAACTTCATTTATACACAAAACACAAAATAGATATGGATAAATACAGATAAAATGGTCAAAAAATAAATATGAATAAATACAGACAGAAATGTTAAAAAAATAATTACCATAAAACCGGGAGCCCTATTTATAATCTCGCCCTAGATCTCTCCTAGTCCGTTTCTAGCTGTGTTGAGACCTGATTGTATCCCTCTTATCTTAAAATGTCCTTTTAATGTGTGCTTGTTTGTGATCTACTCACTTTGTAGTTTTTGAGATCATGCACATTATAGTACTTAGTTTTTTTTTATTTTCGTATTTGAGCTGTGTTCACAATGCTGCAGTCATTGGGATGCACCTCCTTAGGGAAGCCATTACAGTCAAACTTTCTTGTTTTTTTAGGATTTGATGAATTAATCCTGACAAGAAGATATAATTGGCTAAAAAAACATGGGCCCCCATCAGGCTCCTTATGCCCCCCTTTATTTGACCTTTGAATAATAGGGATGATATATATTATTGATACAGGGGAGTTGCTCTGTCGACTGGAATGGGCTGTTCACATATGCACTAGCGATTTATAGTAAATGGGCTTGTTGTAGATTTGCTTAAGAGTTTAGTAATGACTGGCTATTCGATCACCATGTCTAGGAAAGGGCATTGGCACTTTATGAGATTAGTGCAATATCATTTATGGAATGTCTATTACTGTTTACATCTGCATTTGCACTTTATAGTAGATAGGTGATCTGTATACAACCTTTTGTCATCATTTGCATATGCACCAGCTCTTTACTGTGGGAGTATGTTGTTTATATCTGCACTAGCACTTTATTGTGCTCGTTTATTGTTTACATCTGCACTTGCACTTTTATAAAATACAGGTGACCGGTTGAACGGCCGTTGTCATTATTTGTTATTATTTGCATATCAATTGTGCCAAAATTAGCCTTAAGGTTGGATTGCTCTATGTTTGCCATTAGCACTTTATGTGGGTACTGCAATAATTTGTTTGGACCTCCTTACAGGGCATTACATGATTCAACTAGTGAACTAGCTGGCTGCACAGTAGATTTGATTTAAAAACATTTTTTTGCATAGGTATTTCGTTTGAAGTCTAGATTGTTCATGCTTAATAACATCTGCACTGTTTTATGTACAACGTTTATGCTCAAGAAAGCTTGCACTGTTTTACATATAGTGGATTGTACTATAATCTGATAAAGGCAGCTATGTGGGCACCTTAGGGTTGTTGAGTAGGAACACACTTATAGATTATCTGTTTTACCCAGAGTTTTAAGTATGCTGCCCCTATCATACACTATGTTGATATGAATATTTTATGTGCAATTCATCTATTTATTTTAGTGGCATTATCCGCATATCTAAGGCTCTTTGTTTGGAAATCATCAGGTTTATATATTAATATATATTCTGATGTAACTGCTCCAGCGGGAAAGGGCAAATTTACATATCCTCCCTGCGTCACAGACCCGTCGTCACCCTAACTCATTCACACATGCATCCATTGGGGGGGCCCATAACACCAACACTCATACGTCTCACTTCGAGTCTGCACACAGGAGGAAAGAAGCGCTGGACATGTGGGGGTACCTTATTACCAATAGGGAAAAATATTTACATTAAATACATTATGTACATCTGCATCTGTAGAATCCTAGCTTTAAGATCAAGGCACTCCACCACTTGGTCGATGGACCAATTAGTTGGACTGGTTGATGGTGATTTAGAACCAGCTAAAACACCTTTAAAGTCTCAGAATCCTTAATCAATACTCTTCAAAGAATCACAAACTCATTTTCTTTCCGTAAGTGTTTAGTTTATCTAATTAAATTCACTCTTATTGGCATAGTTAGCATCATAATCAGTCAGAATTTGAATAACATTGGCATAAATCAGGGTGACAATTATATTTCCCTAATTTTTGATTTTCGGCGAACATTCTCCCACAACCTATCCACCCTGCATAAATCAAATTCCTTCCGGTGTGACCCTTCTATCGAATGCAGGCTACGACCCAAATCAGTCCGGAGAAAAGTTCTTGCTGCTCGGCACGACATAGTCCCAAAGATCTCCGAGGACCCGACAATCGTGCAAGCAAATTGGTCAACGGGGATTCGGATCACACTCCTGGAACGCAACAACCCAACACCCTCCTATTAACCCCGCTTTTATAATAAAATTTTGGGTAACATGCTACATTTGCTCAGTGGGGAAGGACTGTGATTGGTTAAGCTATGAAGTTTGCAATATCGGACAAGATTCCCATAGTCCTTTGGTTCTCATGAACCCAAAGATGTCATGTCCTGGTTTGGGCAGTTCTCATGTGAAAGGGTCCAAAGTAACAATATACTGGCTGCTAAGGACAGGTGTCCTTTGTCTTCTCTGTCAGTCACACTAGCTGAGTTTTGGCAGTCCTCCATGTTCCTATCCTTGACGAGGAACACTGTGACTTGGTCAGAGGACGCCGGGAGATCTTCAGAGCCATTCGAGTCTGCGCAGTAGACATTGCGCTCACACGACGGTGGCCACTTCCGAACTCCATTTTGGATATTGCAGCCTAGTAGGCCCGAATGCCAACTTAAGCGAAACATACATAAAAAGTATTAATATACGGAAATGAAGATTCTAATGTTTAAACCCACTCTAATCCCTTTATAAATTAGTATTTTCCTAGCTTATAGCAACATTTAAAGCAATAATACTCACCATTTCGTCCCATCAGGAACGCAAAAACATTACAAAAGCAACATAAATCATGCAATTTTCTATATCAACACAATCTACCGTCAATATGCGTACCACAGTTATTCATTAGGGTTATTTGCCATGCAATTTGCATCTAGTCCTGCGTGTAATTGGTGTTTATTAAGGTGTACTGTTGATTAATACCAACTCTCCACACAATTAGTACAGGCAAGTAGTTAGAATGATTAAGTAATTAGTATTTTCATGCAAAATAGAGAAAGGTATACAATTTTTTTTTGTTTTACCTGCTCCACCATAACTATTGCAGCCTGACTAGGAAAATGCATCAGTACATCTATACATCCCTAGCGCCGTTGTGTTATTAGTGGACAAACATAAATATTAGAAAGTTGGGCATCACAATGTGGCTGCTGAGATATGACTGTCTTAGTGAAGTTGACACACTAGTTGTTAAATAGGAAGTGAGTAACGATTATGCATATGTCCTTTTTTCCTTTTCCTTTATTCTGATAAAACGCGGTATGTTGTGGGTTAAGGAACTGCCCGGTTGAAGGCACAAGCCGAAAAACACGTTGGCGTTCTATGTAGGATGTAGCTCTAACCACGTTATTATTTATGAAAATACAAATTCACCAGCACCTGGAGCTGTTGTAGCACCTGTCTTTGGAGTGGCAAGGAGAGTGCGGCTGGACCGTTGAAGTGGCGAAGGTCTTTTTGTGTGATCATACATACAGCAAGTATTGGAGTCCTGACCCATGACTCGGGATCATCACAATGAAGCTTGATGTTTGTTGGTAGACTTCAAGGGGTCAAGGTGGCCTGGATGAAAAACAAATTAGTGGAAGCTTCTTCTGTTGAAACTGTTCCATTGAACTCGTATCTACAAATATTTTAAACTGAATAAGTCACCAGGTTGTTAAATCTAACCTGGTGACGCCTTTCATGTTAAAAATATTTTTAATGGTCTTCCTTTTCAGTTGGATAAATTAATGAAGTGTCACATTTAAAGAGCAAAATTGATCGTAACAAGTTATCCTGGCACCAAGAAGAGGAACTGATGAAGCTTCGACCATCAAGTTAGTTATACCCTAAAAAGCACTGAAAGACCAGTTTACAGAGCCTTTCTGAAAAACTGTGTCAGTGGAAAGGGATTTAAATTTCATATGTGGTGGTATCAGATTCCATTTATTGGTAGTAATGTAAGAAAAAGATCTGCTTCCCAGTCTAGTTAAGGCAACCCTTACATTTGATCGACTAGATCTGAGAGCCTGTGAGAGTAATATTGCTTTGGTCACATAAAACAAAATATAAGCCTAGATTTTTTAAGCATCTTATTGCATAAGTGCTTTGCATAGGTTGTGCTTCTGAACTGGCAGCCAGTGTAGATCCCTTAGTTGATCGGAAACAGGCTGTCTTCAGGCAAACCAAAGAACTAGTCTTGTTTCCATGTTCTGGAATAATTGCATCCTATGACTCATGTATTTTAGAAGAACTAGATAGATTGTGACAGCTACAGGAGGAGACCCAGTGGAAGAAGACACCACAAATCAAACCAGATCAAATTAAGAGAACCCAAAATTAAGACCTATTTCCATGCTAGCGACACACGTGTACACTCAGTAATTCTTTGCTGTGAGTGATGATGGGGCTGTCACTGATTTCATCAGTGATGTTATCTGAGATGTGATTAGTGAAGTCATCAAGTCAGCAGTTCGTCTGTAGCCGCGCCAAATGTTTCCTATGGAAATTAACATGGAGAAAAAGTGTTTTGGGACCCCCCTTTTTCTCGGCCCCGCTAGACGGATCACTCCGAAATTTTCAAAACAGCAGCTGACGTGACTGCCCCATTAGGTTTAGGTATATATTATGGGCAGCACAAGCACAGATTAAAACTTCCAAATATCTTGGCACAGCATAACTCTGGAGTCCGTTGCATCTGTTTGCTCGCTGATCGGCGTTGGATGCATGTTTGTTTGATATATATATATATAGCCCAGGAGAATGGGGTCCCCGGGGACATAATAAGCTTGGGAGGGGAGCCCACTCCCCTATTAACATAGATACAGCCCTGGGGGATGGGGTCCATGAAACCGTTTGGTGTTCATGCGCTTAACAAGTGCCTTTAACATAACATAACCTAATGAGGATCAGGGACCATGTGGCAGCTTCCCCATTAAAATAAATAAAGCCCAAGGGGATGGGGTTCCCAGGGCCTAATGCGGCTTGGGGAGGGGGGCCACGTGGCCTCCCTCCCCTTTAAACCAGATACAGCCGATCAATCCCCATTCCACTTTTTATTGTATTTGGCCCAAGAGGATGGGTCCCAAGGGCCAATTAAGGGTCGGGGAGGGGGCTGCATTCCCCCCTCCCATTAATATCTATGTTTTGGCCCTAGGGTATGGGGTCCCCAAGTTCCAAAGACCAACCCTACGCTGCACACACCAAAAGCTGTGCGCAGTGTGAAGTTGGCAGCCTGCTGGGTGTTTGGCCAAAGGGCCTGGCGGTAGGCCAAACCCTGTGAACAATCCCCCACTGCACACGGCCAGAGGCTGTGCATAGCATGGGTTTGGTTGCCTGCGGGGAGTTGGAAGCAGGGCCTGCTGCCAACCCCATGCTGTGTGGGACAAAATGCCATGTGCAGCTTGGGGTTGACTTCAGGGGGTGGTTTGGTCACAGATGATTGCAGCCATACGCAGTAGGGGGTTGGCCTTATGTATGGTAATAAAATATTACTTTAAGTTAAAAGCAAATGTTAAAGTAACATAATTAGGTGTGATAAAAATATAGAAATTCACTGTAAAAAATAAAGCTTCACATAACGTTATAGTTGGGTGAATATGTCAGTGACAACGATACTGTTTTGAACTAAACACAGCACAGGAATTCACCAGTTATAGTTAGCGGAGCTAACTATAACTTGCAGCTTTGTCATGCACTGCTTATGACCTCACATATTACATCACTCATGACATGTTCTATGACATCATTTATGACATCACTGATGACATAACTGATGACATCACTGACGACATAACTGATGACATCATCCAATGAGTGAGTTTATTTCATAGTTTACATAGTGGTCGGTAACTACCATATTACTTTTCTAGCTAATTTTGTACAGCCTGTGTCCAGCTGATGGGCGTAAGTGTTTACAAACCGCACGTACTTCAAATGCATCATAGGTGTGTAGATGTATCGAACACATTATAAATCTTTTTGAATTTTTTTTATTTGTTATTTGCTTTTTCAAAACTTGCAAAACTGACAGTAAATATAGCGACAGAAACATTCACCCATCTTGGGTAAATCATACTCAGCATAGACAATAGCGTTTCCCATTAGCATCATATAGTTCAAAGTGACCTGAGCAGTACCCTCACCCTCGACCCGCCAGTGGCAGACCCCTATGGGCTCCCCTGAGAGGAGAGGAGGTAGGTTGTGAGTGGGTCCCAGATGTCCTTTGGCCATGATGGCTTGGGCAGCTCCGCAGCGTAGAGTTCCAGCTGTTACTTGCAGAGTGTCAGGTCATGTAACCATTGACTCTTCGTGGGTACAATGCGGGCAGCCCGGAGAATCGCCAACTCTTCTCTTTACCAGCAGAAGAGCTCCCACCATGAAGCGTCTGTTGGTCGGCTGCTAGCTCCTGACTTGACCAAGCAAGCTGCAAGCACAGTTCGGGGGCCCTGTCCACCGGTTCAAGTACCTGATAGGGCTGCTGTGATCTGCGCCCAGAAGTCACTGATCTTAGGGCAAAGCCAGGCCAGATGCAGGAAGTCCGAATCCAGCACACCGCATCCTTACATTTTGCATCAGGCTTCAACACGCAACAGTTTCAATGGTGTGTGATATATTAGCTGTAAATATTTAAAAATGTACGATTCGTAGATTACAATTGGATGTAAGCATATGTAACTGAGCGCAGTAAAAGGTCCAGTCGCCTTTCTCCATAGGGGTGGCTAGGGTCGTGTGTCGCCTCTCCAGTGCGTTGTCTGGCACTGTCGATCTGTCTGCCCGCACTGCGCTATACTGTTTTGTGATCAAGGGTCTATGTGTGACACTGGACAGTAGTATCTGCAGTGCAGAGAGCACGGGGCGCGGCTGGAAACTGGGGAGAGTAGTCTTTCTGAGACGGTAGTAGGTGAAAGTCATCAGTAGAGTGAGCTGATCTGAGCGTGTGATGTCCGCTAGGGTCACAAACATTTCCTTTGGGTGGCATATCACCCAGTATCCACAGTCCAACCTGAGTCAGAAGGGACAGAGCCTTGTCTTCGTGTGACGGGGAGGGCAGAATGAAATTTCTGCTGCAACTCTGGGGCGTACAGGCTACTCTTTCCCGCTCTCAGTCCAGGGCGCACAGGGCACAGGTTGTGGAGTGTGTTGTGTTTATTTCAGTTTTCAGCACGCCCTCCCTCTGATGGGACGGAATTGGATGTGCATCATCGTGTTCCACAGCTATATGCGGAATATAGTCGTGCAGGGGGTACCAATAGTGGGCAATGTGCGCCTGGGCACATAAGTAATATAGGTGTAGGTCTGGTGCCCTGAAGCCCCCGAGTGTGTATGGTAATGTCAGCACCTCCCAGCATATATGTGGCTGTCTCTTTGCCCACGCTAATGCTATCTTGAGTGTCCTGAGGGTTTTGAAGAAATGCTGTGGCAAGACGATCGGCATATCGGTGAAGAAATATAAAAATGTTGGTAGCACAATATTATTTTCATTATAGCTAGTCTATCTGCCAGGGAGAAGGGCAGTACCAACCACTGCTTGACTTGGGGCCAGATGTACGACCCGTTTTTGCATGTGTAAATGGGTTTGTGACCCGTTTGCGCATGCAAAAACCTGCAGGGCCATGTACAAAGCATATTTAGCGAGTTGCAATTTATTTGTGACTCGCTAAATAGGTTTTGCGACTCGCTATTAGGAAGGGGCGTTCCCTTCCTAATAGCAACTCATAAGAATATATGTCGTTACAACGAATTCCGTTGCAACGCATGCCTTTACCACGCATGCGTTACAACGGAATGATTTTTCCTCGCATAATCTTTACCACTAATATTCCTTTACCACGCATACTTGCATGGTAATGGAATACTCTTGGTAAAGGTTATACCCCTCCCCTGTACCCTTACGTGATCCCCCTTCCCCCAATACTTTTTTAATTATCCCTTCCCGTTACCCTCAATATATATATATATATGTATTTTGAATTTGTATTTCCCTTACCTCTTCATGTCGTCTCTTCGTTCTTCCTTCCTGATTTACGTTATACGTCTTAATTTTGAATCGTCATGTCCTTTCTCATAAAACGACGTCGATTTGCTGTCCTTCCCCACGTTATTTTTATTTATTTATTTGGGGGGGGACCCCACCCCCCACCCCCCTTTTTTTTCTTATTTTTTACTTTTTATTTTTTGGGGGGAGACCCCCCAAGCCCCTTTTTTTTCTAATTTTTTCCTTTAACTCGCGTCTTCAACACCTTAGACAGTAAAAAAGGACTACACTAATGACGTTAACGCAAGACGTAGCAGACGATGAAGGCGGAAGAAGACTTGCGTGGTAAAGATGTTCGTTGAAGAAGAACGCGTGGTGAAGACGTCTACGAGGTAAGTGTTGCGTGGTAAACGTTCCTCGTTGTAACGCCATCGTGGTAAAGGATGTTTCCCAACTCATAAGCCATGTAAGAATGTTTTGCGACCGCGATTGCCACCCTCCAGGTCCGGGGGCCTCAGGAAGTGGCGCATGCTGCTCCGGCGCCTCCTCCCCTTGGAAGCCCGAGCGCAAAGCCCCCGGCATCAGGACAGCTCCTCCAGCAGCAAACCTTGGATTTTCGATTTGAGGGGCTCACTCGATCAGCTCCGCTGTTATTGTAGTCAGGCCGGTGTTTTCGGGATGTAAAGTGCTGGATGGCAGGATTATTATCGGATTATCTGCCACGGCTGGCAGAGATGCACTAAAGTGTGACCATCTTGCCATGGGCTCTATAGCACCCCTCACCACCCACAGTATAAAACTTTGAATTGAATTTGGGATATATATATCCCCCCCAAAAATATATGTTTCGTCTGAAATTTCTGACACACACCCTGCACAAGAGGCTTGTCAGAGGTGCCAGTAGGGATGCCGGTGGGTAGCGTGTTGCCACCACTCATATGTGAGAGGACCAGGGTTTAGATGGTGGTTCTAAAGTCCATATGAGAGAAATATATTTTTTGTTTTACCAAACAGTGATGACTGGTGCCCGCCTGGGTGGGTAAGGGGTGGGTGATTCTGTACAGGTCCCTTCCCTCGTGACACTTTTGTACATTTACTCGCTGCGCTCCTACTTTTAATGTAGGTTTGGCAGCATTGCACTTTCAGATCTTATACTGGATGCAAAGTCCCTTGAACTTGTGCACACTCAGCAAATAGACTAATTCATGTTCTTTTAAACGCCCTTAGTTAAAAGGAGTAATCTTCATGGAAAAATAAACATTCTGGTAGTACGCTGTGTTACTCATCAGCAACAAGAGCCACTTGTCTGCCAAATGTAAATACAAATATATACATGTGTCAAGTTTTATTTCATATAGGAAATATTAATTAAAAACATCTGCTTGAATACTTGCTGCAGTTTCGCTCCGAAAATACATTCAGCAATTAAATATTACAGCTTATGTGCATCTATCTTCTTGAATGCACCCTTAAATGACTTGTGAAAGTATTATTTCATGCAAGGAGCAGAACTTTTTTGATAAAGTTCATCTCCAGGCACTGCAAGTTCCCACGGAACGGGAACATGGAAATAGAGGCACGTTTCCAAAGGGTTAGAGGAGGGGACACGTGTTGCGTTTGATGAATGTGCTCTTTATTATTCAGGTTCAGACCTAACATGATTCATATAAACACACAACTTGGTGTCAGATAAACACTTCCAGGCCCATCTGCCCTCTCCACTTCCTCACCTCCCTTTTACACACTGACATAGCGTGGTCTTCAGCGTGATAGTTGCTTTCTCAGCACCAATGCGGCCTTCGGTTGTCCCAACACCTATGTGAAATTGGTTATCATTAGGTCGAGCCTAGAGAGGGCGCGCATGCGCTGCTCTGTGAGACTTGTTGTAGTGGAGTATATATTTGAAGCCCCGCCCACTCTCCGCCCATATTTTTCATTGGCTTGGGTCATTGTCCTTCTTAAATGCTGGCTTCTGATTCGTAAACAGGCTCGTTAGTCCCTCCATCATACCGCCTTGTCTTCATTTGTAACCTCCTATGGCGACTGCCTGTTTACTTCGGTAGTTACAGGTATGTGTTCTTAAGTCTTTAAGTACTACTTTTCTTTAACACAGGCGCTTTTACTTGAACACGGGCGACCTGCACCTTCTCTGACACCTCCTCTTCCACCCTCCCTCATCACCCAACATTAGCAGAAGTCGCGGGGTGCGGTGACATTCACTCAGGCATTTGATGGCACCAGGGTGCTGTTCCTCGCCTCCCATGCGCCGGGCTGTGCTGTGCTCAATTAGCGCCAGTCTACCACGGCGCAGCCCTCACGCGGCGAGGGGACGGATTACGGAACAGCTAATGAAGGCCTGGTGCTGAACCCGAGGCCGGGGATGAGGTCTGTCCGCTTCTATTTGTGTCTGGCGTGCAAAGTCTGGGCCTGACCTTTCACCATCTGCTCCTGTCAGGCCCTCTCTGTACCTCCGCCATCTGCTCTCTTTGCCACTGTCCCTGGACATACATTCTTTAGAGTCACATGTATGGCCCTCAGCGGCCACCTAATAGCAGCAGAGGGCAAGCTTCACCAAATGATTGCTGGGGAGTGTTAGGTAATGTGAGCCGCAGGGCATATGATCAGTTCCGAGGGGAATCTGTTTGTGGGGTGAAGGCCCTTACTTACTAACATAATGGTCTACGCAAAACACCTTAGAATTAATGAACTCACCCTAACTCCAGAACAATAATAAGCATTTGCAATGCAATAGGTCTCGCATTTACGCAGGTTTGAGTTATTGGCATTGTTAATGAAAATGACTTTTATTTAAGTTTTGTTTTTTAAATAAAAGGCATTGTCAGTTACAATGCTAATGGCTTAAACTCTCGCAAATGCGACACCTATTGCATTGAAAATGCTTGTTTTTATTAAGTCTTGCTAAGGGCAGCTTTAAGTGTGTTCTCTCCAACAGCTTTTGTAGTTATGTGAAATAAGGGTCAAAAGGTCATCCCCTCAGTCATTGGTTGATGTCAGTCCATATTCAGAAGCCGTTTGATAGAACTTGCCTGGAGCATGGTGACTCAGTTACAAAGAGGATTGAATACCTAGCTTTATTTATGAGCGCAAACTAACTTTTGCATCAGTTGCTTTTGTACCCATAAGTGGATTTGATTTTCTCACACTTACGCATCTGTTTGAATAAGCCTTTTCTTGAGCGTTGGCATTGGGAGTACTAAGGCAAGAAATCACCTGGCAGATTGTGACCCTTCACAAATTTATCTACTTACCAACTCGTGCCTTAAGGTAAGTATAACTTGGACGCCCACCATGGGCAGTTTTCTCATCAATAATTTCACTGCAAATGTTACAGTGATCAATAATGTCATAGAAGATGTCATGACTGATGTAACATTATGGGTAATTAGCAGTGTATGGCAGGGGCATGAGTAATAGTTACTTGAGCTAACTATATCTGCTGAATTTCTATGGTTGTGTGTGTGCAAAATCTCAACCTAATTATAACTTCCCTGAAACCTTTGTTTTTTTTGTGAATTTCTACGTTTTTTTTTCAAATTCTATTTCCTAACCAAATGTCCCTGTAACCTTTCATTTTTTCAGTGCATTTCTACGGTTTTTTAATGGTATTTCCTAACTATAATTTCCCTGTAACCTTTGTTTTTTCCCATGAATATCTAGTTTTTTTCATGTAAAGTAATAATTAGTTGCCATACGTTAATCCAACCTCCCCCACACGCAGCCAACCCAACACCACACACAGCCGTCGACCCTGCATGGCAGAGGAGTGTCCACAGGGGCTGGCCCCAAGACAGCTAAGCTTGGAGGAGGGCATGCAGTCCTCCACCCTAGGACAATATTGGCCCAGGCCCCTTATCCCATGGTGGCTGCAAATCTTTTTTAGGGGAAGGGGAAGATGACTCACCTCTCCGGGCAGTTTTTGGCCCCAAGGACCCCACCCCCGGTGCCCACCGCTGGATTTAAGGGGGAAAGAGTGATGCACCCCACTTCCCGGGCAGATTTTGACCCTAGGGACCCCATCATCCTGGGCCTAGTCATATTATAAATGGAAGGGAAGCACATAGCCCCCCTCCCCATACTGATTTTTGGACCTGGGTACCCTATTTACCCGGACCCGGCCCCTAGAGATAGGGTCCTGGGTCCATTTTTCATGCTCTCACCCATTGGGAGCGAACTTAGTGTGTGCTCTTGTTTGGCAGGAGCTTTAAAATTGTTTCTGCCAAGTGAGCGCAAACACAGGTTGCCCTACCTACAGAAGTGCGGGCAGGGAAACTACTATGTCCCTCGGATGGACAATGATAGGCCCAATTTTGTTTTAAACAGATGTTTTAACCTCACATCTATTGGAATCACAGCTTGAACTGCTTTAACTACCACTTTGTTGAATCTTTTTAGCAAACTGTTCATTTGTGGTGTTTAAAAAGCTGTCTTAATGTGAAGAACATCCTTTTGTTTTACATAATTATTACACTTGAGCAATGTAAAATCTATGCCATTGTCAGTTACAAGAGAAATGGTTAAACCTTTCTTTCTAAAACAATCTTTGAAAAATTTCACAACATTGTCAGTCTCAGGATGATAAATCTACATCAGCTATGAGAACTAAGGCGACAATTTTCTAGAACCATAGAATTCATGAGGTCCCAAAATATCTAAAAACCAACTTATTCCAAGGTCTGGTGGGAAACTCAGGGCATATTTACAAGCCCCCACCGCCACAGGAGTGTCACTTTTAGTGATGTTCCTGTGGCGATATGGGCTTCACATTGTGTATTAGTGGCATCACAGAGGAATCGACAGGTACGAAGCAGCTGCGGTTCCATTTCTTGCCTACCCCAGAACCTATGCACAGCTGCATTCGGGATACCATACAACAGGAACTGGCTCACTGGAAGATCGAATTCCATGCATAAATCAAAGAGTCTCAAAACGCCATTCTCGAGAAGCACGCCCACTGTATCCTAACCCGCCTCCTCCCAGAGTTGCAGGCGACTCCCCTCCACTTCACCGATCTTCATGATGAGGGCCTGAAGCTGGAGACCCGAGAATATGGCGCCCGCAAACGGTCCGGACAAAGTACCTTCACCCAGAAGGCCCAAAGCACTGATACGTCATGTCACCCCACAAGGAGGGCCCGCTTTGGACTAAACAAAAGGGTCTACAACAGGGTCTGATCGGGGGGTTGGTAAACCCAGCATCCAGGGGGCCCTCTGCTCCAGAACCCAACCCGTACGACACTGCAATTGCTCCGCCAGATAGTAGGATTCAAAGTCGGGGGCATTCATCCCCTGTCCCTAGTCACCCACTGGAGCTTAGCCAAGGCGACAAAATGCCAGCCCTTGTTTCATATAAAGTTGATTATAATCGAGTCTAGCTCCCGAAACATATTCCACAGTATCACTATCGGGAGGACTGCAAAATGGTGCATAAACCGAGGTAACGCCACCATCTTAGCTATGGCTTTGCGACCCGCCACAGAGAGGGGCAAAGTCTTCCAAAACCCCACACTCGCCCGAAAAGCTGTCACCACCACACCCCCATTGCCCTCCAGGAGTTCAGGAACTGTCTGATAAATTCGGATCCCTAGATATTGCACCATGGTTTGCTCCCAATGCCAGCCATCCAGAGCTAGGGGTTTGCCTCTGTCCCCATGAACTGGAAACAGACTGGTTTTGAGCCAGTTCACTTGAAGGTCAGAGGCCTCCTCAAAGTCCGTGAGGAGACACGTCACCTTCTCAAGTTCTGTGCATAAATCATGTAGTATCATGTCATTGGCATAGAGCGAGATGTCAAATAAATTCCATGAGTCTGAATGCCAGCATTAAGCATGCCACTGCAAGCCCTGCATGCGAGAGTCTCTACCGCAATGGCAAAAGCAGGGGAGATAGCGGGCCCCACTGACGGGGGCCCCTTTTCCCATTGTGTTGTCCAGAGATCATTCATATTATTCGAATACATGCCACAGAGTTTACGTAGAGCAGAAAGGTTCAGTCTACATAGTGGCGTCCTAGTCCCATATGGAGCATAACAGCACAGGGTAATTCCAGTCCAGCCTCTCAAAAGCCTTTTCAATATCCACAAACATGACGCCGTCCCATTGTGGCAAGGTCTGGCCATCTCTCAAAATAGCTAGTAGGTGCTGGATGTTGAGTGCCCTGCAGCAGCCTGAGATAAACCCCGACTGGTCAGCATGTATCAGATCCGACACGTGGGGTAATAGGTGCTGTGTCAAAAAAAGAGGTTGTTACCTTAATTCTGAGAGAAGGGACGGGGTAGCACTGTAGAAAAACACGAAAGTCCCTATTCAAGAGGTAAAAATGTTGGGAAAAGTTCTCCGTATATAAGAGCATGCCTCAATATGGATCATGTGCTGAACAAACCAACAAAGTGCAGCGGGACTATACATTCAGTTTCATTGACTATATCAGTGTGCAGTAAGTATTTTAACAAAGTAAATTGAGGAAGTTACCAGTATGTAAATATCAACTTTATTTTATAAAAACATATATTCAAAGAAAAGGGAAAAAAGGACATCACAATTCTGACAAAATTTAAAATATCTCCTCATCCGAGAAGTTACAATATAAATGTTGTAGACTTATATGATTACACATTCAAATAAATAACAAGAAAACTTTAAAAAGTCGACACGGCGTTTCGGTGAAACGTTACTCCTTCACCTTCTTCAGGACAAAGTTTTCATAAAAAGGTCTAAATGGCAAAAAACATTTTTTTAAGACACAGGTGTATACCTTAAAAAAACTGACAAGTAGTATGCCAGACTTCTACATTGTAGCACTATATTAAGAGAATTGCACACTAAAATAATATGGGCTGATCCCCTAATGTAAGTCAAGAGCATGATACATGAAAGCTCAGCTATAAAATATAAGATTAGCACCAACACATGATCCATATAGTAAGGGGGGTAGAAAAATACTACCAAAGACCCACCTATTCGAGTTTCATTGAGATCAAGGCCTTTCTTAGATTTAAGTCACTTGATTTCGTTATAGTGGAAGGCAGAAGCTCATCCGCAGAATACGAAAAAAAGGTTGACCTAAGGTAGATAAAAGGTGATTTTTGGGGGTGAACAGTTAATGTCAGGTTGACTTACTTCATCTCTATATCAATGAGGCCTATGACATACCTTTAAATTAGTACATAGTCCTTTGAATTTGTTCATTAGAGCCACCGGACGTACAAATTAAAATTCAAGGTTGCTGAGAATGTAAGCCTAAACGTTAATAAGAAAAATATAGTCAATCAACCTATTCTAATGCTGTAAATTATACCCAAGAATTCAGACTCAAAAAAATGTGCTTACCGATTGAAATCTAAACTGCATTTAACCAATCAGATGCATCGTGAGTTTCAGCTTTGCTTTTCAAGGTATCGGCGTTTTCAACATTGGCGATACTTTAATTTTAGAGAGCACATAGTCCTTTGAATTCGTTTGTTAGAGCCTCCGGAAGTACAAATTGAAATTCAAGGTTGCTGAGAATGTAAGCCTAAACGTTAATAAGAAAAGTATAGTCAATCAACTTATTATAATGGTGTAAATTATACCCAAGAATTCAGACCCCAAAAAATGTGCTTACCGATTGAAATCTAAACTGCATATAACAAATCAGATGCACCGTGAGTTTCAGCTTTGCTTTTAAAGGTATCGCGTTTTCAACATTGGCGATACTCTAATTTTAGAGAGAGCACATGGTTGTATTTTTTAGTGATAAGTGCAAAATACATATTGTAATATTTTGTTTAATAGACCATGACATTCAATTACCTTATCCAGTCGCTTGAAATTGGTGCTGGAGCATTAAAATAAAATCTGCAATATCAAAGGGGGCCATGAAATTGATCAATGAATTCGATTTTATTAAAAAAAACATGGCTTAAATGTACATTAATTGCATCTGCCCAATATGAAAAATGGCATGGTGAGCTTATTTATTTGCCCTGACTAGTACTGACTTAATTTTTCCATTTTCACATCTTCAACAAAGGTTTAGGACATATCTTGTATCACCGCATTTGGTGCTATATCTATCACAGTTGTATGCCCTGTGTGTAAAGCAGATGACAAAAACGTTTTTAGAGTACTGCCTAACTAGTGATAGCGGAAACACATCTAGGTGCCAATTACGATCCGGTAAAAAAATTCCCCGTCCGACTCGTATCTGGTCTTTTTACCGTACGAATCGTACAAGTGCCGTACAAACTGCCAATTACGATTCGCATGGTAAAAAGTCCATACGAACCGCCTTGGGAATTATTCCCCACACGTCCTCGGGTCGGAAAATGTGTCCGACACGTCCTCGGACGATTTACCGTACAAATGTGAAAAGTGAAGTCCGACCGAGGAATCACAATCCATCCCGTGCGTCCGATGTCACAACCGTATGGAAAAAACACCGTCCGCACCGAACTCCCATAGCAACCATGGAGACATGTGCCCGCATACGCGCCCAACACTCCCCCCAGCCCCCGTACGTCCGAGACGTACCCCCCGTGTATGTACACCCCCACCCGTGTATGTACACCCCTGTACGTGTCCTACCCCCGTGTATGTACACCCCTGTACGTTCGAGTCGTACCCCCACCCCTGTACGTGTCGTACCCCCGTGTATGTACACCCCTGTATGTGTCGTACCCCCGTGTATGTACACCCCTGTACGTTCGATTCGTACCCCCACCCTGTACGTGTCCTACCCCCGTGTATGTACACCCCTGTACGTTCGAGTCGTACCCCCACCCCTGTACGTGTCGTACCCCCGTGTATGTACACCCCTGTACGTTTGAGTCGTACCCCCACCCCTGTACGTGTCATACCCCCCTGTATGTACACCCCTGTACGTTCGAGTCGTACCCCCACCCCTGTACGTGTCCTACCCCCGTGTATGTACACCCCTGTACGTTCGAGTCGTACCCCCACCCGTGTACGTGTCCCACCCCGTGTATGTACACCCCTGTACGTTCGAGTCGTACCCCCACCCCTGTACGTGTCGTACCACCGTGTATGTACACCCCTGTACGTGTCGTACCCCCGTGTATGTACACCCCTGTACGTGTCGTACCCCCGTGTATGTGCACCCCTGTACGTTCGAGACGTACCCCCACCCCTGTACGTGTCGTACCCCCCTGTATGTACACCCGTGTACGTCAGAGTCGCACCCCCACCACAACCTCCTAAGTACGGAGCGCACCCCAGGCCCCAACATCACAACCGCATGTACGAGTCGTACCAAGCCACACACAAGGACAGCACTGTACAACCAAATGGCCCATGTACACACCGTACACACGCTAAAAACGCACGTACACAACCAGGACAAACCAAAACAACACAAGAATACACCATTCGAATGGCACAAAGCCACAAAACATGTCCAACAACCACTAAAAAAACACATTCACTGACCTGCAACTGCCAAAAACAAACAGAGGCCCAAAACACCACCACTCCTTATAACACACCCACCCAAAGTTCAAACACAGCCACACCCACCAATGGACCAATAAAAAGGGCCCACACACACAAACCATGAGCCTTTGCAACAGACTCACTGCTGCCAGACACCACAGACAACCTACAGCACCATACTACAAGCTTCACCACACCTTATACTTGCACACCTTCACACAACCACCTTCACAAACACCCCCTCATCACATTCACACACACACACACCCAAACAACCACACCCACACACCCACAACCATCCACACACACCCCCCACCATCCACACCCACACCCCTCACCATGCCCACTAACAAGAATCCAAAGTTCAGTAACCGAGAGTTGGAGGTCCTTGTCGATGAAATCCTCAGAGTCGAGCCACAGCTCTTTGGAACATTGGTCAGACAGACCAGCATTGCAGCAAAAACAGCCATGTGGCAGACCATCGTCGATGCTGTGAATGCTGTTGCGGACACCAGAAGGAACAAGCAGGAATGCCAAGCCAGGTGGTACGATCTGCGGAGGAGGGTCCGAGCCAAGATGACGGACGAACACAACCAGGCCAACCTCACTGGAGGAGGGCCCTCCCGCAGACCCGTACACTACCATCCCTGGGAGGAGAGGGTGATGGCCATACTGCCGGTGGAGGCAGTCGAAGGATTAGGAGGACTCCGAGACCCGGGTGAGTACACAAACAACGCACCTCACATGGGGGGAACGTCATCCACAACCAAACTCACAAACAGGCACGCAACCACCCCAAGCTATCGCATGACCCAACCACACTCCATGAACACGCACATGCCACTGGCGCCACCATGCCCCATGCACCCAGCTGGACAATGTCAAGTCACAGGCCGCACAAGACACCAACACATGACACGGTAACCCGGATGGCGGGAGGGTGGGCCCAAAAAATCACATAGTGCAACTCAGAAGCAGACAACAATGCCCTCTGCCCATATGGCCTAGGTCACAGCCAGACAAACAGTGTGTCCCCACACAGGAAAGACTCGCCAGCAAATGGCGGACGCCTTGCATCAACACATGGGGGTGAAGGCACTGTTTTGCACATGACAGCAGCTAATGAACAGCCAACATTGTGAAAGAGTGGCAGCACACTCCACCACAGCAGCAGCGCCGAGACACACACTACACCCAATGGGTGCCTGGAGATCAGAAACAAACTCACATCAACAAGCCAAGGGCCATTCAAAGATCTGATAACAGTGTGTGCCCAGGAAGCTGGGCTGAGGTGACAGAGGGTGACACACAGAGGGAGGGAGAGGGGGATAGAGAGGGAGGAAGAGGGGGACAGAGAGGGAGGGAGACACAGGGAGACGGACAGAGGGAGGAGGCTGACACACGGAGGGAGGGAGAGGGGGACAGAGAGGGAGGGAGACACAGGGACACGGACAGAGGGAGGAGGCTGACACACGGAGGGAGGGAGAGGGGGACAGAGAGGGAGGGAGACACAGGGACACGGACAGAGGGAGGAGGCTGACACACGGAGGGAGGGAGAGGGCGACAGAGAGGGAGGGAGACACAGGGACACGGACAGAGGGAGGAGGCTGACACACAGAGGGAGGGAGAGGGGGACAGAGAGGGAGGGAGACACAGGGAGACGGACAGAGGGAGGAGGCTGACACACGGAGGGAGGGAGAGGGGGACAGAGAGGGAGGGAGACACAGGGACACGGACAGAGGGAGGAGGCTGACACACGGAGGGAGGGAGAGGGGGACAGAGAGGGAGGGAGACACAGGGACACGGACAGAGGGAGGAGGCTGACACACGGAGGGAGGGAGAGGGGGACAGAGAGGGAGGGAGACACAGGGAGAGCAAATCAGCCGTGTGGTGTGTGGGAATGTCTGCTCGTCAGCAGGTAGACTGCGTGCATGTAGCCAAGGGTGGCCAGTGCCAGAACCCCCCCCTCTTCTCCATGGCAAAACACAGGGCCATGTCACAACCTGTGCACGAGCACAACGACAGCTACCTGCATTATATAAGTGTGTGGATCCACTCCATGTGCACATGTACAGTGCTACACGGAAGGCGCCAATGCATGGCTCGCCACACCTGCCCACTCCACTGCTGACTGCAGTCACACTTGACGCAGCAAGTAAGACTGTGCCACACATAGTTAAAGGGGCCAAAGTGGTGCCCAAAGGACACACCCATGCACAAGTGCACTGTGAGTGGAATGCAAGACAGATCCTAATTCCAAGAGGAAATGTGCCAACTTTGAAACTGATGAAACATGGATGTTGCATGGACCAAAATTAACATTGTCTCTCTCACACACAGGTCAACCTCGTGGTTCACCCCCCAACACTGGGGGGGAAGACTCACAGGACCCGGATCTGCGGGAGGCCGATCCCACCGGCAGCGACGACTCTCACCACTCTGTGGACGACCCTGACCAACCTGGCCCCTCTGGTGTCCAACCACCTGCAGCACCTGCGTCAGGTACAACGGGGCCAACCACCACCCCCACTCCTGCCACATCCCAGGAGACACCCAGGATCCCTGCCCCACCACCACAAAGCAGCCAGGCTGGCCAGGAGGGACACGGTGTCCCGGGCACCCAGGAGGAGGCAGGCGACAACGCCAATGCCACCCCTCAGGGGTCCCGGAGACCCGATGTGCCCACAAGGGCAGGCCAGGTGCAAGTGGGCAGGGGTGGTGGGAGTGGAGGACGGCGGAGGCGCCAGCCTGACCAGTTGGCTGGGGAACCGGTATATTCCCATGTCCGTAACATCCTGGACACATACCGGCAGGACACCACGGGCATGGCCCAGGTTGTGTCCACCCTCAATGAGATGAAGGGGACCCTCGATGAGATAAAAACCCAGCAGGCCCAGCAACATGCCTGTCTACTGCAACACCAACGGAGGATGGAGGACAGACAGGCTGAGCTCGTGAGGGTTTTCCAGGGGATTCACAATACACTCCGTCGGATGGCCGACAACATGGGCAACCCTCCCTGTGGCAGAAGGCGTAGAACATCACCACCCACAGGGAGGGATCAGGAGGAGGAGGAAACATCCGATGGAGCATCCCAGACATCGTCACGGCCTGCTTCTGAGTGTCCCCGCAGGAGGCCGGGTCGTCCACGGAAAGGACCGTGAGGGTCGGCGCTACATCACCATCTCCCAGGACACCTGGCCTGGCACCTGGCCCACTGGAGCAACAGCATCACAGCATCAAGAGACATTCTCTGCCACATGGCCTTGCTGGTCACTGTCTGACCAATGTTGACAAAGACTGTGGCATGGACTCTGAGGACTTCCAATGGCAAGGACACCAACTCCCCTACTGAACTTTGGATTCCAAACTCCCGGAAAGCCCCTCACGTCATACCCCCCACCCCCCCCCCCCCCCCCCAAAATAAAAGATTCACACCATGAAGAGAAGATGCCTACTGGTTGCATTATTACCTTTCATGTGTCTTGTAAAGTCTAAACATGCCTGAGTTCTCTTTTGACTTCAACCATCCACACCCTGGGGCCTGAGTCTGGCACAGGACACACGGGTCACAGTGTAGTAGGCAAGACAGACATGGAGCACCATACTGTCAAGAATTCCTGTCATACAAGGGAAACACGCCCTTATGTAAACAGGAGAGCTGTTACATAACTCAAGGGAAACACGCCCTTATGTAAACAGGAGAGCTGTTACATAACTCAAGGGAAACACGCCCTTATGTAAACAGGAGAGCTGTTACATAACTCAAGGGAAACACGCCCTTATATAAACAGGAGAGCTGTTACATAACTCAAGGAAAACACGCCCTATAAAGGGAGGAACCGGGAGGTACAAGGCTGTCGGATATTGTGTTTACACCGACGTACCTGCTTCGTGAAGAGCAGTGTTCCGGAGTGGTGCTCCAGTAAGGCAAGAACGGAGGTAGGTCGAGTCGTTACTCCCTGGGCCGTGTCTTGCCCCATCGTCACCTCTGAAGGACCCGGAAGCTCTACCGGTCAACCATTGAGCTTCGCTTTTTGACTCGGCTGAGTCCAAGCGCAGTGGCGCTTTTGCTGGTTGGAGTCGTAACTCCCAGCCCGACCAGAGACACAGGGACTGCCAGCTGTAACGCACACCAGGAGGTGTTTGCCGCGTTACAGACTCGGAAGTCCACAGGATCGATCGAGCGGCTGCTCTCGGTTCAGTCTTCTTGCTTGTGATTGGGGTATCGGTGACGCATCACCAGGAGGTGACTCCGCGTCCCGGTGCAGTCTGAGGAAGAGGTTGAGCGGCTGCTCCCTTCAGGTAGAGACCCCGGCTGGGTGTTTCCCTGACTCCTCGATTCTCCCCAACACTCTTCGTGCCCCTCACAGCCTACCGATTGGCATTGTCGGCCATTTCATTTCTGCCCTCTGTTGGCATACGCCGGGATCGGCGTATATGCAGAGGACGGTTAGGACCATCCGTGCTGTGGGCTGGTAACGTACTTAGCCTGGAGGATTCCAGTGACTATAACTTTTGTTTGTTCTTTGTATTTTATTTGCCTTCATTAAAAGAACTAACCCTTCACAAGTGATTGCGTCCTCATTGTCGTGTCTGTTAAACGATCCTGAGACGTTCAGGGCGTTACAAAATATCCGACCTTAATAACACTAACTGTCTCCCGGTCGATAACAGACATGGCAACACTTGATGATGTGCTGGCTGCTTTATTGGCCATGCAAGTTGAAGTGGCTGCCTCTAGGCAAGAAACAGCCGATGTAAAAGCCAGACTGGATGCTATCCAATTGGACCCGCTCACGCCCAGCACCTCCCTCACGAACCAGACCCCTGCGGTAGTAGTGGAAATGCCGGTAGCCATCCCCTTGGCAACACCAGAGAGGTACAGTGGGGATCCTAACACAGTGCAGGTATTCCTCACACAAGTGGCGCTACATTTATCGTGCAAACCAAAGGCGTTCCCCACGAGTCGGGCTCGTGTGGCTTTCCTTATATCCTATTTGGCTGGAAACGCGGCACAATGGGCCGTACCTCTGGTGAGCAGGGACGACCCCCTCTTATGTGATTGGGGTGCTTTTCGCGAGGAATTCCTGAAGGTATTCGACAGAAGGGCTGACTCGTACACGGCGGACCGTGAAATGCTTGAGTTGAGACAGGGATCCAACGACCTGGTGCAGTATCTCAACGCGTTCCGAAGGCTGGTTGCGGAAACCAAGTGGCCTGTTGCTAAACAGACGGCGCTCTTCCATCAAGGGCTGTGCGCTGAGCTCAAGGACGCCGTGGCTCATATTGACCCTCAACCCAAGACATGTGAGGGCCTTATCAACCTGGTATTACGGCTGGAACATAGGCTAAGTGAAAGAAAGGGGGATCATGGGAGAAAAGGAAAATCCCTTCCATCCTATGTGACGGTGGGAAGTCCTGAAACTTCCACCGCATCCAAGGGAGAACCCATGGACATCAGCGCAATACGAGCGAGCCTCACAGCCACGGAGAAAGAGTCACGCCGTAAACAAGGATTGTGCCTATATTGTGGCAAAAAAGGCCACTACGTACGTGAATGCCCTGCCAAACCGAAGACGTCACGTTATCGGGCCAACCGGTCGGTAACAGCCGTGGTGGACATACCGGCGGAAAACTGGAGGACTCCAAGACCAGAGAAGGGGCATCTCGGAGTCACTCATCTATCCCTTCACTTTCCAACTCGGTCACTAAGGGACAACGACACCTGTTTATCACGGTGCACGTGGGAGTGCATGACCAGTGGATACCCGTTGTGGCCATGGTGGATTCAGGGGCCACTGGCATGTTTATGGACCACAACGAGGCATGCAGGCTAGGGCTAGTGCTTCTTCCCAAAGCAGTACCCGAAGACGTCTATGCGGTAGACGGAAGGCGATTGGTGACGGGGCCCATCGGACAGCACACGGGGGTCCTTCTGATGAGATATGGGAGGAACCATTTGGAACAAATCGATTTTAACATCATCCGAGCGCCCCAATATGGCGTCATATTGGGATTGCCGTGGCTACAGAAACACAACCCCTTTGTGGATTGGCCAACACATCGCATCGAAATGACGTCACCGTATTGCATCCTGCATTGTGGAATAAGAACGGAATCCCTTGACGCAGATGAGAGCGGGAGTCAGACGGTGGCTACAGCGGCAGAAAAAGATGTGGCTCTCCCCCAGGCTTATCACAGTTTTGAGGATGTATTTGATGAGGTGAAGGCGGAAGTGCTACCACCACATAGACAGTTTGACTGCCAGATCGACCTGGTGCCAGGGGCCAGCGTTCCCAGCGGCAGGCTGTATGCCCTGACGGAGCCTGAAAACGTGCATCTCCGGGGGTACCTGGATAAACTCCTCAAGCTAGGATTCATCCGCCCGTCCAAGTCTCCGGCCGCCTCGCCACTCTTCTTCATCCCGAAGGCTAATGGGGAGCTGAGAGCCTGTGTGGACTTTAGGGCATTGAATGCGATAACCATAAAAAATCGGTACCCCTTGCCTCTCATCAGTGTACTTCTGGAGCAGGTCAAGAAAGCTCGTATCTACACCAAGTTGGATTTGAAAGGGGCATACCATCTGGTGCGCATGAGGGACGGAGACGAGTGGAAGACCGCCTTTAAGACCAGGTTCGGCCTTTTTGAGTACCTCGTCATGCCGTTCGGTCTGTGCAACGCCCCGGCAGCCTTTCAGTACTTTTTGAATGAGGTATTCAGAGAGGAGTTGGATATCTACGTGGTCGTATATATCGACGACATCCTCATCTATTCGTCCAGTGTGGAGGAGCACGTACACCACGTCAAAGCTGTGCTCCAAAAGCTGAGGGAAAACATGCTGTTTTGTAAACTCAGCAAGTGTGACTTCCACGTCACATCCGTGGAATTCCTCGGAGTGATGCTGAGTCCAGAGGGACAGGAGATGGCAGAACGAAAGATCAAGGCGGTGAAAGAATGGCCGGTGCCCCAAAGCGTGAAGGACGTCCAAAGTTTCATTGGCTTCGCCAACTTTTACAGGCGGTTTATAGATGGATTTTCAGGAGTGGTGGCCCCAATCACACAGCTACTGAGGAAGTCCAAGGAGTTTGTCTGGTCCCCTGAAGCGAACAAAGCCTTTGAGGCCCTGAAAAGCGCCTTTGGTAAGGCGCCGGTGTTGGCTCACCCCGATCCGGATCTCCCCTACGTGGTGGAAGCGGACGCGTCGGATGTGGCGCTGGGGGCTATCTTGTCCCAACGCAACCACGACACAGGGGTGCTTCATCCCGTTGCGTACATGTCCCGCAAACTCAACGACGCCGAACGCAACTACCATATTGCGGAGAAGGAGCTTCTCGCAATCAAGGACGCCTTCACCGAATGGAGGCATTGGTTGATGGGGGCAAGACATGTGGTATCGGTGTACACGGACCATCGGAACCTACAGTTCATGACGGCCACTAGACACCTTTCTCCCAGGCAGCTGCGGTGGATGATCTTCTTTGCGGGGTTCAACTTCCGCATCACATATCGGCCGGGGACGGAAAACCGGAAGGCGGACGCCCTGTCCCGTCAATCTGCAGTTAAGGAACCATTGCCTGCAACCGAGCGTTCCATCATTTCCCCGAGGATGGTATTGGGGGTTATCCAACCGGATACTTTCCTGAGGGGAATAAAGAGAGGGATCAGGTCATTCGCATGGCGGAGGTGGCTCCTCAGTCACAGAGAATGGCAGCTGAAGGATGGGATACCCCTGAAGGGCAGGTGCCTATTGATACCCACGCCTAGGCTAAGGAAACAAGCATTCATCTGGTGCCATGACTCTCCATGCGCAGGTCATTTGGGCTTTGAAAAAACGGTGGCTAGCATGGGACGGCATTTCTGGTGGCCAACCATGAGAGTGGATGTCAGGAGGTGGGGACAGGAGTGTCCTACGTGTGCTACCATGAAGGCCGACCATGGCCGAACCCAAGGGCTCTTACATCCACTTCCGACCCCGGATAGACCATGGGATAGCATATCACTGGACTTCGTGGTGGGCCTACCGGTAGACCAGGGGATGACGGCAATACTGGTGGTGGTGGATTACTTGACGAAAATGGGGCACTTCATCCCCTGCAAGAGAGTCCCTACGGCCGGGGAATTGGCGTCACTACTCCTAAAGAATGTGGTACGACTGCATGGATTACCTGGGGTGATCGTGTCGGACCGGGGGTCGCAGTTTACTGCGCAACTCTGGAAGACTTGGTGCACTGCGCTGCATGTTAAGACCGCCCTGTCCACCAGCTACCACACTCAAACGGACGGCCAAACCGAGCGCCTGAACCAAACGCTCAAACAGTATCTGCGATGTTTTGTGGACCAGGGCAGGGAAGAATGGGTCGACTTGCTATGGGTTGCAGAGATAGCCTATAACAACGCCACTCACAGCTCCACACAGTCATCTCCGTTCTATAGCAACTATGGCCAACATCCCAGGTTCTTGCCATTTCTACATCCGTTCAGAGAGGACAGGATTCCCGCCACAGCGGACAGGGTGGCACACATAAAAGACACGTTGATGCGCTCAAGGGCTGTCCTAATAGAGGCCAAGAGAAGATACAAGGCTGCGGCAGATAGGAAGAGAAGGCCCGGGCCACTGTACCGCACTGGAGACTACGTCTGGATATCCACAAGAAACATGAGGTTTCGAAAGAACAGTGTGTTCCATCCCAAGTACATGGGCCCCTATCGAATTACCAAGTGTATGGGTCCCGTGAACGTGAAGGTGTGCTTGCCCCAGTCATTGCGGATACACCCTGTCTTTCATGTATCATTGCTCAAACCAGCACCCTCCAAGCCGTCTGGGACACCTAGGCCGGTATGCGTGGAGTCGGAGGTGGAGTATGAAGTGTCGGGCATACGGGCGTCCAAATGGCGCAGGGGGAAGCTGTGGTACCTGGTTGCGTGGAAAGGCTATGGCCCGGAGGAGCATTCATGGGAACCGGCTGAAGGGGTTCATGCTCCGCGCTTGGTCTCCTTGTTCCATCGGCGTTTTCCTGCCAGCGCTGGACCCGTGGGGAGCCGCTGAGAGGGAGGATGTACTGTCAAGAATTCCTGTCATACAAGGGAAACACGCCCTTATGTAAACAGGAGAGCTGTTACATAACTCAAGGGAAACACGCCCTTATGTAAACAGGAGAGCTGTTACATAACTCAAGGGAAACACGCCCTTATGTAAACAGGAGAGCTGTTACATAACTCAAGGGAAACACGCCCTTATGTAAACAGGAGAGCTGTTACATAACTCAAGGAAAACACGCCCTATAAAGGGAGGAACCGGGAGGTACAAGGCTGTCGGATATTGTGTTTACACCGACGTACCTGCTTCGTGAAGAGCAGTGTTCCGGAGTGGTGCTCCAGTAAGGCAAGAACGGAGGTAGGTCGAGTCGTTACTCCCTGGGTCGTGTCTTGCCCCATCGTCACCTCTGAAGGACCCGGAAGCTCTACCGGTCAACCATTGAGCTTCGCTTTTTGACTCGGCTGAGTCCAAGCGCAGTGGCGCTTTTGCTGGTTGGAGTCGTAACTCCCAGCCCGACCAGAGACACAGGGACTGCCAGCTGTAACGCACACCAGGAGGTGTTTGCCGCGTTACAGACTCGGAAGTCCACAGGATCGATCGAGCGGCTGCTCTCGGTTCAGTCTTCTTGCTTGTGATTGGGGTATCGGTGACGCATCACCAGGAGGTGACTCCGCGTCCCGGTGCAGTCTGAGGAAGAGGTTGAGCGGCTGCTCCCTTCAGGTAGAGACCCCGGCTGGGTGTTTCCCTGACTCCTCGATTCTCCCCAACACTCTTCGTGCCCCTCACAGCCTACCGATTGGCATTGTCGGCCATTTCATTTCTGCCCTCTGTTGGCATACGCCGGGATCGGCGTATATGCAGAGGACGGTTAGGACCATCCGTGCTGTGGGCTGGTAACGTACTTAGCCTGGAGGATTCCAGTGACTATAACTTTTGTTTGTTCTTTGTATTTTATTTGCCTTCATTAAAAGAACTAACCCTTCACAAGTGATTGCGTCCTCATTGTCGTGTCTGTTAAACGATCCTGAGACGTTCAGGGCGTTACACATACACACCCGTGATGGGCCCAACCAGCTGAGGGGGTGGCCGCACAACCGTGCTGACAGACACATTGAGTACAGCAACAGTCATGCGCAGAGGTCAGGGATCCAGTTCAGTGTCCTGGGGGGCACCCAGGTATGTGTAGACAGGTGGCAGAACCATGTCCTGCAAGCTTGAGTCCGGTGGATGCAGAGAATGGGGGCCTGTCCAACGTTGGATGCATGGGGATGGCACATGTCACAATACCCACACAGTCATGGACATGATGCACAATACACAGTCTCAGCCCACACACACAGCTTGCATCTTGCTACTCGACACATAGACACATAGCCACTATCAGGGACAACCATGCCAGACATGCTGGATGCACCGTGGCAACACACCAGCATTGACTGAGAAGAGGCACCTTGGAGGCATAGGGACACCTTTATTAGTCATGTTTTCGGGATTGCAGAGGCAACTTGAAGTACACATGAACACTTCATGTGGAGTAACATGTGGGTCCAACACTGGCACCCCCCTTCTGCAGCACAAATGCGTGATAGCCATGGAACTGGCACACAATTGTCGGCCAACAGCTAAACACCCACAGCTGCTCACGGAGAGACTGCCATACACCATTGATCCGCTGATGTAGAAGTCCCACACCATGTCAAGCCAATGCAAACCGTATGTGTCCGAGGGCAGTGTTACACACATTGATGCCATCATCACAATCCACTATCCCATCACTGATGACTGTCAACCAGTCAGACCATCTATTCAGGTGTACACAGCTGCATGTCGTGTCCCATGGTGATGCTACATGGCTGCAGAGGAACCAAACATCGACAGGGGCAGTGTGCATACATCATGAACAACTGCCACACCCAATACACCCCTGATGCATCCCTTACCCTATGGAGACTTCCAAACTTGTCCGTGCGTGTAACGCTGAGTCAGCACACGATGACGTGTCCATGAGCAGTGCCACAACAATGCAACCAGCAGACGGCATGCGCAAGTACCTGGGGATGAGAGACACACAAGAAGTCAGCCACAAAAAGCACAGCCACTTGCATGTGCATGTACTCGACACATGTATGGATGACAACATGCTAGTTCACAATTATGACTGGGGAAATACAACCATCACTGCCACCATCACTCCAGTGACACACCCACACACACCTCTGACTCACGTGCCATACATGCAGGTGGAGACACACATCACAAAACATGCCACACGTGGAGCAATGCGTGCACACTCAGACACTGGTACTCACCACTAAGCAAAGAAGTCGCGTATGAGCCGAGTCCGGATGTCCTCTTGCGGCTCCACATCCTCCACATCACTAGCCCCATTGCCAAGCCCTTCGTCCTCCACGGGTGGATGGTCCTCGTCATCTTGATCCAGGATGAGTGGCACAGCTTTCTCAACTGCCATGTTGTGCAGCATGCAGCAGACCATGAAGATTTTGCAGACCTTCGCAGGGGCATATGGGAGCGCACCGCCGGTCTTGTGTAGGCACCTAAATCGGCTCTTCAGCAGGCCAAACGTCCTCTCTATCACTCGCCTTGTCCGGCCATGGGCGGTGTTGTAGCGGAGCTGGGCCGGCGTGATCGGGTTGCGGAGAGGTGTGAGCAGCCATGGCATGTTGGGATAGCCAGCGTCCCCTACATGGGAAGCACATGGACATCGTTAGAACTGGTGAAGCGGTCGTGCTGGTAGGCTATGCAAAATACAGGACAGACAGACTGTACCCACCAACAACACATGCTTGTTCGTTGCGCAGCTGCGTCATCATTTCAGGCACCCTGCTACGCCTCATGATGTAGGCATCGTGTGCTGATCCTGGAAAACGAGCACAGACATGTGAAATCACCATGTTGGACAGACACACCACAAGGGCATTGATGGAGTGGTAGTGCTTCCGATTGCGGTACGCTACCTCCTGTGCGTGTGGTGGTACCAAAGCAACATGTGTCCCATCTATGGACCCAATGACATGGGGCATCCCTCCCAGGGCATAGAATCCACGCTTGACCCCAGTCAACTGTTCAGGGGTTGGGAACTTGATGAAGTCATCCAGGTGAATCAACATGGCCTCTAAGAAATCATGCAGCACACGGCAGAACATGCTCTGGGACATGCCACCAACATGAGCTATGGTATTTTGAAAGGTACCCGTGGCTAGAAAATGTAGGGCTGCCATTACCTTCAGCTTGGGTGTCAGTGCCGTAGGATACCTGTGCAGCGGTTGCAGATGTGGTGCCAGTCTCGCCATCAACTCCAGAATCAACCGTTGTGGGAAGCGGTAGCACCGGATACGATCATTCTCCCGCATGGCAGCCAAGTCCGGAATTGCTCGGGGAAGAGGCGGCGCTCTGCAGTAATTTGGAAGTGACAAGGAAGAGTGAGTGCCCCACAACAACAAATAATTTGTACTGAGCACATGTTAATCTGTCTATACACATATGCTACATACGGAGTCAGGTATGTGCCACATGCCCTGGACACGTATGGCTGGCAGGTGACACTCCTACCAAGACCCAGCTACACACGGAGATTGAGAACCTCCACATGCCATGCCATGGGATTAGCTGTGTCCCAGTGCAAGTGAACAGCCAGACGCAACACAGGAGTGACATACACCCACACATCAGCAGAAGTAGGATGCCGATTGCAGAGACTGGTAGCGGAACACTAGAGCCACAGGTCACATGACATTACACTAGGACAGCCCACACACCTTGCCATGAAGGTGCACATGTCATGACTCACCACACATTCATTGAGAGGATGCAGACATGTCCTTGTCACGCTACTCCGTGTCCCATGCATACATACGCACCTCACATCCGATACCACATGTGGCATGGTGTGCGGAACAGTGTGCAATGTCAATCTACACACAGACACATGTTGGTTGCTGCAACAGCTGCAGCTTTTGAGGGTGCTCCAACATCAACCTAATGGGAACCCCCCACACATACATGACATAGTCACATCGTGCACCGTGGTTAGTGACAAGTCAGGTGTGGTAACCCCTGTACCGGGCATCATGGGACACTTCCGTATGTTGGTGTCCGTGCCATGCCAGTGACGCTCATCCCAAGTGTGCAGTACGACATGCACACATGTCAAAGGAGTCAAGGGCATGCCTGGCACACATTGCACCGTCACACATTACATCTGTACACATCTCATCATACATCTGGTGCCTTCTCGACTCAGGAGTAATGTTCCACATCACAGCCTGTCACACCTGTGCCCCACACATGTAGTACTGCCCAGACAATGCCTTGATGTCCATCCATGGACAAGTATGTCCGCCCTATTCTTTTCTGTGTGCTGCCTGTCACCACTGTGATGTGTGAAAACCGCCGTACTGCTGCTAAGAGGGCCTGTGTACGTTCCAATATCACTATGGGAGTGCTGCCGTATGTGTACCCATCGTGATGGTGAGCGTACAGGCATGTGTACGGTCCGTACCACTACGAGTACGCATACGCAAGAACACCCATAGTGGTAGGGCCGTACACGCGCCTGTACGCTCCCTATCAGTATGGGTGTCCTCGCGTATGCGTACTCGTAGTGGTACGGGCCGTACACGCGCCTGTACGCTCCCTATCACTATGGGTGTCCTCGCGTATGCGTACTCGTAGTGGTACGGGCCGTACACGCGCCTGTACGCTCCCTATCACTATGGGTGTCCTCGCGTATGCGTACACGTAGTGGTACGGGCCGTACACGCGCCTGTACGCTCCCTATCACTACGTGTACGCATACGCGAGAACACCCATAGTGATATGGAGCGTACAGGCGCGTGTACGGCCCTACCACTATGGGTGTTCTTGCGTATGCGTACACGTAGTGATAGGGAGCGTACAGGCGCGTGTACGGCCCGTACCACTACAAGTAGGCATACGCGAGGACACCCAGAGTGATAGTGAACGTAGGCACGCGTGTACGGGCCGTTGCTATGCATTTGGGGTGACCTAGGCACCGTACCTGTGTGTGAAGCTCCAAATTCCATAGGGGACACATGAGGGACAAGTATTAAGGCCTACATGCATGCTGGTTGTCATGGAGACCAAGTTCAAATTTTGAATTTGTTCAGGAAGCTGCACGGCAGAAGTCAGTTGGAATGAATCTACTTTGTTGCAATGTGTTTGTGGGGCTGACATCATGCAGGAGAAAAAAACAGATTGAGAACCCACAGACTGCTAGGTTTGAAGGGATTGGAGGAAACATAGGATGCAAATGTGAGTGACCAATCACTCTGTACTCCTGTGCATGAGATGGGCCAGCAAGGCAGATATAAGGCAGCCAGGTCCCATGAGGGAGCACTTGCCTGCACATCTCTGTATTCCACGACCCAGCTGCTGCTACTGATTCCCTGGAACCATGTCAAGGGCTCATGGAGAGGTCACAGCCATTCACCCTGGAGGAGAACATGGCTTTGGTGGATGTGATCCTCCCACGGTACCCCATGCTGTATGGGCGACCAGGTTATCAGGTGAGTGCAGTGTCCACTGGCACAGACTGTGTCCCTTTTTTGTGACTTCTGCCATTGTGTCCAGGTGTGACACACATGCTATGTACTGTAGGGGGGGTCCCAGGGGGGGGAATGCCTGATGTCTCCCAGCAGTGCCCTGAGACAGGAGGGGTGGGTGCAGAGTCTTCCCAGCAGTGCCCTGAGACAGGAGGGGTGGGTGCCTATCACTCCCAGCAGTGCCCTGAGACAGGAGGGGTGGGTGCCTAACACTCCCAGCAGTGCCCTGAGACAGGAGGGGTGGGTGCCTAACACTCCCAGCAGTGCCCTGAGATAGGAGGGGTGGGTGCCTATCACTCCCAGCAGTGCCCTGCGACAGGAGGGGTGGGTGCAGAGTCCTCCCAGCAGTGCCCTGAGACAGGAGGGGTGGGTGCAGAGTCCTCCCAGCAGTGCCCTGAGACAGGAGGGGTGGGTGCCTATCACTCCCAGCAGTGCCCTGAGACAGGAGGGGTGGGTGCCTAACACTCCCAGCAGTGCCCTGAGACAGGAGGGGTGGGTGCCTATCACTACCAGCAGTGCCCTGAGACAGGAGGGGTGGGTGCAGAGTCCTCCCAGCAGTGCCCTGAGACAGGAGGGGTGGGTGCCTAACACTCCCAGCAGTGCCCTGAGACAGGAGGGGTGGGTGCCTAACACTCCCAGCAGTGCCCTGAGACAGGAGGGGTGGGTGCCTATCACTCCCAGCAGTGCCCTGAGACAGGAGGGGTGGGTGCAGAGTCCTCCCAGCAGTGCCCTGAGACAGGAGGGGTGGGTGCCTAACACTCCCAGCAGTGCCCTGAGACAGGAGGGGTGGGTGCCTAACACTCCCAGCAGTGCCCTGAGACAGGAGGGGTGGGTGCCTATCACTACCAGCAGTGCCATGAGACAGGAGGGGTGTGTGCAGAGTCCTCCCAGCAGTGCCCTGAGACAGGAGGGGTGGGTGCCTATCACTCCCAGCAGTGCCCTGAGACAGGAGGGGTGGGTGCCTAACACTCCCAGCAGTGCCCTGAGACAGGAGGGGTGGGTGTGATGCACAGTGTGAGCCTGGATCATTGATTGTGTAGTTGCCCTCATTCCACCTGTGTCCTTTCAATGGCACGTACTGCTTTTGGCCTTCCCCCGGAGGATCATGTCCCTATGACAAAGGTGCAATGCGTTGGATGCATACTATGCCTTGTTGTAAACAGCAAATGTGTTATAATCTGTGTCCCTGTGACATGTGCCAGGTGTATTGATGTAGTGTCACTTGTCCATCCTCACAGGTAGACGCCTCTGCCAAGGAGAAGATATGGCTGGACGCCGTCAGCGCCGTGAGGAGTGCGGATGGTCGGAAGCGGCGCCTGTCCCAGGTGAGGAAACGCTGGCAGGATATCCGGTGCTGGACGCGGAGGATCGCACGGGTCCTGCTGGGGGACTCACCTGAGAGCCATAAGAACCGCGGGCGCCGCCGTCTCTCCCACATCCAGAAACGTGTGCTGGCGGTGGTCTTTCCTGACTTGGACAGGCGCCTACAGGAGATGCAGCAGCCGGAAGGGGGTAGGTACATGTGTGTGTTTGTTGTGTTTCACCAGCATTTGTAAGTGCACTGTTCCATGGATACACTTCCAGGGTTTATGGTGCTGTGCAGATCCTGTTACCCACAGTGTTGCAGGGCTCTCCTGCCTCCCTTCCCCTCCTTGCAATGTGTTCCCTGGTCTGTGTGTAGTCACTCCATCACAAGGTTATGTAGCCTGACACCTTCTCCAAGTGTACAATGCCTGCAGCATCATGTGTGGGGGTGGTGTGTAACAGGTTTAGTGACCTTGCCTGTGCCCTGTCCAGTTCTGGACTTGTGGGTTCCATGTCAGTTGGCACTAATGCTGATTCCAGACATGGGAGTTAATCTCTCGAGTGCGAGGCCTTCCAGCAGGCATGTCCCATGTGGTGGCCTGTGACATGATGTGCATGATTGTGCGTTACGCATAGTGCAGGGATGTTAGCGTGTGTTGCAGTCATTCCCATTCAGGAGCATGGAGTTGTGTGGCCACTACTGTCCCCAGGGGCATCTTTTCCTAGGTATCATGTGTGTAATCCGAGAATGTCGACATTCTCTGTGTCTACAGCATAGGTTGTGCTCTGTGCCATTGTCCCCTGGCACCATGTATATTGACGTGAGATGTATTACAAGTGTCCACTGTCCAGCCTGACCTGATTTTCCAATTACATACTCACGGTGGCCATTGCCTTTGTGTCTTGTTGCAATCATCTGATGATGCCCATTTGTACATGATTATTTGGACAGGCGCACCTTGGGTAGTTTGTGTGCAATATTGAAGTTTTGCATCCCATGTGTATTTCACCCTGACTAAGAGATGTAAGTGCTTCCTGTGTCTCCACAGATTTGTCTCATGTAGGGGGTGGGTGGTGCGGGCATGGCCTACATGTCAAGACCTGTCTTCTCCTTGCTAGGACTGGCCAGTGTGTGATGTTTGTCTGGACACACACTCAAGATGCATTGTGCCAGTCAGGGTGGGCATGTTATCAGTATTACCTATGCTGCATGTGCCTCTAGTTCCTGGATGTGGTCCCTGCTCATCCCTATTGCCTGCCACGCTGTGTGGTGCAGATGCAGTGCTGGATTGTCCCCAGGGCCTTGCTCCTCAGTCAAAATTCCATGTCATCTCATTTGCTATTGTGTCATGCTCTCCATAGTTTTTCCATGGCATGGTGGGTCACACAACTGTGTCTTGCAGGGCCTACATATGTACCTTGTTTTGTAGTTGTAACTCTTTCTTTGTTTCAGGCTATGCACTGTGACCTAAGTAGATTTGACTCATGTGACATATGTATACAGGTGTATGATTAATTTCTGTCTCTTCACCCTGCCCACAGCATCGTCGGGGGACACGGAGGGAGACATGGACACAGACGGCGCGGAGGGACCGAGCACCAGTGCCAGCGGTGACATCGGGGCTGGCACTTCGAGTGGGACTGAGGCGGAGGAGAGTGAACCCGGGGACCTGTCAACTGGCACAACAGAGTATGAAGCTGACGGGTCCGAGGAGGATCTCTCCGAGTGGGCGGTGGCTGCACCACCATCTGACAGCAGCCCTACATCTCGCACCGCCCCCTCCATTGGCATCAGCCGCCTCCCACTTGCTCGTGTCCCTTCCCAACGTGCCCGGTCACCACATGTCTCCTTCCTGCCAGGCACCGCACCCCCTGCCCCTGTCTCCACTGCTGCAGCCAATGCTGAGTCTGTGGACATCCAGCGGCAGTTGCAGATTGGTCAGACTGCGATCATTAATGTCCTCCATGCCCACAGCCAGGTCCTCAACAACATGGAGGCATACTTGGAGGGCATTCATTCATCGCAGGCTGACCAACGCAACTTGCTGAGGTCCATAGACTCCACACTGACTGCAGCAGTGGGTCTCCTGCAGCGCTACGTCCCACCCCCTACCCCTGCTCCTTCCACACTTCCCACTCCCATGCCCGTCCCACATACACACAGACGTAAGCATGCACCCACCACAACAGACACAGGCACCACACCAGCAGGGAAGGTCCGCCGCACACCTCCTGACACGCACACACAGGGTGAAGTAGGCACACCCACTGGGTCGGGGGGCAAACGTGTGACACGCAGCCAGAGTGGGAGTCCGCATTCCACCCATTCCACTCCCTCCAAATCCCCTCCCCTCAGCTCTCCTGGCCACATCTCCCCCAAAGACTCCTTCATGGCCGCTCTGTCCCTGAGCCCCACAGTGATACCACCCCGCAAGCGGTCAAGGAAGTCCACGGTCAGGGTGCTTGAGTCCCCCCCTGTCCACACCCTCCCCCAGTGGCGCTGCGACCCATCCCTCTGACCCCCCCCCCTCCTTGGAGCCTGTGGTTCCTTCGGGTGCAGGGGAGTCCCTGGAGGACCTTGCCGAGGTGTGCAGCGCGCTCCTAGAATCCACCTTTGGCCCTGCCCCACCCCCTGTGGTGGAGTCCTCCATCCCTGCACCCACGTCGCCTACCCTTCGCCCTCCTGTCCCTGCGGTGCCTGTTCCTTCCCCCCCACTTGATGCCCTCACCCCTGTGGAAGACAACGGCTTGTAACTGTGCAGGCAAGCTAGGGGACACGCATCCCACTGTGTCCCCCATCCAGCTGTGACTCTTGGAATGCCCTATGGGCTTTGTAAATATTGAACTTACTACATACCAGTTTTTGGATCATGCTGAATAAAGCTATTTATTTTTTGCCCTTGGAACACTCCTGCTTTGCTGGCATTGCTGTCGGTGGGGCTGCTACATGGTTGTGGGTGGTGTTCATGTGTTGGGTGTGTGGGAAATGTAGTAGTGTGCTGCTCATAGGGGGGACCATGGGATCTGTGTGCCATCACACGGTGTTAGCTAGCTTTCTCAATTCATGTAAGCAGTTGCTGCATGTTGCAATTGTCCCAAGGTGTTTTCCTTCCTCTGTGTACCCTGACTTCTTCCCTGCAGGGTGTTCCCAATATTTAGCGCCGAGCTGTGTGTACATTAGCTGGGTGTGTGACGGACTCCTTCAACTTTGCACATGCATGCTGAGCCATTCTCCACCTGCATCATTCGTGGCATCCTTGGTAGTCATTGTACTTGTGTATGTGGACTATTGACATGACTTCATGTGTACATGTTTTCTTTTTGGCCCTATGCATGCGTATACTCCCAGCCTCGCACACCTGTGGTACATGTACTGCAGGGTCTTTGTGCACCTGACTGACATTTGTGGGCATGGTATCTGTGGCTACTCCACCCTTTGCGTTCCAGCAGTGCCCTCCTGTCTCAGGGCACTGCTGGGAGGACTCTGCACCCACCCCTCCTGTGTCTGGGCACTGCTGGGAGGACTCTGCACCCACCCCTCCTGTCTCAGGGCACTGCTGGGAGGACTCTGCACCCACCCCTCCTGTCTCAGGGCACTGCTGGGAGGACTCTGCACCCACCCCTCTCATGTCTGGGCACTGCTGGGAGTGTTAGGCACCCACCCCTCCTGTGTCTGGGCACTGCTGGGAGGACTCTGCACCCACCCCTCTCATGTCTGGGCACTGCTGGGAGGACTCTGCACCCTCCCCTCCTGTCTCAGGGCACTGCTGGGAGTGTTAGGCACCCACCCCTCCTGTCTCAGGGCACTGCTGGGAGGACTCTGCACACACCCCTCCTGTCTCAGGGCACTGCTGGGAGGACTCTGCACCCTCCCCTCCTGTCTCAGGGCACTGCTGGGCGTGTTAGGCACCCACCCCTCCTGTCTCAGGGCACTGCTGGGAGGACTCTGCACCCACCCCTCTCATGTCTGGGCACTGCTGGGAGGACTCTGCACCCACCCCTCTTGTGTCTGGGCACTGCTGGGAGGACTCTGCACCCACCCCTCCTGTCTCAGGGCACTGCTGGGAGTGATAGGCCCCCACCCCTCCTGTCTCAGGGCACTGCTGGGAGTGATAGGCCCCCACCCCTCCTGTCTCAGGGCACTGCTGGGAGTGATAGGCACCCACCCCTCCTGTCTCAGGGCACTGCTGGGCGTGTTAGGCACCCACCCCTCCTGTCTCAGGGCACTGCTGGGAGGACTCTGCACACACCCCTCCTGTCTCAGGGCACTGCTGGGCGTGTTAGGCACCCACCCCTCCTGTCTCAGGGCACTGCTGGGAGTGTTAGGCACCCACCCCTCCTGTCTCAGGGCACTGCTGGGCGTGTTAGGCACCCACCCCTCCTGTCTCAGGGCACTGCTGGGAGGACTCTGCACCCACCCCTCTCATGTCTGGGCACTGCTGGGAGGACTCTGCACCCACCCCTCCTGTGTCTGGGCACTGCTGGGAGGACTCTGCACCCACCCCTCCTGTCTCAAGGCACTGCTGGGAGTGATAGGCCCCCACCCCTCCTATCTCAGGGCACTGCTGGGAGTGATAGGCCCCCACCCCTCCTGTCTCAGGGCACTGCTGGGAGTGATAGGCACCCACCCCTCCTGTCTCAGGGCACTGCTGGGCGTGTTAGGCACCCACCCCTCCTGTCTCAGGGCACTGCTGGGAGGACTCTGCACCCACCTCTCCTATTTCACAATATGTACGCTCATGACATACACGGATGTGGGTACGCTCCATGCATTCGAGGTGGGGGTACGTGTCGTACTTACACTGTTGGGGTGGGGGGTACGCTCCATGCATTCGAGGTGGGGGTACGTGTCGTACTTACACTGTTGGGGTGGGGGGTACGCTCCATACGTCTGCGGGTGAGGGTACGGGTCGTACTTACAATGTTGGCATGGGGGTACGCTCCTCGCATACGCGGGTGGGGGTGCGTGTCATACTTACACTGTTGGCATGGGGGGTACGCTCCATGCATTCGAGGTGAGGGTACGGGTCATACTTACACTGTTGGGGTGGGGGGTACGCTCCTTGCATACGCGGGTGGGGGTACGGGTCGTACTTACACTGTTGGCATGGGGGGTACGCTCCTCGCATACGCGGGTGGGGGTGCGTGTCGTACTTACACTGTTGGCATGGGGGTACGCTCCAGGCATTCGAGGTGAGGGTACGGGTCGTACTTACACTGTTGGGGTGGGGGTACGCTCCATACGTACGCGGGTGGGGGTACGGGTCGTACTTACACTGTTGGGGTGGGGGGTACGCTCCTTGCATACGCGGGTGGGGGTACGTGTCGTACTTACACTGTTGGCATGGGGTGTACGCTCCTTGCATACGCGGGTGGGGGTACGGGTCATACTTACACTGTTGGGGTTCGGGGTACGCTCCTTGCATACGCGGGTGGGGGTACGTGTCGTACTTACACTGTTGGCATGGGGGTACGCTCCTTGCATACGCGGGTGGGGGTACGTGTCGTACTTACACTGTTGGCATGGGGGTACGCTCCATGCATTCGAGGTGAGGGTACGGGTCGTACTTACACTGTTGGGGTGGGGGTACGCTCCATACGTACGCGGGTGGGGGTACAGGTCGTACTTACACTGTTGGGGTTGGGGGTACGCTCCTTGCATACGCGGGTGGGGGTACGTGTCGTACTTACACTGTTGGGGTTGGGGGTACACTCCATGCATACGGGGTGGGGGTACGGTCCGTACATATCCGTCCCCACGCTATGTGATGCTTGTGTGGGCCGTACCCAGGCCTTTGCCACGTGGGTACGAGCCGTCCCGCCATTGTTGGGGTGACGTAGGTGTGGGCGTGGTACGACTCGTACCCACGCTCTTAAGGCGTGGGTACGGGACGTACCTGTCTGGTTGTGTTGCCGGTTCGCGTCAAGAACTTCCGTTGTGGCGGTCGCTGGCTTAGCTGGACACGCCCCCACCCCCTCGTAGTGACCAGGGCCTGGGAGTCAGGTATGTCCAGGGCATGTGTGCTGTGTGACTTTGGTGGGGGTTTTGTGGCCTGCCCTGGTCCTGCCACCCCCCCCCCCTTTCCCCCCTCCCTTAGTTGTTCTGACCTTCTGCGGCGTCTGCGTCGTAACCTGTAGAGGAGGTCGACTGCTATGAGGGCCGGGATGACACGTAGGTTCGGGTCCATGTCTGTCCGTCGCGTACGGGTACTCCTTGTTCGCGTCGTCCTGTCTGTCCGTCGCGTACTGGTACTCCTTGTTCGCGTCGTCCTGATTTCCCGGCAGTTTTTGGCAGCCGGAAAATATTCACCGTGCGGGATGACGTCGGTGCGAATCGTAATTCCTGGTTCGTGAATGGCAGGCTGCGTGCGTCCCGACGTCAGGTCGGCGCTTTCCCGGATCGCATTTGTATGTTTATTTTCGTCGGTCGGGGTTTTGTACGATTCGTACGTAAATGGTGTTTCCGTGCGAATCGTAATTCCATGTTGGTAGATTTTGATGACCGGGTACGCGTCGGACGGAGAATATGCTCCGTCCGACGGTTCGTACCCGGTTTTTAACGGATCGTGATCGGCGCCCTAGTCTCTTTATTTATCTAGTAATCACCGTGTTTAGAGTTGTGTCTATCATAGTCCAATTCCCTAAGTAAGAAAAAACGTTTTATGCTTGTTTGAGTTACGCAGGTACTGGCAGTTTGATTTTATCAATTTGTTGCACCATGTAGGAAAACGTTACTCATAGGTAATATCTGAGTAGTGGTCAATTAAATTCCAGACGATAACCACCGTGTGGGTCCGATCACGCTCTTGTCATTGGACAAGTAAACAGAGATAGTCACTCCATGTACCCAGTAAAAAAAAGTGTCATATTGAGTATTACAGGAATCAGAACTATCTTATTCCAATATATGGTAAAGTTGAAAAAACCTTATATTTGGCTACTTGTAGATATTACTACATATATATTTCATAGCTCAGCTTTCGTGTATTATGCTATCGACTTACTTTAGGGGATCAGCCCATATTATTTTATGTACAATTGTCTTAATATAGTGCTACAATGTAGAAGTCTGGCATACTATTTGTCCGTTTTTTTAAGGTATAAACCTGTGTCTTAATAAAATGCTTTTTGCTATTTAGACCTTTTTATGAAAACCTGGTCCTGAAGAAGGTGAAAGAGTAACGTTTCACCGAAACGCCGCATCGACTTTTTAAAGTTTTCTTGGTATTTATTTGAATGTGTAATCATATATGTCTACAACATTTATATTGTAACTTCTCTGATGAGGAGATGTTTTTAATTTTGTGAGAATTGTGATGTCCTTTTTTCCCTTTTCTTTGAACATATGTTTTTATAAAATAAATTTGATATTTACATACTGGTCACTTCCACAATGTACTTTGTTAAAATACTTACTGCACACTGATATATTCAATTAAACTGAATGTATAGTCCCATGATCCATATTAAGGCATGCTCTTATATACGGAGAATGTTGTCCACATTTTTTAACTGTTGAATAGGGACTTTCGTTTTTTTTCTGTAGTAGGTGCTGTGCCAGAACAAAACTAAAGATTTCATAGTCAACGTTCAACATTGACCATGATCTGTATGCAGTCACATCGGTAGCAGGTTTCCCAGGCTTGAGCAGGGGGACAATAAGGGAATCCCACAGAGTTGGGGGCGGGACCCGAGACGTGAGCGCCTGCGGGTGCAGTGTAGCCAGTCGAGGGGCCAGAAGATCAAGGTAGGTTGCAAAGAACTTCACCGGGAGGCCATCTGTCCCTGGAACTTTCCCACGGGCCATAAGCTGGACCTCAGCACGGATTTCAAACTCCGAAACATTAACTCCTAGCACCTCCACCAGCTCTGGCTTTAGCCTACAATGCAGAAGGTCATTTAACCATTCATGGATGGTCTGTTCCTTCAGTTCACATCTCTTGGTGTAAAGTGTGGTATAATAATTGGCAAAGGACTGGTTTATCTCACCTTGCATACATAGTCTGGTCCCTTTAGGTGTTACCTCCTCTAAGGTCAGCAAACTGAGCTCAGCAGGATTGGCTAACCACACCAGCAAGCATCCTGTCTTGTCCCCCTGGGTGTGTGTCCAAACCATGTAGGCTTTGGCACCAAAACAGCGGAGATGCTCCACATGTTCTACTACCTTCTGTTTTGCCTGTAACATCGCCTGCCGCAAGTCTGGCCTCCCTGGCTGCAATTGTTCGAGATCCCTGAGGGCCAATTTATGAGTAACAATTTCTCTCTATAGGGTTAGCTGCACCCCACCGATTCTGACATGCATTGTCTCCAGATAACAACCTTGAAGGACTTCCATTCAGCGAATAGTGTAGATGCAGAACCTTCACTCTCATCAAATAGCGCTGGATCTCCTCCCTGACTGTCTCACAGAATGCCGGATCTTCCAAGTTGGTAGCTTTCAGACGCCAACTTGTTATACAGGTCCAAGCACCGCCCCATTGTAATTTCAACAAAAGGAGGTTTTGATCCAAGATAGTCCTAGCCAAGTACTCAATATCGTTAATGGCCTCAAGCATGTCGGTTGAACATAAAAAGGTATTGAGGTGGACATGGACCGCATGTACGTTTGAGTGTAAGGAGTAGTCTCGGTCTTGAGTGTAGCGATGTCATTATCCACCCACCAGATCCCCGTGGCATTGCCAAGTAGTGAATCTCCTAGCCAAGTGAACGGCGGAGTAGTCCCCAAGCGGGGAGTGGGAGCAATCCAAACTGATATTGCCAACACAATTAAATTCACCATCAACAAGAAGCACCTGCGTTAGCAGGCGAGCCAGCACACGAGTCAACGTATCAAGAAACATGGGTTGGTCAACATTAGGTGCGTTGACTTTAACAAAAGAAATATCTTAGCCATCTAAATGGCTTGTTAGAAGAGAATAGCGTCCCTCCGGGTCCACTTTTTTACTAGTGTTTTGAAAGAGGAGGATCAGCCTTACCCAAATTAGTGTCCCCCTAGCAAAGGCCGAGAATGTGGTGTATACCCCTTTACCCTAGACAGGGCATTACCACACTTAAGGTACATGTCTGAAATGGCAGAAATAATACACTTTTTAATAAACATGGCAACATGCAAATCCAAGTAAGGTCACCATAATGTTTCCTTGATCTTTCTTTTAGTGCCAGATTTCCCCATGTTCCTGATGAGCTAATTCAATGGTTTAATTGACCACTTCCTCCTGTTGCAACATTAACCCATCCTTGGTTAAAAATTCTCCATTTACTCATAAACTCTTTAAATGTTTTAAAAATGTGAAGTTCTTGCAACAAATTCCTCTCAAGTGGCCAACCTTCCCTGTAAAATTACCATAACGTTTTTGATGGCCTGATCAAAAAATAAAGTGCTCTCCCACTTGCTTTTGGAAATGTGTTATCACCTGAATTAAAGCATCTTCTAAAGAAGCTACAACTTACTCCTCAATAATTTCTGAAGTTATGAGTTTTTCCAAACTTACAGGGAATCTGCATAAGCAATCAGCTAGCATGCTCTAGCTATCAGGCACATTTTGCACAATAAAATTGTATGCACGGAACTTAGAATTCTCACAAGTCTAACTGAAGCTTTGCCAGTGGCATTACCCAATAACAATTAAATGAGTTTATGGTCAGTTTTATGAAGAAGTTCTTGCTTCACATATATGTTTCAAACTTTTCTACATCCTATGAATAAGCCAATGCTTCCTTCTCGTTTTTGTGTTGTAATTCTTTTATTGACATTTCAAGGAAAATAAGGCAGCGCCAAAAATATCCAGCATGGGTACAAAAGGGGTAAAAGGGTGATAATGCAATGTACAATCACAATCAAGAACATCAGTGCAAGGATATCCAACACAGGGGTATAACCACTCCAACCGTCAATGAACAACTGGGAGGGGAGGAGGAAAGAGAAAGAAAACAGCAGAATATCAGCAGGCAAAAGAAGAAGGAAAAGAAGGGAGAAGAAAGAAACAGGGAAAGAAGAGGGAAAGAGAGTGAAAGAGCAGGAAGGAATCAGAGCTGGCGAGCCAACTGATAGAATGCTTCCCTCTCAATGGTAGAGTACCTTTTCTCTGCCATAGAACACCTTCAATTTTCAGTAAAAGAAAAATTCTTAATCCATCTCCACTGGTATCTGCATGAACAACACACTGTCTGCTACGAGAAAACAGTGAAAAAGGAGCAGCCACAATTACATTCTTTTTGATATTCTCAAATGCCATTTGATGGATTTAAAAAAAAAACATATTTTTCATTAACATTTACATGATAATAACACTCTTCCAAACAGACATATTATACCAATTACAGTGTTCTCAGGTTCAGTTGATCAGGATATACGATCATTTAACAGTGGTTATTATCATTACTCTGCGTGACTTTCGAACAGTGTTCACAGATCTCAAATGTCATTATCATTCTTTCAACCATTTGTAACAGTAACTGTAAACCTACCCCCCTCCACCCCCGTCGTCCTATCCCCTCCCTCTCCCTCCCCCCAACCCACATCCCGGTCATGTGTTGTTATGTTAATTTCACGGCATGGAGACCAACTTGTTATTGGTTACCTCAACTATCTATGTTATTCTCTGGTGTGTGTGGAATCACGGGTGAGCTTGACATGTCGGTCTCTACCTGAGTGGAACTCAGAGAAAGCGCCTCCTTCTCTGGGGGACCCCTCTCCTTGGTCAATCCTGTGATCATTAAATACCAAGCCCTCGCATCTTCCTCAAGCTTGTCGTCTCTCCTGACCTTCTTCATCCGCACTACTTCCGTGGTGGCGCATTCCAGCATATCTCTAGTCCATTTCTCAGACATGGGCGGTTCTGACTTTAGCCAGTGAATTGCTATTCATCTTTTTGCTAAGACGAGGCCCAGCTGTATAAACCTCCAAGTGAGTTTTTTTAGCTTTTGGCGTAGGTAATAACCCCAACACCACCCCTTTAATAGTGGCTGGTATAGTCCATCCCGTAACAGTCTGCAGAGTATCTATAACAGCCCCCCAGTAGCGCGCCAGATCAGGACAGTCCCACAGCATATGGATAAAATATGCATCCGAGCATCTGCATCTAGGGCATGTGTCTGCTCGGTCCAGGTATATTTTATGTAATACTCGGGGAGTGAAGTATGTCTGGTATACCACATTATATTGAGTTAATTTGAAACATGCATTAGAACTTATCTGCTTGACCCCCTCACGTACTTTCTGCCATTGCGATCCGTAAGAGGCTCCCCCATTGCATCGTGCCATTTCATATGTATCAGGAGGGGAGCAGCGGGGGTATCCTCCCTTAGTGCTTTATATATGTGAGAAACCAACCTTCTTCCCCCTGCCAAAGTGGTCACCATCTGCAGTACCCTTGTGACCTGCGGTTCCTGTGGGAATGCCGGCCATACTTCTCTGGCCACTGTCGAACTCTTGGCGTATTGCAGGAACTGCCCCTCACCCAACTGGAAGGTGTTGTTTGCTCCTGTCTCGTCACAAACCGCTCCGCAACGTATAGGTTTCACATCGTAAGACAACCTCCCTCCATCCATTTGTTAACATTCATTATTTGCCCTATCTGCTTGAAGGGAGTAACCGCCCACAATGGAACGTCCGGAGCATACGGCGTTCTCTTGATTACTTTCTGCACCACCATTCACCAGACGAATGATGCGACGTGACGTATGATATAAGGAAAGAACTCCGGTATCTTAGATCCCAACAGAAAAAGCTCCTGCAGCGGAATTCCCTGATGTGTGCCCGCCAACAATCTCTTCTCCCAAATGTCGTGTTCATCAAACCAATACACCGCGTGCTGCAATTGCGCAGCTATGTAATAATAATGCAGCTGAGGAACCTCCAGACCCCCCCCCCGCCCCCATCTTCTCTGCAGAGTACTCAACTTTATCCTCTTCCTTTTGGGCCCCCACAATAACTCTACTATCAAGCTATCAAGCTGTGAGAAAAAACTTTTGCGGAACCAAATACCGGGAATTCTGTGGTGTGTACAAACATCTCAGTAAGACAACCATTTCAGTCAATGCCATCCTCCCCATTAATGATAATGGGAGTTCCTTCTAACAAGGCATAGATCTTCTGACACCGTCCACTCTCTGCCCTATATTTTTGGCTAAGTATGTTGTGTTGGTATGTGTCAGCATAATCCCCAGGTATCATGTTCCCTCAGAAACCCATCTCATCCCAACCATGGGCAGTTCAGTCTCAGATTTCCCTATTAAGCCCCCCATGGGAAGCAGCTTCGACTTCCCGGGATTGAGGCGTAGACCCGACCACATACCAAACTCTAACAGTTCCGCAGTGAGCACCGGGACTGCCTCCTCCGGGCGACGTAAATATACCAACGTATCGTCAGCATACATAGAGACCACATATAGTGTTTACCCCAATCTTATCCCCCATCCCGCCATCTTTGTTCGTAAAGTGATGGCCAAAGGCTCCATTGCGATGGCAAACAGGAGTGGGTACAAGGGGCACCCCTGCAGAGTGCCTCTTTTCAAACTTAAACTTTCTGAGACTTGCCCTCATTTTTTTGCAAATCTGTTTTTATTGCTTTTGTAGGTATAGTAAAGAAAAATACATGGTTCGATAGGATACATTACACACAGAAGTACATAAACATATGCAGGTTGTTGATCCGTGCCCGGCCTAGCCAGCTGAATATCTCCCGCAATCAAGTAATGTGCCAACCGCCCCCCGCCCGGGAGCCGGCTGCATTTACCTCATCAGTTCTGGTGTTGTCTCTTAAAGAGGGGCAGCAGCCACCATATATCAGCCACTTAGCCGTACATGCAAATGTATGTCACCCAAACAACTTAGGCATTGAGAACAGATAAGTCACAAACAAGTCAAAAGAAAAACTCAGAACAGTGGCAGCGTGAACAGTTGTACACAGAGTGCTCCCCCCCGCCCCACCCACGACTCCCCTCCCCCCTCTGATCATTTCCGGGATCGCCCCCCCAACCCCCATAATTGCAACCACCCCCATGTGGCCGCAGGCGCCCCTATCTGCGGGTCAGAGACAGCAGGGACTATGCTATCCCATCTACGGGGCAGCCGATAGCACGCCGTCGCTCGCACAGGCATTCCCAGCCATCCCCGCGTGGCCTGTGTGACCCTCCCCCTCTAGGCGCCGGACCTCAGCAAGCAACTGCTCCCAGCGATCCGCCTTGGGTTCCTTCCGCAGCCCCAGGGTCTCCTCCCTGCGGCTGGCCGTCCCCTCCGCCCTAGCCCATGCCTGGAATGAGGAGCTCCATGCCCGTGTGTGTGGTGAGTCATGTGCCTTCCATCTCCTGGTGATGAGGCGCTTTGCTACTACGAGCCCCAGGTCCATGAATCGGGACGTTGCCTTGTCTTTGGGCAATCTTTTGAAGTGGTGTAAAATGTGCTCGGGCCAGTCAAATGGGATGTTGCGACCCACACTCCCCTGCAGCAGCCCATTGACCTCTCTCCAATAGGCGCTCAACCCAGGGCTGCTCCACAGCATGTGTAAAAACCCCGCCCCCAGTTCTCCGCACCTAGGGCAGAGTGCGTCATCGCGGCAAAAGTACCTGTTAATCAACTCAGGTGTGAGGTAGGCCCTGTGTACTATGAACAGCTGGATTTGGCGGAACCGCATATTTCTGGGGACACGCACTGGGCCTTTAAGAACCCTCTCCCACTCCTTGTCTGCGAATGGCATCCCCAGGTCCTGCTCCCACTTGACGCGGAGCGGGCTCAGACTAACCGCCGTGTGCTCCCGCAACGAAGCCGCGAACCAGCGGACCAGATGCCCGCCCCTCCCCATGACGTGCAGGTATTGCATGGTCAGGTGCTGGTGAGGCTCCGTAGTCATGTTCCCCCATTTGGCGGTCAACCTCGCCAGGAGCGAGCGGTGTGTAAGGAACCCGCCGGGCGGGAGCCCTTCCTCCGACACCAAGGTCTCATACGGTATAAGCTCACCGTCTCTGTATAGGTCCCCCAGCGTGTGCACATCTGCCTCCCACCAGCCCGTCAGTGCAGGGGCTGCAAGCACCCCTCCGCCTCCGGGGGAGCCCTCCAGGGGTATTGCCGGCGCGTATGGAACTACCGCGCGAGTGAGGTACAGAGCCCTCCGGAAGCACCTGTGTGCCACAGATAGGAGGAGCGGCAGCGGTCCCGCGACCGTAGCTAGGGGGTGAAAGAGTCCGGTCACACGTTCCAGCGAGTAGGGTGCCTCTGCCGTGGCCGTGTCGTCCCTGCCTCTATCAGCCAGCCAGCGGGCTACCCATTGTAGCTGAGCAGCCAGGTAGTAGTGTTCAAAACAAGGAGCCGCCAGACCACCCCTGTCTGTTGGCAGATATAGTTTTGCGAGCGCCAGCCTGTGTCTGGCGGTTCCCCTAACAAAATCCCGCAGCATCCTAGTGAGCTTACCAAAAAAGGCGGGTGGGACATACGTCGGCAAATTAACAAAGAAGTACAGGAGGCGGGGGAGCATGACCATTTTGGCGAGTGCCACCCTGCCCGTGGTCGTCAGTGGGAGTGTGCTCCAAAAGTGCACCTGCGACCTGAGCGCCGTGACCGCCCTTCCCTGGTTGCCATCAAATAAGTCAGAAGGGCAGCGGTATATTTGCAGCCCCAGGTATCGAAAGGTGCCCTCCCTCCATTGAACCGGCGTGCCATTCAGGTGATAACCCGGGTCCTCCGTCCCTGCGCTAAAAGCGTATAGACAAGATTTGCCTGCATTTACGCGGAGCCCCGAGATAGTGGCAAAGGACTGCAACAACTGGGCCAACTGCTCCGGGATGCATCCCACATTCTTGACGTATACTAACAGGTCGTCGGCGTAGAGCGACACCTGATGAACAGCGTCCCCCAGCGGTATACCATCTCCCAGGGTCGTCCGCACGGCCGCCGCCAGGGGCTCCATCGCCAGGGCGAACAGCAACGGGGACAGAGGACATCCCTGCCGGGTGCCCCGGCCCACCGGTACCGCCTCCGAGACATAGGGGCCCAGCCTGACACGGACCGTGGGGTTCCTGTAGAGCAGGTCGACCATTCTGAGGAATTCCCCGTCCAACCCATATCGCAACAATACCGTGGACAGATAGCCCCATTCCAGGCAATCAAACGCCTTCTCCAAATCAAGGAGAAGGCACCCCGCTCTGGGCCACCTGTGCACGGCCTCGCCGGCCACCCTGAAGTATCTCCTAAGGTTCAATGACGTGGACCTCGCAGGGACAAACCCGTTTTGGTCAGGATATACCAAATGAGGGACCACTGGCACCAGCCGGTCCGCCAGTGCCTTCGCTAGGATTTTGTAATCCATGTTGAGCATCGCCAGGGGTCCGTATGAGCCCAGGGATGTGCGGTCACGATCCGGTTTGGGCAGGGAAACCAGGAACGCCTCCCGCATGGAGGGGGGAAGCGACCCGTCCTCTAGCGCTTTGTTGTAGAGCGCTCGCAGCAGCGGCACTAGAGACTCACGGTATGCCTTGTAATACTCCGCAGGCAATCCGTCCGGCCCCGGCGTTTTCCCCGACGCCATTGATTGTATCGCTTGCCCACTAAGCGCTTCGTTATGTTCCCTGGAGGCCACGGGCAAGTGGATGGAAGCCATAAACTCCCCAAGGAGGTGCCGGGGACCCGTCCCCTTAGCCGTGTACAGTCGCCTGTAGTGGTCCGTAAAGGCCCGATGTATTTCGCGCTGCGTGTATACCACCACTCCGTCTTCCGTGCGGATTGCCCCGATCGGGTCCCGACGATCCTCTTGGCGGATTAACCAGGCCAGCAGTCGGCCCGCCCTATCGGCTCTAGCATGTGTTCTGGCTGTGTGCGCCGCATAGTTGTGGCAGCGGAGCCGCTCCAAGAGCTCCGCATGTTTCCCACGGAGATCCTCCAGGCTGCGGGAGTGTCTACCCCCTCCTTCTCCCTCCCTCTCATACTGCAAGAGGTCGTCCTCAAGGCACGCCAGAGAGTCGGAAAGGGTCTTACGTATGTTCCACTGGGCCCCCAGGCAGTGCCCCCGAACGGCCACCTTATGGGCGTCCCATTCCACCAAGGCACTGCTTGCCGTCCCCTCATTTGTGTCAAAATATGCTAGCACAGCCGTACCAAGGGAGGACCGGAACTCCGAGTCCTCCAGCGCGCTCGGCTGAAGTCGCCAAGTGGGCACCGGCGACCGATCCGCCACCCAGCCAATCCTAAACCACAAGGGGTTATAGTCGGAGTGCGTCCGCCCCAGGTACTCCGACTGCTCGATGAGTGGGAGCAAGGACCGGGAGCCCACTATCCTATCCAACCGTACATGCAGGTCATGAACTGCTGAATAGTAAGAGTATATCCTATCCTGCGGGTGTTGTATGCGCCACAAGTCCTGCAGCGACCAGTGCGTGAGCCAGTCTCCCAGAGCCCGGGCGCCGGACTCCGCTACCGTGGCACTGAGGGGAGGGAAGGATCTATCCAACTGGACATCTAACACCTTGTTGAAGTCTCCTCCCAACATCCAGGGGAGCCCAGCATAAGGGTGTAGAAGCTGCGTCAAGTGCACTAAAAAGAAGGCCTGATCCACGTTAGGCGCATATAACGAGCCCAGCAACATCTCTTGACCATTCAGCTTCCCTCGCACTAGCGTGTTTTTGCCTTCCCGATCCATCACCACCTCTTTGCAATCGAAGGGGACGCCTGCTCGCACCCAGATCAGCGTGCCCCGCGCGTGCGCTGAGTAAACAGTGCCATAAGTCTGCCCCCTCCAACGCCTGGAGAGTCTGCCCAGCTCCGTCTGGGTCATATGCGTCTCCTGTAGGAGGGCAATCCCAACGGAATGTCGCTGCAGGTAGGAAAAGATGGAGTACCGTTTGGACGGCGTGTGCATGCCCCGTATGTTCCAGGTCACAATGTTGGTGTGCGCCATCGCGAAGCCGGTCGAGCAAGCCGGGCTGGGGGCAAAGCGTCCGTGCCAGGGGGAGGGGGTGAGCCACAGTCCGGAGGGAGCATGTTAATGCGCTGCCATGAAAACAGTGTAACTACCATGAACAATTTAACAAATGGGGCTGAGACTTGCCCTCATATGCGAACCCTTGCGGTTGGTCTGTTATATATGACTTGCATCCATTGTATTAATGATTGTCCTACCCCATCCCAGTGAACACTGCCCACATATAATCCCACTCTACGGAGTCAAATGCCTGTTGGATATCCAGTAGATCCAGGGCCCAGTTTTCTGCCTCCAGACTTGGTTCATGCCAGACGTGTGCTAAGCGCCACAAATTATCAGTGGTATTCCGCTTGGGAATAAACCCCGCCTGATCTGGATGAATCAGTTGGGACATGTACGGCAGTAACCGGGACGCCAGTATCCCTCTCAAGATCTTGGCGTCCACATTAAGGAGCGAAATTGGCCTATAGGAGCTCACCAAGAGGGGATCCCTATCTGGTTTAAGGAGCATAGATATGATTACCTCTGACATTGTGTTCGGTAACGTTTTATTGTCCAAGGCCTCATTGAACACTTCCAGCAGACGATCCACCAATAAAGGTGCATATTTCTGATAAAACTCTGCGGGGAGCCCATCTCCCCCTGGACATTTCTCCGACTTCAATTTCCGTATAGATGCCAGGATTTCCTCCCTGGAGATCGGCGCCCCGAGGGCTTCCGCCTCCTCATCACCCAGCGTGGGAAGCACCATCCCATCCAAAAACTCCCGTCACCCCCCCGGGGTTGTTCACCGGGCACCCGAGCACATAGATTCCATATATGATGCAAATTTCTTCTGGATCGCCCCTTGTGTTTGCAATAGGACCCCATTGTTAGTCTAGAATTGTAATATGGGCATATGTTCCTTTTCTGTTTTTATTAACTTTGCCAGTAGCGCCCCCGACCTGTCCCCCTGCATATGTAGCTGCTGCCTATACGATGTATACGTGAATTTTTCCATCCTGGCCAAGGCGTCTAGCAGCTCCCCACGCACCCTGGTCCACTCAGCCAAGTGTTCCTGCACCTCATGTAAAATGCCCTCCAGACGCTTCAATTGGCGTTCAAGCTTTGAGATGTACCTATTTATCTGCTGTTTCACCCCGTAGGAGGTTTTCACACACACCCCTCTTATAACATGCCAGTTGATGGATATCTACCTTTTTAAGCAACATTCTTACTGGCATGCCTAGTTGTGAAACTTCTTAACCAATCTTGAGCAAAATTCGCACAAACCTCTACAAGATCTAAGCTGATCATTATAAGTGGGAGGATCATAACTTAAATAGATTCCATAAGATTTTGTTTTGGCTAAACACAATTTTCCGTGATAAAGTATCCAAAGTACTCTACTTCACCCGTGAGAAATTTGCATTTTTATAACTGGAGAGCCATACTTCTGTCTTGCAAAATCCCTAACAGAGTATCCAATCTTTCATTATGTAGTTGAACAGAATTGCACACACAAGAATATAATCTTGGATGACTATTACACCTTTTAAGTCCCCAAACAATACATGCTTTATGTTTTAAAAAACTGAGGCCACAGATGCTAGCCCAAAAAGCATGCAGGTGTATTTGGAACTCTCACCAGGAGTCACAGCTCTTGTCCAGCTCCACTTGGTGATATGCCGATTTGAGATCAAAAGAGGTGAAAATAATTGGCAGCCTCTGATTGTGCCAAAAGATCTTGAATTTTGGGTGAAGGGTGGCAGTTTCAGGGAGGGTCCGCTACCTCAGCCTGCATCCAACAACTATGGCTGGAACTTTCAATACAAATTAAAACACTACTAGAGAGCACAGAATCATGAGACTCTGCCAAGGTAAACAACGTCGTGCTCATGAGGTGACTACAAGGATAAAACACGAGAGAGAAAAGGAAATGACAGACAAATGTAAAATAAAACAAAAGGAAAAATGACACTGAGGAACATATAATAGAATAAGCCTAATGATGGAAGAGTGACATTACAAATAATATTGGAGACATTCATAGGTGCTGGATGTAGTGGTGCGGGGGTGATGTAGCATATCCAAAATAATCATGCTGGAATTCAAAAAGTGAATGAACAACAAAAATCCTTTATATTTTGTTTTTATCTTACATATGTCACATTTGCGGTGCATTTAGAGACAAAGGTCAAATGTCAGGCTGTGTCTTCTGACACATTGCTGCTTAATCTTTTATCATGAACATTGATGTTTACTTTTCTTTTGTTAAATTTAGAGGATTTTATAAAGTGAAGCATCTGACACTCTTGCTTGGTAGAGGGAGTTTGAAATGAAAGGCTGTAGGATGTCAGTTTTTTTTACCACACAACAAAATGTAAATACCTGATTTTATTAATAACTTGTTTTTATATAGTGAGCGTGATTAATTGCAAATAGGTACTTTTTCACATTTAGATGCTGCCTAATTTGTCCAACCTTTGAAGGGTGTAGGGCTGTGCTGTCCTTGCCGTGATTTAAGCTTGTGACATGCAAATCACAGAAAATGTCAACAGTGAGCGCTAAACCATCGTATCTCCTAATTTATCCAATAAATGCCAGCATGCAAAAACACCAGTTGCAATAAGCATTGACAAAGCCAATAGATCTGGCTTTAATGTGGCAAAACAGGCATGCACAGATTCTCTTCGCCCATCTGACTGCCTTTGCCAATGCACGTTTTATAATACCTGTATTTTATATGAAATGTGTGAATGCAACAAAATGACAACACACATGCAGGTACTCATGGACAAGCACATATAATTGCAAACTATACTCACGGAGGCACACATGTAGTCAGACAATATATGCGCATTGTTTCTCATGGACCACCAAAGCACTTTTGATTCTTCCCACTTCTGCTTATAATGCCTAGGGGGCCCATAATGCATCTATATATATTCATATCAATACTGCTTTCTCCGCTGATTCAAAGGTTTCCGTGTTGCTACTGTCAGCGTGAAGGCCTCGATTCAGTCTAAGGGGCTCACTATGATGGCGGGCGGAAAGCCTCCGCCAAACACTGTCTCGGATTCGGGACCGACTGACTTGCGGTCGGCGGTTCTGACCGCCGGATTACGATGCGACCGAACACTGTTTCAATCGGATTCCCATTGTTTCCTATGGGAGCTTGTGTTACACCTAAGAACTGGCCGTAACACAGGCTCCTATGGAGAAATGGGGTGTGTGTGTAAAACCCTGCACCCTGTCTCAGGAACCCAATGGTGCCTGCCACACAAAGCAGGGTTTTACAAGGGGATACCTTAGGTAACCCCTCGGCCAGCAATCGTAGGGTGTGGGGCCAAGGGGCCCTGCCAGGCGCCCCCAAAGTCACTTTCTGACATCCTTTCCGAGTTGGACAGGCCGACTCAGAAAGGCTGTTGGAAAGCAACATCATAATCCCAATGGCAGAAACAGCGCAGATAGGGGATTACAGTGCGGTTCCGACCGACAGGAATATTCCGCAAGTCTGTCGGAACCGAGTCGGAGTGACCGGCTAGTTTACGTTCCGACTGCAAACATTGTAATTGGGCAGTTGGACTGTAAACCGACCAAGTCGGTCAGAAGGACTTCAACGCAGTCATTAAGATTCTGGCTGTCGGGCAGAGGCTTTCCACCCACCATCGTAATGAGCCCCTACGTTTCTATAAAGCAGTTCATGGCTGACCCAGCTCCACCATTAAATGAGGTTGTTGGTTCCCACACCAATGGCAAGACATCTTTATCTTTCAGAGGTCTTCCAATTCAACTACTACTGATGGATGAACCAAATTATATTATCTGAATCCCATGCAGTGGACTCTATGCCCTTCACGAGGTGGGGACTCATGGGAAACCTACACAAAAGCATCAGTACCTGAGAGTCACTTCTTACCAGCATGGGTCTCAATTCGCCAACATACTAGGGGTAGCAGAAGTGAGATCATGCAGCATTCACCCCAGAGGCATTTCACGTTTTACCCTTTACTTGTGGCCCATCAACCTCCTCCTACTTGGAGCTGATGAGGTAGGAGAAGGGCAAAAAGTGGCAACTAGAAAAAGTACTTCAGGGTTATTGGCACCCTCTTTATGTTCCTTTACTGCCCATAGGTAGCAAGGATAGTTCCAGTGGTATAAACGGGCAAGTCAGGGTAGCTGCTACTCCCGGCTTCTACTAATTGATGTCCATATGCAGATTATGAAAGTATGAGCACTTTTGGCTCTCAGAATGTCTTCATAGAGTGGTCTGGCCATATACGCCAGCCCGATGTCTTCAAGTTGCTGCCCTCAACTTTCTAGTTGAGCAGCCAACTAGATAGAAAAGGTTCAGAGAGGAAGGCTGCTATATGCACAAGACTCCACCCTCTTATATTCCTTGCTGAGGACGCTGTGACTGGAATAAACTTCCTGCATTTGAGAAGAAGAAAAACTGAAATTTTTTTCAGCAGTTCCTATAGGGTTTCAGCAAAGTAATTATATATGCCATATATTTTGATAATCTGCGAATTCATCTTTTTACAGTTCTGTGGCTAGTAGAAGGCCTTAGAGGACTTAGGGCCTGATTTAGAGTTTTGCGGATGGGATACTCTGTCACAAACATGATGGCAATCCCATCCACCTCTATTATCAGTGCCATGGCTTATAATGCATTTGTAATAACGCGGACGCAGTGTCTGTCACGCTGTGATGGAATATCCTATCTGGCGATCTGTAAATCAGGCCTTTAGTGTTATATTGACTATCTTGGGAGATCACGACCACCACAATCTCCCTATTAAACGGGAGGGCTTTGGATTGGCTGGTTAGCAATGAAGAGCACCAGATCTGGAAACTTCCCTTCATAACAGTACATTTGCATTACACATGTGTTTCACTGTGAGGCACTTTATTATTCAAGACATCAAACTTTAAAAAGATGCCCATTGCAGAGGCTGCTAAACTCTGCGTGCCTCCTGAAATGAATGTGAAAAGGCAGTGATGCAATCATGAATTTTCAGGAACAGTAAAAGGAATTGGTTTTTGTCAAATAATGTATCATTCTTCATATCCTGAATGCATTAAATTTGAAGCCATTGTTTTTTCTTTCATTCTGAAGACTGCAACCCTCCTACCGTTCCATCAGTTCGGGGACAGTAACACCATTCGGGTAAAGTCCTAACAGCATTTAGTTCCTGAATGCAACAAGTAAAAGATAGGCAATTAACTTTTTCAAAGTGTGTAGAGCTGTGTTGCACTTTATATGATGCAATTTGGTAACTGTTGATTTGTTTGAGCTAGAAACCTATTTCGTTTGATAGCTGCAAATTGTTCAGCAGATAATGAATTATGCGGCAAAACCGTAAGTATGCAGAAAAAGCTGCCGTATTTCAGCTGCCCAAGGTATAGTCTTATTGAACCTTGAGAGTAAACCCTGAATTCCCAGATTTGGACCTTGGGACTGTGAAACCCTACTTGAGTCCTTGGCGTGTATGCTGACCTGTTCTGTCCACGTCTCTAAAAAACATGAGTGAGCAAATTCTGTCTCGGCTTTCAAAAAGATCTTGTTGCATAATCTTCAGAAACTGTATCCCCCTTACTGTAGAATTTTTCCGCTGTTTCCAGAAGTCTTTTCCTTTGCCTCTGGTTTGATCGTGGGGGACGGTCAAACCATCCTGCACCTCCCATGTGAAGCACCTTACACCTTTCCAATTCTTAGGTTGTTGTGATTCTGATGTTTTGCCATAGACTCCCAGGATGTTGACCATTCAGGCTGTTGCTAGTCAGTGAGTTCAGGCGTCTTGTACCTAAATATCGAGGTCCAGTCAGATGCTACTCACAGAATCTGTTCACGCAGACTTCCACTCACCCACTTTCAAAGGTGGCTGTCCCACTCAATGTGACGTCATCATTCACTCATTCAGTAACCCATCATTCTCCTGCAGTGTTAGTTTGTGCACCTGTACAATGAAGCATCGGGCACATACACAGTACTCATTCGACTAATGCACAGTATCTCTTGTCACAACTAGGTATGGTGATTATTGTTCCTGACAATTCACAGATTTCTGACTGGCACAGGAGTGATGCCCCTCCCTGGTGCTCGGATAGCTGTGAACTGCTAAGCGAAGTCAGCAGGCCTGCCCCTAACACAGGGCAGCCCATATCATCATAGACTACAAAACCAATCCTGGTGGGCGTTGAGCGTTCTAGTCTGCTGATTCGTCACTTTGAGGCCAATCAGATTGGGCTAATTAAAGGTACCAATTCTGATTGAAAGGAAGCCACTCACATTAATTGAGACAACTTTGCAAGCATTTGACTGCCTCGTGCTGATGTCGGGCTATTTTAAGCAGGATGGAATGCAAATGAAAAATGTTTCTAATTCCGTCCATCTATCAGAATGCTAAAATGGACGGATGCCCTTTTGTTATTTACAACTTCTCCCCTCCCCAAAAAATACATTAATCCGACATTTACTCCCTGTTTTAACCCCAGGGTCGTAGTTTCGGGGGGGGGGGGGGGGAAGGGGGGGTTGCGGTATTACACCCCCTTAATAACTTTATTTTATAGGAAATAGTTGGGTACAGGTGCTTTCAGTCGGGTATGGTGAGGAGTTTGTCGGATTTCGCCTTTTTTTGAAGGTCTTAAAAAAAGGTTAGCTATTTTTTTTTTACAAAGTAGTTTGTTTTAAATACCCCTTATAATTTGCACCCTGCTTGTTCCACCACCTCTTAAACTGTAACTGTGCTTCTCTTAGAATGTATTTTAACATGCTATGCCAGCATGGTTGTTGGGAAATCTCTCTCTCAACACCCCCTCCCCAATACCCCTCCCCACCCCGTATTTTACTGGCCAAGCTACGCCCTTGCTCACACCACAGCCTGTTGTTAGGTCCCTGCACAATGAAGCCTACATGTCCCTTATGTCAAGTAGATGGTGCTGGGAGGCCCTGACTGCAAAACCCGTAAGTGATTTTAACTCTTTCGCAAAACAAAAAACACATACACAAAAAAAAACACAAATTCACGGTAAGGTATCCCGAGGCCTCGATTTCAGTGATTTATAATTAAGTTACAGGAGCTGATGCTAGTCTCTCTCATAAATCAATGCCGTAAATAAACTATTATTCAAAGCATAAACAACTTAACATAGGTTTGTTTTCTAGTGATGTCGCAAAAGAATTGAATATTGAGGGTATCGTCTGTGGAAAGACTACTGCTCAGAAATCATGCATTAGCCTTTTGGTGACACCAGAGAGCTTCCAGGTAATACTACAAAACATATCAAGTTTGAAATATTGTGCTACAAAAATATGTTTATTATAGCACTATATTTTGCGACCAGCACTCTGATATACAGTCTGCCCTGCAAGGTGCACGTTGCTATTGTTTTTCAGATCTGCTCGGGAAATGTTTGCCACTTTGCAAAACTTTCTGTCGCCTGGTTGCCTGGACCACTTGGGGCATTCACCAATTAGCCCCCTTGTGACGGGAGACCCCGGCAGTCATTAGCACCTATCAACGCCTGCCCTATGGCGTCACTTGACACGGGCTGCTGGAATGCGGTGACTGGCAGGTTTACCACCGGCCTTCCTGAAACTCGGCACTCAGATATGACAAGTAATGAGCCGTGAACTTTTATTACCTGCAAGTGGAAGCAATAAAACAGGGGATACGTTTCATCAGGAGACCTTAGGAAAGACCAACTTCGGTCCGTCTGGCCGTTCCCGTGCCAGAACCTTGCGCTCGCGGACAGTGTAATGTGAAGTTATTTCTCCCACTGCTCAGAGTAATATACAACGCAGCTGGGCCCGGGGCCCCTGGGCTGCAGTCCTTGAGAGTTCAATGTACTCGCTTTCCTGTGGGTATTCCTTCTCCGCGAGGCAGACCGGGTTTTGGTAATATGCACCAGGCCCAGGGTAGTTTTACGAGGCTGACTATGGTGGTTCAGTTTCATATATTATTTTACTGTCGAAGTTAAAGTCTTTGCTGCCCTTTTTTGCAGTCTTGCTACGGATAGCTTTAGCTGTCTCTCTCAGACAGCATTAGAGCCCGTAAATAAACGTAAACTTAGAAAGGGCTCTCAGTAGGCCCTGTACTCATGATTGGATGGCCGTCAAGCTTCTTTCACTTCCCAACTCCTATTGGATCACTTTTCTCTCAAGTCTTGCTTTTGTCCCACCTATGGAATGGTTTCTGATTGGATCACTTGTATCTTTTGACTTCTTCCAATCTTGTGAAGGTACTATGGGCTGATGAACAAAAAGTGTAGCATCCACCCAAGCTCTGGAGCATGCAAATGACTACACCATACAAGGAGCTCTGCAATACATGTCTTTATTCTTCGGCATGCAGCCATTAACTGAAAGCACTGCGTCATATGCTTCATTAACCACACCCAAATACCTCCCAACTGATTACGTAACTTTGTGAGAAATCCACCTAGGACCATAAGGGTCCTACTGTACATGATCACATGACACTACATCTCACCTTTGTTAATTAAGAAATACAGACAACATATATACATTAGAGTTCCTCAATGAGTCGTTGAGGTGCTTGCACCAGTCTTCCAGATCGAGTGGTACGAGGTGAAGGATTTGGACTGCCATCTGGCATCATGGATGTAGACTCAGATTCTTGACTTGGGCACTCAGGTGGACTTGTCTAACTTGTAAGGTCCGGAGCCTACAAACTTCGAGGCAGATACTTGAGATATGACAAGTCTCTTGTAATGGGCTTTCTGGGACGTTGAGCGGTCACCATATGCCTTTACTTGTCACAACTCTCAAGGGTTCCTCATCATACGGAGCGTCAGTCTTGCGTTTCCATTTTTGTTTGACTAAGACTCGGTCTCCTTCCTTGAAAACCGTGTCTCGTGCATATCAGCACTTATCTGTATAGGCTTTCATTTAATTTTTGTGAGAAGTGTCCATGACACGAATCTCATTAGTGTCCATTACTCGGCTCGCAGTCCATTGTGGTAGCTTTGTCCCAATGGCTCTCCCAAGCAGCAAGGTGGCAGGGCTTTCACCTGTTGAAGAATGGGGAGTCGACCAATAGGCACGAAGGGCTGGGCATAAAGCTGATTTGAGATCGATTCCTTCGAGTGAAGCTCACTGAACCATTTTCTTCAGGGTGCCCATAAATCGTTCAACAATGCCATTTGCCTGTGGCCAGAGAGGTGTGCTTTTCTGATGCTTGATGTTCAGGCGACTAAGAAAGTCCTTCAACTCTCTGATGTTGAAAGGCGGACCATTGTCAGATTTGAGGATGGAGCGAACACCCCACGCTGTAAAAATATCATACAGCCTCTCAATGACTTTGTCATGGGTGGTCGATGATAAATTTTCTGCTAAGGGAAAATGTGAGTACTCATCAATAACTACCATGAGATGATGGCCATTGTTTAAAGGACCAAAGAAATTAATGCAATTTTCTCCCATGCTTGTTTGGGAAGGTCAGACATATTTAATGGATGCTGTGTTGTCTTGGGAGATAAGCAGTTGTACAGGTGACATGCTTTCAGTTCCTTCTTGACTCATTTATCGAGGTGAGGAAACCACACTTGGTCCTTGAGGGCTCTCTAGTTGGCTACAAATCCACGATGTCCTTTGTGTGCCAGTTCAATTACTTGTTGCCTCAAGCTTCAGGTATGACAGTTCTTGAACCTCTTAGTATAATGCCTTCCTGATTGACAGAAAGTTCTTACTGCACATTTAAAAAAAATTGATATTCAATGTCACCTGTGAGAGGTTGAATATGTTTTCTCCACTATTGCGTTGCAGTGATATCCTTCAGTGTGAGCATTTCTCTGTCCGTTTTGGTAGCAGCAATGATCTGCTCAATGGATATAGCTGTAGGGGTGCTAGATTTTACTATGAAATTGATATATGCTTCAACCGCTTTAGATGTTGCACTGTGATGCTAATCTGGGAGATTTGATCCTTCCCCGGTTTATGCACAATAGTGTAATCATACTCTTGCAGTCTCAACCCCCACCTCTCGATGCGAGGGAGCATCTTGGCTTTCGGATTTCCAGAGATGGTGAGCAATGTCTGGTAGTCAGTGACAAGGGTGAAATGCTTTCCGTACCAAAACACATGTAAATGTTCACAAGCTCACACTACAGGCAGGCTCTCTTTTTCTCACTGAGAATAGGAAAGCTCAGTCTGAGATAGGCTTCTGCATGTGTAGGCCGCAATGCGTCTCTGAGCATTTGGATGTCCATTGTGTTGAGCAAGGATCGCACCCAACCCCACTGGACTTGCATCTACTACAATCTCAGTATGTAACTTTGGATCAAAGCAAGCCATTTCAGTTGCATTTTCTATTGCATGTTTGATTTTCTTGAAATTTCAGTCATATTCAGAAGACCACTGGAAGGGAAAATTCTTCTTTGTCAAGTCTCTCAACAGGGCACTCACCTTGGCAAAGTCATGAATGTATCTGGAGCAATAGCTGGCCATGCCTAAGAAGGATCACAGCTTGGGGACAAGTGGATGACAATGCTTTTACCTTTTCAGGGTCAGCTGTTATTTCCCTTTCAGAGAAAATATGCCCAAAGAATTTGAGTTCGGTTTTGTGAAACTCACACTTTTCTGCATTTAAAGTGAGACCTGCATCAGCGAGCAGACGGCATACTTGTGTAAGAGTTTTGTCATGCTCCTTTCATGTGTCCCCAAACACTAGTACATCATCAATTTAGTTAGTTAACAGCATGTGTGATAGGTTGAATTATTTAGCGAATGACATCCTGAAAGATTTCTGCAGCTCACAACTCACAAAGATAAGTCTTTTGTATCTGACCAAACCAACATGGGTTGAAAAAGTAGTAATGTACATACAGTTCTCTTCCATCTCAAGTTGATGATATTCTTAGTTGAAATCAAGATCGGAGAAGACTTTGGCACCATTCTGCTGTGTAATCATGGCACTATGAGTGGACCTGGATGTCTTTCTCTCTCAATTGCTTTGTTGGCCTGGCGTATATCAACACAAATGCGCATTGCACCTCTACTGTCTTTTTTTTGCATTACCACTATGGGCAAAACCTATAGAGTCGGACCAGTAGAGCGGTCAATTATGTCATGCTTTTATAATGTTTCTAGTCTTTCTGGACGTCCTCCTGTAAATGAAAAACAATCCAACTGTGTTGCTGAGCAACAGGACGAATATCCTCATTAATGTGAAGTTGCATCTTCATTGTCTTGAGTTTTCCTAGTACATGAAACAACAAAGGGAACTGACGCACGATTTCAGAATGAGCATTGAGGTTGTAGTTGATGGATATTAGTCCCATGTGAGCAGCAGTACTGAATCGGAGTAGACATGCACTCGACAAAGTACCTTGTAGAACATGAATGGGTGCTTGTACTGTCATTTTCTTATGCCTCATGGTCACTACGAATGACCCTTGACTTTGTAATGGCGTACATGCAGCCCATGTGTACACCTTTGTTTTCAAACATCAGACATGGTACAGGATGCAGCTCGTTGTATTTTTCTGCCGGCATGATATTGATCGATGCAACACTGACTGTGATAAAAAGTTGTAGGCCAGTCATTCACCTTTAGTGTGATTTTAGGGTATTGGCCAAATGAGTATGGTTGCTTCACACGGTGATCTCTCTTTGACTTGTGTTCATTTTTGCAAGCAGCCAATCCTACAAGTGCATGTCTTTCTGCAGTCGCTATCACCATTGCACATCCATCTTCGTCACTGTTACTCCATGATGATGCTGAATAGCCTTTGGAAGATGAATTTGGTGATGATCAATACCATTTTGTCTCTATTTGCCTCAATTGATGTTACCGTTCAGACATGTGAGCATGGCTAGAATGCTTCGAGTACTTTCTAGCCCCCATTTTCTCTTCTCATCATGACACACTTAGTTTCTCTTTCGCTTTGCAGACCATAATGAAATAGTTTTTTCTCCTGCAGGCTTTGCATATCTGTCCAATGGCAGGACATTTACCTTTGTGTGGAAACGAGAATCCACATCGTAAACACAATTTCATTTTCTTCTGAGAAATCAGCTTCTAGGCCTCTTCTTTGTGTTTCTGCTTACTTTTCATGATTAACGCTAATTTATTCTGGGCTGTCCCAGCTTCCATATCATCAGCCTGTCGATCTGTACGTTCCTCAGCTCTCGCAGCCATGAGTACCTTTTCTAGACTAAGTGTCTCTTTCAACATGCGTCGTCTGAACGAATCGGAGAGGCAACCATTAATGACTCTGAGACTCAGTGCTTCTTCATCATTGAATTCACTGAAGTTGCAGTACTTGATGAGGTTATCACGTCTTTCAACAAACTCATCCATCACCAGCTTGCTGTCTTGCCTGGTTGAAAAGGTACCCTTCATAGTCAACATTTGGCATTGAATTGAACTTGGCTTCCAACATTTCCTTGATTTGATGGTATGATATTTAATCAGATTGTGATGCTGTCTTGATTACTTCTTTTAGTCCATCACCTACAAGGTTCTTTAAGTACTTGATGATCTTTTTATCTTCTACTTCTTCTAGAGCAACAATGAAGTCATTAAACTTTTCAATCCATGCAGTCCATCTGGTGCCAATATTCAGCTTTTTGGTGGCGTTGAATGTCTGTGGTGGTTCCAGGAACACGGCTGCTCCGTACTTGGGTCCCCTTTCTGCAGCCATTGAAGAACGTCAATTTCTTGAAGACGTTTTGAGTTGTGCTGAATGCCACCAGCTGCCTTTTGGTCATTTCTGCAGGGACCAACGGCTTCGTAAACACAACCCCGAGTCGCCTCGCCAGATTTTGAGGTTGTACGGTGCTTTGTCTGTGTTCGCCGGTGAGAAGACTTTTGTTTCTTGTATCTGTTTGTTGCTGCCTTCAGCATTTTTTTGCGCTTGGTCATCTCTGCTTCTAGCGCTTTCTCACACATGGCTGTCACTTCCTTTAGTGCTTCTTTGTACCTGGTTATCGCTGCCTTTAGCATTTCTGCTTTGTATGAGCAATGACTGTTTTACGTTGTGGCGCAGTATCTCTTCTTTCAGCCTTACCAGTAGGCTTCCAGCAGGCTTTCTGATGAGGCTCCTCTATAGGGCCTTTACTTTCTATGAGGGCCTTGTATGAGCTACAGCGGCACTTTGACTCCACATATGCCAACCGCAGCCTGCTTCTTGGGGTGCATGTGGCATGTAAGAGCAGTTTGCTGGACCTCAGCAAACTCTCAGGGAGAGCAGTCTTGTTTCTTATGTGGACATATCCCATCCTCGTCGCCAGTTCTAACATCCAACCGAGCTCTGAAGTACGCAAATGACTACGCCACACACGCTCTGTAATACGTCTTTATTCTTCAGCATGCAACGATTAACTGAACGCACATACCATTGCGAATCGCAAATAGGAAGGGACACCCCTCTCTGACCCCCTCCAATTTACGATTCAGATTGATTCAGTAAATCCATGTTGAAATTCAGAAAGTCTGTATGGAATTGAAAACTGGGTTTAGTACACATTAAAAAGCCATTTTGCAGTCACAAGTCCTTTGATTTTGTGAATTGTAGGGTTTGTTAATGCAAAACTCTTTAGTGCATGATATTTTCTTTTTCGGTTTTAGCACTCAATGGTAGCACATCACCTTACTGGCTCTTTTCTCCCCCATCTCCTTGGCCCTACCCCATACTCCCATGCCTGTGTGATTATCTCCATCCCCTGCTTATTTTTTTCTAACTTTTTTCCATCTGTCTCTGCATTGGTCCCCAGCTCTAAATCCAGTTATCTGCATGACAAACCTATTATTGGATGGTGACCAGTGTGTATGCATGTGTGCTAAAGCACCAACAACCATCTTTGAATTGCTTCTGTCAATACATTTAAAAAAACATTCTAACATGGCTGCCTGTGCATTCACATGCATGTGCACAAATACTGATACATTAGTGGGCATTTTGATTTTTGTTCCTTGAAACTGCATGATTCCAAATCAAACAAGCACTGGGAAGGCCAATAGCTCTACAACTGCTTATTAAACGTGAAACCGATTGGCTTTGCCAAATGCTTGTTATGCTTGATATGAATGATAAATTGTAGCTTTAACTAGTAGTTGTAATTTTTACCAGCATAACAAACCCAGGCTTAATTTGTAAAATAAGAATTGCAGAGGCACAAATGTTTTCTTAGGAGTTCACTGCTGGTAAGGGCCGGCTCCTCCATTGAAGCAGAGGAGCGTCGCCCTATTTTATTTTTCATCCACCTGTCCCAAACAGAGCGTCAGGACAGGGCGGGCCTGATAAATGACAGCAGCAGGAAGCAGGGTGGCTTGCCTGGGCCCTTTTCAAATTGCGCTTGTCTCTTTGGTTTGTCGTCTTGCGGTGGCCAGCCAGACATGCGCACTTTAAACATCTAAACCCAGCTGTCTTAAGACATCTGGGTTGAGATCAAGTGCAGGCCTCCAGGGCGTTGTGGAGTTCCAAGACAGGCTGCTCCATTCAATTAGGGCGCTGCTCTCATGTTGTGACTAGCGCCAGGATTAGTCAAGGGAGTTGCAGCATCCAGCTCCTGTTTAGTGGGTGGAAGAAGAGGTCCGGCGCAGAGGACGTCGTGTTGAAGGTAAGTGTTTAATATTTTAATTGTCTTTTCCCAAGCACAACCCTCCAGCCCCCATTGATGCCAGCCGCCACTGCTGCTGGTCCTGCCGAAAGCCATTTTTCTAAATATCTTGGCTGTCTAGTACAGGGGTGTAACACAGCACCTGCGGCTCAGGGGGGCCAACATCCTTTCTGGGGCCCCCCATTCAGCTCGAGGCCAATTAATATCTGTGAGATACTAGAGACTAAGAGGCCTCTCTGCACATTCTGCAGGGAGGAGGGGATTCTTTTGTGTTACTCCACTGGTTTAGTATTGATTCCCATCATGCTTTTTTGTTCTACCACACTAAACTTGCTGTCTCTTTTCACACTCTTTCAGTTTTTTTCATATTTTCTTTCCTCCTTTGTCACTGCTTTCCAGTACTTGTCTTCCTCTATCTTCCTGCCTTTTCTTCCTTTCTATCTTTTGCTGTGGGTCAATCTCTGATGAGGGGTAAGAAGGTCTGTTCCCCAAAAATTAGTGCCTATGCCTACCACCCGCAACTGCGGGCACAAGCTGAGTGCTGACGCCATAAGCCAGAATGCAATAGCTTTCGAAAAACGAATCCAACCATAAACTGCTGACCACAGGTGAGCAAAAAGTATGAGTACATCAGAGAATTGTCTTTGTTTTTCAAATATTGTTCCAGCATGAAATATCCAAAAATAGAAGACTTGCCATAAAATACTAGAGCTTGCAAAAAGCAATATTCTGAGCCACGTTTACAAGCCTATTGCGCCGCCGGTGCATCACTCTTTTTAACGCACCGGCGGTGCAATGGGCTTGCATATATTTACAAGGACACGTAAAGTCACCCTGCGTGACTTTTCATGGCCTTGTAATTATGGGCCCTTTTTACACATTACACTGCATGAAAGCTCCATGGGTGTTGCTGTGGGTGTTCCCATGCAACATCCATGGAACCAGACACATTCCCAGATTTACAACGTTTTGTAAAGCTGGGAATGCGTTAGAATCCTACGCCTCCTAAGGGGAGGTATAAGAGTGGCGCAAATAGGAGAAATCTTTTATTTCTCCTCTTTTTTCTGCTTTCCATGCGTGCTGCATCAATGATTGTTTTTGTGCAGGAAGGTGTTCCTTCCTGCACAAAAACAATCATCCCCACAACGCAGGCACCCTTGCAACATGACGCAAGGGTGCCTGCGCTGGTGCATGGCAGCCAATTGTGCACCAGCACAGGAGAAAGCACACGGATGCCTAGTATTGTTGTTAATATGACAAATCCCTGTGCCTTTAAAATTATGCCGCTTGGCGCAGCAAAATGGCTTGCGGCGCTGCATCATTTTGTAGTAAATGAGGCCCTCGGTATATTCGGACGGGTAGTGAAGGAGATGTTTTTTGTTCATCCTTGCACTCCCCCACAACCTCCCCTTGCACTCAGAACCAACTTCCAACACAAATGATTAACCATCCCTCAACCACAATGGCCTTACAGACCCTGATGATCTCCAAGTGAAAACACCTGCAGCTCATCTGAAGAGGAAAAAAACAGAGCCCCCAACAAACACTAGCAGCATACTTGTTGGGGGATCATTACAGCATGGAGGGTGTTTTGGACGAAAGAGGTCTAAGGCATAAGGCCTCAAGTTGCACATTAACTTAACATAATATTTTTGTAGTGGTTAGTCTTAGGAAGGTGTGAAGAATGGAAGCCAGAGAGAGAGCTTGTGTGCGCGCGCTCGCGTTCAGGAGAGTCACGTGGTCACGCGCCGATCTGCGCAGAGTTCGCCTTTGTAGTATAAATCAAACGCACTCATTTTGGAATTTGGAGGAGGAATCCTCCCTGGGAGCTGGCAGTCAGATTGAGAAAACGACCTGTCATAACTCTCTCCAGCCCTTTGTTTCACTCGGGAGAGCGGGAACCCCTTCAGAGGCGCACGTGCGCGCTAGAACCTTCCAGAGCCTCTGAGGGCAGATTAGCATTCGTGAAAAATGCTTCTCCGCAAAATGGAAGGCCGCTGATTTATGTTTCATCATACTTTTTTGAAACCATTTAAATCTCTGCGACTGCTAAATCATAGCATCGTTACTTCTGGGCTTAACGGTTTTGGGGGTTAACTCTCCAGCATACAAACGGCTCAGGGGGATTTTCTCGCGTGCGGTTTCTGTAACCGCGGCTGTAACTGCAGGCAGGCTGGACGGGTCTTGTTTTCAGACATACTTTCAGTGAATGGCGCTCAGTGTCTGTCTTGGCCGGTTGAAAATGAGCGTTGTGGAGAGTACATCGATGGGGGAGAAAAAGTATTGTATGGTATTGTCGCATAAATGCATGCAGACCCCATTCAGGAGCGAGACTCCCGATTTTCGAAGCCAAAAACTATTTATTTTAGCTGTCTACCGTCTGAAATTGCCACTGCTTCAATAGAAGTCGATGAATATGCATTCCCTCGATTTTTTTTCAAGCTCTCCAACTTTCCTGGCCTGAAATGTTGGCATGTATGTTGTAGATATAGTTAGGGCTTTAAGTGGGCCGGGTCTCACCGGGTCTGAGCACTGGCAGTTTTTAGGTCTCGCCTGACCCAGCGCATGCGCTGGTCTGGCGAGACTTTTTGAGAGGGCTCCAAAAAGTACTACCAGGCCAAGCTACAGTGCATGTGCGCGGGTGCGCGCGCTGAGCTTTACTGCGATTACTTTCACTTTGCATAGCCAATAGGTCTCGCTTTTGGGACCTTATAAGTATTTAGTTATGCAACTGTTGCATGGCTAAACACTTATAAGGTCCCAAAGGCAAGACCTATTGGCTGTGCCAATGCTTGTTTAAAGGGGCCTTGAAACGGGTCTCTATCGGGCTCTGTTTTGTGCCCTGGCACAGGCGGTCCGTTTTTTTCGGGACTGCAGTGGCAGCAGGCACATCGATGCGTGTGCTCAGACTGCTCACTTCTCGCTAGGGGAGAAGTTACAGCATGGCATCATGCCAGGTGAGCGTTGTAGGGGAAGGGAAATCCTTTAAAGAGAGTCAATTTCTCTCTGGGTTTCCCTTCATTTTTGAAACTCAGGAGCCGCAAAATTGTCGTGGTGTCAAGCCAATAGTCCTGACTTATTGTAGGTATGATGCTACTTGTTGTATCATAACTGGATGCAATGACAGAAACTGTGCTAAGTAAGCACAGAATTTTAGCATATGCATTTTAACCCACGCCCTTAATTACATTGGCCACGTCCCTTTAAGAGACCCCCCCAGTTTGTTCATCCCATTTAAAGCCCTGGATATATTTATCAAGTGTCACACTCATGACAAGGTGACATAGTGTTTCTCGGCATGGGCAGCATGCTCCTCCGTGCGATGTGCTTGCTTAGCACGGTCTGTGAGGGGAAGGTCTTGATGTGCATGAATCAGTATTTCAGCTGCAAAAACATAACTGGAGGGGCCTACAGTTTTTCCTTAGGAGGTTAATGGTACTACTGCATGTTGAGGTTGCCAAATACCAAGCCTACCCTACACTTCCTTTGTCCTAATTTCACTCTGAGAGGTTCTTTTTTATTTATGCTATCCCCCTGTTGTCTATTATTTTCTACTTCATTTGTCGTTCTTCTTCTGAGCCAAGTTTATTGGAAAATTAGTCCTGAGCCCCACAAAATAAATGCGGGTCAGGGCTGAACTGGGAACTCAAAGCACCGCTGGCAATTTTGTCGGATCAGCCCCCGTTGAGGGGTAGGAGGGGTAAGGAGGGTAATGGGGGAGGGGGCAAGTGTGAAGCACTGATGTTTTTGTTACTAGTTGGCTGGTATCACAGCACCACTGCAAAACCTTCCTCCAGTAACAAAACCGGCCCACACCCCTGCATAACCGGCCCCCACACTTCCAGTCTCCTGGGGAAACACCCAAAGCCCAGTATGGCCAGTCCGACCCTGATGCGGGTGACCACCACCTGCAACCACAAGCACTAATAACCAGATAGTGGCTCTTGCCATGTTGCTTTAGATGTGCCACTGAGGTTTATGTGTGGTAATGCCCAAGTACTTACTTGTAACCTTCACGTCCAGCCTTCCTCATCGGTGTCTTAACATGAGGATGTACCAAGTCAACAGAATGCAAACAACATGAAATCCAAAGTAGTGTAACATCTTGGAAGGCATTACTAAACATTAATGTGGATTGCACCAAGATCATCAGCCCCAAACTCAGAAGAGCGATGCCCTCAACAACCAAACTGAGCAACAGTTGAGTGTGAGTTTCATTGATGTGTGACTTTGTTTTGGGCCAAATGATCGAAAGGATGTTCTGGTGCTGTAAATAACATTGTGGGTGATTAAGAGTGCTTTAAAGTGGGCACAATTTGTTTTGACTTAACAGTGAAGTGCTCAGAGGGTTTAGGCAGGGGCGTCTGGCCACCTTTGAAAGTGGTGGTCGAGTGAAGTGCCCCATTCCTTCCTGAAAAGCAAAATAAAACACCCCCCCCACCAAATCCCCAAAGTAAAACACCCCTCCCTCCAAAAGCCCAAAATAAAATACCTGCTCCCTCCAAAAGGCCAAAATAAAACGACACCTCCCTCCAAAAATAAAAAAGAACCTCTAGAATAACATCTTAAGTAAATAAAATAAATGGTACTTACCCACGGCTGCACGTGCTCCTCGGTATTCCACTTCTGAATCTGAAGTCGAGCTCCCCTAACCAATCCAGATACTGCTCTCATGTTGTTAACTAGCATGGGGGAAGCGCCTGGATTGTATTGTGCAGGCTGGCTGGATGCTCCTTCAGGCTCTGTAGGCCTGTGCTTGGTCTCCACCTAGCTGTCTAAGCTGAGTGGAGAGCTTCAAAGTGCACATGTCACTTTGGCTGGCGCAAGACAGCCGGACAAAAGTGACATGCACACTTGAGAGCATCCAGTCAGCCACTGCCCCTGTCCTCCACTGCCAATTGGCAGCAGAGGCCACGCTCCACATGTCTCTGGACTCGGGGTAGGCCGCTTCCTGCAGTGCGCACGTTGGAAAACTTAAATGGCAATGTTTAATTGCCATTTTATTTTTTCCTGCATTGCTCGAAGCGGGTAGGGAGGACGATGCTCCCCCACCCTCATGAAGAAACCACTGCTGGATGCAGGCATGGATGTTTTCTGGTTGCTGCATTCTGGATTATTTGCAGTCTCTACACTAGATCGGGTGGTGGTACATGGTTGAGCCCATTCGCCAAGTGATGGTTTCCTGAAGTTTCTGAGAGTAGCTTAGGTGAGAGAAGATGCATTTGAGGGTCCTCATTGTAAAGTTGGAGGTTTTGTGAATTGGTTCACTTGGTAGATAGATTTAGATTACATTTATTATATGATTACTTAAAATCCTTACAAACACACATACAACAAACTAAATCAACAAAACACAAACAATAGTTAAACCGCTGGCAAACCTAGCTCACCTGTTTCTCCTGTGCTCCCTATCCATAAAAGCCTTTACCTCATAATACCTGTCGTATACTTCCCAACATTCCATCTCTGTTAAAAACCTTAATTAAAAACAACTCTGAAAAACATAAATCCAAAAAGGCATCAATACAGTATTAATACCAGGCACATTCAAATCAACATTCAATACAGTTCAATGTGAGTAATTTCTTGCAACGTCATAAGAAATGCAATTCTACCTTTAGGGTGCTTTCTTCACTATGTTATTCAATAACAGCTTTATTATTCAATACTTGGTGGATAAGTAATAGGCTTCAGTCCATGGGTTCTTACTTCATTAGATGGTAATGTGTTGGTGGTGCTTCCGTCCTCCTCATGTCTGGATCTTGTGTTTGGATGAGGTGGTTCATCAGCATTCACTGGGTGACATCTCAGAAGCAATGGTCTAATCCAAAGGTATAGGGACCTTTTTGATTTTATGGCTTGAGACAGATCTGTGTGACATCTGTGTAGTTGTAGCATGTTAAGTTGAAGGACTTGAGGGCATCTGGCAGTACTGGGCAGAAGTGGCATTGAACGAACAGAGAGCGAAAGATGATGTAACTTTGAGGTACCCTGGATGGGTGTGGAAAAGACTGGACGTGTAAGGAGAATGTGAGATAATTTTTCATGTCAGAGAGTTAGTAGGAGGTTCATTCAATGATGGTTTACTTTTTGCCAAGATTCTCTAGCTTCAGGGGAGGATGGCTGTCTACACTTTTTGTGCCTCACCTCTATTGTGAGAGGGTACACTATATGAGTTGTCAGCGCTGGATCTTGTCCTTGTGAGTTATTTATGTGTTGCCTACTGACTAATTATGAAAAGCCCTTAATTGTTCTGAAAGCACAATCTTGGAGTATTAAGGGAGTTTAGGACCCTGCAACAGTTCCAGCCATGCCTTGGGAGGGCCCTAGGGCATTTGACGTTAAAGCAACCCTCAGATGGGCATAGCCACAGGAGGAACCAAGTGCCACTGAGTATGTTCGACTTGTCGATTATCAATGTGCCCTGCAGTCCACACTAATTCTCACAGCTCACTATGTTCTTCATAGCATTGTTCTGAGCCTTGTTTGAGGATTATAAAACGCATTTGTCTTTATAACCTATCTTATTTTCCTCTATAAATACAGTATGAAAAAACGGCATGTCAGTACACATTCAGAATATTTCTACACGGAGCTGATATAATGCTTTGCAAATTTCTCTCTCTACTTTTGAAGAAAACCAAAGCATGTGTCCTGCCAACACAATAGCAGTACAAATTGCTTGCATCCTGCAATAAATAGCTGCATGTCTCTGAATTATTCCATACATTTCTTTAAAATCTCTTGACATGAATACACGAAACATAACTGTCAGACAATACCATGGATTTATTTAACATGTCAGCTGCAGAGGTTTTAAAGCAGATCTTCGTACTAGGTTTTGATGTATTAGTACCCTGGCATCCCTCCATTCAGTTTTAGAGCTCCATGATTTACAGCAGTGGTGCCTCTCTTCTCTTGGCTCAATAAGGCCCACAGAAAAAGCTTATACATCAGGGTTTGCTCTTTACAAATACTTTTAAATTAATACAATATATTTCTACCTTTGTTTTAACTTGGCTCTACTTTTTGATGGAAGGCTATTGTGATTTTGCTGGAGATTTGCATGGTAGTCACTAAGCAATTGCCTTCTTCAACTGGATAAGGCAGGCATCTGCACGGGTATCAGTACTATTCGGTGTGTTATTTGTAATAATTTCTTGTGAAAGAGAAATAAACCTATGCTCGTAGAGTGAGAGATGTGGGTATGGCTACCAGTTTTGTTGCTTAGCCTGATGGCTTTGTTTGAAACGCACCCTGAATGTTAACTTTTATGGTGAGGGAGCAATAAAATTATACTTCACACCTGTTATTAGACCTGGCATTCTTGGCATGGTTTCCCCTTACTGTTTGCCTTAAGACCTTCTGTTTTTGCTGACTTCATTTTTGCTGGCCTTAGGATTCTGCTCACTTTACCGCTGCTGACCAGTGCTAAAGTGTTTGTGTGCTTTCCCTAAAACGTGGTCTCACAGGCTTAGACCTATAAGTCCATAGTAAATTGCACAACATGTGCCCAGGGCCTGTAAATTAAATGTTACTAGTGGGCCTGTAGCACTGATCGTGCCACCCATGTAGGTAGCCCTTTAAACATTTCTCAGGCCTGCCATTGCAGAGTCTGTGTGTGTTCTCCTTTTTTTTTATATAAATCTTTTTATTGACAAAATAAACCAAGAGAGAACACTCTATGATGAAGTGACATAGTTCATAAGTACCATAACAGCATTAAATCAACATCGCAGTCCGACATCTCGATCACAATACAGTCCTTCAGTTGCAACATCCTGACCAATAATATTACGGAGTCATGTCTTCTTGTACAGAGGAATCTAGAAACGGTTCACATAACATTCCCCTCGCTTTGTTCCATTCACTCCATATCTTGGTCCATTTCTCGGTCGACCCCTCCTTTCATAGATTACCCTCTCTGTCTGCATACACCAGTCCATATCCATTTCCCAATCACGGAGTTTGGGTATCGTGTCGCCTTTCCAGGTTCTGGCTATATTCCGTTTTGCTACAACATTCCCTAGGATGACCCAGATCCTTTCCTTAGCCGTCCGGTCAGTTGCGGCCCATACATTCAAAAGGCAAAGTCGGGGGGTGACCTCCATACTTTTCCCGCAAACTTCCCACATTTTTGCAGTCACTTTACTCCAATACAGTAGTATGCTTGGGCACTCCCACCACTGATGGAAGTACGTACCGACTTGCCCACATACCCGGGGACTCTGCAGGGAACCCAGAATGCGCATCCTAGCTAAAGCGACACCTGTGTAATAAACTCTGTGGAGGAGCTTAAGCTGGACCAACTTAAATCTGGAGCACACCACGACCTCTCACGGAGATGCAAACGCCTCCTGCCATTCTTCATCATCTAGATCTCCCACATTCTCCACCCATTTTGCACAGACCTTCAATAGAGCACCTGGAGAGTTGTTTAACATTTTTCTGTAGGTCAAGGAGATTACTTTCTCATTCAAATAATCATCTAGTAGCCTATCCTCTAGGGGCGAGGCTGCCGGTAGGTCCGCTCCCATGGGGACGGCCTTATACAATGTGCTACGCACCTGTAGGTACCGAAAAGGTTCCCCTGGATTAAGAGCATACTGACGCTGTAGATCACTAAATGGGACCACCCTGCCCTTTGCCCACAGGTCGCCTACAGTTGAGAGCCCAATGAGATCCCAACTACGAAACCCGGGACTATGAGCCAAGAGCCCTAGTCGGTCAAAGTCGAAGAGAGGGGTGACAAGGGTAATCTTATTCTTCCAATCAAAGGCGGCAGTCACAGCGTGACACAGCACCACCGTGGTAGCCATTGGTGTGAATACTGGGGCATTCCTCCGCCCCCCATAGAGTACTCGTTGGTAAGAGCCATTTGCCATATTATGTCTATCCATCCTATCAGCAGGTTCAACAATTATGATTAGTGAACGCTAGTAGTGATGCCCAAAATTAACTCTTGAGTGCCAGAAGAGCAATCCCCCCATCATACCAGCTCTTCATGAGCTTAGTCAAAGAGATACGGGGGTTTCCAGCATTCCACAATAGGGTCCTGACCTCCGATTCTACGGCCTGAAAGTATTTAGACAGAACAGGAAAGGGCGTATTTTGTAATGTGTAAACAAATCGAGGCAGCGCCATCATTTTATATAGAGCCGCCCTGCCCAAGAGCGTGAGGGGCAGCGACTTCCAGCGTTATACATCAGCCTGTAGACGGCGCAGAGGTGGGACCAGATTATTGTCATAAAAGACAGCCGAGTCCGTTGTGACATAAATCCCTAAATAACGAAAGCCCTCCGTAACTGTTTTGGCACCGCAATGAGCGGGTAGTCTGATATCCCTCCTAGCAAAAATATAGATTGAGGACTTATCCCAATTTATGGTATAACCAGAATATTTCTGGAACAGGGTGAATATGTGGAGTATTCTATGAATGGAGTGATAAGGCCGGGCCAGATACAATAAGATGTCATCTGAATAAAGGGAAATTCTATCTTCCCAATCTGGCGTCCAGTTTAAGCCTCTGATGAGGGGGTCTCCTCTAATCCAGATTGCGAATTGCTCAAGGACCAAAGCAAATATCAAAGGTGCGAACGGACATCCCTGCCGCGTTCCCCTGTGCAGGGTGAAGGGCGCCGAGCGAGCCCCGTTGACCGTCACTCTTGCCAAGGGTTCCGAGTGCAGCAGCCGAACCCAGAATTTTTTTTCGGACCAAAGCCGTAACGTTCTAACGCAGCAAAGAGATAGGGCAATTCTATCAGATCAAACGCCATTTTGGCATCTAGGGACATAATTACAGCATCCTCTTGTATAGACTGGGCTCTACCCAGAACTCCATGAAGCCTCTGCAGGTTGAGTGCCGTGTTCCTACCCGGCATAAATCCTGATTGATCGGGATGAATAAAGTTATGGAGCAAAGGCGACAAACGCGTGGCCAGAATCTGCCAATATTTTCACTTCCGGATTTAATAACGTTATTGGTCGGTACGATCCACACTGATCTGGAGGCATGCCCTGTTTGTGAATCACCACCACATCTGCCAGTCTTTGAGCCTCAGGAAGGCAGCCGCTAACCACGCTCTCTTTATACATATCTATTAAGTACGGGGCAATGGTAGACGCGTTGATTTTAAACAATTCGATTGGAAGACCACACGGTCCCATAGCCTTTCCGGATTGTAAGGCACCAATTGCCTTGGTAACCTCTTCTCTGGTCAAATCCAACTCGAGCTCCTCCACCTCTGTGTCTTCTAAAACTGGGAGTCGTAGGGTGGACAACAATTCCCCCGCTTTGACCCCTGAGTATGCACTCTCGGAGGAGTATACTGCTTGAAAATACTCTGCAAACGCCCCTGCTATACTGTTACTGTCCGTGTGGCGATCCCCACCCTCCGTGACAATCCCAGAGACCCACCTGGAGGCCTGTTCACATCAGACCAGCCACTCCAAAAGCTTGCTTGCCTTATCTCCTATTTCATAAACTTGACACTGTGTGGCTGGATAGTAAGCCTTAGCCGCCTCTTCGGCGATATCTCTATATTCCTTGTACTTAAGGAGCAACTTATGTTTGCGTTCGGGGGACATTGCAGTCACTAGGTCATCTTCCAGTTTGTTTATTTTGCTTTCTAGGGCCAGCAGTTGTTTACGCTTTTCTTTCTTATGCCCAGCTACCATAGATACACCCTAACCCCTGATCACAGTTTTGTACACATCCCACAGCGTGGAGGCCGATTCCACTGCGCTCACATTTTCTTTGAAATATTTTTCTGTCATTTCAATTAGGCCCTCCCGAACCTTAGGGAGCTTCAAATTCTAGGGGTTGAGCCGCATCTCACTGTGATGTATGGAAGGACAAACGCCATATGTAGCTATCACCGGGGAGTGGTCTGAAATTCCTCTAGGGAGGTGGCCCAACCCGCAAAACAGGGAAAGTTGGTCCGCTTTGCAAACTATATAGTCTATGCGGGACAGACTCCCATGTACCCCCAAATGAAAGGTGCTTTGGAGGGAGGACGGATTTTGGGCTCGCCAGAGGTTCAGCAGGCCCATTGCTGTCATGCCACCAAAAAATCTCCAAGCGCTCTTCCCGCCGGCTCATCCGGCCTGGCCGGTCGCCTGTCTATTTCACAATTTAATGCTGCATTACAATCACCGCCAAGTAGCAACTCACCCTCCGGCAAATTGAGCAGATGTGTACCCAAATCAGTAAGTGTTGGGAGCTGAAGTTGAGGTGGAATGTACAATGAAGTGATGTTAATTAGCCGTCCCTCCCAGGTACCCGTCAGCATCACAAACCTACCCAAGTGGTCCCGTGTAACAGTTTGGACCTGAAAAGGGGAGGACCTATGGAGAAGAATTCCCACCCCCCTAGACCTCTTGGTGTAGCCTGCATGCGCCGCCAACTTATACCCCCACCTATTCAAAGCAGAGTATGTGGAGCCTTGTCTGTGCGTTTGCTGCAGCAGGGCCAAGTCACGGGCCTGCCTCTTTAAGTATTGGAAGACAATCCCTCTCTTTATTCTATCCCCAAGCTCATTAACCATCCATGAAAGCAATTTGAGGCTGTTTCAGTGGACTAGCCATTCATGTGACATAACGGGGGTGGACTCAGGCCCTGGATCAAGGACTGATACAGTAATATAGCACCCCTTCTTACGAGTAGGCGGAGCTGCAACGTGGTCAAACAAGTCACGTATTCTAGTGTCGGACATTCTTTGACCAAAATATGTATCTCTCTTGCACTGTCAGCGAACAATATTGAAAATGAATTTACACATGCAACAACAAAACGACAAACCTCTAAGAAACCACCCCCCCTCCCTGCCTCCCTGCAACGTGGACTCCAAACTGCCCACCCCCCAAAAGTGCAGAGCGCCTGTTTACCCCACCCCATAAAACTATTGTAGAGGGAACGTGGCCCCGCCAATCCCGGCCCGAGGTCTTATACTACCCCAATTCTGACCAGGATTCCCATATAGGATGGCTTGCGACCCCTCCCGCCGGGAAGGAGTCCGGTTCTCGTGGTGAGAGACATTAAGCTGCAGCATAGTAACAGCCAGAATATACACGGGCCCAACAATCAAAAATGCCCACCCTTTTCAGAACAATATTACTTGATAAAGAACAGCTTCATCTCCGAGTCTCAGACGGTCTTGAACAGTGCCCAATCACAACCTCGGTAAACTGCAATCGACGAGGAGACCACCACACAAGCAGACATATGAGCTCCACAGTGGCCCGATCGGTCACCCTCCCTGGAAACAAGTGCCTAACGAAGATCATCCTGCCCTCGCTCCCTCCGCCTTGAGTCCTGCTGCGAGGGGCCATGTGCCTGCCATTGTTCAAACCAGTCCCATGTGTCCTCTGGAGACGAGAAGAACCAGACCTTCCCTCCCTTTGACACTCTAAGTTTTGCTGGAAAGAGCATGGCGTATTTAATGTTCTTTTCACACAGCGCCCTCGTAACCTCCAAAAAAGATGTCCTCATTTTCTGGACCTTAACTGTAAAGTCCGGAAAGAAAGCAATCGTAAAATTTTCGAACTTCGTAGGGGGAAGGAGCCTACAGCTTGCAGGATTACATCCTGGTCCCTATGATCGAAGGTTCTAGCTATGAGAGGGCGTGGAGGGGCACCGGGTTTGGGGGGACCACCTGGCGTCCTATGGGCCCTTTCCACAAAGAAATAGCGGGAGAGCGAGAGTGGCTGCAGATGATTCAGAATCAGATCTTCGACAAAGAGGTCTGCCGCCGGGCCCTCTGCCCGTTCCGGCACCCCCAGGATGCGGACATTGTTCCTGTGTGCCCTCCCCTCCTGATCCTCCAGCCTGGCTTCCATCTCCCTCGTCAGGACTTGCAGTTTCTTGACTTCTCATTCCAAAACTTTCATGGAGGATAGTAGGTCCGTCACAGTGTTTTCAGCAGTCTTCATCCTTTCCCCCAGCGACTGCAGATCTGCATGCATTAGAGTCACCTCCAAAGTAACAGAGTCTATTTTAAGTTCCAAGGCCATGCAGACCCCCTGTAGGGCTTCCATGATGTCTTGGAGGGTAGGGGCAACCCCATTCGCCTGCTTCTTTGCACCTGGTTCCACATTCTGTTCCTTCAGGCTCTCCACCCAGGATAGCGCAAATTTATCTAGCTTGGTTTGGTGCGTCTGCCGCGATCCCTTGGCTGCCGCCATAGCGCTGTCGTCAATACTGGCTCCCATCAAGACCACCTCGGACCGCTTCCCGGCCAGGCTGCAACTAATATGGAGGTTGCAGCTGTTCCGCACCTATGAGGATGGCGCCCCCTTCTTCCACACTTGCCAGGCCAAGAGCACTATGGCCCCCCGTGAGGCTCAGGGGTATAGGACCAGTAGAGTCGGCCCACTCCGTAGACAAGTTCCCAGAGGTGTATCAGGAGGGCAAAATAAGGCGGTAAAAGGTCACCAGGGCCAAAGACTTCTGCTGCAAGAGAGACGGCACGAAGAAAATATCCCCTCTATCTTTAAGCCCAGTGCTGGACAAAGGTCAACAGTCAGGCACAAGCAGGCGTCCCCGTTGCAGTAGCACACTACAAGCCAGTGTGCCCAGCACAGCCAGTCATCAGCAGTACAGCATGGAAACGCGCACTACAGCGCGCCGATCCCGGGGAAGGACGGTAAGTGAGGCCTCCCACCTATATCCGCAGAGGTAGTGCCAGCACCCTCTCCACAGTCGCATGGAGGCAATTCAGAAGTATAGAGGGGGGAGAGATGTGACAGGCGAAGTAGTGCGGAGGCCGCGGTCACAGAATGATGTCTCTGCGACAGCGGCCGCACCGCACCAGCCGCGGTCTCCCAGATCTTCACAATCTTCACCGTCTCTGAGGTCCCCGGGGGCCCCCCTTATCTCCGCCAGACTCCGTTGAGGGGCGGCTGCACAGAGAACGCTGCAGGCACCTCCCGATCGCGCCGGGACCGACCTCTCTTCAGGACCTTCCGCAGCACCAATTCCCTCGAGGCCCCGGTGTCATAGACCTCTCTCCACCGGCACCGCCTCAGCACCAATTTTGCACGATGAGTAGACTCCGGTTCACCGCGTCCCGTCCGGGTGTCTCGGGGGCTCGGATGGCACCCGGCACAGCAATTATGGGGTTTTGCAGGATATTGGACAGATTTACTTGGGGTTTTAGGCTGGCGTGATACGGAGCTCTACTCGAGCACCACCATCTCAGTTGCCGGTTGGTCACGCCCCCCCTGTGTGTGCAGTTTTAAACTGCTATGTCAACCTGGCAAGTTAAACCTCTTGTTTTATCAAAGAGAACTAGCTCTGGAGTGGATGCTCCTAGCGTATGTTTGTTTTAGAAAGGAAACACATTATGTTTATTGTAAGGCTCTCACTCACACACCTAGTTGGTGACTTGCTTCATCATCGGGCCCCACCCAAGGGTCCGAGTGCACCTCGGGTGTGCTACGACGCCTGGATACAGTGGAGCTGGTATTGTGCTGTGAGAGTGCAGTGAAAGGAAGTGAGTGAATGTTAAAAAAGCTGCCCTAAGGGTCCCTGGGATAAAAAATGACTATGAAGCATGTCACCAACTAGGTGGGTGAGTGAGGGCCGTACTATAAACATAATGTGTTTCCTTTCCAAAACAAACATACGCTAGGAGCACCCACTCCAGAGCTAGTTCTCTTTGATAAAACATATATACCAGGGGAAGTGCCACAGATTTTCCTCGGTGACTTCAGTCTTCACTGGAACAATCCAAATGATCATGGTGTAAGCTGTCTTAAGTCTTTTCTGTCAGATCAGAATCTGTCCCAATTCTGTGACAGTCCAACACACAACAAGGGAGAGACATTAAACCTCATCATAGCAAAAACTAGCACTGTATCAATAGAATCCATCACCCCATGTGATTGGACGGACCACTACAGCATTGTCTTCACTATCAATATTGAGATAGCTCTAAAGTCGGGCCAACCCACAAAAACAAACACAATGGAAAAGGAATTTATAAAACATTAACACCAATGACTTGGTAAACAGTTGCAACTCCGCCCTAATACCCATGACAGACATGAGTGACGTCCATGACCTCACAGTCTTTTACAATTCCACTATGCTTGAAATTCTTGATTCCACAGCGCCCCTACAAGAAAAAAACGTTTCCTCCAAAATCTCCAAACCATGGTTCAACGAGAACCTGAATTCTGATAGGCGCAAGCTAAGATCAGCTGAGCGTCTATGGAAATCTGCACCCTCCACTGAGCACCTACAACACCTCAGAGTGCTGGGGAACTCATACAACAGAAAGATCCTAAAGGCCAAGACAGACTTTTTCAAAACCCAGCCAAACCAAGCCAATAACCGCCCCCAAAAAAACGATTTGAAATAGTCAAACAACATGCGCGCAACGCGCCAAAATCTTTGGAACTAAACGATTCAGCTACACCTAACTGTGATGAGCTGGCCAATTTATTCTTAGAAAAGACAAAAGCCATTGAACTCGACATCCAATCTAAGAAGGACATTCCATAACCTATTGCTCATGATACTAAATTTTACTCTCAGATCAAGGCCCATTTTACTACTCTGAAGGAAACCCCCCCAAAAAATGCCTGTTGGCACTCCTTCTCGCCAATCCCTGAACAAGAAATCTATAATACTCTTATAATGATTAACCCCTTCAATCACTTTTCTGACCCCCTTCCTTATTCAAAATGATAAAAACATCTATTCTACCCCTATGGTCAAAGATTGTAAACGCCTCTCTGAGACAAGGATCCATACCGGACTGTCTTAAAGTAGGACAGATCACACCCATACTAAAGAAATCCGACTCCCACCCCTAAGATCTTAACACCTACCGCCCTATATCCAACATCCCCACCCTGGCGAACCTGCTGGAAAAATGTGTACAAATTCAATTATGTAACCACATTGAGGATTTCAACCACCTAGACAAACACCAATCCGGCTTTTGTCAAGGTCACAGCACGGAATCTGCACTCACCCACATAATGGATGACATACTAAAAATGCTAGGCCGCGACGAATCATGCCTATTGATACTTCTTGACTTATCCTCCGCTTTCGATACGGTCAAGCATGACAACCTATTATCCTTACTGGAACATAGGATGGGCCTTACTGGCCCAGTGTTACAATGGTTTACCTCCTTCCAAAATAACAGAACACAAAGAATCAAGATGAAACATTCACTCTCTCATCCCTCCATGGTCACCATAGGGGTTCCACAGGGATCAGCACTCTCACCCATTTTTTTTAATCTACTCATGGAGCCCCTGGCAAATGCATTGAACTCTGCGAACATTCTATATCACCTGTACTCGGACGACACCCAACTGTATATGAAAATCTCCTCACCAGATGACTTAATCTACATCAACGCTATTCTACAGGATACTCAAAGCTGGCTCACCGGCAATTACCTCATGCTCAACACCAATAAAACACAATTCCTTCTCATCTCCCCACCCAACCATACACCCAAGATAGACATATGGTTGAAACATCTAACTTCCTTTGACTGTGCTCCCCACATCATCGACTCCGCGAAATCCTTGGGAGTCACCATAGACAAACACCTGAGCATGTAGGCGCAAATCACTAATGCCACCAAGGGAGCCAATCACCAGAAGAGTATACTAAGAAAACTTAAACCCTTTCTACCACAGACCGACTTAAAAATGGTGGTACAAGCCCTAGTGTTACCAAGATTGGACTATGGAAGCACCACTCTATGCGGTCTCCCCAAATATAAGCTGGCCCCACTGAGGGCATCGCTTAACGCTGCGGCCAGACTGGTTTCAGGAAATAAAAGAAATAACCACATTTCTCCAACCTTGAAAGCTCTGAACTGGCTGCCTTACGAGGCAAGAATACAACTAAAGATCTCCTGCCTGACCCACAAAGCCCTGCATAGCAATACCCCCAGTTACTTAGCACTAAAGCTAGAGCATTCGGGAGGATGCAGGCAATTGCGAAGTGCAAGTTCTCTACTACTGAAACCACAATCCCTCCATAAAAAGAGAACTGGTTGCAGAGCTTTATCAGGGATCGCACCGAAGATTTGGAACTCCCTACCGCCAGTGATACGTGGAATCCCCTCATTTACCTCCTTCAAAAAAGAAGTAAAAATGCTTCTAATGAACAAACTCACCTCCTAAGACTTTAATGCTAAGTCGTCTACTAGTCACTTATGCTACCCATTTATAACTGTCTACCTCTTTTGTATTGATTGACGACTACCGAATGTACTTATACTACCTCAACCTCGTAATGTTTAATAGCGGTGTGTGGATCGTTCTTTATTGTCTGTCAGTCACCTATGCTATCCATATATTACTATCTATCGCTACTGTACTGAATGGTGAATATTGAATGTATGTATATTACCTCAACCATATAACGTTTAATAACTGTATATTGTAAAGCGCTCCAATACCCTCGTGGGTCGTGTTCGCGCTATATAAAACTTTATAACTAAATAAATAAATAAACTCACACATTTTCACTCTGGCTCCTGCATTCCAACACATCAGTGGGTCCACATCAGCGGGTTACTGCTCTGCTACTTATGGCACTCTCCTTTCCTGGCCCATTGTTCACACACATAATGGGACTGATGGAGCAGAACCTACAGCATGTCCAATCTGCATGTGGCTTTACTAGATTGAGGGAAGAGGCAGATGGTCATGTGGGACCCCGAAATCTGACACAGCGTGTTTGTCTGTTATCAGGAGGCCCTATCACTGGTTTGGTTGGCTGCCACTCTAGTGGTTTTGAGATGAGCAGCCCTGCCTTCTTTAATATGTCTTGACCCTTTAAATGTGGTACTGTGTTTGGCTTCACCTCTAACAGTTACTTCTAGGGTGCTAGTGAGCCACCATTAGCTCCCGAGCTACTTGTTTGAGACCCTGGGGCTTGACTGTTATTAAGGCACATGCAAGAGATCCATTTGAGTATTATGAGCATACATTATGCAGTCAGTCATTCAGCCACGAGTCAGGTTGAATTATCCTGATTTGGGTTTTTCAACTTTGAGAGCAGATCTGAGGGGAAATCTGCCAGAAAGAGATGTGAGACTGAGAACTAAGTGTGTTATGTCAGTAATCTGGTGTTCTATTATAGCATCCAAAGGGTGAGTGTGGAACGTTGATATGAAATTGTAAAGTTCATGAAATCCATAACACTCCAGGATGGATTTTATAGCATTTATTCCAGTAGAAATAGGTAAAACCACCAGTCCTTACAACAGCTAACCACCTCCTCCAGCTCCAACTCCCACTCTGCTCTGCCAGTATTCTGTTGCCAGGCCAATGACAATTAGAACATAGAATGCAACCAAGTTACACTGGCAGAAGAGCAGTAGGAAGGAAACAGGGTTACATAAGTAAAACCACAACACATCTCCCTCCCCACAACATCAAAAGCATTAACCTTGCAAGAAAATACAACAAATGAGCACACAAAATCCACAATTACAAAATAAATGTTGAAATCAAAACATTTTGTAGTCTTCATGCCAAAATGGCCTAAACCTCATCCTACGGTGATTCTTAGTGTGATGATCAGTCCATTTTGTAGTCTTCATGCCAAAATGGCCTAAACCTCATCCTACGGTGATTCTTAGTTTGATGATCAGTCTTTGGAATGCAGGTGTGATCAGCATCCTCAAGATCATGCGTAGACTCATCAGACACACCCACATCTTCAGCACCTCCAGAATTTGGCTCCCATTTAACCAGACGAGACATACTCCACACTTCTCCAGAATCCAACACCACCACATTTTTCCTCACCTCTCTAATAATGAATGGACCCATATACCTTGAGTGACCTTTCCTCAGAAGTCCAGGTCTCTTGACCAAAACCTCATCACCCAATTTCCATTGTCTAAAAACAGAAGAATTATTGGAATCAAACCTGGTCTTATACCTATCTTGGTGAAGCTTTCTCCTCAAAACAACATCTCCATCCAACTGCACACCATCAACCTTTAAATTCAACCAGGCAGGACTCAATTTATCATAAGGTTTTCTCCCTCTCAACACAGAGAAAGGTGAAACCGAAGACAAACAATTGGGGGTGTTACGGTAAGCCCACCATGTTTCTCTGAGCATCTCTTTCAATGAGGATCTAGTCTGCAAAGCTCTCTGGGCACAAGACTTGACTATCCTATTCATCCTTTCCGCCAGGCCATTCGATTGTGGAGAATATAACGCTGTCTTAAAATGTACAATAGATAATTCCTTCAAAAATGAATTCATCTCATGAGAGACAAACTGAACACCATTGTCTGTGACAAGTTGTTTTGGTATACCTTCTCTTGAAAATTCCTCAGACAAAAACTCAATAACAGTCCTAGTATTTACTGCTGGTACACACTTGGTAACCACCCACTTAGAAGTGTAATCCACTAAAAGTAGTACATAATGTTCATTGCACGCAAAAGACTCAAAAGGACCGGCAATATCCAACCCCAGCTTGGTCCATGGTGCAACTGGAATTTCAACAGGTGAGAGTGGTGCCACACGACTTTTCTTGCTTTTATCATTATTTGCACACTCCCAGCAATCCTTAACTGCCTCTTCCACCTGTCTGTCCATCGTTGGCCACCAATACCACTCGCGAACTCTAGCTTTCGTTAAATTCCTTCCTAAATGCCCTTCATGGGCCAAGTTAATTAACTTGTTCCTAAGTTCACTAGGAGGCACCACCTGATTTCCCCTCAACAACTTGTCGTCAAAAACACACAACTCATCCTTCACATTAATAAAATTTTTCAACTGTTCAGGAATGTCGCCCACTGCTGGCCAACCCTTAATTGTGAAATTCTTAAGCATCTCCAAATCCTTGTCACCATGAGAAATCAAAGACCACTCTTCTTGATTAACAGCAGTCTCATGTACCCATCCAACCAAAGACCCCTCAACCTCAACATCAGACTGATCAACAGGTAACCTAGAAAGGCAGTCCGCAACCACATTCGTAGCCCCTGGAACATACTCCACAATGAAATTAAAATCAGTAAGTCCCTCAACCCAACGCTTGATCCTTGGTGAAACATTTTCAACATCCCTACAAGTAAAAATCTGACACAAAGGACGATGATCTGACCTAACTGTCACCGGTAGTCCCCAAAGATATAACTTGAAATGATGCATAGCCCAAAATACCGCCAACGCCTCCCGCTCAATCACTGAATATCGTTCCTCATCACCCTTCAGTGAGACGCAAAAGCAACAATCTTCAATTCTCCATCAGCAATTTGCGAAAGTACAGCTCCCAATCCCAACGTACTCGCATCCGTAAACAAAATCGTTTTTTTCCTAGAATCAAAATGTCCTAAAGTGGGCATAAGACTGATAGTCCTCTTGATAGAATCACAAGCAGAGACACACTCATTCGACCACAAAAATTGAACACCTTTCCTAAGCAACTCTCTTAATGGAGAGGAAACTCCAGCAAAATTAGGTATGAATTTGGAGCAAAACTCAGCCAAACCCAAAAATGAACGAACTTGATCCTTGCTGACCGGGACCGGGGCCTTAACTATACTCTCAACCAAATTGAGCTTAGGACTGATACCCTCAGAAGAAATGGTGTGTCCTAAGTAATCCACGGACGACACACGAAACTTACACTTCTCCTTTTTTATAACCAAACCAGCCTCTTGCAACCATTGCAAAACCCTCCAAAGCACATTGTCATGGTCATGAACATCCTTACCATAAACCAGAATGTCGTCCTGGAAGACCAAAACTTTTGGTAACCCATCCAACACTTTGTTCATCACCCTCTGAAAATAAGCCGCAGCAGAGGCTAACCCAAAGGGCATTCGAATGAACCTAAAAGCTCCCAAAGGCGTGACAAAAGAAGTCAGATGCCTAGAATCAGGATGCAATAAAACCTGATGGTAGGCAGAGGAGAGATCCATCACACTGAACCATTTAGCATCTTTGATCAAGGCAAGTGTTTGGGAGATATTGGGTAAGGGTTGTCGATCAATCCAAATGTGTTTGTTCAACCCGCCCAAGTCTACACACATCCTGATCCCCTTCCCACCATCCTTGGACGCTAAAACAATGGGAGCCAACCACTCAGAGCACTCAATCTCCTCAATCACTCCAGATGACAACAACTTTTTAAGTTCCAAATCCAAAGGCTCCATCAACATATGTGGAACCTTCCTAACCTTGCTGACAAAAGGTTGGGCATTATTTTTTAAAATGATTTTATGTTCAAAATTCCTTAATAAACCCAACTCCTCACAAAAAAACTTTGGGAAATTGTGAACATATATCAGTAGGCATAGAAGAGGGATACATAAGCAGAACCTTTTCTGGGGAGTTCGGATCTAGTTTAATTCCCATATCTCTTTGGTGTCTCCACCCCAAAAAATTATCCCATCTTTTCGCCACATACACCTTTCCAAAAGTCTCCCTATCCTTAAACTGAATTTTCCTTACAACGAACCCTAAGACATCAATTTTCACTCCCCCATATCCAACAGGACTAATGACCGGGGGAAACAATTCAGTCTTTTCCAGACCAACAACAGCATCCCAGTTCGCATCCCCAACTATAGTGTAAGGCGATCCAGAATCAGCCAACACTGAAAACCGTTCACCTCCAATCAGCACGTCACACTCAGGCATTTCCAAAACATCCCCATCAACAACACCATCTTGTCTGATGCAGCAAACAAATTTATTTTCTTGCTCAACACACTGCACAGTTTGATTCCTACCATTCCGACACACTCGTGCATAGTGACCTCTCTTCCCACATTTGTCGCAAACCACAGATCTCGAAAAACAGTTGGGACTGTTAGGTGAATGATTTTCACTCCCACACCTGAAGCATCTAAAACCACTCTTATTACTTCTGAATCCAAACTGTTCAGAATCAGAAGACCTATTTTTGAAACTAGTCTGTTCAGAACCATGAAACTTCTTGTCCTTCTCATGACTTTCCTTGACTGCACCCTTGACCTCTGCTTTCACAACTTCTTCCTTCTTTATCTCATTAACCACCTTCTCATCCACTGATACCCCTGAATGTTTCTCTACTTTCATTTCTCGTACCCACATGTTAGTGTTTTCCATACTCTCTACAATGGACAACGTGTCTTTGAGATCTGGATTTCTAGCCAGAAGCTTCTGCTGTACTTTTTGGTCATTAGTGCACCTGACTATCTGATCTCTAATGAGGGAGTCCATGAGCTGTTCAAACTCACAAGTGCGTGCTAGAGTCTTTAAAGTAGCCACATAACTACTGATTTTCTCTTGTTAACCTTGAATCCTAGAGAAAAATGTATGACGCTCCAAAACAACATGAATCCTGGAACCAAAATGATTTTTGAGCATCAATACCGTCATATCATAAATATTCTCAGGTTCACCCTGACCTCTCCCCAAAGGAATCTCATCAAGACTATCATACACATGTCTACCTTCAACCCCCAAATTATGTAAAAGGGTAGCTTGCTTCCGCACCGCTGAAAACTTCTCCCCCCCTATAGCCAGTAAATACGAATCAAAAAGAGGTTTCCACCTCTTCCACGGCAAAATAGGGTCACCCACATCACTCAAAAATTGTGGAGGTTGAGACATGCCAGACACAGCCATTACGAAGTATAAATACTAAATTTTACAACAACCAACGTATAAACTTCAACCTCTCAGGAACGTACTAACTACTAAACTGTGCTGAGATAATTAGCATTACATTATACAGTGACAATTGAATGTAAACTTTAAGCCATGACTAATAAAAATCAGTAAAAAAAAATAAAAAAAATAAACCTAGTGTCGTTCAAACTCCTCTTGTGGAATTCCTCAACGTCACTCCCACAACCCGTGCATTACCGATACACACAACGATTAGTTACACCAGATGCGTGTCTCACAACGAAGCGTTCAAAGTGTGTGTATCACTGATACACACGAGAAGTCAGCATTGACGTCAACCTCAACGCACGTCGATCTTGACGTTGAAGTAACGTGTGCCGGGTGGTTTCAGGCGACGCTACCGCTCACTCTCCGAGTGGTTTCAGGCGACGCTGCCGCTCGCTCTCCGTTCCACACAGAACAGTCAACAGGAGCACACGCGCAACAGAAGTGAGTCTAGCGCGTGAAGTTATTTGTCTTTTTTTTTTTTTTTTAAATGAACGTTGTTGATAATCTGCACTACAAATCCCAAGAACTCGACGTTCCGTTTTCTTTCCTTCCTTAAGTCCGAAAACTCGTAACGAGCTCACCATGGGAAGACAGTACAGCACAGCACGGCAAAGTTACAGCACGAACACAAGAAGCGCAGCCGTTAACATCCGCTTATTGCACATTTAAATTCGACATCCAATGGTATAGACGATGATCTTCTCTTGTTCACTCTGAAAGCAGGCTTAATACGATACCGAACTCCAAAGAAAAAAAATACCACAAATCCAGTTTAACGTCCTTATCCACAAGTTGGCATCACTTAATCTTGTTGAGATGGTCGTGAAAATAACGCTTGGCAGTAGGTTCGATATGGGGAAACTGGTGGCATCAGCTCCTGTCCCCAAGCAGGTCACTCGTCGCCAGTGTAAAGTTCATGAAATCCATAACACTCCAGGATGGATTTTATAGCATTTATTCCAGTAGAGATAGGTAAAACCACCAGTCCTTACAACAGCTAACCGCCTCCTCCAGCTCCAACTCCCACTCTGCTCTGCCAGTATTCTGTTGCCAGGCCAATGACCATTAGAACATAGAATGCAACCAAGTTACACTGGCAGAAGAGCAGTAGGAAGGAAACAGGGTTACATAAGTAAAACCACAACAGAAATATTTACCCATTCAATAGCAAGCATCTTCACACCAAAACAGAGCAGTAAAATTGGTCGGGTGATTACCCTCAAATACTGGAGAAATTAGGTCACCAGCCAGTCCTGTATTAAAAGAAATTGCCAGTTTTCAGACAAGCAGTTGTTACCATCTCATGAAGAAGCATGCTTGGTGGCGAAGTGGTGCATAAGTAAAAGTGCAAGGCACAGACAGGGCGTCACTGGCAAGGGTTCAACAGGTACAGCGCACCGGGGCCCATGGATGTGTGGGCCCACTGCACAACAATTATGGCTGCCTTTTACATCCGACATCAGGAGGTAGGGAGACCATTTTTGCTTGCATTATGACCCACTGGGTCTTTGCTACGCATCTGTACACATGCCACAGTTTGGTACACGTGCCACAGTTTTAAAGGCTGAATTTATTAGCAGACATACTGGCTTCGATTTCCCAATAGAATTTGTGCAGTTTGTTTGACACGCTTTTGCAAGATGCATAATAGGCCTTTTTGGTAGTGACTGCCAACACTTGGATTTTTTATCTATCAATGTTAGCAAGGTCATTTTCTCTCTTCTCCCGGTTTTTATAGTTCTGCTTGTTCCATTTCATGTTTATTGAGCTCACAGTGAACTATTATTTCTCTGTCGTGTCTAGTTAGCTTAATAAAGCAGGCAGAATAGTGTCATGGCGTTGAGGGCTCTGGCGATGTCCTTTTGCAGGTTTTCCAGTAGATCGGCGTACATGTATCGTCATTGTTGAGCGAGGGCAGGTACCCCTTCACCTACTGGTTGCTTGTGGAGACAGCACAGAAAACTAATGTAAATTGTAATTGTAATGTAAATGTTGTAGACTTGTAAAGCGCACAGCTGCCCCAACCGCTGGGGAACCCATCCTGGCTTTTCCTGTGAGATGGTCCCTACTGGGCATCTCCAAGGTGAAGACAAGCATCCCCGGCGCTGATGGGGCCGTAAGTGGAGATTAAGCAAGCTATTGCCCAGAGTTGCTGAGTGGGATCCATGGTTAGAGCAGGCACCGAGGCGAGAATTGTCAAGTCCACTGACCTTGGCCCAAGACCCTGCCGCGTCGGGAATCAAACCCTGGTCCCGGGCCGACTTCTGCTCCCGGGTCTGCCGCCTCTAACCAGTGAGCCACACCACTCCACGAGAGCATTGAAGCTACAATTACAGCCTCCAATACAACTAAATTACAACCCCGTGTTTTCTGGAGTGTATGTCTGAAGAGCCCACTTTAGAAATAGATCAGAAGCTGTCCGGTGCACTGCAAATGTCAAATTGTGTTTTACAAACCGGATCGTGTCAATAAACTAAGCTCACCAGATGGTCCCATGTCACCAGGTACCCCGTTTTCTAGGCCATTTTCTCCCTTCTGTAAAAAAAAATTGTAATTTAGAACTTAAATCCTATGGGTTTAATTGAGGTACGCCCAGGACTACGAATCCCAAAATGCATCTGCTTATCAAATAAATGTGCAATTTGCCTTACAAGGGTGCTGTAGGTATAGAATTTGTAGACAGGAGCAAGACCCCGTTCAAGTGTCTCTTCTGTCTCTCACTATAAAGACTGGACCCTTCAAACACACAAGACAAAGATCACACATGGCGGAGGTGAAGTGCCGTGTGCGTATCACAAGAGTCCGATTTATCTGGTGTCTGCACAGCTTGGTGTAACCGAACCTTGCACCAGCCTATCACTCGCCTGTATGTGACGAGACGTCGCGTCGATGCCCGCCGCCTCCATTTTAAGCTCCTTCTCATTGAAGGTGCCCGGGGGAGCCGCCTGTTGACAGCAGATGTACCATGTGGCATTGAAAGAGCAGGTGTGTTTGCCTAGGTGCTCGAGATATCTGTAAGGTAAACACGTCTATTCAGCCCTGCTTTATCCCCCTCTTGCCAGGTCTGTTTACCCACTTGTCTTATATTGGGCTACACGCAGACCCCGGCTGACCCCGCAGAGATACTATGAGACCGCAAAATACTATTTCACGAATAGTGGGCCCTAAAAAGGTTGTTGGTTAACGAAACGCAATACATGTGGTATGTAATTCAGAGCTGCATGCCGGAGCTCGTCGCTAGTAGGTATTCACAAACATAGGGTTCATTGTAGACACAAAGGCATTTTAGTTTTTTTTCCCGGTTTTGCCATTGGAACAACTGCACAAAAATAACACTGGACAATTGTCAAAACTAATGCCCGTTGCAAAAAAAAAAAAACAAACCCAAAGGCTGAGGAAGGAGATATTTCTAAAAGATTTGCTCAAGTATCCATATTCTTTCATTGAGGTCTGTCGCTGAGGACTATTTCCTGAGTTGTATCTGTGGTTGTGCTCGTTGCGTGATCACGTGAGAAGGAAGGAAGGGTGACAGCGCCTGACGTGTTTGTAAATTGAATATTTCAGCAGCCACTTGAAGCTGTCTTCATGCTCTGTAGCCTTTGAAAGCTGCGTCACACGTCAAGTGGCAGCTCTCCAGCACAGGGGGCCAGGGCAGCACTGTCTGAAGCTCGCTGGAGCAGCAGCCCTGTCAGAGGCCTCTGCAGCACTGGGGCAGCACTGAAGCCCTGGGGAGCAGCAGCCTTACTGGCTCAAGGGAAGGCTGGGCCCTGTCAGCGCCCTCTGCAGCACTGGGGCAGCACTGAAGCCCTGGGGAGCAGCAGTCTTACTGGCTCAAGGGCAGGCTGGGCCCTGTCAGCGGCCTCTGCAGCACTGGGGCAGCACTGAAGCCCTGGGGAGCAGCAGCCTTACTGGCTCAAGGGCAGGCTGGGCCCTGTCAGAGGCCTCTCCAGCACAGGGGCAGCACTGAAGCCCTGGGGAACAGCAGCCTTACTGGCTCAAGGGCAGGCTGGGCCCTGTCAGCGGCCTCTGCAGCACTGGGGCAGCACTGAAGCCCTGGGGAGCAGCAGCCTTACTGGCTCAAGGGCAGGCTGGGCCCTGTCAGAGGCCTCTCCAGCACAGGGGCAGCACTGAAGCCCTGGGGAACAGCAGCCTTACTTGCTCAAGGGCAGGCTGGGCCCTGTCAGAGGCCTCTCCAACACAGGGGCTGGTTCACAGAAGCATTTACGAGTAAAGGAAGTAGTTCTATACGAGTATTCTTTTACATACTCTTACAATCAACCAATCAGAGCATTTATAAAGCGCACTACTCACCCGTGAGGGTCTCAAGGTGCTGGGGGGGGGGGGGGGGGGCTGCTACTGCTCGAACAGCCAGGTCTTGAGTAGCCTCCTGAAGGTAAATAGGTCCTGAGTCTGCCACAGGTGGATGGGGAGGGTGTTCCAGGTCTTTGCGGTGAGGTGAGAGAACCATCTGCTGCTGGTGGTTGCTCTTCGGATGCAGGGGATGGTTGCGAGTGCGAGATCGGCGAAGCGGAGTTGGCGGTTCGGGGTGTGGAAGGTGAGTCGTCTGTTGAGGTATGCCGGTCCAGTGTTGTGGAGTGCCTTGTGTGAGTGGGTGAGGAGCTTGAAGGTGATCATCTTGTTGACGGGGAGCCAGTGCAGGTTTCTTAGGTGGGGTGAGATGTGGCTGTGGCGATGGATGTCAAGGATTAGGTGTGCAGAGGCGTTCTGTATGCATTGTAGTCGTTTCAGGAGTTTGGCTGAGGTTCCTGCATAGAAGGCGTTTCCGTAGTCCAGTCTGCTGCTGACGAGGACTTGGGTAACCGTTCTTCTTGTTTCGAGGGGGATCCATCTGTAGATCTTGCGGAGCATGCAGAGGGTGTTGAAACAGGAGGATGAGACGGCGTTGACTTGCTTGGTCATGGAGAGTGTGGAGTCTTGGATGAACCCCAGGTTGCGTGCGTGGTCGGTGGGTGTCGGTGCTGCTCCCAGAGAAGTCGGCTACCAGGAGTCATCCCAGGCTGAGGGGGTGGAGCCAAGGATGAGGACCTCCGTCTTGTCAGAGTTCAGCTTCAGACAGCTGTTCTTCATCCATTCGGCGACTGCCTTCATTCCTTCGTGGAGGTTGGTTTTGGCGGTGACGGGGTCCTTGGTGAGGGAGAGGATCAGCTGGGTGTCGTCGGCGTAGGAGATGATGTTGAGGTTGTGCAGTCAGGCTACGTTGGCGAGAGGTGCCATGTAGACGTTGAACAGTGTCGGGCTGAGGGAGGATCCTTGGGGTACGCCGCAGATGATCTCAGAGGCTTTGGATCAGAAAGGCAGGAGGCGGAAACACTCTGGGTTCTGTCGGAGAGAAAGGAACTGGTCCATTCCAGAGCCTTGTTTCGGATCCCTGCATTGTGGAGGCGGGTGCATAGGGTGCGGTGGCAAACTGTGTCGAAGGCGGCTGAGAAGTCCAGGAGGATGAGGGCCGCGGTTTCACCGTTTTCCAGCAGGGCCCTGGTGTCGTTGGTGGCGGCGATGAGGGCGGTTTCGGTACTGTGGTTGCTGCGGAACCCGGACTGGGATGGGTCCAAGATGTTGTTCTCTTCGAGGTGGCGGGTCAGATGTCCATTGACAATCTTCTCGATGACCTTCGCCGGGAACGGGAGCAGGGAGATGGGCCGGAAGTTCTTGAAGTCTCTCGGATCTGCCTTGGGTTTCTTGAGTAGGGCATTGATCTCTGTGTGCTTTCAGCTCTCTGGGAAGGTTGCGGTCTCAAAGGAGGTGTTGATGACCTTGCGGAGATGGGGTGCAATGGTGGCGCTGACTTTGTAGAAGATGTGGTGCGGGCAAGGATTTGACGGGGAGCCGGAGTGGATGGTGCTCATGATTTTGATGGTGTCGTCATCGTACACGTTGGTCCTGGCGAGCAGGGGGTCGATGTGGATGTTGGCCGGAGGGTCTGAGGTGTCGGTGGCTGTCAGGGCGGTCTCGTTGTTGAAGCTGTTGTGGATGTCTGCGATCTTGCGGTGGAAGAAGGTGGCTTTGATTAGTTGCACAGGTCTTGCGATGGTGGGATGTCGTTGGTGTTGGAGCTGGGGTTGGAGAGTTCTTTCATGATGTTGAAGAGCTCTTTGCTGTTTTGTGCGTTGTTGTCGAGGCGGTCTTTGAAGGAGGCTCTTTTTGCGGATCGGATGAGGTGATGGTGTCTGCGGATGGCGTTCTTGTGGGCTGCATAGCTGTCAGGTATTTGTTCGCGGTGCCATTCCTTCTCGAGTTTTCAGCAGTTTTGCTTGGAGCCCTGGAGGTCCGCGGTGAACTAGCTGGCTTTCCTGTCAGTGCGTCTGTTGGAGGGTTTCTTGATCGGGGCGAGAGTGTTGGTGCAGTCGTCAATCCATCACCTGAGGTCGTGGGTGGCGGTGTCAGTGTCGGTGGGATTGGCGGGCAGGATTCGGGCGAGGGTGGTGTTGAGCTGGTCTTCGGTGACTTTGCTCCAGCTGCAGCGGGGGATCTGTTGAGTGCGGAGGTGCGTAGTGGGTTTCTGGAAGGTGAAGTGGATGCAGCGATGGTCGGTCCAGTGGAGTTCGGTGGTGTGGCTGAAGGTGATGTGGGAGCTTGCGGAGAAAATGGGGTCGAGCGTGTGGCCGGCGGGGTGGGTGGGCGTTGTGATGAGCTGTCTGAGTCTGAGGTTGGCGAGGTTGTCGATCGGGGTGGTGGAGTTGCTGTCATTGTTGTTGTCAAGGTGGAAGTTCTCCGAGGAGAATGTAGTCTGTGGAGGCGAGGGCGTGCAAAGTCGGCGATGGAGTCGCTGAACTGTGACCAGGGTCCGGGGGGTCTGTAGGCTAGCGTCCCTCTGAGGGTGGTGTTGGGGTTAGTGTGGATCTGGAAGTGCAGGTGTTCGGCGGTGCTGAGGGTGTCATCGGTGCTGGTCGAGGCCCTGAGGTTGTTCCTGTTGACGATGGCGATTCCTCCTCATACTCCGTTGGCGCGGTCCCTGCGGGTGATCTTGTAGCCGTTCGGGATGGCTATGGCGATGTCCGGCCCGGAGGAGGCATTCATCCAGGTCTGTGTCAGGAAGGCGACGTCCGGGGAGGATGAGTCGAGCAGGTCCCAGAGTTCGACGGCGTGTTTGCGTGTGGAGCGGGTGTTGAGTAGTAAGCATCTGAGGTGGTTGTGTCCTGTCTCGGTGGGCAGGTTGGTGGCTCGGAAGCTGGTGAAGCTGCAGCTCCGGAAGGAGAAGGGTCCCTGGGTGCGCTTCGGAGTGGCCTGGAAGCAGGTGTGGGATCGACCGGTCTTGAGAGCGTGGAGGATGCTGGCGTCGTAGTGGTGTTGGTCGTCACCGTGGCGCAGTTTCTGCGTTAAAGGGGCGTGCAATGGGTGTTGCTGGAGGCGTTCCCAGCAACAACCATGCCCCCAGCAACATCCATGGCTTTTTGACACTGCTCCAGAGTTACGTAAAATCATAACTCTGAGGCAGCGCCAAAAACTTACCGCTCCTCAGGGGAGGCATAAGGGAGGCACAACGAGTAGAAATATCTTATTTCTCCTCGTTTTGCCTTTTTCTATGTGTGCTGCATTCTGCAAGAACAATAGTATTAAGACACCACACCTACGCAGTACATATATATTCAAGGTACATAGATGTGGAGTTAGGAATAGTAAATTTGCACTTCCCTATCTGCACTAACCTTTTGTTATTTTGTCATTCGATATTCTGGCCTCAGTATTAGCATGCCACAATATTGTTTGTTACAATATTCAGTAGTACAATCGCCAGTGCGAATTTTCTATCCTCTGGAAATTCTGAATGGTTGAATTTGTTACGATATTCAGTAGTACATTAGCCAGTTTAGCACCTTTCCCCCATTTAATCCAACCAGGACGCTATGATGTACTAGGAGCCCTTCCCTTTCCTTAAAGCGTTCAAAGTGTGTCCTCCCTGTGGAAGCCTGTGGTGACCACTAGAAAGATTCAAACAACCCATGATAAAATGGCTGCCAAAACCTTTTGGTTATTTTGTACAGTCAATTGCCATAACCCCTTGCTCTTGACTCGTCTAAGATGGCAACTGAGACTTTTAGGCTTTTTTCTGTAGGCGATTACAGTACTGGCAGTGTAACTCGACCTGTCTGATCTACAATGGCCACCTACGTCATCGATACCCTCTTCTACAGTCAATTGCTGTAGTTAGCCACAACGCAATCGTATCACCTTTCAAAATATATGCGCCACCTCGGTTACCCTGTAATGCCGAAACACTGTGTCGAAAGAGTGCCAGAACTGCTCACAAAACCGCTATATACTTCCCAAGTACAATATCTGATGCCGCTCTCCGTTTGGGTGTACTCCTTTGCTACTGGATTCACCCCATCCTTATTGGCAGTGTGGCGAAGTAAAAATAAACTCCTCATGAAATCAGGTAAAATAGGACCCTTATTGGATACAACCCAGCCAGAGAAGCTAGCCAGGATCAACTGCCAATTAACACAAATCTCCCTGAGCATTCTGTAGAACCATGGAATGCTCAGGGTTCCTAAGAACAATAGTATTAAGACAGCACACCTACGAAGTACATATATATTCAAGGTACATAGATGTGGCGTTAGGAATAGTAAACTTGCACTTCCCTATATGCACTAACCTTTTGTTATTTTGTCATTCGATATTCTGGCCTCAGTATTAGCATGCCACAATATTGTTTGTTACAATATTCAGTAGTACATTCGCCAGTGCGAATTTTCTATCCTCTGGAAATTCTGAATGGTTGAATTTGTGTCATAGACATCCAGCAGTACTCCAAGTATTCTTTAGGAATTCCATAAAGGTAATAAATATAGGAGTAAACCTTGGGTACAAAGTTCTGACTTGTTGGTTTTCATCATTTGTATTTGAATTTGAATTTGAATTAGAAATACGACATAAGGCAGGAATTCCTACCTGCAAACTCACACTACCCTATACCAACCCATCTCCAGGTCACCCACCCCTCACTACTGTCTCTTCTTACTTCGTCAGCCCTGTCACCACCCCTCACGATAGAAACATGGGTCAAGCAGTCAAAAAATCTGATAGATTCTCATAGGGCGCATAGATTGCAACTAGTGTGAGTGGGTCACCATCCAATGATTCCTTAAGAGCCACATACTTGCCCTCTAGTCTATTCTGTGTGTTGACTCCACATAAGGGACACCCGGAGAGATCCAAATCATCACCCCTCTGGCAAAGGCGGAAAAGGCTCTGCCATACACTTGACCCCACTACCCTGGTCACAACCTCTGTATCTATGCTTCCAAAAGGTGCGTCTTCTGCAATATAGCAATATGAATGTGGTGACACTTAAGGAACGTGTGTATCATGTGCCATTTCATAGGTGTTGCACAGCCTCGCCCATTCCAGGTTAGGAGGTTGTATGTGCGGGCCCTACCTTAGGTCTGTCACCCATGTATGCCGTGTTGTCTCTACTTATTGCATTTTTGTCATTTTGGTATTATTCTGTTTAATAAGATTTACTCTGTTTTTCTAAATTGATTTGGAATTTTTGTTGTGTTGTGTTTTTACTTTCTTACTGTTTAGGTGCTGCATACATACTTTACATTTTGCCTGACTGCTTTTGTACCAAGCCGCCAGAGGGTTAAGCACATGTTTATTTAGTGACTTTTGTGGTTTACCCCGACAAGGAATTTAGTTATTATTAATGTGGCGCTTTCACCACTTTTAAGTAATAACCTAATTTCTTACAGAGGCCTGGATGGATAAGGAATATCCCCTTCTGGAAATGTATCTAGACTAAATGTGCTGTATCTATCCAGGCAAAGGCAACCTCTCATGTAGTAAGAGGGGAGGAGGTTGCCAGACACTGTGCAATCCTCCACTGTGCTGCAATGGCCCTTGTGAAGCTTGACAGAGCTTCAGAATCTAACACAAAAAAGAGCTTCCACCAAGTGATGCTTTGGGCCATAGAGAGGCGCACAGACAAAAGTTCATTGGGGAAACAATTGCTGATTTCTTCATGATCCATTTGGATAATGTAAGTTGAGTTACAGAGCAGAAGCAGTGCCAACATTGGGTCTCAGCCCAGCAGTGGCATCGAGGACAGTGTTGAGTGCACAGGGACCGGTGCCTTGGAAGATGTAGTTGTCCTTGGAAATTGCAGCAAGGCTGGTGACTTTTGTGTTTTTTGTGGGTAAAACTTTTGGGAGATTGTTCCCTATCTGGAGACTTACCTGAAGAAAAGAGGTACAACTTCTGTTGGCCTAAATAAATTGCCCTCTTGCTCTCTGATTGTTTTGTGGGTGCATCCAGAAACCGACGTTGCAGGCACATGGGCCATGGTCCGATCCAAGACACCATATAAAGTTATCATGCGGGTCTGATAATGGTATCTTCTGTCAACTTCTGCGACTGAAACTTTCATAGGAGTAATTTGACCTAGGCACTGTCAAGGCTGATGACATTGGTCAGAGAAAACACCAACAGGAGTTCCAAACCGTGGTTGGTGAGGCACAGAAAAACAGAAACTGTCTTGAACGTGCCTTATGTGCTCCAATGTTGTCTTATTCAGTGTGGATGAGGTCATGGCTGCAGCCCCTTTGCACCAGTTGGTGATGCCGGAGAGTTATTACTGAGGGAAACTTTTCAAACCCAGTCTGTCACCTCGGGATCTTAACAAGCAGTCGCGGCTCGTAGTGGGAGTGCTGCGGGGCAGTGGGGTGGGGGAGGGGCAGGGTGGAAGGTAGTAAACTCCGGCATACAGCCAACCGGAGGTAAGGACATAAATAAATAAATAAACGGATTTACAGTCTGCGCGCTGCAATGCAAATGGCGTTGCAGCACGCGCAATGTAATTCGTTCTATTTATTTATTTATGTACTTACCTCCGGTCAGCCGTATGCCGGAGTTTACTACCCCCCACCCTGACCCTCCCCCACCCTGCCCTACCGCCCCGCAGCACTCCCACTACGAGCCGCGATTGTTAACAAGGTGAGTAATCTGCAGGAAAAAGTACTAATTAGAACTGGTATGACAAGTGGTAAAAAGGCAGTAGGTTATCTTAAACCATTCTATAGAGTGCACAGCTACCCAACATTGGCTTCACGGCCCTGACAGGATGAGTTGAAATGAAGCACAGAGTTATTCAAAAAGATGACTTTTTAGTTTCTTCCTGAAACTTAGCAGATTTTTATTTGATCTGAGCTGAACAGGGAGAGAGCTCCATAGTTTCGCAGTTAAGTAGGCAAATGAGCAACCCCCTCTTCTTGCTCTCGAAGGGAGAGGTCGTTCAATCTCAGTGGTCTGGGAGCTGTATATGGGATAATGAGGTGCTGAAAATTGGTGAACCACACGAGTTTGTATCTTATGAGCAATGCATAGGACTTTTAATTCTATTATTTTATCGATTGGTAGCCAGTGAAGTTGAGCGAAGGCCGTGCATGCTGAGTTCATTATGGGCAGGCCCAATAGGGTTCGCGCTGCAGCATTTCAAGTGACCTTCAATTTTGTATGGCATATGCTGGGCTGCCCAAATACAGGGAGTTGCCCTAGTCAAAACGGGAGAGAATGAGACCTTGGACCACTGTCCTCCGAAATCCTATGGAAAGCAATTAAGCGTTTTCCTGAGGGATCTCAACAGGCCGAAGCACATGCCTGCCACCTTCTTTGTCTGGGACAGTGGCGTAACGTAAGTTGAGGGGGCTAACCTGCCACGCACACGGATGGGCCCCCGCTCCGGATTTAATTTGGAGCAATTGGGCCTCAGTACTATGCTGAGGGGGCCCGTGCAGCTCGGGGGGCTGCGGGGGCCTGTGTTACACCCCTGGTCTGGGAAACTGTGGTCAGACTTTATCCAGGGTGACACCAAGGCTCCTAACTTCTGGTTTAGGGATGGGGTATTCCCCGAAACAAGGGGGCCATAGGAGTTGATTCCAGTGTGAGGGATTGTTGCTAACCACCATTACCTCTGTTTTGTTTCCATTCAGCTTGAGACAGCTTGCCGCTCTCCAGCTAGTCACCTGTTCCAGCTGGTGGCAAAGGAGAGTATAGATGGAGATGAGTAGAGGTGCCAAGACTGAACCATAGAGATTCCCAGACAGAATTGCATTGGAAGAGGAAGCAGAGTTAGTCTGTGCGATAGAATATCCTTCAATATAACAGTCAGACAAAAATCAGAAAGTCACAGAACCAGCCATCAAAAGAGAAGAAACACATTTTAAAGCCTCAGGTAAAATGCCAGTTTGCCATTTGTGTGCTCCACAGGCTCTACCAACAAAGGCATTTTAAAGGCCAGTTGTTGCAGTCTGGTACCCTCTGTTGTCTCTTGTGGTGCCACCGTAAGACAGCTGTCTGCAGTGTCTGCATTGGCCTTACTGTTGCACCGGGCCTGTTCGTACTGGTTTGGGACAACAAGAGTTCGTTCAAGTGGGCAGAACGAACCCTAGCAGGTGAAGTTGGAAAAAAAGATCTGCAACTTATTGTGCATCACCAATTGTATGTATAAAGTCAAAATACAGCCAAAAAAGTGTGTCCAATGTTGGTCTAAAAGGGCCAGGAGCTTCCCAGATTTTCAAGATATCAACTTAAGGTACACTTACTTGGTATTAATCTTAATACAATCCATTTACAAATTCTGTGGTTATTCCGTAAGTGTGACAGACACCAAGCCCTTCAATCAATCAGGGGCTTTTATAGCGCAGCTACTCACCCGGGAGGGTATCAAGGTGCTGGGGTAGGTGGTGGTGGGGGGTGGGGGTGTTGCTCCGGAGGGTGCGTGGGTCATCTGAAGAGCCAGGTCTTGAGGTCCCTCCTGAATTGGAGCAGTGTACGGGCCATTGCTGTTGAGATATTAAAATACATTTCATTTTTATCAATGTGTGTGCAGTGTGCGTGTTTATGTGCGTGCGCCAGCGCGCGCAGCGTATGCGTGCCTGAGATGCACGACTGCTGCCGGAAAGAGGGCTCACGAGTCCCAAAAAAGTATTAAAAGCTTAATGCTTAATAAATGCGCTCTGCTGTTTCCAGAGCAGCAGGAAATAGACATTCACAGCAGCAGGGCGGTTATTCCCAATTCATTAAACCAAAAGCGCGCGTTCGACCATCCCTCCCACAGGAGGAAGGGTGTCTCGCTCACGTCTGAAAGTCATTTTTTACTCGGAACATTATTTACATCGCATTCGCTTTTGTCCACTGCTCAGTTTACGTGAGCAGGGAATTAAGATGTGGACTTGGTGGAAATACGCATTTCAGGTCTCAGGTTTCTTCCAAACGCATTCACCGGAGACCGTTTCATATGCAGGGACAGAGACAGATCGGTAGCATTTGACTTACAATGCACATAAAGCAAGCACAGTGGGCCTGGTACTTTATTTGACATCTAACACCTCATGACTGAAAATGTACTGACTGCCCATAAACCTGCTGGGGAGCATGTGTGTGCCTCATAGAAAATTATTAGTTTACCTTCGTTGGTTAACTCGAATCTTATGAATTTTGCTTGGTAAAGGGGCCTGGAGAGCTAGCTGCCGTGTCCTAGTGCAGGGGTGTCCTACATAGGTCAAGGCACCAAGTGAAGTCACATGTAAATATAAGAGGTGCCAAACTCGAGGGTATCTGGGTGCCAGTACGTCATATCCGGCAGACCGGTGGATACAAGGGTTTTGAGCGCCTTCTTAAATTGAATAAGGCTTTGTGTGTTTTTAAGGCCGGCAGGCGAAGCTTTTCCTCCACCAGAACCCAAAGACCCATCAAAGCTTGCCAGCTCAACTCTGGAACTCCTCTTGAAGGAGGACCTGGCCAGCCAGTGCTTGCAACTCGATTACAAAGGTGTCTACAAGACTTGTAAATGCTCTTCTGAAAATCCCATTGGCTTCGCACTTGCACTTCACACTTGCACTTCGTGCTTGCACTTCGCACTTGCAATGCACAAGTTTGAAAATGAAGGCAAGAGTTTGGAATCCAATTCTGCCAATTTTGGGAGCCCCTTAAGTTAGTGAAGAGGACCATAGATGGACAGCCATCACTACTCACATGGGAAGGGTTATGATCCTCTGTAGGGGAACCAAGACTACTAGGGTAACTTATACAATAAAGTCAGCTGGATCACTGCCAATTGTTATTTTCTCTTACTAATATTAACCATCCCATCCTCATTAATCTATAAGCTATCACCGATACCAGGTAAAACTGTTCTGTTTGAAATGGTGCTGCTTCCAGAGAAACGAATACAAAATACAGTTTATCATTATAGATGCACAACAGTGAATAAAGGGGAAGTTTTTTACTGAGCGGTTTTAAGTGACATCAAATATACGAGAGTGAGGAAAACACTTTGGTCCCCTATACTAACTTTTTTTTATCTTAAGAAAGCACTAGGTTGGACAGAGTGTAGTCAACCTGTGCTCTACTCAACATGACATGCAGCAGCGACCGAACTGGATTAAAACCAGACATCTGAATGCCTACTCAGAATTGTAACCTGGCCTAAGGCTCATCCTTTTATCCAGACAGAAAATCAATTTATAAGGTAAAGCTGTTATTTTAAAATTAAAAATACTCCTACACACTAATATCGCCAGTTATAGAAACTACCTGGAAAATATTCGAACATAATTCCCCCCTCCTTGAGCTTCCAGGGAGTGGCAAAGAGTTATGTGTCTGGAACCATTCGTGTGACTTTCCATTATTCAGTCGCACCGTGCGTTCCATGCGGTAGTGTAAGATAACACCGGAAATTCAAGATTGCTCACTCGGATTCGGTTTATTCAGCAGATGGAAAGGTTGAGCTGGTTCTCAAGGCACCACGTTTGCTCCTCTATTTTTGGATCCGAGTCTTAAAACACCACTGAAGCTCACCATTTCCACTCACTCTCCTAACATCACCCGGTGCATGAGATCTCGCGAGACTGCTGGACCTGCTATCACTTTCTTTTCATTTCAACACATTGACCTTCATGAATAGAAGGTTGGAGTGATGAATAAAAACCGCACCGTGCCATTGAAAGTAAAACGGCATGAGTGAATTACGGATGGGGTAATACCGCTTTTATTACAGACTTACAAATGGGGAAATACCATTTTAATGCACAGGAAAGCTGTGCTCATTAATACCAGCAAATATCAGGTGCTAACAACATAACTTTAAATATGGAAAAAATACCAAGAAACAATATTTCCGCGTGTTCTTCCACAGTTAAGACTAATTTACTTCATGGAGTTTGGGACTGGAAGGACAGATTTGAGGCATTACCACGAAGCGTCCATCAATGTCACAGATTTGAGAGGGAAGTTTTAGAGTTACATACACACTTGAAAGCAGTGGGATGTTGCTTAGCTAAACATTTTGCACGCTGGAAGTTTCTCACAGCTGGAAGTACAACCATTGGCTGACACTGATGTCACTTACTGCTGTTGAACATCCGCAGATATGACTCTTTATCCGCTGCAGTAGGTATAAGGCTGGTAATGGGACTATGAGCTTTCCCAGGAGAGAGGCATGGGGTGTCCTTGAGGGTGTATCCTGAATGTCATAGCCTGGGGTATTCACAGGCATTTCAAATGGTTTTAAAACTCAATTGGAACACTGTAGTGACCAAGAAGGATGGCACAAGTGTGCAAATTATGTGTTAAAAACCTCGAACACCTCAATAGTTCATGGACATGTAAGACAAAGGACTTCTTCACATGCAAACAGAAATGCCACGTAGATAGAAAAAAATAAAAGTAATAATTGTTATGCATTTGCACTTTTACCCCAGGCTGCGGATTGGTGGGTTGCCTGCCTTGGGGCTGATACAGTGCAAAGGGTACCAACGCTCCAAGCAAAATAGTATTGCATTGACTGAATTGCTCCCCAGACACAGAAATAGGCAATGTTTCAGGCTTTTTGCAGTAAGTTGCCACCCTCATTAGGTGGCGCCGCATGGCCTTAAGGAAGTACTAGGCCTGACCATGATCAATCCTCAGGTTTAGGGTTTCAGGTATACTTAGAAATCTAGGATTTTCCCAGATCCCCCTGCATTGGTTATGATGTTTTGTTAATCCTAAAAATGAAGTAACATTTCTAAAATGGTAGGGATAAGCCTATTGGCTTGTGAAGTTGTTACATTTTTCAGAAGAAAGTCACTCTTGTATTTTCTGTATTATATGTTATGTTATGTGCATTTGTATAGCACTTTGCTACTATTTGAATGGTTCTATAGTGCCTTGGCTAGCTATGCTACTTGTTGCTGCTGAAAGAAACATTTTTTTAAAGCAGCCCGATACTTTAAAGCAAACAAGGCTGCTTTTTTGTTGTAAAGTTTCATTTTTTAAGTTTCAGAGAGAGTTGACAGTGGTCCCACCACAAGGAGTGAGTGAGGGCCTTCATCCTTTTTAGGGAAGACCCCCAATTGGGTCTCTTCCCTTGGGGGCATAATTTCTAATAGTAGGGTCCTGATCCCCTTCTTTCTTTTTTTAGTATTCTGATAAAATACAGAAAAGAATATCATAATACAAGAATATTGTGTCAAAAGTATCATCAACTAAAAAATATTGTGGGACAGAATATAGAAGGTGAAAATATGTTTTTTGAGGTGTGTGATATTTTTTAAACATTGTATACAATATTGTTTATTTAATATAGCTGAATTAAATGTCGTTTTTTTAAAATAATTTACTATATATGATATTGTATTATTCTAAGGTAGTAGTATTATAATTTTTTGGTATTGTTTGTAATTTTGAATGTGAATTATTTTTAAATTTAATTAGTAAATTACAATTTAACGGTGGGTGTTTGGATTTGTCGGAGATTAGGGTGGGAAGTAATTTTAAAATATATGATTGTTTTTAATTTTTAATAAAACTGTTCGTTCTTTTTAATTTTCTGTTTAATTGTTTTATCAGTTTATTCAATTATAACATTTGGAAAATATGCTTTATACTTATTTATTTTATTTTAATTGGTTCAATTATATAATTAATTTAATATTAATCAGGTTTGATTTAGATTTTTCAATTAATATCAATTGCTGTTTTTATGGGGGGATTGTAGGGAGGGAATTGTATTTATTTTATTATATGTTGTTTTCATTTTTTTTCTCATTTAAAATGTGTTTTCTTAAATTTAATTTACATCAATTTATTTTTAATTAGTATATTTTTTACTTTAAATATGCAAATATTTTATTTTGTTTTACATACATATATGTATGTATGTATTTATTTATTTATTTTTTAAGTTTAGGCATTGGCATAGTAGATCTAACCATTCCAAAATTCAACACTTTCCCTACTGTTATTCAGACTGGAGTGAGAACAGTTCATCTAACCCCTCCAAAGTCCAATACTTTCCCTGCCTTTGCACACCTTGGAGTGACAATAGTAAATTTGATCTCTTTAAATTCCATCACTTTCCCTACTATTGCTAAGATTGGTATGGGAATAGAAAATCTAACCCCTCTATTAGTCCACACTTTCCTACTTTCCCTACTGTTGCTTACGTTGGAGTGGGAATAGTAAATCTAACCCCTCCAAAGTCTAACACTTTCTATAGTGTCGCTCAGATTGAATTTCCCATCATCAGCCAATGTATAAAAAGCTGTAGGTCTGGAAAACTTTGTGGAGATTGGTCAAAGGGGGGCAAAAATCCAAGGGATTCTATACCTGGATATCATAACTATAACTACAGAGTGTCCACCGCAACTCTGTTTTATATTTATATACTTACTATTAACTTTGGAACTTTGGCCCCGTTCTACAAATATTCATGAAACTTTCCAAAACAAGGTTCATCCACCTCAGCTTCTTCCTGGATAGTTTTGGGGCAGATCTGTCATTCGGGGCTGAGATAAAGGGGGGTCTCATAACGTAAAATTCCCATGAATTTTCTATACACTTCTTTAAAAAAGGGTATAGCAAAAACTGCTTAACGGAATAACACCAAGTTCATCAGGAAGCTAGATCTTGGTCTGCAGATTGTGATTTTTGTTATTTGGTGTAGATCCGTTCAGTATTTTTCAAGATATTAAGGGTAAAATATAATTGCATATTTTATCAGTTGGGCACGCAAGAGTCCTGTGGATGTCCAGCGAGAGGGCGAAATCAAAAATGGATCCCTGTGATGGTCAAGAGGCCTGTTTTCCCCTCGAGCCTTCATGCTCTTTGGGAGCAAGAGGCTCTTGCGAGTGCTCTGATTGGCTGGCTGTTGGAATTTTAGAAAGGAAATGTCCGCCTTTACTGTTTACTGTGAAAAAGTGGAGGTGTTGTGGAAATGAAGGAAAAAAATATGTAAGGGGGCAGCAGGAAGGCATGCTGGCTCCATAGATTTAGAGAGGCGGTATCTAAAGGATAACTAAAGTGAAGAAATAAATGTTTACTAGTTTTAACTCATTTTTACGATCTCACGAGACTCGCGAAGAATTGTGAATAGTAAAAAGAAGTAGATGAGTTCTCAATATACTCTATTAGTAGGAATGCATATTGTGGTCCTTGTTTTTGAGAGGATGTGTGTGAGAGTTAAGTACTGTGATGAGTAAATTCTTAAATCTTATTAAAAAAAATGTTACAATCTTGCGAGATTGTGAAAAGTAGAAAGGAGTAGGTGATCTTTGAATGCACTGTAGTATGCACACTTGCTACTGTAGGAAGGAGTATTACTGGAGGTGGTGTTTATCAGAGTCTACTATTTATGCCCATTAACTTGGTAAGAGTTGTGAGTAGAGTACAGTCTCTTCCCACACTCTACTATTCACACCTATTATCAGAGAGAGGGGTGTTAGCAGGGAGGACAGTCCCTCTCCACTTACTACTGTCATCTGAGAGAGAGGTGTCAGCGGGGAGGCTAGTCTCTCTCAACACAGCCTACTATGCACACCTATCATCTGAGAGAGAGTTCTGAAAGGACAGGCCTGTCATTCCCAACACACTATTATGCACATCCGTCATCCGAGACAGAGGTCTGAAAGAAGAAGCCAGTCTATCCACACTACCCTTCCCACTCACCACTACACCCACCCACCATCGTTTGAGAGAGAGGTCTCAAAGGAGAGTTTACTCCTTCCACACACCCTACTACGCACACCCATCATATGAGAGAGAGGCCTGAAAGGAGGGGCCGATTCCACGACACACCCCACTATGTACACCCATTATGCAAGAGAGGGGTCTCACCGGAGAGACCAGTACCTGCACATGCCCTACTATGCACAGTTGTTATTTGAAAGAGAGGATTGAGAGGAGAGGTTAATGCCTCCTCAGACTCCAGTATGCACACCCATTATCCAACAGAGGGTTTATAGTGGAGAGGCTAGTGCTTCCCATATACTACTATTTCCCTACAATTGTGTTGTGATCCTGTAAGAGGCTTGTGAGAGTAGAGTGCAAGCTTCAAGGAGTGAGGTTTGCCGCATGAGGCTTGTGCGATCATGCAAGCGTCTTTGGAAATCGTAAAAATATTACTGCTTTCTAAATTTTATGGAATAATTTATAGTACATTTTACCAAACTAATCAACTTCTCTAATTTCTTAATTTCTTCACAATTACAAGAAACCACTGTTAATCACTTGATTCCAAATGCACGATCTTGCGGGTATGTCACAAGAGCCGAGGCCACGCAGGGGATTGTATTTCGACTCCTGCAAACATCTTGCAAGATTGTAAAAATATTATTGCTTTATATAATCAATGGAACAAATCATAATCAATTTTACTAATATAATCAACTTCTGTAAACTGTTACTTTGTTCAGAATTACAGAAAAACACTGTTCTGAACTTAATCCAAAATGTACAATTAAGCAAGAGGGTCACGCAAGCAAGCCATGAAGTACATCCACATCGGAGTCCACGCAGGGAATTGTGTGTTCAACTCCTGCGAGCGTATCGCAAGAGTCACCACTTAAAAAAATAATAGAAAAATGAATATTAAAATGAAATTTTAATGACTCTTTTTTACAGATTAACATTAAATAATGACTGAACACTAAACAGATGAATACAAAATATAGAACTCTAGTGTGTAATCACTTAAAACTTAATACTATTAAAATAAACTGATTACTCTCTTTCTGAATTATAATTAAGACTTTAATGTAAAAACACATACAAAGGCAATGAAAAGTATGCTATGATAATAGTATAGAACTTGCTGGGAAAATGTCTCAATATGAGGGTCAGAAGATGGACAATCTCAACAAAAATATTATTGTATTACTCTGTTTTATACTCAAACATAATTTTTTAGAAACATTTTGCAAAATGTGCACCCTTTCCTGTTAAGTTGCAATTCAAAAGGAATTCCCTTTCAGAATGATGTTGTCACACATGATATATTATTCAGTTATTCTACCATACACACACTTAAAAAAATAATTTATAAAAAAACCTAGAAATTCACTGAAAAAAGCTAAAGGTTAAAGTAACGTTATTATTAGGGGTGATAAAAAGATGTGTTTTTGTTTTTTAAAAAAAACCTTAGAAATTCACTGAAAAACACTAGGTTGAAGTAACGATATAGGGAAAAAGTAGGTCGCACACCGCTCGTCACACCAGCAAGTTGCCCCAAAGGACTGTGGGAAATGTAGTGGCGACGGCGGGTACGCCTGTGCCACAAAAAGTCAAAAGAACAGTATGTGTATGCGTTAGCCATCCCTGGACACGTGTTTCGAGGTAGTTGCCTCTCGTCAGCAGGGAGTAGGTCAGTGTAAGGGGGTGCCGCGTGGACTGCCAAATGTAATTAAAAGCAGGTCAAGTACCTCTCCTGGCGCGCAGGTGCAGACACAAGGCTCGTCAGCCCGCCAGCCGAAGCCGTTTAAATTGAGAAAAAGTAGGTCGCACACCGCTCGTCACACCAGCAAGTTGCCCCAAAGGACTGTGGGAAATGTAGTGGCGACGGCGGGTACGCCTGTGCCACAAAAAGTCAAAAGAACAGTATGTGTATGCGTTAGCCATCCCTGGACACGTGTTTCGAGGTAGTTGCCTCTCGTCAGCAGGGAGTAGGTCAGTGTAAGGGGGTGCCGCGTGGACTGCCAAATGTAATTAAAAGCAGGTCAAGTACCTCTCCTGGCGCGCAGGTGCAGACACAAGGCTCGTCAGCCCGCCAGCCGAAGCCGTTTAAATTGAGAAAAAGTAGGTCGCACACCGCTCGTCACACCAGCAAGTTGCCCCAAAGGACTGTGGGAAATGTAGTGGCGACGGCGGGTACGCCTGTGCCACAAAAAGTCAAAAGAACAGTATGTGTATGCGTTAGCCATCCCTGGACACGTGTTTCGAGGTAGTTGCCTCTCGTCAGCAGGGAGTAGGTCAGTGTAAGGGGGTGCCGCGTGGACTGCCAAATGTAATTAAAAGCAGGTCAAGTACCTCTCCTGGCGCGCAGGTGCAGACACAAGGCTCGTCAGCCCGCCAGCCGAAGCCGTTTAAATTGAGAAAAAGTAGGTCGCACACCGCTCGTCACACCAGCAAGTTGCCCCAAAGGACTGTGGGAAATGTAGTGGCGACGGCGGGTACGCCTGTGCCACAAAAAGTCAAAAGAACAGTATGTGTATGCGTTAGCCATCCCTGACACGTGTTTCGAGGTAGTTGCCTCTCGTCAGCAGGGAGTAGGTCAGTGTAAGGGGGTGCCGCGTGGACTGCCAAATGTAATTAAAAGCAGGTCAAGTACCTCTCCTGGCGCGCAGGTGCAGACACAAGGCTCGTCAGCCCGCCAGCCGAAGCCGTTTAAATTGAGAAAAAGTAGGTCGCACACCGCTCGTCACACCAGCAAGTTGCCCCAAAGGACTGTGGGAAATGTAGTGGCGACGGCGGGTACGCCTGTGCCACAAAAAGTCAAAAGAACAGTATGTGTATGCGTTAGCCATCCCTGGACACGTGTTTCGAGGTAGTTGCCTCTCATCAGCAGGGAGTAGGTCAGTGTAAGGGGGTGCCGCGTGGACTGCCAAATGTAATTAAAAGCAGGTCAAGTACCTCTCCTGGCGCGCAGGTGCAGACACAAGGCTCGTCAGCCCGCCAGCCGAAGCCGTTTAAATTGAGAAAAAGTAGGTCGCACACCGCTCGTCACACCAGCAAGTTGCCCCAAAGGACTGTGGGAAATGTAGTGGCGACGGCGGGTACGCCTGTGCCACAAAAAGTCAAAAGAACAGTATGTGTATGCGTTAGCCATCCCTGGACACGTGTTTCGAGGTAGTTGCCTCTCGTCAGCAGGGAGTAGGTCAGTGTAAGGGGGTGCCGCGTGGACTGCCAAATGTAATTAAAAGCAGGTCAAGTACCTCTCCTGGCGCGCAGGTGCAGACACAAGGCTCGTCAGCCCGCCAGCCGAAGCCGTTTAAATTGAGAAAAAGTAGGTCGCACACCGCTCGTCACACCAGCAAGTTGCCCCAAAGGACTGTGGGAAATGTAGTGGCGACGGCGGGTACGCCTGTGCCACAAAAAGTCAAAAGAACAGTATGTGTATGCGTTAGCCATCCCTGGACACGTGTTTCGAGGTAGTTGCCTCTCGTCAGCAGGGAGTAGGTCAGTGTAAGGGGGTGCCGCGTGGACTGCCAAATGTAATTAAAAGCAGGTCAAGTACCTCTCCTGGCGCGCAGGTGCAGACACAAGGCTCGTCAGCCCGCCAGCCGAAGCCGTTTAAATTGAGAAAAAGTAGGTCGCACACCGCTCGTCACACCAGCAAGTTGCCCCAAAGGACTGTGGGAAATGTAGTGGCGACGGCGGGTACGCCTGTGCCACAAAAAGTCAAAAGAACAGTATGTGTATGCGTTAGCCATCCCTGGACAAGTGTTTCGAGGTAGTTGCCTCTCGTCAGCAGGGAGTAGGTCAGTGTAAGGGGGTGCCGCGTGGACTGCCAAATGTAATTAAAAGCAGGTCAAGTACCTCTCCTGGCGCGCAGGTGCAGACACAAGGCTCGTCAGCCCGCCAGCCGAAGCCGTTTAAATTGAGAAAAAGTAGGTCGCACACCGCTCGTCACACCAGCAAGTTGCCCCAAAGGACTGTGGGAAATGTAGTGGCGACGGCGGGTACGCCTGTGCCACAAAAAGTCAAAAGAACAGTATGTGTATGCGTTAGCCATCCCTGGACACGTGTTTCCAGGTAGTTGCCTCTCATCAGCAGGGAGTAGGTCAGTGTAAGGGGGTGCCGCGTGGACTGCCAAATGTAATTAAAAGCAGGTCAAGTACCTCTCCTGGCGCGCAGGTGCAGACACAAGGCTCGTCAGCCCGCCAGCCGAAGCCGTTTAAATTGAGAAAAAGTAGGTCGCACACCGCTCGTCACACCAGCAAGTTGCCCCAAAGGACTGTGGGAAATGTAGTGGCGACGGCGGGTACGCCTGTGCCACAAAAAGTCAAAAGAACAGTATGTGTATGCGTTAGCCATCCCTGGACACGTGTTTCGAGGTAGTTGCCTCTCGTCAGCAGGGAGTAGGTCAGTGTAAGGGGGTGCCGCGTGGACTGCCAAATGTAATTAAAAGCAGGTCAAGTACCTCTCCTGGCGCGCAGGTGCAGACACAAGGCTCGTCAGCCCGCCAGCCGAAGCCGTTTAAATTGAGAAAAAGTAGGTCGCACACCGCTCGTCACACCAGCAAGTTGCCCCAAAGGACTGTGGGAAATGTAGTGGCGACGGCGGGTACGCCTGTGCCACAAAAAGTCAAAAGAACAGTATGTGTATGCGTTAGCCATCCCTGGACACGTGTTTCGAGGTAGTTGCCTCTCGTCAGCAGGGAGTAGGTCAGTGTAAGGGGGTGCCGCGTGGACTGCCAAATGTAATTAAAAGCAGGTCAAGTACCTCTCCTGGCGCGCAGGTGCAGACACAAGGCTCGTCAGCCCGCCAGCCGAAGCCGTTTAAATTGAGAAAAAGTAGGTCGCACACCGCTCGTCACACCAGCAAGTTGCCCCAAAGGACTGTGGGAAATGTAGTGGCGACGGCGGGTACGCCTGTGCCACAAAAAGTCAAAAGAACAGTATGTGTATGCGTTAGCCATCCCTGGACACGTGTTTCGAGGTAGTTGCCTCTCGTCAGCAGGGAGTAGGTCAGTGTAAGGGGGTGCCGCGTGGACTGCCAAATGTAATTAAAAGCAGGTCAAGTACCTCTCCTGGCGCGCAGGTGCAGACACAAGGCTCGTCAGCCCGCCAGCCGAAGCCGTTTAAATTGAGAAAAAGTAGGTCGCACACCGCTCGTCACACCAGCAAGTTGCCCCAAAGGACTGTGGGAAATGTAGTGGCGACGGCGGGTACGCCTGTGCCACAAAAAGTCAAAAGAACAGTATGTGTATGCGTTAGCCATCCCTGGACACGTGTTTCGAGGTAGTTGCCTCTCGTCAGCAGGGAGTAGGTCAGTGTAAGGGGGTGCCGCGTGGACTGCCAAATGTAATTAAAAGCAGGTCAAGTACCTCTCCTGGCGCGCAGGTGCAGACACAAGGCTCGTCAGCCCGCCAGCCGAAGCCGTTTAAATTGAGAAAAAGTAGGTCGCACACCGCTCGTCACACCAGCAAGTTGCCCCAAAGGACTGTGGGAAATGTAGTGGCGACGGCGGGTACGCCTGTGCCACAAAAAGTCAAAAGAACAGTATGTGTATGCGTTAGCCATCCCTGACACGTGTTTCGAGGTAGTTGCCTCTCGTCAGCAGGGAGTAGGTCAGTGTAAGGGGGTGCCGCGTGGACTGCCAAATGTAATTAAAAGCAGGTCAAGTACCTCTCCTGGCGCGCAGGTGCAGACACAAGGCTCGTCAGCCCGCCAGCCGAAGCCGTTTAAATTGAGAAAAAGTAGGTCGCACACCGCTCGTCACACCAGCAAGTTGCCCCAAAGGACTGTGGGAAATGTAGTGGCGACGGCGGGTACGCCTGTGCCACAAAAAGTCAAAAGAACAGTATGTGTATGCGTTAGCCATCCCTGGACACGTGTTTCGAGGTAGTTGCCTCTCGTCAGCAGGGAGTAGGTCAGTGTAAGGGGGTGCCGCGTGGACTGCCAAATGTAATTAAAAGCAGGTCAAGTACCTCTCCTGGCGCGCAGGTGCAGACACAAGGCTCGTCAGCCCGCCAGCCGAAGCCGTTTAAATTGAGAAAAAGTAGGTCGCACACCGCTCGTCACACCAGCAAGTTGCCCCAAAGGACTGTGGGAAATGTAGTGGCGACGGCGGGTACGCCTGTGCCACAAAAAGTCAAAAGAACAGTATGTGTATGCGTTAGCCATCCCTGGACACGTGTTTCGAGGTAGTTGCCTCTCGTCAGCAGGGAGTAGGTCAGTGTAAGGGGGTGCCGCGTGGACTGCCAAATGTAATTAAAAGCAGGTCAAGTACCTCTCCTGGCGCGCAGGTGCAGACACAAGGCTCGTCAGCCCGCCAGCCGAAGCCGTTTAAATTGAGAAAAAGTAGGTCGCACACCGCTCGTCACACCAGCAAGTTGCCCCAAAGGACTGTGGGAAATGTAGTGGCGACGGCGGGTACGCCTGTGCCACAAAAAGTCAAAAGAACAGTATGTGTATGCGTTAGCCATCCCTGGACACGTGTTTCGAGGTAGTTGCCTCTCGTCAGCAGGGAGTAGGTCAGTGTAAGGGGGTGCCGCGTGGACTGCCAAATGTAATTAAAAGCAGGTCAAGTACCTCTCCTGGCGCGCAAGGTGCAGACACAAGGCTCGTCAGCCCGCCAGCCGAAGCCGTTTAAATTGAGAAAAAGTAGGTCGCACACCGCTCGTCACACCAGCAAGTTGCCCCAAAGGACTGTGGGAAATGTAGTGGCGACGGCGGGTACGCCTGTGCCACAAAAAGTCAAAAGAACAGTATGTGTATGCGTTAGCCATCCCTGGACACGTGTTTCGAGGTAGTTGCCTCTCGTCAGCAGGGAGTAGGTCAGTGTAAGGGGGTGCCGCGTGGACTGCCAAATGTAATTAAAAGCAGGTCAAGTACCTCTCCTGGCGCGCAGGTGCAGACACAAGGCTCGTCAGCCCGCCAGCCGAAGCCGTTTAAATTGAGAAAAAGTAGGTCGCACACCGCTCGTCACACCAGCAAGTTGCCCCAAAGGACTGTGGGAAATGTAGTGGCGACGGCGGGTACGCCTGTGCCACAAAAAGTCAAAAGAACAGTATGTGTATGCGTTAGCCATCCCTGGACACGTGTTTCGAGGTAGTTGCCTCTCGTCAGCAGGGAGTAGGTCAGTGTAAGGGGGTGCCGCGTGGACTGCCAAATGTAATTAAAAGCAGGTCAAGTACCTCTCCTGGCGCGCAGGTGCAGACACAAGGCTCGTCAGCCCGCCAGCCGAAGCCGTTTAAATTGAGAAAAAGTAGGTCGCACACCGCTCGTCACACCAGCAAGTTGCCCCAAAGGACTGTGGGAAATGTAGTGGCGACGGCGGGTACGCCTGTGCCACAAAAAGTCAAAAGAACAGTATGTGTATGCGTTAGCCATCCCTGGACACGTGTTTCGAGGTAGTTGCCTCTCGTCAGCAGGGAGTAGGTCAGTGTAAGGGGGTGCCGCGTGGACTGCCAAATGTAATTAAAAGCAGGTCAAGTACCTCTCCTGGCGCGCAGGTGCAGACACAAGGCTCGTCAGCCCGCCAGCCGAAGCCGTTTAAATTGAGAAAAAGTAGGTCGCACACCGCTCGTCACACCAGCAAGTTGCCCCAAAGGACTGTGGGAAATGTAGTGGCGACGGCGGGTACGCCTGTGCCACAAAAAGTCAAAAGAACAGTATGTGTATGCGTTAGCCATCCCTGGACACGTGTTTCGAGGTAGTTGCCTCTCGTCAGCAGGGAGTAGGTCAGTGTAAGGGGGTGCCGCGTGGACTGCCAAATGTAATTAAAAGCAGGTCAAGTACCTCTCCTGGCGCGCAGGTGCAGACACAAGGCTCGTCAGCCCGCCAGCCGAAGCCGTTTAAATTGAGAAAAAGTAGGTCGCACACCGCTCGTCACACCAGCAAGTTGCCCCAAAGGACTGTGGGAAATGTAGTGGCGACGGCGGGTACGCCTGTGCCACAAAAAGTCAAAAGAACAGTATGTGTATGCGTTAGCCATCCCTGGACACGTGTTTCGAGGTAGTTGCCTCTCGTCAGCAGGGAGTAGGTCAGTGTAAGGGGGTGCCGCGTGGACTGCCAAATGTAATTAAAAGCAGGTCAAGTACCTCTCCTGGCGCGCAGGTGCAGACACAAGGCTCGTCAGCCCGCCAGCCGAAGCCGTTTAAATTGAGAAAAAGTAGGTCGCACACCGCTCGTCACACCAGCAAGTTGCCCCAAAGGACTGTGGGAAATGTAGTGGCGACGGCGGGTACGCCTGTGCCACAAAAAGTCAAAAGAACAGTATGTGTATGCGTTAGCCATCCCTGGACACGTGTTTCGAGGTAGTTGCCTCTCGTCAGCAGGGAGTAGGTCAGTGTAAGGGGGTGCCGCGTGGACTGCCAAATGTAATTAAAAGCAGGTCAAGTACCTCTCCTGGCGCGCAGGTGCAGACACAAGGCTCGTCAGCCCGCCAGCCGAAGCCGTTTAAATTGAGAAAAAGTAGGTCGCACACCGCTCGTCACACCAGCAAGTTGCCCCAAAGGACTGTGGGAAATGTAGTGGCGACGGCCGGTACGCCTGTGCCACAAAAAGTCAAAAGAACAGTATGTGTATGCGTTAGCCATCCCTGGACACGTGTTTCGAGGTAGTTGCCTCTCGTCAGCAGGGAGTAGGTCAGTGTAAGGGGGTGCCGCGTGGACTGCCAAATGTAATTAAAAGCAGGTCAAGTACCTCTCCTGGCGCGCAGGTGCAGACACAAGGCTCGTCAGCCCGCCAGCCGAAGCCGTTTAAATTGAGAAAAAGTAGGTCGCACACCGCTCGTCACACCAGCAAGTTGCCCCAAAGGACTGTGGGAAATGTAGTGGCGACGGCGGGTACGCCTGTGCCACAAAAAGTCAAAAGAACAGTATGTGTATGCGTTAGCCATCCCTGGACACGTGTTTCGAGGTAGTTGCCTCTCGTCAGCAGGGAGTAGGTCAGTGTAAGGGGGTGCCGCGTGGACTGCCAAATGTAATTAAAAGCAGGTCAAGTACCTCTCCTGGCGCGCAGGTGCAGACACAAGGCTCGTCAGCCCGCCAGCCGAAGCCGTTTAAATTGAGAAAAAGTAGGTCGCACACCGCTCGTCACACCAGCAAGTTGCCCCAAAGGACTGTGGGAAATGTAGTGGCGACGGCGGGTACGCCTGTGCCACAAAAAGTCAAAAGAACAGTATGTGTATGCGTTAGCCATCCCTGGACACGTGTTTCGAGGTAGTTGCCTCTCGTCAGCAGGGAGTAGGTCAGTGTAAGGGGGTGCCGCGTGGACTGCCAAATGTAATTAAAAGCAGGTCAAGTACCTCTCCTGGCGCGCAGGTGCAGACACAAGGCTCGTCAGCCCGCCAGCCGAAGCCGTTTAAATTGAGAAAAAGTAGGTCGCACACCGCTCGTCACACCAGCAAGTTGCCCCAAAGGACTGTGGGAAATGTAGTGGCGACGGCGGGTACGCCTGTGCCACAAAAAGTCAAAAGAACAGTATGTGTATGCGTTAGCCATCCCTGACACGTGTTTCGAGGTAGTTGCCTCTCGTCAGCAGGGAGTAGGTCAGTGTAAGGGGGTGCCGCGTGGACTGCCAAATGTAATTAAAAGCAGGTCAAGTACCTCTCCTGGCGCGCAGGTGCAGACACAAGGCTCGTCAGCCCGCCAGCCGAAGCCGTTTAAATTGAGAAAAAGTAGGTCGCACACCGCTCGTCACACCAGCAAGTTGCCCCAAAGGACTGTGGGAAATGTAGTGGCGACGGCGGGTACGCCTGTGCCACAAAAAGTCAAAAGAACAGTATGTGTATGCGTTAGCCATCCCTGGACACGTGTTTCGAGGTAGTTGCCTCTCGTCAGCAGGGAGTAGGTCAGTGTAAGGGGGTGCCGCGTGGACTGCCAAATGTAATTAAAAGCAGGTCAAGTACCTCTCCTGGCGGGCAGGTGCAGACACAAGGCTCGTCAGCCCGCCAGCCGAAGCCGTTTAAATTGAGAAAAAGTAGGTCGCACACCGCTCGTCACACCAGCAAGTTGCCCCAAAGGACTGTGGGAAATGTAGTGGCGACGGCGGGTACGCCTGTGCCACAAAAAGTCAAAAGAACAGTATGTGTATGCGTTAGCCATCCCTGGACATGTGTTTCGAGGTAGTTGCCTCTCGTCAGCAGGGAGTAGGTCAGTGTAAGGGGGTGCCGCGTGGACTGCCAAATGTAATTAAAAGCAGGTCAAGTACCTCTCCTGGCGCGCAGGTGCAGACAACGATATAGGGCCTGATTAGGATGGTGGTCGGACTTATGTCCGACCGCCATCCTGGTGGGAAATAGGCCCAACCGACAAGCTGTTGGCGGTCCTACACCCTGAATCACGATGTGACCGCCTTCAAGGCGGTCGCAAAGTGTATATTTTGTATTGCAGCGAGTACTGCTGACTGCAGCACATACTGCAGTACAAAGTATGCATCCCATGCATATCCCTGCACTATGTGGCAGGCACCATGGGGTGCCTGCCATATGGTGCAGGGATATGTTAGGGGGCACCATAGGTGCCCCTAAGGGCCATGTCAGAGGGCTAGGGATGAAGGGGTGCCAGCTACAGGCCCCTAATGTCTCTTTCCGCCTACCTTTTCATGAAAGGTAAACTGCCATGAAATGGTGGGTGGGAAGGGACATTGTAATCCCTACTGCGGTGCCTGGCAGACGCTGCCACTGTTGTAGGGATATAAGTCACTCTGACGCCCGTCGGATCCGTAGCGGTCAGTCTCTCTGACCGCCAACCATCCGCCCGCCATCCTAATATGTAATCAGTATTATGATGGCGGTGGCACCGCCACCGATGGGCTGTCGGTGGCAGTCCCACGGGCATCGTTATCAGGCCTGTTGTTAGGTCAATTTCTCAGTGACAACTACAGGGCCTGATTACGATGTTGGGCGGACGCCATTGCGGATTGGAACCGCCCGACCATAAGTCGGTGGTTCTGACCGCACAATTTGGATGCAATGCCCTATGGACGGTTGGAAACATCCATTTTTCAGTGGCAGCTTGTGCTGCGGGTGGAGAAGGCCCGCAGCACAAGCTGCCATTGAAAAATGGATGTTTGTAAACATCCCTGAACCGTGTGGCAGGCACCGTGCAGTGCCTGCCACACAGTGCAGGGATGTTTAGGGGGACACCATAGGTGCCCCTGATACCCATAGCTGAGGCCATGAGGGACAGGGGCCCTGCTAAGGGCCCCCAAAGTCACTTTCCGACAGCCTTTCCATGTCGGAAAGGCCGGCATGGAAAGGCTGTCGGAAAGTGACATCATAATCCTGACGGCGGAGCTGAGGCTGGCTCTGACATCATTATGGGATTGTGATTTTTTTCGATGCTCCAGCGGGCTCATGGAGAGTACGGTCTCTCCACCTGAAGCCTCGGCCTGCTGCATCGTAATGTGGCGGGCGGATCGCAGGGGCAAATGTCGTGTGGACCGCAACCGACAGTCGGTCAGTTGTGGTCCACCCGACATCACAATAAGGCCCATTAACGCTTTGAACTAAAAAACACAGAAATTAAAAAAGTAATATCACAACTACCCGCCACTATGTAACCTATAAAATAAACTAGCACACTAATTGGATGATGTCATCAGTGATGTTATCAGTGATGTCAACAATTATGTCAATTGAGATATCATTAGTGTTGGAAAACGAGGCAGCATCTGTGAGGCCTGCACAAATAACATGGCTACATTTGTCCTTCACTAGGAACCAAACACCCAATTGTAGCACCTGACTCTCAGAGGGTAGCGTTGCAGAGCAGTCTGAAGCTTACTCAAGGGAGGTGGTGTGGAGTAGTAATCACCATTTGCAGGTGCGCAAAAATAACACTCAATAATTGATTGTCCAGTCTGTACTTTGCTTTATAAAAATAAGAGTACATTTATTAAACACACACACTACTCAATACTATGCACCAATTTACAAATATACATAAGCTGTTGGAATTACTTTGTGACATTGCATAACATCTCCACCCCTCCCGCAGGGGGGGTGGGGTCTAGTACCACCACTTCCATGTATGCACATCAACTTGCCCCCAATGCAGTTAGTTGAACATAACCTGGAGCGAGGGCCCTGCGCACTGGCACCATCCCAGTGGCGACCCACCCCATTACCTCAACAAGCATTAAAAAGGGGTAAACCTGCCTTGGTGACACATGAGCCTGACTGAGCATCTCCTTCTGACCATGAAGTAGGCACCACTATATCTTAAGGGCTAGCAGTCTGGGGACTTCACCTAAGCGCAGCAGCAAGAATCCATGTTTACGCATACTTTAGAATGACAGTACTCGTCACCTTAGTTGATCATTTGAATGCATTGCAATTACAGCCCCTCAAGGCATCACAGATGAGATACCAGGATTACGCATATACAGCAGACACCCTAGCAGGACTGTCTGGCAACATAACCCCACTTGGCTCATGACATCACCTTACACCAGCACATCACATTAAACACATGAACTTCAGTCCCTCTGAAAGAAATAACCATTAGTAAATGCATTTCGGTGCAGTTACACCACTTCACCTCCCGGGGATGCCCTTTTCCAGACATCCCCCACTCAGCCCTTCACTTCATGATGCACTTCGTAGTACACCCTCAGCTGTAGAACATAAGTCCCAGCCCAGTCGGTGTTAAATGCTGGCTGAGCCCTTGAGGGGTTATTCTTTCAGATGCCCCATGAAACTTATGGGGGGACTGTTTTCCTTTATGCTGGGGGAGACTGCGGTGCTCCGGCAGCCCCCCTGCACTTCTTTCCACACATGAGGGTGACCCCTCCTCTGGGGGCCACCAGGCGCCAAAAACGATGTTCTCCCCATGCCTTGCAAGGCATTAAGGGGCGCTTCGAGCTCCTTCCTATGCATAATAGATGAGCGGCTCTCCCGCTGTGCTGGTGGTGCTGGCGGCTTCGCCGCATCTTCCCACCCGGTCCCCCAGGTGATGATAGGCGGCTCCTTCAGGTTTCTGGGGCCCGGTCCCACCCGGGCCCCTTGCGCCTCCACTCTTCGTGTTCGGGGTCCCGGTCCCACCCCGGACCCCCGCATGCCTCCGTGATGGAGGGCAGCCTGGGGAGCCGGCACGACTCTTCTCGCGGGCAGACACGCAGCATCCACCATGGAGCGGTTCTTCGGGTGGAGTGCGACGGCACTTCCCCCCCACCTTCCCCACACTCGGGGCCCGGGGATGGTGTCTAGGGCCCCCGAACATCTTTGGGGGGGGCGCGACGGCGCTCTCCCTCACTCCGCATCGGTGGGGGCCAGGGTGGGCTCCTGGCCCCCTGCCTAGGGCCACCTTCACGGGGAGCGCGACGGCACTCCCCATCTTCCTTTTTCGGCGGGGGCCAGGGTGGGCTCCTGGCACCCCGTGGGGGTACCTTCACGGGGTGCGTGATGGCGCACCCCGACTTTCCATCCGTGGGGGGCAGCCCCCGGGACCTGACCCACCCCGGGGGCAGTTTCCAGACCGGCGGCGGAACACCACGTGCTTCGTCGTCGGTCCCATCAAAGGTCAAAGGTTGTGTTATGTTATGTTATGTTACTGACTTTTTTAAAGCGCGGCAATTACCCGGAGGTGTCCTGGCGCTGTCTTGAAAATCCTGAGAGTCTTTAGTCGAGAACAAACAGTGAATGGGTGACCGGGATTAATCCTTACGGAACAGCCAGGTCTTAAGTTCCTTTCTGAATGCCAAGAGATCCGTCACGGTCCTAAGATAAGGAGGAAGTTCGTTCCAGGCTTTAGCAACCCCGTAGATAAAGCTCCTGCCTCCCCAACGAGCTTTTCTAATACGTGGGACCTGAGCCAGGTTGGCTACTTTTGATCGTAGGCTTCTCCCCGGCACATACCAATGTAATCTGTCCTTTAGAAATTCAGGGCCTAGACCATGCAGTGCCTTGAAAGTCATGGTCAAAGCCTTGAACCGAATTCGGCTCTTGACTGGAAGCCAGTGCAAGGTTTTTCTTCCCAGGGACGCAGAATCTGGAATTGCCCATAAGAAGATGGACTGCAGCATTCTGCAGAATCTGAAGTTTACTCAGTGCCCTGCATTGAGCGTTCAAATACAGTCCATTGCAATAATCCAGCCTAGCAAGTACCAACCCCCTGACCACAATGTGTCTGCTGTCCTGAGGCAGCAGGGGTAGCACTTTCCTCAGCATCCTAATGGTGTACATGGTTTTGGATGTCACCTCCTTGATGTTAGAATCCCAAGTCAGTCTATCATCCAGGATTATGCCGCGGTTTTTTGCTTTTACGACCGGAACTGGTAGCGTACCCAGAGAATCAGGCAGCAGGCCGGGGTCCAGAAATTAGAAATATTTCCGAACAGAATGACCTCTGTTTTGTCTGAATTCAATTTAAGGCAGTTCTTAGCCATCCAGCTCCCAACTGCTGACATACACTCCCGCAAACGCTCTTCCGTGTCAGTCTCCCCCCCTGGAGTCAGAGAGACCACGATTTGAGTGTCGTCTGCGTAAGAAGTAATACCGAATCCATAGGCACTGATAACAGGTGCCAGTGCACTCACATAAATATTAAAAAGAGTGGGGCTAAGTGAAGACCCCTGAGGGACACCACAGGGTGTGGAGAAAGGCTTGGATTGAAATTCCCCTAGGGCAACCACTTGTGTCCTATCTGTGAGAAAAGATCTAATAAGGTCCCAGGCTCTTCCGCCAATACCACATGGGGCAGATTTATGAGCCCCTTGCGCCGCTTTTGCGTCACTTTTCCCATGTTAAAAGTGACGCAAAAGTGGTGCAAGGGGCTCATAAATCTGCCCCTATGTTTTTAGGCGATTCAGAAGTAGAGAATGGTGGACCGTATCGAAAGCTGCCGACAGATCAAGCAGGATCAGCGCTGCTTTCCCTCCCTGATCCACTGCCTCTCTGATTTCTTCCGTGGCCTTAATCAAGGCAGACTTTGTACTGTGACCTGGCCTAAAACCATATTGCGTGGGGTCAAGTGCTTGGGTCTCGGCCAAAAAGAGACTAAGTTGCCTGTTCATGAATTTTTCGACCAACTTGGCCGGAAGGGGAAGTCTAGCAATCGGGCGGAAGCTGTTAGGATCGTTTGTTGGCAGATTGGACTTTTTTAGAAGAGGTAAAATGGAGGCCAGTTTCCACTGCCTAGGAAAAAGGCCAGTTTCGAACATAAGATTGAATATGCTCGTGAGCCAGAAGCCAGTTTAGCCACCCTGCTGGCACAGGGATCGAAAGGGGAGCCTGAGTTAAATTCCATCAGGCCTTTTTGTGTGTCTGATATAGAGATAGTCCGAAATTGATCAAAGGTAAGACCAGTGGCATCCTCTGTACTTGGGCCTTCCCTCCACACATCTAGAGAGCCTGTACCTCCCTTACTAAAGACCTCAAAAATGCGTTCTACCTTGGTCAAAAAGAAGTTGGCCAGATCTTCACATAGCTGTTGAGTTGGTAGAACCGGACTTGGCTTTGGTGAGGTCAACATTGCAACTGTCTTGAACAGTTCTTTTGCCGTATTTTGTGTACCTTCTGGGGGGCATATCTCAGCCCCCAGGGGTCCGATCTACTCCATTTTTGCGTCCTCTTGCTCCTGGTGGCGCCCCCAGCCACTGGGAGCACTCTCCTTCGCCCTCCGGGCCTCCAAGAGAGTGCCTTCTGCAGGGAACGGTCTTCACTGGCTCCCTGCGCCAGCCTTTCGCCTGGCTCTCCTTCTGGGCCTCTCTTCTCCCTGCGCCGAGGCCACTGCTCCTGCGCACCGGTCCTGTACTCTTCTTCTGGTGCTGTTAGGGTCCTGGGGGCAGTCAGGGGGTCTCTCCTTCCAACTGCCCATTGCGCCAGGCTCCAGCACCTTCAGCCTCAGCAGACCACACCCCAGAGAGAGCTTCTCTTCCTGTGCAAGCACTTTTTAAAAGTTGAGTAGGGGGCTGGCAGGAAGTCCCTGTTGGTCCTATCAAACAGCGACACATCACTTTCCTGCCCCTGCTCCCTCCTTCTTGTCCAGCTTCTGGGTTTGTTCAAAATGGCATCGTCCAGTGTCTCTGGCCACATGGTCTCTGAAACCCAACCCCTTCCCTCCTTG